>NC_072415.2:40990783-41634192 GCF_028858775.2 Pan troglodytes
ATTGGGCATTTATTCAGGCTTTAATCAAAACACGAAGTTCTTATTTTCAAATATTTCAACAGTTATTTTGGTCAAAGAGTCAGCTGTAAATTCCTACATGAAAAGTAAATGAGTGGCTGGGCGTGGTGGCTCACACCTAAAATTTCAGCATTTCGGAGGCTAAAGTGGGTGGATTGCATGAGCTCAGGAGTTCAGGACCAGCCTGAGCAACACGGTGAAACCTCATCTCTACAAAAAAAATACAAAAATTAGCCACGTATGGTGGCACACTCCTGTGGTCCCAGCTACTCGGGAGGCTGAGGTGGGAAGATCACTTGAGCTGGAGAGGTGGAGGTTGCAGTGAGCCGAGATAGCGCCACTGCACTCCAGTCTGGGTGACAGAGTGAAACCCTGTCTCAAAAAGGAAGAAAAGGCTGGGCGCGGTGGCTCACGCCTGTAATCCCAGCACTTTAGGAGGCCGAGGTGGGCGGATCACGAAGTCAGGAGATCAAGACCACGGTGAAACCCCGTCTCTACTAAAAATACAAAAAATTAGCCGGGCGGGGTGGCGGGCACCTGTAGTCCCAGCTACTCCGGAGGCTGAGGCAGGAGAATGGTGTGAACCCAGGAGGCGGAGCTTGCAGTGAGCTGAGATGGCACCACTGCACTCCAGCCTGGGCGACGAGCGAGAGTCCGTCTCAAAAAAAAAAAGCAAATGAGCAGGACTTTTCATATCAGAAATTCAGAGGCTCTCTTATATATGCCATAAATAAAATAGTGACAACAGAGAGCCTGTAGAGACACAGCTTGAATGGAAAATTATTGAAGTTTCTCCAAGCTAAAATTTATATTTGCATACTTTATGTAGCTACATACTTTAGCTAGACACTTTAGCCTACTTTCTATCCAGCCATCGTGGAAAGTAAACATGTGCCTGTTTAACATCCAGTGTTTCTCAAACATTGATGCATACTTACTATGTCAGAAATACCTGAAGAGTTATTTTGTTTTGTTTTGTTTTGTTTTTGTTTTTTTTTGAGATGGAGTTTTGCTCTCGTTGCCCAGGCTGGAGTGCAATGGTGCAATCTCAGCTCACTGCAAACCCCGCCTCCCGGGTTCAAGCAATTCTCCTGCCTTAGCCTCCCGAGTAGCTGGGATTACAAACGCCCACCACCACACCCAGCTGATTTTTGTATTTTTAGTAGAGATGGTGTTTCACCATGTTGGCCAGGCTGCCCTCGAACTCCTGATCTGAGATGATCCACCCAACTCGGCCCTCAAAATGTTGGGATTAGAGGCGTAAGCCACAGCGCCCAGCTGAGTTTTTTAAGTATATTAATTATTGGGTCCAACCTTAACAGATTCTGAGTCAGGTAAGTCTGTGTTGGATCCTTTAACTGTTGTATTTTGTTAATTTTTTTTTTAATTTCCTAGGTGATTGAGATACACAGCCATGTTAGGAAACCGTGACTTTAAACCCAAATGTTTAATCTTTTTTCCAGATTTCATTAGCAATAATTCACAAAGCATATTCATCTTCTACAGCTCATGAAATAACTCTGTTCTTGAAAATCAGAGTACATGTAGAGGAGAAGGGGTTTTTGTTCTGACAATATACTACTGTCCAATGCTACGTGATTGGTAGATAAGGCCTCCAAATCCCTCATAAATTGTGGGATTTAGATGAGATGATTTTAAAGTTCACTGAAGCCATAAAGTTATTTAACCTATGTAATCTACAGAATTAGATGTGAAATAGAAATGTTGATTATGATTTTCATCAAAAGCATATGGGCTATATAAATTGCTAGGAAAACGTGAAACAAATTAAAAAGCCATAAATAAAAGAGCTTAATCCTTGAATTAAAACAAACAAACAAAAAAGCAACCACATTCATAGCTGAATCTATCTGAAAGGCCAGGATTAGTCGTATAATGATTTAACCCCTGCTTTGGTCAGCATTTTTCTATAATTTCCTTGCCAACCCAGAATGAGAATGGTGACAGGTCTGGAAAGTAGTCTTCAGTGTGCTGAGCTTGAACAAAGAACAGTTTCCAGGGTGGGTGGGGTGAACCTTATTTTTCAGTGAGATGTCACTCCTGTCTGATTAGGACGCTGTGAATCACTGTATATTTGGCACACTGCCAACTGAAACGTACCTTTGCTTTTCTCCCTTTGGTCTCTCCCTCACTTATTATCATGGGAAAAGATAAAATTCACAAGCTCTAGATCAAGAGTTTACTTCTCAAAAGAAATATCTCATTTTAGAAGCACATTCTAACATCCCAGAATCACACGTCGATTAGATTGTCTTCAATCTAAACTATTCTTTGTGATAAAAGCTCTAAATTACTGTATTCCTTTCTAATTTTATTATCCTTAAACTGTACCTTAACTATGTTCACTTTTTGTACAATTGGAAAATGGTTGTGTATTAAGTATTCATCAGTCATTACTGAATTTCAGGGGGCAAAATTACAAATCATTTGTTAAACTTTCAAAATTATCTTTGTCTGTAATCTCTCTTGTACCCTGAAAGACCACAGTAATACCATACTTTCTTTCCTCTCCTACTTAATGTTATTATACAGCTATTGAAACCACAATGGAGAATAAAAGAAGAGAAATAGCCATGTGTTTCATTTAAGATGAATAATTTCATCTAAGTAATTTCTACAAGACATTGCTTTGTTGTCTTTAAATTTCATTTACTTGAATGGGAATCAAAGGCATCTCCTTGTGAGTTATTCAGCACAAATCAGATTCCTTATTGGAAATTAAGCTTTGGACCTTGGCAATAGAACTACCTTCAATAAGACAGTAACATTGAAAATGTTTTTTCCCACCCATTGATTCTGCTTTACAGATCTAACATTTCCTCTCCCGATGTCGGAATAGCTCTGATATCACCCCCTCCTCCTTTCCTGTCTTGAGTCTTTGCTCTTCAAGTCCAGTGTCAATGATCATTTTATCAATGATCAGCTTCATTTCAAAGCTTGCAATGAGGTGACAATGCCAGGGCTTCCACGCCAGAGAAATAGGCCACCTTTGTCACCGGGCAAAAAACATTCTATTGGCACCTTCAAACCCATCTTTAGATATCAAGCTAGTAGTTTGGTGAAAATAAAAGTGCACCTTTACTAAATGTACCTCGAATGGCAAGGCCCTTCCAAAACCAAAACATTTAGACCAGGAGAGAGCTAAAATGTCTGACAGTTGTGTAAAGTGCAAGATTTAGGTGTGTGATGAATAATGATGTGAAAGGATGCATGTTGCATTTCTAGCCTGCAAACAATGACCATTTTTTGAAGAGTCAAGCAGCAAGCAGGGTGTCACCACAGCCTCCAGGTCTCTCCCAAGTGTCCTGCTGGTGATGGTTTCTGTGCACCTGTCTGTAAAATTCTCCACCCTCGTACCCAAGCCCATAGCTCCTCCTTGTTAAGACTTGTCCCATTAGTCTTCTGAGGCTAGAACAAACCCAGGCGAAAGTCTTGATTGCTGGCTGAGATAATCAGGAATAAGTTGATTCTATTTAGCAACTTCTCAGCTGGGCGGTGGAGGTGGTTTCAACATTATAATTGAGGAAGTCCATAATGCCTTCCTAGAGATTGGTATCCAAATCAAAAACCTTCATGTTTACCTTGGTGCTACTAGCTTTGTCTTGAAAGTTTAAACCCTGCCAACTTAAGGAAATCTCTTATCATGTAAGTTTGACAGGTCTGTTTACTTTAGCCCTGACCTATAGTTTAATAGTGAAAAGTTTGGAGGAAACAAACCTCATAGGAGAATGCTTGACATTATTAAAATGCAAAGTACACAAAAGAGAAGCTACTGTGAAAGCTGTCTCCATTTGTGACTCACTCCTTGAAGAAATTTCTGGCCTTCATGCCATGTGTGCTCTGTGTGTTAGAAGTAAGCATCCTGTTAAAGGAGTACACAATAGATCCCTTCTTTTTTTTTAAGCTGAAGATGAAAATTTAAAAGAAAATGAAGTCTTTGTATCACTTCAACTTCAGTGAGTTTTGTTGTTGTTTTTTATTTTAAATTTGCAGAGTCACTCTAGCTTATAAATATCATGGTAATTAATTTTACTTTACCTGAGCTGTCTTCATTCAGGTAGTTACTATAACATATTTTGAAGAAAGATTTGCAGCCCTGGGACAGGGGAAACAGAAAGCAATGGCTCAGCTTCTCCCGGGTGGAAAGGCAAAGTCAATGGAACCAGGAGTCAATACACATTCTCTTGTTTTTTTTTTTTTTCTTTTTGAAGACAATTGAGGAAATTTACTTATTTATTTTTAATTGATGAATAAAAATCATATAGTGTACAACATGAGGTTTTGATATAGAAATACATAGTGGAATGACTAAATCAAGCTATTTAACTTCACATACTTATTTTTGTGATGAGAGAATTAAAATCTATTCTCTTAGCAATTTTCTTTTCTTTTTTTCTTTTTCTTTTTTCTTTTTTTTTTTTTTTTTTTTGAGATGAATTCTCATTCTGTCACCCAGGCTGGAGTGCAGTGGTGCAATCTCGGCTCACCACAACCCCCGCCTCCCAGGTTTAAGCGATTCTCCTGCCTCAGCCTCCCAAGTAACTGAAATTACAGGCATCTGCCACCATGCTGGGCTAATTTTTGTATTTTTAGTAGAGACGGGGTTTCACCATGTTAACCAGGCTGGCCTTGAACTCCTGACCTCAGGCAATCCGCCCGCCTCAGCCTCTCAAAGTGCTGGGATTACAGGTGTGAGCCACTGCACTCGGCCACAATTTTCAAGTATATACAATATATTGTTATTAACTGTAATCGTCATGATGCATAACAGGTCTCTTGAACTTGTTCCTTCTAACTGAAATTTTGTATCCTTGACTAAAATCTGTCCAATCTCTGCATCTCCTGTAACCACCATTCTATTCTCTACTTCAATGAGTTCAACTTTTTTACACTCCACATATTAGTGAGATCAGTATTTGTCTTTCTATGCATGGCTTATTTCACTTAACTTAATGCCTGCCAGGTTCATCCACATTGTCATAAAAAACAAGACTTTTTTCCCTTTTTAAGGCTGAATAGTATTCATTGTGTATATATAGCACATTTTCTTTATTCATTCATCCACTCATGGATATTTAGGCTAATTCCATATCTAGGCTATTGAACATGGGAGTACAGATGCTCTTCAACATATGCATTTCATTTCCTTTGGATATATACCCAATAGTAAGATTGCTTGATCAAACGGTAGTTCTATTTTTAATCGTTTGAAGAAACTTCATACTGTTTTCCATAATGGCTGTACTAATTTATCATTCCATCAACAGTCTGCAAGGTTTTTCTTTTCTCTACATCTTCACCAACACTTACCTTTTGTCTTTTTTATAATATCTATTCTAACATGTATGAGGTGATATCTCATTGTAGTTTTAATTTGCATTTCCCTAATGATTGGTGATGTTGAACATTTTCTTCACATACCTGTTAGCCATTTGTACATCTTCTTTTGAGGAATGTCTATTTTGCTCACTTTTAATTGGATTATTTATTTTTTTAACATTGAATTTTTTGAGTTTGGCTATTAATCCCTTATCAGATGTATAGTTTTCAAATACATTCTCCAATTCCCAGGCTTTCCTTCATTTTGTTGATTGTTTCCCAGGCTGTGTAGAAGCTTTTGTTTGATGTAATCCCATTTGTTTATTTTTGCTTTTGTTGCCTATGCTTTTAGGGTCATATCCAATAAAATATTTTTCTAAATCAACGTCGTGGAGCTCTTCCCCTACATTTTTTCCTAGTAGTTCTACAGTTTCTGGTTTTACATTTAAGTCTTTAATTCATTTTAAGTTGATATTTGTATATGGTGCGAGATGAGGGTCTAATTTCATTCTTCTGCATACGAATATTCAGTTTCCCCGGCACAGTTAACTGAAGAGGCTGTTCTTTCTCATTGTGTGTTCTTGGCATATTTGTTGGAAGTCAATTGAGAGTAAATGCATGGATTTCTTTCTGGTATTTCTGTCTTGTTCCATTGGTCTAAGTGTCACTCATTCTTTTACTAGCATAAGATGCAAACCATTTTGGAATCTGAAAATATGGTTTAGAAAGGCGTGGCATAATTTAGTTTGAAAATGAATAGCAAACTTGCCCAGTCTTTTCACCTTATTCATGGCAACACTAAACATTGAACTACAAAATATTACCTTCCTTAAAAATGGAATTAGACTACACTTATTTATAATTTTCAACTTTGCACATTCCAGAATAAACTGAGTTTTGTTAATGACACAGGACAGAGGGGAAGTGTCGTCTTTGTGCTTGTGTGCCTTAATTATGTGTTCAAACATAAAATAAAATTTCTTTCAATAGATCTAACTAAACTCAAATGAGATTATATATAAAGTTCAGTTGAGAGGGATGGAAAGATAGGCGTACTTTTACCTTTAAATTCCCTAAAGAGCATCAAAACATAGCAAAAGATTCTTGATAGCCATGTAATCTTGAATTAATAGCTATACATCTTAGTCATAGAATTAAGATTGTCAGAGCATGAACAATTAAAAGAAAGGCCAGATAGTTTAAGTAAGGTTAGATAAAATTTATTTTTGCTTGATTTTAGTTTTTCAAAAAGTAATCAAAAGTGAAAGAAAACAAAAAGATAATACAAAATACTACAGTTGTACACATTGTATTAACCTTTCTACTCCAAGTGAAAATGTGCATAGAAACTATAAAGATAGCAAACATGTTTACGTATATTTTACAGATTCTAAAGTGCTGATAACCAGCTAATGATTCTGAATCATGGGCTCAGATGTTTTAGAGTTACATGTCATGTAGTTTAGTTTATTGCACATGTAAATGTACATTATTTCTTTATTTCTTCAATAAAATATTGTTTTAATGCAATTATATTAAATCATTAATAATGGATAGATAAAATCTTGATCAAGCTTTATATTAAAAATGTCTGATTTGGGGGGTGCATTTACTATGTGCTCAATACTCAGTTAAGAAATTTACATACATTATGATATTTCATCCTCAGAAGAATCCAATGAGCTAGTTAATACCTATTTAATATAATGAGGACCATGAAATAAAAAGGTTGGTGAAGAAACTGGCTCATGAGATCACGCCATTGCACTCCAGCCTGGGCAACAAGAGCAAAACAACTCTATCTCAAAAAAAAAAAAAAAAAGAAGCTGGCTCAATTTACACAGTTAGTAGAACATGGAGCTAGAATTCAAACTCATATATTTTGCTCCCAGAAATACTCTGTTCTGATTAATGTTGCTTATATTGCTAAAAGTTATTTGAATGGGGCAGACATAGTCTGTTGTGTGGAATCGTCAGCTGAGGCTCAAGAGCCTGGGCTCAGTTGATACGAAGGCAATTTCTGTACCATATCCTCAGTGTGTTACAAAGAGCATGAGTGCTTAGGCCATTGGTGAAATGGTCTAGGGTCAATGAAGCAGTCTTATTGTCTGAGGTGTTATGAGCTCTTGGTCTCACAACCAAGGAAATTAAAAAGCAAGGACACCAAGGATGAGGTTGGAGCAAAAGTTTAATAAGCAACAGAAGAAAGCTCTCCACAGCAGAGAGGGGTCCCAAGAGGGTTTCCATTTTTACAGTTGAATGCAAAAGTTTGTATAAGAAACTTTCTTTATCTGTATAGCTGTGTAACTTCCCTTGTCTATATAGCTGCTTGTGTAACTGCCCTTTTCTGTGCAGCTGCGGGCGTGTCTTACGCAAGCACACGGAGTAACTTCTCTTGTCTGAGCAACTGTAGGCATGTTTTAGGCAAGCCCCCTGCCCCATGTAAGTTCCCACGGAGCCCACCATGTACATGTCCACGAAAGGAAAAGAAGCTTTTTCCTAGGCGCCCGCTGATTACACAAAGAATAAAGGTGTTTCTATGTTGAGCTTTGCTCCCTTATCTGTGCAGCTGCAGCTTGATTTTCCAGGCTGTTTCTCTGTTTAAATCCTCTGCTGAGGACTTGCCTTAACTGTTTTTTTTTTCTTCCTTTCTCTTCTTTCATAAGGATGGCCTCAAACTCACTCTGTGGTCTTCAGCAAGCTGCTTACCTGCTCTGCATTTTGGTGTTTTTTTCTATAACGCGGAAAATAAGCAGAGCACCCTGTGCGGGGTTACTGAAAGGATAAAATGAGTATGCAAACACCTTGGACAGAATCACTCTATCAAACATGCTTATATTCCTCCTTTCTGATGCACTGAACACCTCTGGTTGCTGAGTTGTAAGATAGAAATGAGACTAAATACCTGCTTAACTTAACTAAATACCTGCTTAACTAAATACCTGCTTAACAAACCTCAGATATTGCAAGAACTTAATATTTCAGAAACATTCACTTAGAAATATGCTTTTATGAAGTAAAATTATTTACAAATAACTAAAATTATGAGTACCTTGGGAAAAAGTGTATTTCATAACCAGAAAAATCACTTCCCCTTAGTTTATCTGCCTCATATTTTACCAGTTTCATGATGTCGTAAAAATTATTTCTACATGTAAGCATACATAGATTAAATATGATATTCTATTTATTATATTTAGAAAATGATTGTATTCTCTTTCTCTTTGTTAAAGGCCAACTCATTCCCTTCACTTCCCACATTTTTTTTAAACAGAAGTTTCCAATCAAGCCATTTATTTCTAGAATGTTACCGGCATCACTTATAAACAGGAGCCATCTACTGTCATGTTTAATATTGCTTGTGTTTCATAAATTGCTTGTATTTCATTACTGCTTGTATTTCATAAATTGGTGCAAATACTCAGAACTTGCAAAAATAATTACCATTCAAAATCAAGAAATAAAGAAATAATGATATGCTTGTTTGTAGTATTATGACTAAATACAAATTTACTGGAAAGCTCTGCTCATAAACTCCGTTTTCTTTCTGAGAAGCTGGTGTCACAAATTGGAAAATAATACTTTTTTGCATATATTTTCTCATTCAACAAATATTTGTAGAAAGCCTGCCCTGCTGTGTGCCAGGCACTGTGTTAGGCCTGATACAATGATGAACAGGAGAGGGGATACAATAACGAATAGGAGAGTTGTGACCTCTGCCCTCAGGAACAGGGCACTTGTGGTGCAGACAGATAAGTAAACACACTGCCGTGTGTGAGGAGCGCCAGGGCAGGGAGAGGGGAATGTGCCCTGGGAGCACACACCAGGAACCCCAGACCCACACTTCATGGTTGCAGGTAGGGAAGGTTCGCTGGTGGGAATGACCTTTAAGCTACTCTCTGAAGGATAAGGATTACCAAGTAAAGGGGGAGATTGGAGTGGCGGAAAGGATAGTGTTTCCAAAAGAGGAAACAGCATCCATGAAGGTATACAGGAGAGAGACAATGGTATATTCAAGAAACTGAGAGAAGGTTCATTTGGCATGAAGCCAGCATGGAGTTCAAGGTGGAGAGTACCAAGAGATAAGAATAAAGAACTAAAGAAGATCCAGCTTGTACAGAGTTTTGCTAGTAGTACTTAAAAATTGGGCTTTTATCTAAGGACAATGAGTTCCAACAAGAATAGTAACATAACAGGTTAGGGAGGTTCATTTAGAAACCACTGACATCCACTAGAATATGCAGAGGCTTCCTAACACTGTCTGGCATTCTTCTCTGCTGGAACTCTTTGTTAGAATACATGGACAAGGTCACTGCATCCATGTAACAGGTTAAAATGAAAAGCACCTTTGTCGACGTCTCTTTTTCCAAACAAATATTGACTTCAGCAAAAGAGGTTTCATCACCTTCTGCCCACCTGTGTCTTCTCCCACTATTGCACATCTTTGGCCACATCTATTATCTACCTGTCTCCGGAGACACTCTCCTCTCTGCAAGGGAAGCAGGGGAATTGTCCTGGAAGGTCAGTGCTATAGGGTTGAGAGGAACTATAAAACATGTCTCACCAGGGACAATGGCACGTGCCTGTAATCACAGCTGCTCAGAAGTCTGAGGCTGGAGAATGGCTCGAGCCCAGGAGTTCAAGACCAGCCTAGGCAACATAGTGACACCCTATCTAAAAACAAACAAATAAATAAATATTAAAATACATTTTAAAAAATTACTCTAATATTCAAAAAAAGTTTCTCAAGCCAAAAGGAAAGCCTTCAATCCAGCCTCCATCACACCATTTCATAAAGGTAGAATACGTGGTGCTTTTTACACATTGCTTTATAAAATAAAGCACTAGACTGAAGAAATGCTGAATGGTGGCCTTGATTACTACCTCATTGTGCCTTTGCACAAGTGGAAAGGCTGGGCTTGGAAGTCAAAAGACTTTAATGTTAGTTCTGCTAGCTATAAACTGTATGATCCCAGCAAATAACATAACCACTGTTGCCTCATTTCCTCTGTCTGTGAAACTGGAATTATACTTCCGCCTCTATGACTTTGAAAAGATATGGGAGGTAACTGCATAAGAGAAAGCACTTCACGTAAAACCTAAAAAGCAATAACAGCTGTCCTGTAGGAAGCATCTACTGTGTGCTGGCTACGTTACTTATTTCGTTTAATCCTTATAATGCCCCCTTTGATAGGTATTACTTTTCACTTCCTACAGGTGAGGAAAATAAGGCCTAAATAGGTTAAGTAACTTCCCTGAAGCCCCACAGCTTTGCCACTTAGCCAAGATTTGAACCCAGTTCTAGCTCAGACCAACGCCATGCAAGCTTTTTGCTCTAATGCCTTTTCCCCCTTCCTTTCTCTTTTTGGCACACCAACTACAGACTGCAATAGGTTTTAATTTAAAATGCCTAATAAAAACATACTTTTATCAGAAAAAGCTACATACTTATATATGTATCATGCACATGATTACATGAGCAACACATATTCGCAATATAATTAATTCAAGTAATAATTCTGTCCCACCCTGATATTATGTATGTCCCATTTCCGATACCATCTTCTGTGTTCCAGAGATGAGCAACCTTGCTTGTGCTTGCTCAAGCGAAACACAGTCAACTGCTCCGGTGTCACTCACTCCTCAAGTGGCCTGAAGCCGTCCAGCGGTCTCGGTGAGTAATGCAGTGACTAAAGCCCACACAAAAAGGAAGCAGTGCCCTTTTAATAGAGCCACAATATAAAGAAAACACTCAAGCCAGTTCCAGCTACTGTGAATGATTTATTGGGTGAGCCCTGCCCGACTAGGCCCAGCAATTTCCCATTTGTTGCGTCCCAATCCTGCCCCTCCCACATCTCCACCCTCCTGCTGCGGGCCCTTCCCAGGCACCTCCCTCTTTTTATGGTGACTGCAACTCTGCAGCTAACAGCTCACACACCACACCCTGACTCCTGCACTGGCTCAGGCTCCCTGGGATCTCTCTGCCTAACCCTCAATCCCCTCCTTCTATCTGCATGAAGCCTCTCATTAACGTGCCTTCCTTGACTCCTCTACAGACACCTCCCACTTAGATTCCTCAGCCTGTCTTCTTTCATCTCCTTTTTCATTTTATAAATTCTTTCCAAATTACCTCAAATCACAAGCATGTCAGATTAATTGAGTAAACCTCTTGAAAGACTGTCCTCATAGACAGAGCACTCTGATGACAATCTTCCTCGAAGGGACAGCTAGACACTCGGTTAGGTCAGCTCCTTAGGTCTTGCGGCAATGCCTCATGTAAATGCTGCATGATGTCCATTCGAGTGCGGACAATTGCCAATTACTGGTTAATAATTAGCATGGCACTCATTTCTTTATGGTAGTCATAATAATCACAATAATAATAATAACTTCCATTTATTGGTCTAGAAATCACTGTGTGGCAGGTGCTTTTCATGCAGTAGCTTACTCAATCCCACAAGAACCCTTTGAAGGTAGGCATTTTTAGAGTAAACAGATGTACAAATTAAGGCAAAAAGAAATTCAGACGCTTTTTTGTTACATGGAATTAAGTACCAGAGACAGATTTCAAACTCAGTCTCTCTAAACACAAAGCCTGTCCATGCTTCCTGACGGCTCCAACCACATCCACTCTTCCCTCCATTGTTACTGACACTTCCATTCATGGTTTCTCCTTATTCATCACTCTCCTTAAAGAATTCTTTGCTAGAATTCTATAGATTCTGTTTACATAACACTTTTTCTGTCTATTTTCTTCCCTTCCCACTGCAACCACCCTGGTTAAGGTCTTCATTACCTTCCTCCTAAACCATCCAGCAACCATCTGACCAGTCATACTGTCTTGTTTCTCCCTCTAAATCCAGTCTTCACAGGGCTTCATATTTTCTCCTACTTAAAAAAAAAAAAGTAATATGTTTCCACTGCCAATTAACTCAGGGAAACTTCTCATTCTAGCATTAAATTTTTTTTAAAAATTCTTTGTAAAATGAGATCAGTTTTTCTGTTGCCATATTTACTTTACTTTAAATGGCCATAGAATATTGCAGGAGAGACTGGGAAACAGAGATCAGTCACAGAAACAGATTTAGGCTCAGGCCTAAAAGATTTAGAAGAACTCTGACATCAGAAGAGGAGACACTGGGCAGGAAACTAAGGTGGGGCTTCATACAAAGAGTGAGTCCTTAGTCTTGAGAATACAAGCTTTGGTGCTGAGATGACCTGATACACTATGAAGACGAATTTAGCAAATATAAATTTTACCTTAATCATCTAAAAATTGTCTCATTTTTTAAAAATGCATGTTGATTCTAAAGATTAAATCCCAGATTCTGTATTAAAAAGAAAACTGTATTATGCTTCAAACAGTAAGAAATTCATTGGTATATTTAGAATCCCTTTTTGTAGTTTACTTCTATGATTTCCTTTGACTTTAAATAGAGAGACCCTCTCAAGTTTACTGTTAATATTAATATATTATACATTGGGGGAATAAAAGGGATGACCTCACCTCAAGTTCTTGCTGTTTACCTTCTACACACCTTAAATTGAAATTATACATTAATATGTCTACATTGTTGAACTTAAGTTAGTGACTAAGAGTATTTTAAGGTTATTAATCAATGACAGCAGGGTAATTCTATTTATAAGTAATGAATCCTAAAATGAATACTTGTTAAAAAAAAAAAAAGTAGCTTCAACAGTGCTTACAATTCCCATAGTTTATTCGTTCTTTTTGTGTATGTACATTATTTAAATAATTGAGGAAGTATATCAAAGTTTTAGAAATGCAAATAAAGCTGATTGTAATTGTAAATTGCCATCATTATTCTTTTGGATACCAGAGCAATGTAAATTGAATAGCTAAGGCATGTAATTATGAAATTATTTAGTGGAAGGGGGTAGTCACTCCGAATCTACTTAGGTAAGGACCGCATGCCTCCAGCACACCTTGCCGTTCTTTAGCACACCCACCAGCATTCTTTAGTGGATGAGCAATCTGATGCCTGATAAGATCATGGGGAGAGAGTGACAAAGGGTATTTGGGAGGAAGAAGAAAAGGATTAAGTTAACCAAAATGTTAAGTAGTTAAGAAACAAACAATTAACTCTTAAATTAGTAAATATTATAGTGCATGTTATTTTGAATCAGGCTGGGACACAGAACAGCAGAGGAGCTCATTCAAGTTCTAATTTAGTGTTCTCCGTAAGAGAGGACCATCTGAGAAAGTACAGTGTGTGATTTCACCCTGGAATCATTCAGACATTTGAAGGAGTAAAAACAAATTTGAACTGAATTGAATTTAAAATAGGTTTGCTAAATGTGCCCAGCTCTAAAAACTCTCCAATTCCAAACTCTGTGTACAACAACACATCTTTACTTAAATGTATTTTTAAAAATATGCAGGGTAAAATTTACTTTTTGTGGTGTTGAGTTCTAAGCATTGTGACAAACACATCAAGTCATATATCCATCATCAAAATTGTCATCGAGAACAGTTCCATCATCCCTCAAAATTTGCTTATGCTCCTCCTTTCTAGTAATCTTCTCCTTCCATTCCTAACCCCTGTCACCCACTCATGAGTTCTACAGCTCTATAGTTTTGCTTTTTTAGAATGTCATATAAATGAAATTCTATAATATGTAATTTGGGGATTTAGCTTCTTTCACTTAACAAATGCTTTTGAGATTTAACAATGTCGCTTATACGTATCAAGTCTGTTCCTTTTTATGGCTGAATAGTATTTCATTGTCTAGATGTACCATAGTTTATTTATTTACTATTCAAGTTTTTTTTTCCAGTTTTTAACAATTATGCACAAAGCTGTTAGAGATATTTACCTACAGGTTTTTTTGTGAGCATACATTTTTATTTCTCTTGAGTAATTACTCAGAGTGGCATCTGGATCATATAGTAAGTATATACTTAATCCTATAAAAAAGAACCAAACTGTTTCCCAAAATGATTGTAGCATTTTGCCTTCTCATTAACAATAAATAAGACACATAGTTCGGATATCTTTGTGCTACAGTTGGGGTAATGTCTATTGACCTATGTTCAAGTTGACTAACCCTTTCTTCAGTTTGTGAAGTCTTCTAATGAGCCTTTGAATGTTCTTCTTCATCTCTGTTACTGTGCTTTTTATTTCTAACATTTTCATGCTATTCCATGTTATAGCGTTCCTCTCTCTGCTAAAATTGCCTTAGCTGTCTGTTTTTTGTATGTTGTCAGTTTTTTCTTTAGTACCATCAACATATTAGTTATAGTTGTTTTAAATTATCTTTCTGATGGTTCTGTCTTCTCTGTCATATCTGAATTTGGCTCTATTGATTGCTTTTCTCTTGGTAGTTTGTTGCTTTTTCTTGCTTCTTTGTATGCCTTATAATTTTTTGTTGAAAGTTGTATACCTATGTAGGAATAGAAACTGAGGCAAACAGTTTCTGCATTTGCACATGGGCATACCTGTCCTTCCATTAGATCTTTATTTTGGGGAGGTGAACCAATCTAGGAAAGTGTCGAGTTGGGTTCGGTTCTTGTTGCTGTGCTGGCAATCAGTGTATACCATAGCATTCAGATTCTTCCAGAGATAACTTGTGTTTAGGGTGGAGACAGATTTGCAGTTTTTCTCACTATGTGCTTAATCTTTAGCTTGAGGTCTTCCCTTCCTGTTGTGCCTCAGAGAGGGTCTCTCTTTCTTTGTCTCTGAACTCTTGCAACTCTCCCAACATTATTGCACTGTTAGAAGTTACTCAATGCTTGTAAGCCTGCTGAGAGGGAGGCAGCCTCTGTTATTCTGGTGAAGCCTTGGTCTTGTGTAGGTTCTATATCCCTGGATCTTTAGGAGTGGCCTTCTTAGTGCTCCTGACCCACCCACCAGCTATGGTTATGAGCTCCACACATGTTCCTGCCCTTCCTCGAATGCTAGAGAGTTTTCTTCTGTTCCCCACAGACAGGTAGAATGGTTTTTCCCAGTGTGATAAGTGCAGCAGTGCTTGTTGTCCCTCTGCCTGCGTTTAAGACTTTTGTTACACAGGGGAGATAAGCCCATGCAGGCCTTCATGCCTTGCCTGCAGGGCTTACTATTACTTTCCCTTAGGCCTGCCCTATTAAGTATGCTTTCTTGGATTCTCACTAATCATGTTTTTGTGTGTGTGTGTGTGTGTGTGTGTAAGCCTGTAATGTCCCTGGAAAAGAACCTGAAAGAGAATGTTACTCCCTTTATATCTATGACCCTAGAGACTCCACACTCTCATCAGCTCACACTTGGCTTCTGCCAACTCCTTAACTGAATTCCTTATCTAAATTCTTATTGGTACCTGATTGCATTTCCCCCAGGTAAACAAATGCTCACATCCCTCTCTCTCTGCAGATATTTTTTTCTTCTTACATTTCAGATTGGTTAGTTGCCATGTGACCTCACCTTTCTGATGGGTTCAAGAAGTCATTAATTTGTAGTTTGTCTGGCTCTGTGTCACTGCTGTAAGGGTGAGAGTGATGTTCTTTCCGGCTGTTAGCAACCCAAAAGAAAACTGAAAGGCTTCCTACCTTTTTGGAGCCAATACAGGCTTTGTTTTTCAATATATTAGCTTTAAACAACAGATCGGCCTTAAACACTTGTTTTCTTTATTAAAATGTAGATAAAACTTCACTTGTATGTCCAAAAATTCCTCCCTACCACATCCAGTTTATCCCCGTGGAATCTCAAATACCCTTGTACATATCTAGGTTTCCTGGTTAAAACAGCCATACACTAAATTGGAAATCAGGAGAGTTGGTTTATCTAATCTCTTACTAACAGTATGACTTTGCAATTTGTTATACTGTCTTTTGATTTCAGCTTTCTCATCTTTAAATTAAGAAGTCAGTGTATATTGCCTATATAATTCTTTCTGGTGTAATAATTTTTAGATAGTCTTATTTTTACTTTTTTGTTGTTGTTAAGAATGCAATTGTGTCACATGATTTTTAGTTGTTACTTTGGAGTTTCCCCAGAGTATTGAGTCTATAGTACAATGGTTGAGCCAGCAAGCTTAGGAGGGAAACTGCCTAAGTTCAAATTCTTAGTTCAGCACTTTGGCGCTCTGTGTATCTTGGGCAAATTACTTTTCTAGGTCTCAGCCCCTATATTTAAACTTCAAATGATAAAATAATATATAATAGTTTTTTAAATAAAAATGTAAATTATCTAGTATAGTCTATAAAAGCTCAATAGACATAAAATTGTTTGAAAACATTGGCTGATAATCAAACCAAGGACAAGCACACGACTGCTCTCTAATTGAAGATAGCAGTAGAAGGTTGACTGGCATTTGTACAATGCCCAGTTTAACATCTGGGAGCTTAATATCTGGGAAGTTTTAAGAATTCACCTAATGTTAAAAAAAAAAAAACAAACAAACAACAAAAAAAAAACAAGACAACACCATGATACTAGAGTTTTGGAAAGGGACTGTCCTTACCAAGAAAAAGTGTATTGAACCTGGTATTCTTGGATCAGTAATTTAAAGTTGCTGGCTAAAGAAAATGGCCACAAGTCCTAAAAGACAGTTCGTATTTTCCTCCTTTTTATATCTCAGTTTTTATAACCTTTTCTGAATAGAACATTTATTTCTGCTTGATGAAGTGTGCTTTAGTCTGATTGTAAAGAGAATAATAGAAAGAATTGAGAAAAGGAAAAAGGAGTGACATTGATAAATTTTAGCCAACTTAAAAACTAGAAAGTATATGGTCACAGAGCAAAATAATACTGATGAATTTATAACTTTTAATAACATTGGAATAGCTACTCTCATTTTTGTGATAGCATTGTCTCTTTAGAGGAATCCATTAAAAATATAGATTTTGGGTTCCTATCATACCAGACATTCTTATTTATTTGATCAGCTATGCCCCAAAATTATGAATTTAACATACTCCCTAGGTTACTATCGTGTGTTTTCAGGTTTAAAAACTACTGCTAGATTATGAGTGCAGGTCATAACAATATTTTAACTAATTGAAATGTAGTTTTGAAAATGCCCATAGTTAACCATTACAAAGTTGAGCCTCATAGGAATACAAAGTTCTCAGAAGCCAGCAAATGCCCTCCCAAAGATCAGGATGATGAAGTGTGGATAAAACTATAGAATGAATCTTAATGTAGTCGCAGATCCCCTGTGTTAGATGAGGAATTATTTCCAGGCTCTTTTATCCTCCCTCACCGTTAAGAACTCATAAGACTCCTAACTCCTAGGCTTCTTCCAGTTCCCCAGGCAACTTTTAACCTAACACTGCGGGATTAATAACACTTCCTTCAGTAGCAATTCTGATTTTGATCCTAAACTGAGGTTCTGATAATAGCTCCTGCCCTTTCCATTAAGGTCCCAGCCTCACTAGAATTGATGACATGGTTTCATTCATGCCAGTTTCTACCCTTGCCTACTAAAACCTCAAAAATTCATACTAAATCCAGCCCAGTGATGGGCTCTAGCTTCCTAGATGCAGATTGCATTGACATTGGCAGTCAATTTGCCTGTATGCTCTCCATACTATCAACTGCTCCTGGATCCCATGACTGAGCTTTCCAGTCCAACAACTTGATTCAATTCCCAGTCTCCACATTTGCAAACTCATGATTCTGGCCAAGTTGTTTTTAACTCTATGAGCTCCAGGTTCCTCAACTGAAAAATATTAATAGCAATAATTTTATCACAAGCAATAAAAATTAAATAATGATTATATATTAACTGAAATGATAAGTCTGGTAGCAGGTGCTTAATGGCTACTAACTCATTCTCTAATAGAAAACATATATGGAAACACTGTGCTTCCTTAATATGCTCCTCTATCTTCCTTTGGCTCTATTCTTCTCTGCTCAAAATTACTTTATTAAAATATGATTATTATAATCTTTTGGATCTGTGTTTCCTACTCTTTTTCATATCATGGCATATATCTAAAGTGATTGTATTTCAACAGAGAAATAGGACAAGTGAATGAAATTGAAATTGCTGAGTAAAAGATATAATCATCCCAGAATCTCCAGCCTTCTCAAGCCTATCCTGGAGGCCCTGAGTGCTACACTAATCATTTATCAACCTATCTGTAATTTATCACTTATCCCAGTTAAGAAACTTTGCTTCGATTGGCATGTTCTGCCAATAGACAAATGTATTAATCCATTTTCACGCTGCTGATAAAGACATACCCAAGACCATGAAGAAAAAGAGGTTTAATTGGACTTATATTTCCAATGGCTGGGGAGGCCTCAGAATCATGGTGGGAGGCAAAAGGTACTTTTTACATGGTGGCAGCAAGAGAAAAATGAAGAAGATGCAAAAGGAGAAACTCCTGATAAAACCGTCAGATCTCATGAGACTTATTCACTACCATGAGAACAGTATGGAGGAAACCACCCCCATGAATCAAATTATCTCCCATTGGATCCCTCCCACAACACATGGGAATTATGGGAGCACAATTCAAGATGAGATTTGGGTGAGGACACAACCAAACCATATCATTTCATCCCTGGCTCCTCCAAATCTCATGTCCCCACATTTCAAAGCCAACCATGCCTTCCCAACAGTCCCCCAAAGTCTTAACTCATTTCAGCATTAACCCAAAAGTCCACAATTCAAAGTCTCATCTGAGACAAGGCAAGTCCCTTCCACCTATGAGCCTGTAAAATCAAAAGCAAGCTAGTTACTTCCTAGACACAATGGGGATACACATTTGGGTAAATACAGCTATTCAACATAACACTGGAAGTCCGAGCCAAAGAAATTAGGCAAGAAAAAGAAATAAAAAGCATCTAAATTAGTAAAGAAGGAGTAAAATTATCTGTTTACAAATGTTATGATCTTATATATAAAAAAACTCTCAGGACTCAAAAAAGAAAGAGCTGGTAAAACTATATTGGCATATAAAAATTAGTGGTATTTCTATATACTAACAATGAACCATCCAAAAAATTTAAGAACACAACTCCATTTATGATAGCACCAAAGAGAATAAAATGCTTAGGAATAAACATAACCAACGAGGCAAAAATCTTGTACACTGAAAACTATAAAACATTGATGACCAGAATTAAAGAAGACACAAATGGAAAGATATTACATGTCCCTTAGTTGGAAGACTTAATATGTTAAAAATGTTCATACTACTGAAAGTGATCTACAGAGTCAATGCAAACTCTGTCAAAACTTCAATGACATTTGTTAAATAAATATTAAGAAATCTAAAATTTATATAGAACCACAAAGGATTCAAATAGCAAAAACAATCTTTTTTTTTTTTTTCTGGAGATGGTGTCTCGCTCTGTCGCCCAAGCTGGAGTGCAGTGGCATGATCTCTGCTCACTGCAACCTCCGCCTCCCAGGTTCAAGCAAATCTTCTGCCTCAGCCTCCCAAGTAGCTGGGACTACAGGTGCATGCCACCAAGCCTGGATAATTTTTATATTTTTAGTAGAAACAGGGTTTCACCATGTTGGCCAGGATGGCTTCAATCTCCTGACCTTGTGATCTGCCCACCTCAACCTCCCAAAGTGCTGGGATTACAGGTGTGAGCCACTGCACCTGGCCAACAAAAAGAATCTTGAGAAAGAAGAGCAGAGCTGGAGGCGCCACTCTTCCTGAGTTCAAAATATATTACAAACTTATATAAATGAAAGCAGTATTGTGCTGGCATAAATACACAGACAATATAGATCAATGGAACAAAATAGTGAGGCTAGCAATAAACCCACTCAAGTATGGTTAAATAATCTCTGACAAGAGTGCAAAGAGTCACAATGGGGAAAGGATAGTCACCTCAACAAATGGCATTGAGAAAACTGAGTCACCACATGCAAAAGAATAAAAATGGACATTCATACCATACACAAAAATTGACTCAAAGTGTATGAAAGACTTAAACATAAGACTGGAAACTTAAAAACTCCTACTAAAAAACAGGGGGACGCTTCATTACGTAGATATTGGCAATGATTTCTTATATATGACCCCAAAAGCACAGGCAACAAAAGTAAATATAGATGAATAGAATGACATCAAACTACAAATCTTCTTCACAGCAAAGGAAACAACAAAATAAAAAGGCAACCTACAGACTGGAAGAAAATATTTGCAAACCATATATCTGATAAGTTGTCAATATCCAGAACATATAAGGAACACCTACAACTCAAAGGCAAAAAAAAAAAATCTGATTTTAAAATGGGCAAAGGACTTGAATAGACAAATAATACATGTAAGTAGCCAATATGTACATTAAAAAGTGATTAACGTCATTAATCATCAGGGAAATGCAAGTCAAAAGTACAATGACAGGATGAGGAGAGAAAATGGTGGATAGGAGACAGGACTAATGTGCAGCTTCCACTTGGACATGCAGAACAACGTGTGAAAACTCACACCATGAACTTCTCCAGGAACCACAGCACAAACGTGCCAGGAAGACTGAAAGGGTTCACTGATCCTTTGGAAAAAGCAGCTCACTATGCAAACTCTGTGAGACAGCAGAAAAACTCTGAGTTTTCAAAGTGTGAGAGGGGGAAACTTGCCTTTGAACACACATCCCCACTGGGGAACCTATAGAAGAAGCAGTGGGAAGAGTCCTGTAGGCACTCCCAGTCCCCAGTTTGAGCCCAGGGAGGCCATCCCTTACTTTATCTCACAGAGAGGGTCCTTGGGCAAAACAGCCAGCCAAACTAGGGAGTGGGTCGCAGGGTGAAAGAAGCTTCCAACTGAACTTTGTAATTTCAACCAAGCATGAATTTTTGTGAGCAGCATATAGGGGTGAACAGGAATTGCTGCAGGTACCAGCACAGGAGACATGGCTGATAGTGTGGGCAGGTGGGAAGGGGCAAGGCCTGAAAGCCGTGCTTACTTTCTCAGTGGGGAGGTTTTTAGCCTGGGGCGAGGTCTGAGTCCTGCATGCAGGATGCTGGATATAAACACTGTTGGTGAGGCACAGCAGGAAGAAGACTAGCCTCACTGGCTGTGTGGAAGCTGGGTGAGGCCTGTCACTGCCAGCTTTCCGCCACTTCCCTGATGACCTATATGATGCAGCAGAGGCAGCCGTAATCCCCCTAGGAACATAACTCCATTGGCCTGAGAACCACCTCCCCATCCCCCATCGTGGCTGCAGCAAGCCCCATCCAAGGAGATTCTGAGCTCAGACCCACCTAACCCTGCCCTCACCTGATGGTTTTTCTCTACCCACCCTGGTAGCCAGACACAAAAGACATAAACTCTTGGGAGCTTTATGGCCCCTCCCATTGCCTGAGAAATCCAAATACTTATTCTGGCCAACTTAAAGCAAGCTTATATCCCCCCTCTAATAATGCAGCTGGTGCTCTCTTGAAAGCACCACCTCCTGGCTGGAAACCAAACAAATCAAGCCATTGCAGCAACTTGTGACAAAATAACCCTGCTCCAAGGAAGTAGAAAATAGCAGCGAATTCCTCTGCCTGCAACATTCTGGCTAACCAGAGGTCCTGAGTCTGTCCACGTGACAACTTCACTTCTAGCATAATCAGCATTCAAGAAAACCAGCACACTAAACGAAACTACAACCAAGGACTTTCACAGTCTACTTCACTCTCCTGCCACCTCCACCAGAGCAGATGCTGGTATCCATGGCTGGGAGACCTGAAGACAGACCACATCACAGGACTCTTTGCAGATATTCTGCAGTACCAGCCCAGAGCCTGGTACCCCACTGGGTGGCTAGACCCAGAAGAGCTATAGCAATCACAGCAGTCCAGCTCTCCAGAAGCCCCCACCCCTAGGGGAAGGAGGAGAGCACCACATCAAGGGATCACCCTATGAGACAAAAGGATCTGAACAGAAGCCCTTGAATTCCAGATCTTTCTACTGAAATAGTCTACCCAAATAAGAAGAAACAAAAAAAAAAGTAATTCTAGTAATATGACAAAACAAGGTCCTATAACACCCCAAAAAGATCTCACTAGCTGCTCCCCAGCAATGGATCCAAACCAAGAAGAAATCTCTGAATTGCCAAATAAATAATTCAAAAGGTTGATTATTAAGCTACTCCAGGAGGTACCAGAGAAAAGTTAAACCCAACTTAAAGAAATTTTAAAAAAAAATGCAGGGTATGGATGAAAAATTTTCCAGAGAAATTGATATCATAAAGAAAAAAAAATCACAACTTTTAGAAATGGAAGACACACTTAGAGAAATACAAAATACACTGCAAAGTTTCAACAATAGAACAAGTGGAAGAAAAAACTTCAGAGCATGAAGACAGGGCTTTCAAATTAACCCAATCTGACAAAGACAAAGAAAAAAGAATTAAAAAAAAAACAAAGCCTCCAAGAAATTTGGGATTATGTTAAATGACCAAACCTAGAATAATTGGTGTTCATGAGGAAGAAGATAAATCTAAAAGTTTGGAAAACGTATTTGAAGGAATAATTGAGGAAAACTTCTCCAGCCCTGCTAGAGTTCTAGACATCCAAATACAAGAAACTTAGGCTACTCTGCCTATGGAGTAGCCATTCTGTATTCTTTTACTCTCTTAATAAACTTGCTTTCACTTAAAAAAGAAAAGAAGAAGAGGAGAAGGAGGAGGAAGAGGAGGAAAGAGGAGGAGGAGGAAGAGGAGGAAAGAGGAGGAGGAGGAAGAGGAGGAGGAGGGGAGGAGGAAGAGGAAGCTCAAAGAACACCTGGAAAATTCATCGCAAAAAGATTATCAACTAGGCTCATAGTCATAAGGTTATCTAAATTCAAGATGAAGGAAACAATCTTAAGAGCTGTGAGGCAAATGTATCAGGTAACCTATAATGAAAAACCTATCAGATTAATGACAGATTTCTCAGCAGAAACCTTACAAGCCTGAAGGGATTGGAGTCCTATTTTTAGCCTCCTCAGACAAAATAACTATCAGCCAAAAATTCTGTATTCAGCAAAACTAAGCTTCATAAAGGAAGGATAGATACAGTCTTTTTTTCAGACAAACAGATGCTGAGAGAATTTGCCACCACTAAGCCAGCACTACGAGAACAGCTAAAAGGAGCTGTAAATCTTAAAACAAAAACTTGAAATACATCAAAATAGAACCTATTTAAAGTGTAAGTCTCACAGACCCTATTAAAAAATAACACAATGAAAAAAACATAAGATATTTAGGCAATAACTAGAGGGATGAATAGAATAGTATGTCACATCTCAATATTAATAGTGAATGTAAATGACCTAAATGCCCCACTTAAAACATACAGAATGACAGAATGGATAAAAAATCCACCAACCAAGTACCTTCTGTCTTCAAGAGACTCACTTAGCACATAAGGACTCACAAGAACTTAAAGTGAAGGGGTAAAAAAAGACATTCTATGAAAATGGAAACCAAAAGTCAGCAGGAGTAGCTATTCTTACATCAGACAAAACAGACTTTAAAGCAACAACAGTTTAAAAAAGACAAAGAGGAGCATTACAAAATGATAAAAGGATTAGGCCAACAGGAAAACATTACAATCCTAAATATAGGTGCACCTAACACAGGAGCTCCCAAATTTATGGAACAATTACTACTAGACCTGAAAAATGAGATAGATGACAACATAGTAATAGTAAGGGACTTCAGTACTCCACTGACAGCACTAAACAGGTCATCAAGACAGAAGGTCAACAAAGAAACAGTGGACTTAAACTATACCCTACAACAAACGGACTTAACAGATATTTACAGAACATTCTACCGAACAACTGCAGAATATACATTCTTTTCATAAGCACATGGAACATTCTTCAAGACAGACCATGTGATAGACCACAAAACAAGTCTCAATAAATTTAAGAAGATTGAAATCATATCAAGTATCTGTCAGACCACAGTAAAATAAAATCGGAAATTAACTCCAAAAGGAACCCTCAAAACTATATGAATACATGGAAATTAAATAATCTGCTCCTGAATTATCTTTGGGTCAACAATAAAATCAAGATGAAAATGTAAAAATTCTTTGAACTGAAAGATAATAGTGACACGACCTATCAAAACCTCTGGGATATGGCAAAAGTGGTGCTAAGAGGAAAGTACGTAGCATTAAATGCCTACATCAAAAAGTCTGAAAGAGGCCGGACTCAGTGGCTCATGCCTGTAAACGCAGCACATTAGAAGGCTGAGATGGGTAGATCACTTGAGGCCAGGAGTTTGAGACTAGCCTGGCCAACATGGTGAAACCCCGTCTCTACTAAAAATACAAAAATTATCCAGGCATGGTGGTGCATGCCTGAAATCCCAGCTACTTAAGAGGCTGAGGCATGAGAAGTACTCGAACCCGGGAGGCAAAGGTTGCAATGAACCAAGATCATGCCACTACACTCCCACTTGGTGACAAAGTGAGACTCTGTATCAAAACAAACAAAAATCTGCAAGAGCACAATTAGACTATCTATGTTCACAATTAGACCCCAAGGAACTAGAGAAACAAGAACAAACCAAACCCAAATCCAGAAGAAGAAAAATAATAATAATAACAAAGATCAGTGCAGAACTAAATGAAACTGAAGCAAAAAAATACAAAAGATAAATGAAACAAAAACTGTTTGTTTGAAAAGATTTTAAAAAATTGATAGACCATTAGCAAGATTAACCAAAAAAAGAAGAGAAGATCCAAATAAACTCAATTAGAAACAAAATGGGAGATATTACAACTGATATAAAAGAAATACAAAAGATCATTCAAGGCTATTACAAACACCTTTATGCACACAAACTAGAAAACCTACAGGAGATGGATAAATTCCTGGAAATATACAACCCTCCTAGATTAAACCAGGAAGAAATAGAAACTCTGAACTGACCAATAACAAGTGACAAGATTGAAACAGTAATTAAAAAATTGCCAACATAAAAATGTCCAGAACCAGATAGATTCACAGCTGAATTCTATCAGACATTCAAAGAATTGGTACCAATCCTACAGAAACTATTCCAAAAGATAGAGAAAGAGGGAATCTTCCCTAAATAATTCTATGAAGCCAGTATCATCTTGATACCAAAACCAGGAAAGGACATACCACCAACAAAAAAAACTACAGACCAATATCTCTGATGAACCAAGATGCAATAATCTTCAACAAAATACTAGCTAGCCAAATCCAACAGCATATCAAAAAGATAATACATCATGATCAAGTGGGTTTCATACCAGGGATGCAGGGATACTTTAACACACACAAAGTCAATAAATGTGAGACATCACATAAACTGAATTAAATACAAAATTCTTATGATTATCCCAAGAGACACAGTAAAAGCATTTGAGAAAATCCAGCATCCCTTTGTGATTAAAACCCTCAACAAAATCAGCATAGAGGGCACATACCTCAGGGTAATAAAAGCCATCTATGACAAACCTACAGCCAACATTATACTGAATGGAGAAAAATTGAAAACATTCCCCCTGAGAAATGGAACAAGACAAGGATACCCAGTTTCACCACTTCTATTCAACACAGTACTGGAAGTCCTAGCCAGAGCAATCAGACAAGAGAAAGAAATAAAGTGCATCCAAATGAGTAAAGATGACGTCAAACTGTCGTTGTTCACCAACAATATGATGGTATACTTAGAAAATCCCAAAGACGGCCAGGCATGGTGGCTCACGCCTGTAATTCCAGCACTTTAGGAGGCCAAGGCGGGTGGATCACCTGAGGTCAGGAGCTTGAGACCAGCCTGGCTGACATGGTGAAACCTCGTTTCTACCAAAAATACAAAATTAACTGGGCATGGTGGCACATGCCTGTAATCCCAGCTGCTAGGGAGGCTGAGGCAGGAGAATCACTTGAACCCAGAAGACAGAGGTTGCAGTGAGCCAAGATAGTGCCATTGCACTCCAGCTTGGGCAATAAGAGAGAAACTCCATCTCCAAAAAAAAAACCCAAAAAACTAAACAACAAAAAACAAACATAAAAACCCCAAAGACTCCTCCAAGAAGCTCCTAGATCTGCTAAATATGCAGTAAAGTTTCAAGATACAAAATCTATGTACACAAATCAGTAGCACTGCTATACACCAATATTGACCAAGCTGAGAGTCAAATCAAGAACTCAACCCCTTTTACAATAGCTGCAAAGAATAAAAAATACTTAGGAATATGCCTTACCAAGGAAGGGAAAGATCTCCACAAGGAAAACTAAAAGACACTGCTGAAAGAAATCAGATGACACAAACAAATGGAAACATATCCCATGCTCATGGATGGCTAGAATCAATATTGTGAAAATGACCATACTGCCAAAAGCAATCTATAAATTCAATGCAATTTCCATCAAAATACTATCACCATTCTTCACAAGGATAGAAAAAACAATCCTAAAATTTATATAGAACCAAACAAGAACCCACATAGCCAAAGCAAGACTAAACAAAAAAGAACAAATCTGGAGGCATCAATTCCCCAAATTCAAATATAGTACAAGGCTATAGTTACCAAAACAGCATGGTACTGGTATAAAAATAGGCATGTAGACCAATGGAAGATAATAGAGAACCCGGAAATAAAGCCAAATACTTAAAGCCAACTGATCTTTGACAAAGTAAATAAAAACATAAAGTGGGAAAAGGACACCCTATTCAACAAATGGTGCTGGAATAACTGGCAAGCCACATGTAGAAGAATGAAACTGGATTCTCATCTCTCACCTTACACAAAAATCAACTCAAGATGGATTAAATACTTAAATCTAAGACCCGAAACCATAAAAATTCTAGAAGATAACATCAGAAAAACTCTTCTAGACATTGGCTTA
Source organism: Pan troglodytes (assembly GCF_028858775.2). Taxonomy (NCBI): domain Eukaryota; kingdom Metazoa; phylum Chordata; class Mammalia; order Primates; family Hominidae; genus Pan; species Pan troglodytes. The sequence goes on from NC_072415.2 coordinate 41,017,908, forward strand.
GGTAAAGAGTTCATGGTCAAGAACCCAAAAGCAAATGCAGAAAAAGCAAAAATAAATAGATGGGACTAATTAAACTAAAAAGCTTCTACACAGCAAAAGAAATAATCAGCAGAGTAAACAGACAATCCACAGAGTGGGAGAAAATATTTGCAAACTATGCATCTAACAAAGGACTAATATCCAGAATCTACAAGGAACTCAAACAAATCAGCAAGAAAAAAAGGAACAATTCTATCAAAGAGTGGACTAAGGACATGAATAGAGGGTTCTCCAAAGAAGATATACAAATGGCCAACGAACATATGAAAAATGTTCGGCATCACTAATTACCAGAGAAATGCAAATTAAAACCACAATGCTATACCACCTTACTCCTGCAAGAATGGCCATCATTTAAAAATAAAAAAAAAAAAAGATTTTAGCATGGATGTGGTGAAAAGGAAACACTTTTACACTGCTGGTAGAAGCAGCAGTGTACAATTGTATACAAGTCCCAGTGCCTAGGCCACAGACCGGTACTGGTCTGTGGCCTGTTAGGAACTCGACCACACAGCAGGAGATAAGCAGCGGGCAAACAAGTGAAGCTTCATTTGTATTTACAGCCTTTCCTGTCACTCACATTACCACCTGAACTTGGCCTCCTGTCAGATCAGCAGCAACACTGGATTCTCATAGCAGCTCGAACCCTACTGTGAACTGTACATGTGAGGAATCTAGGTTGTGCACTCCTTATGAGAGTCTACTGCCTGATGATCTGTCACTGTCTCCCGTCACCCCCAGATGGGACCGTCTAGTTGCAGGAAAACAAGCTCAGGGCTCCTACTGATTCTACATTATGGTAAGTTGTATAATTCTTTCATTATATATTAATATTACAATGTAATAATTAAAGAAATAAAGTGCACAATAAATGTAATGCACTTGAACCATCGCCAAACCATCCCCACCACCCACCACCCCATCCATGGAAAAACCATCTTCCACAAAACTGCTCCCTGGTGCCAAAAAGTTTGCGGACCCCTGATTTAAATCATAAATCATCCAGGTTGTTTCTTACCACAGCATAATGCCACCCATTCTGATGTGTACACATTCTCTAAAAGATATTACAAACACATTATTTAAACCTGTTTGCCAGCCGGGCGTGGTGGCTCACGCCTGTAATCTCAGCACTTTGGGCGGCCGAGGTAGGTGGATCACTTGAGATCAGGAGTTCGAGACCAGCCTGGCCAATATGGTGAAACTCTGTCTCTATCAAAATACAAAAATTAGTTGGGAGTGGTGGTGGGCGCCTGTAATCGCAGCTACTCGGGAGGCTGAGGCATGAGAAGTGCTTGAACCTGGAAGGCAAAGGTTGCGGTGAGCCAAGATAGTGCCACTGCACTCCAGCCTGGGTGATAGAGAGAGACTCAGTCTCAAAAAACTAAAACAAAAACAAAAAACCTCTTTGCTTACATTTGCTTATTCCTATAGAGTATTTATGTATACAAGTTTATTCCTTTTTAATGCTCAGTAGTATTCACTTATATATGATTGAATACAATTGAATACTACTGAGCATCAAAAAGGAATAAACTTGTATATAATTGAATATGTGTGTATGTGTGTGTATACAGCATATTTTGCTTAGTCACTCACTAGTTGATGGATAATTAAATTGCTTCCAGTTTTTTGAATATTACAAAAAATGCATTTAGAGACATTTTCATATTTTTCTTTTTTTTTTTTTTCTTTTTGAGACAAGGTATTGCTCTGTTGCTCAGGTTGGAGTGCAGTGGTTTGATCTCGGCTCAATGCAACCTCGGTCTCCAGGCTCAAGCAATTCCCCCAACTCAGCATCCCTAGTAGCTGAGTAGCTGGGACTACAGGTGCATGCCACCACACTGGGCCAATTTTAGTATGTTTTGTAGAGACAGAGTTTGTCATGTTGCCCAGGGCTGGTCTCAAACTCCTGGACCCAAGCAATCCGCCTGCCCTAGCCTCCCACAGTGCTGGGATAACAGATGTGAGCCACCGCACCCAGCCAATATTTACATATTTTTCAACTCTAGAATTTCCACTTTGTTTTTTCTAGTAGATTCTTTTTCTTTTTTAATAGTTCCCACTTTTTAGCAATTGCCACCACATTTCCTTTAGTTCTTTGAACATGTGTATACTGACCTCTTAAGTTCTTCAAAGATATTTATCATATCTAATTAGAAATTTTTGTCTGCTAAATGCAACATTTAGACCCACTCAGAGACAGTTTTCACTGGCTGTTTTTATACTAAGTATAATTTACATTTTCCTATTTGTGTTCTTGCGTGTTTTATAAACTTTTGTAGAAAACTAGACAATTCGGATAATATATTGTAGCAACTCTGGATTATCACTTTCTTTTTCTCTGAGGGTTTTTTGTAGGAGGTGTGTGTGTGGATTTTGTTGTTGTTTGCCTACCTGTTGTTTTTAAGTAACATATCTGAATTAAATCTGAGGAGTTTAGAAGCCCCATGATGTGCAGCTGTTGATGCCTCTGCTTAACTTTTTTATTGTTTTTATTTTTTAACATGGTCTCTTAGAAGTGACCCCTGGTTTTGCATAATTAAATGCTCTGTCAATGATTGAACAAACGTTGTGTTCAAAAACGGTGGGCTATAAGGCTTTCACCCTCTGCTTGTGGATCTGTGTTTAGTTTGGGCAGTTTTCAAGTCTGCGTGGCCTTTTGTTGTTATTGTTGGCCCTCACGTCTCCACCATTCATGCACACAGGCTCCCAGGCAGCCAGGCATGTGTGGAATGTTTATCAAGTGCCTCAATTGCTATCTCCCTGCTGAATATCTTGCTGGTCTTACATTCTGTTACTTGCCCCAACCAGGACCATAACTTCATGCTGCAGGCTTTTCGTGTTCACTGCTGGGTGAGATTTTTCCATCCTCCACTCCAAATAAAATCAGCGGCCTCCAGCAGTGAAGGTGCTGGTTTTCATGGCCATTTGGCCCTGGTAGAACTACTGCATCATCTGAGCTGAGGCAGGGCCAGTGGACAACTTCAGGCAAGAATGCCACAGACTTCCACTGTTTTCCCTAAAATTCAGTAGTTTTTTGTGAATATATGTCTCTTATGTTGTTGTTTGCCTTTTGCAGATTTCCAGAGCTTGCTTTTTTTTTTTTTAACTATTTTTGTCAGTTTCATAGTTGTTTTTTTGAGATGATTTGTGAATCTCTTCAGTCCTATATAGCTGGCAGTCCTGCCTATTTTCCCTTTTTTATATCAATGAATTCCACCTTTCACAACACTTAGATGCATATATATATTCAAACCCTTCAGGGTACTCAGCAGAATAAAGGGTGAATAGAGGGCACTTTATTTAACAGGATCCAATTTTTATAAAAGGTAGTTGGGGACTGGGCACCATGGCTCACACCTGTAATCCCAGTACTTTGGGAGGCTAAGGCGGGTGAATCTCTTGAGCTCAGAAGTTTGAGACCAGCCTGGCAACATGGCAAAACCCTGTTTCTAATATATGTGTGTGTGTGTGTGTGTGTGTGTGTGTGTGTGTGTGTGTGTGTGTGTGTGTGTGTGTGAGAGAGAGAGAGAGAGACAGAGAGACAGAGAGAGAGAGAGAGCCCGGAAGGTCGAGGCTACAGTGAAAGCTATGTTCACACCACTTCACTCCAGCCTAGGTGACAGAGCAAAATCCTGTCTCAAAAAAAAAAAATGGCAATTAGAATTTAAAAATAGTATCATTTTTTTCTTTTCTAATAACAATAGCCCTATAAGCATTTCTGGTATAGAAAAGCCAAGTAGACGTGGCTATATGAGACATATTTTTTCCTTTTTATTTATAAATAATGAAAGAACAACAACACATACAACAGCTCAGATGCAGAGCAGCATTTCTTCAAGTCCTTCATTACCTCCATCCAGAAACACTTTCTTTACTTAACTTCCTCTTCTGTGACTTCACTATTCTTTCTCTCCTCCTGGCCTCTGAATTCTGTGCACACTGCCAGTAAGTACTGGACTCTCTTCTATTTATTTTCTACACACGGACATATTTGGTGGTCACGTCTCATCTCTCAGGTTTAAACACCATCTTTAAACTGAGGCCCAGTTATGCAACCACTTCCTTGACACCTCTGCTTGGATCTCCAATAGACAAAATTTAAAATATCTAAAACAAAACTCGTGGTTTAAGACCACACCCCAGATTTGCTCCTCTCTCAATCTTCCCATTCATCCAATTTTTCTGGCCAAATACCTAGACTTCACCTGAGTTGACTCTGCTCCCTTTCACTCTACAGCCAATTCATGAGCATGTCCTAAGGGGCTCATAATTCAAAATGTATCCAGAATATGAGCTGATCATTTCCCTCACTGCCACCATTCTAGACTAAGCCACCTTCATCACTCACCTGGGCTCTTGCAATCGCCTCTGAAGTCTTCTTTCTGCTCCAACATAGTCAAGTCTCTTTTTGAAAATGTAAATGAAATCTTATTATTACTTGGCTCAATTGTTTCTTGCAGAGTAAGATTCAAGCTTTGCACTATGTACTGGTCTGGCCTGTGCTCTCTGGCTTATTTCACTCCAGTCATCCTGTTTCTTTTGCATCCCAACCTCAGGCTCTTTGGCTTTTACTTATCTTTAAAACAAGTGAGGCAGAAATGGTAACCAGCCATTTGACTCACAGTGCATTGGCAAGAATGCCATCACATCACATTATCATCTGCAAAGGACTCAGAGAAATGTAATCTCTGCCAAGGAAGTCATATGATCAACTTAAATTCTATTACTACAACACAGGAGATAATGGAATTTGGTGGACAGTTAGCAGTTTCTGAGACAATATTTGGCTCTAGCCACCCCACTGTTTAGATGTAAATTTCCTTCCACAAATGGAACATACTTGTTCCCTTTCCAAAGTAGGTAAGCTAAAGTCTAATTCAGTTATTTCATCCAGCTCAAAGTTCAGGATCACTAGTTGAAACACAGTCCTCTCCACCAGATCAATATGTTACCTCCCTCCAATCCCCACCCCACAAATAAACAGTAGCAGAGCAGGAATAGGATAAATGCAATATAAGCCACAATTTGGAAAAGGAAAGCATGAGACGCACACTACAGAGACTGATCTAGAGAAGTTATCACTGTGCTGGGTGGGAGTCATTCATCTGTCTGCTCTGGGAGGTGAGTGGGTTCTTGGTTGACCCGTCTGGCTGTCCCTGGTTCTACTCTCTGAGAGGAACTCCTTTGCCTGTGGTCATTGTGGCCTCTGACCTTGCCTTCTGGGCACTTATTTTGTGTCTTTTACATGAATATCAGAAGACTACTTCATGCCTCACAATTTTGCTTTTCCAAATTATGCTGATGGCTAATTTGGTAACGCAATCCATTGAAAACATAGTAACTGCAGGGGTTTTTTTCTTATAATTGATTGCATGTTTCAATAACCATACCTCATTTTTTTAAAATTTAGTTTTAAGTGTATCTGCTTTCTGACTTTTATACTGTAACTATCTGTGTTAGGCTGTTCTTGTGTTGCTATAAAGAAATGCCTGGCCGGGCGCAGTGGCTCACACCTGTAATCCCAACACTTTGGGAGGCCAAGGTGGGTGGATCACTTAGGTCAGAAATTCAAGACCAGCCTGGCCAACATTGTGAAACCCTGTCTCTACAAAAATACAATAATTAGCCAGGTGTGGTGGTGCATGCCTGCAGTGCCAGCTACTTGGAGGCTGAGGCAGGAGAATCACTTGAACCCGGGAGGTGGAGGTTGCGTGAGCCAAGATCACGCCACTGCACTCCAGCCTGGGTGACAGAATGAGACTCTGTCAAAAAAAAAAAAAAGAAGGAAGGAAGGAGAAAAAGAAATACCTGAAACTGAGTAATTTATAAAGAAAAGAGATTTAATTTGCTTATGGTTCTGCAGGCTATATAGAAAGTGTGGTGCTGGGCATCTGAGGTCTCAGGGATCTTTTACTCATGGTGAAAAGCAAATTGGAAGCAGCAGTGAGAGTTGGTGGGGGGGCAGTGCCACACAATTTTAAACAACTAGACCTCACGAGAACTCATTCACTATCACGAAGACAGTACCAAGCCATGGCCATGAGGGATCCACCTCCATGACCCAAACACCCCCTACCAGACCCCACCTTCAACATTGGGGATTACATTTCAATATGAGACTTAGAGGGAACAACATCCAAACTGTATCGCCATCTTCTCACACTATCTTTCTGGAAATTTCTAACCACTTCACCTAGAGGAACAAGCTCAGTGGGAAATGTGCTTGTCTTGCAAATCATCACATATCATATTTTTACCAAATGTTTTCAACACATGACTGAGGGTAACCGTAGTTCCCATTTACTATATTTTGTCCTTTCTGTATGTTACTTGATTTTCAAGCCAAAATCACATCTTTTCTGTTTTTATGATGTCTATCTGCGTCCCACTTTCAATACCAGTTTCTTCAACATTATGTCAAAAAGCTAAGCTACAGTAATAAAGAGATCCCAAAATATAGTCGCTTCTCAAAATAAACATTTATTTGTTTCATATATAACCTAATAGTCCCCAAATGAGCAGTTCAGGGTTCCAAGGTGACTCTGCTCCACATAGCCATCCAGGAATCCAGATCTCTTCCTTTTTTTTTTCTTTTCAGCATCTCAGACTTTCTTCTTAACTTTATGGTCAAAGTTGGCTAGTGAACATATTTGTGTTCAGCTTGAAGAATAGGAAAATCAAGGCCAGCAATTTTCCTTTAAATTGTGGCAGAAATTTCACATATCACTGCTGCTCATACTCTACTGGTGAGAACTTCGTCACATGGCCATAACCAGGCAGTCTCTAACTTCGTGTGTGCAAAACATTATTCCTAGCATGTAAGCGGACTGGGATAACATTTTATTTGTGATAAGTGATTACAACAATACCACAAGGTAGATTATGTTGCATTTGAGGTATACTAATAAAGGTATCACATGTCAATTATCTTTTACAGGTCAAGAGTGAATGGCTAGTTTCCTTTTGACTTAGTTGTGTCTTACAGGTTTTTTTGTTTTCTTTACAATAGAGTCTAACTATTTGCCTGTTTGGACAGTAACATATGAGAACTTTTATGCTCATAAAGAATCCTCCTTTTAAGAATTTCCTGGAATAAGATAAAAAATATTATGGTATCTCTATAGGCCAAAGAGAAAATGAAACTTGGAAATGTATAAAAAATGATAATAACAAAGAGGCGTGGAAAAGAATTCTAACTCAAGTTCCTTAACTGAAATCCACAGTTTGACTGTGAGATAAAGCTACCTCCAAGTGTGAATTCACTTCCCCAACATTACAAGACACCATACTGCTTTTAAGCTTGTGAGAATTAAGACACTCTTACAATGGAGTCCACAATAAATAACAATTCATTGTATGAAATATGAAATATTATGTACATTTTTGATCATTGTGAAGTTATCAATTTTGCTTTATTTTTAATTTCTTTTAGATTTTTGGTTATACAATGACCCCATGCTGTAATTCTCAAGTATGACTCAGTCATGAGTCCGTAGTAAAAAAGAAAAAATAGCAGGATAATCATCCAGGTAGCCTCCTGTTTCAACCAAGTAGAATTAACAATGCTTTGTTTAAACAAGTCTCATTTTCAGTAGTGAAAGACAGTCTTTTCTGTTCAGGGAGTCATACCCAACCAAAGACATGCCAGAATGATGCAGTGACTACATAGAAATAATACAGGCTCTGTCTTACCTCTCTGAGAAGGAAAAACGCAACCTATGTTGGTTAAATAAGTTTTTGATTAAGTGAGACATTCAATTGCCAAATGAATATAAATTTCTTCAAAATACGTTTAATAGTTTATTTTCTGATTACATGTGTGGCCTTAATTCTGTTGAGTTCAACTTGATAGAATGTCAAATTCAGAGAGATTCACAAGTTTATAGTTCTTATGAAATGTCAGATTACGAGTAGGGTTGTTTTAAAACTCAAGGGAAGTAACACATTTTTAAAAAGAATTGAGCCTACTGATCTCTTAAGAGATTCGATTTTTTAAAACTTTCGTATATCAGAATCTCAGCCAGGCATGGTGGCTCATGCATATAATCCCAGCACTTGGGGAGGCAGAGGCGGGCGAATCACCTGAGGTCAGGAGTTCGAGACCAGCCTGGCCAACATGGCGAAACCCGATCTCTACTAAAAACACAAAAAAATTAACCGGACATGGTAGTATGCGCCTGTAGTCCCAGCTACTCGGGAGGCTGAGGCACCACTTGAACCTGGGAGGTGGAGGTTGCAGTGAACTGAAATCATGCCACTGCACTCCAGCCTGGGTGACAGAGCAAGACTCTGTCTCAATACGAAACAAAACGAAGCAAACAAAAAAACTTCACTTAACAAGAGTTGGCAAAAAGATCAATAATGAAGTAAAAGGTATCTGACCTGTTAAGTCAATGTCATGAGATCAATGAACTTAAAGCTCATGCAATTCATGCTTCGAATTTTATATCTTCCTTCAGAAACTGTTTACTTTCAGTTTTCACACTTTTAAGTGTTTTGTTAAATCACTTTCAAATCCAGTGATGATTAGAAACAGCCAAATAGGAAAGAGAGTTAAGCACACTGCATATAAATAAAACAATGACTATTCATAATGTTGATCCTGAATTATTAACAAAAGGAGAAATTACATTAAGAGAATGCAATATACCTTTTCAAGATTTTCTTCTAATATTTTGTATTTTAATTTTTGATTTCTATCTGAAAATTGAGCCTGACTGAAACCTGTTCTTTTCATATACCGTATCCCTGTATGTTAAAATTCTCTCTTGCAAATAATCAAATTGTCAAAAAATGTAACTAAAAAAAAATTCTTTTCCATTATATTCATGCAATAAATTTAAAAACTGCAACCTAGAATATTAGCCTGTGAACCTAAGCTTGTATAATTAAACTATTACCATATGGAATAAAAATGTATAATTGGGTGTTTAACAATGGGTGTTAAGGCCGTATTATTAACACGAATCATAGTCTTTCTATTTCACTGTTATTTCCACAATATTCTGTTAGCCAATTTAATCTTTATTCCTACTAGAAAAAAAGAAAACACATTGGAGATTAAAAGAGAGAACAAAGGCTGTCTGCAAACTGCCTGCTTTCTAGCCCCTATCTTTTATGCCAGGTTATGAGGGCAAGGAAGTGGGTAGTGGGAACAATCCACATAGATTAGGTCTCTGTCTTTGGCTTGCATCAAAATCATCTGGAGAATTTATTAAAATACACCACTGAGCCACAACTCGAGAGTTTCTGGGTCTCAGACCTGAGAAATCTGTATCCTAAGCAGAGATGCTCCCCACACACCATGGCACTGGACGGTTGGGTAGCAGAGGTCTCCTGAGCCTGTGTACAGTGCACGAGGATCACATATGCCTCAGATGATGTGTAGCCAGGATGCACGAGCCAGCCAACCCAGTCTTCTCCAGCTGATGGCCATCTTATTGCTCAGTGCCTGTGTCAAATGGGTTGCTAAATATTTTTTATATCACCCCTGTGCTTACTCTGAATGCTTCAGTAAGAAAACTCTTAAAATTTGCAACATCCAGGGAAACAAATAAAAATTAGCTACCAGATGGAGGATAGCAGCCTTATAGGTTTTTTTTTTTTCATAGAGAGAGGTAGAATTTATAGCAGATAGGTTAATAAAAATTCAAGATGAATAAAACATCTGCTTATCATGTAAAGTAGTTTCAAGCCACCTCAAAATACATATGCTTTTAAGTGGAAGTAATATCCTTGCTGTAATCCACATCCCCTAGGTCTGTTTCCCTATCAGATTGCTATTCTAGCCCTTCCTGTGTAGATGCTCTGTCACTGTCCTTGTAGAGAGCGGTCAGGCCTGGGTCTCTGACAGGAAGAGTTGTCTTAATGGAAGTCAGTGTGTACAGACCCTGCACCCAGGGGCTCACGCCTATAATCCCAGCACTTTGGGAAGCTGAGACAGGTGGATCATTTGAGCCCAGGAGTTCCAAACCAGCCTGGGCAACATGGCAAAACCTCATGTCTACAAAAAATACCAAAAAAAAATTAGCCAGGTGTGGTGGTGCATGCCTGTAGTCCCAGCTGAATGCGAAGATCATCTGAGCCTGAGAGTTCAAGGTTGCAGTGAGCTGTGATTACGCCACTGCACTCCATCATGGGTAACAGAGTGAGACTCTGTCACACACACACACACACACACACACACACACACACACCAAGTAAATTAATGAGTTATGGATTACACCAATAAAAGCAGTTAAATTTGTGAAAGCAATGCACAAGTAAACAGCAAACTAGAATTACAAATGTTGCATGTTTTATTTTCATTTTGTTATTGGCCATGATTGAGTTCATCTGGAAACAATTTTAAAATCAAGCAGAGATTTCAGCACTTATTCATATTCTTCATGTACTGCTATGAGAAAATCTTTTTTCTCCTTAATAATCTTCCCCTTAATAATATTCTATCTACTTTCAGAGAGAATATAAACTTGAGACTGCAATTACTAGAAAACACTACTATATTTTGCAGGGCTACTTTGTGCCCCATGTAGGTTATACTTACTGCTTATTTTGAATATGGCAAAAAAAAGTGACATAATGAGCAGATTTTTTTCAGGGCAAGTCCAACAACATTTTCCAGCATGGGCCAGATTGGACAAGGACTGTGGTAATAAGTGACCTGTGAAATAACAGAGGGAAGTCATGGAGATTGGAGGTTGGAATTTGGCATGGGAATAAAGAGGAAAAGCTTCACATAAGGGGAGCACTTGGCAAGGCTTGGAAACACAGCAGAGAAGAAAGAAGAGATCAAGATGATTTCAAGTTTCATGCATGCACAGCTGGAAGAGCTGTGAAGTCACTGAGATGGCTGTCTGCGGCCAGCCCACCTGAACGTGCTAGGTGCTGTCTGTGACCAGAGGAGTTAGGAGGTGCGAGTGCAGTTTTCTCTTCTGAGTGTGGTTGACCTTGTATTGGGACAGAGTGTGCTGGGGTGACAATATCACCACCAACAGAAAGGTGCAAACACAAGAATAGTAGCAAGATAAGAGGGCATGATAGAAAATGTTTTTGTGAATCTTTGGCACAGAAGTGAAAGTTGACACCACAAGCTTGAATGACAGTCCCAGAAGTGAAGGAAAAGGTGAACAAGAGAGCAGGGACTGAGCCAGTGGGACTGACTATCAACATGACAAATCTCATTTGGCTTTGTTTTAAATTGCTCTCCAGTTCCATATGGATTTTTTAAAGGAAGGATGAGTTGCTTTTGACCAAAGTCATACAGTACAATTTGTAAATATGGGCTTATTATAGATAGAAAGGTAAATTGGGTTAGAACTAACACTTTTTTGGTTTTCAGTATTTTCATCTTATTACCAAATATTCAACAGTCATTAAAACAATTTAAAAGAAAGCTTTGGACAAAAGTTTAGGCATTAAATTCCCTAAGTATGAGTATCTTCTAGTTCACATAAATATTTGCAAAAGAATTTTTGTCATTTTCTTGGTCTTTACTAAGCACCTCTTGTTTTAAAATATCCAGAATGAACACTTCTATCTCAATATACTTTAAAGAAGGTATTTTGTTAAAAAAAATAGGAATGATTATTAGGGAGAAAATAAATATTCTCAATAGCAACACAAGAAGAATATGAATGAAAGCTAAAATCTCTGCTTGATTTTAAAATTGTTTCTAGATGAACTAAATTGTGGTCAATAACACAATGAAAATATAATATGCAGCATTCGTAATTCTGGTTTGCTCTTTATTTGTTCATTGCTTCCACAAGCATAACTGTTTTTACTTGTGCAATTGGTAACTCATCCATTTACTAGCACATTCAACATTATTAAGGGCCTAAGATGTGTACCAGACACTTTAATCCCTGCTTCAGGGAGCCTACATTGTTAGGAACATAAGTGTGAGCAAACTCATTAGGTAAATCCAGATGATTTAAGTAGATTGGTCAAACTATGAAAATATCTACATGACAGGACAAAGTACAAGTATCTGTTCCTTTTTAAAAATATTTTCTTATACTAATTAACATACCTTAGAATTTACATTGGGCACTTCTATCTGTCCTTTATTAATTTCAGCATCATGTGTTATTGATAGTGAATACATTTGAGAACTGCACTCAAACACTTGTGTCTATCAAACTTCTGAAACTACTGCAAAAATATGTGCTTCATCTCGCTGTCATCAAAATAAAAAAAGGAATAGCCCTTCTCTGAAAGAAGTTTAATGACCTAATAATTTGTTCCACCTCCAGTGTTTCCCATTGTGCTTACCTCAGAAAACCTCATTTTGATCACATCTTTTTCAGTGTCTATGAAGTTCATTATTTGTTGGTTTGTGTGTTCCTCAAGGTTTTAAAAAATCATTTTGAATGATCAGTCTTTTTGTTCCTCCATATTATTCTATATCCTGAAGTCGTTTTGTAGTTATAGCACTTCAACCATCTTTGGCAAGAGAACTCTTGGGGAGGGAGTTAATGAATAGACAAAATTATGTATGTTTTTTTCTGAAAAGAGTATTCAATAGTTGATGAATGATAAAAACTACTTTGGCATCTAATATATCTTTGTAAGAAAAATAGAATGTGATAATATTTGATAATGATTTAACTCAGAATAGTCACATTATTTTTAAGGAGCATGAAATATCTATTCAGACACACATACATTACACATACACACTCTACCCTACTCCCTTGAAAATACCAGTCTACATTTTTTCATTTTTGTTTACCAATCTGTGGTGAGAGAATATAAACGAATATAGTACTGGCGTAAATAAACTTGATTTAGGATGTAAAATCTGCCATAATGTTGTGCACCGATGTCATCTAGTAATAACTTTTGTGTTCACCACCTTCTTACTTCCCGTAGTGGAAATAGTGATGTGTTGGCGTACATGGCAGGAAGATCATCATTACTTGGGTGCCTAAGCAATGAAACAGCATGAATAGCATACTTGACAATTAGAGAGACAGCAAAAATAGATGAAGCATTAAATTAAACTAGCAGCGGCACTTGAAACAATATACCTGGCATGGTATGACAAAATTATTCTACTGAAATACATTTTAACTGTTGTTCAAGACCTATAAATATCACATTTAAATGGGATAGGTAGGTAGAGCATCCAGCCCATTTAGTGTTTCCAAGGATTGGGAAGCATGCCTAACAGAGTTGAATGGAGATTACAAAATCTTCAGCTGAGCGCCACGATGTTCCCATGGCTCCCTCTTCTTTTTGAGTCTTTTCACTCCAGGCCAGGGACCTGTCTGGCATACTTAGATGAAGAAATATGTGAGAGATATTTTTGTATTTTCTATGTGTTCAAAAATTCATATTTGTTTTACTATTGGGAGCCTATATTAAGGTCAACTGCAATTATCTCTGGGCACTAATTCCCTGGAGTGTAATTTACCTTTCATTAGAATTTCCCAATTAGACTGGGAGCGGTAGCTCACACCTGTAATCCCAGCTCTTTGAGAAGCCGAGGCAGCAGATCACCTGAAGTCAGGAGTTTGAGACCAGCCTGGCCAACATGGTGAAACCCTGGCTCTAATAAAAATACAAAAATTAGCCAGGTGTGGTTGTTGGGCGCCTGTAATCTCAGTTACTAGGGAGGCTGAAGTAGGAGAATCGCTTGAACTGGAAGGCAGAGGTTGCAGTGAGCCCAGATCATGCCACTGCACTCCAGCCTCAGTGGCTGGAGCGGAAAAAAAAAAAAAAAGAAAAACAAGAATTTACCAATCAGCATCCACTTGGGATGGGTATATTTAAGCTTGACTGTTTAGACAAAGTTTGTTCTATTTTCTCTCTGTTTCTGAAGAACCGTAGAGCAACCAAGTAAATTACCAGTTACTATGTGTGGAAGAAGCCTTCCACAGAAGAAGGTTGAAAAGTGATTCCAATTTCATCAACTTCCTAATTACTTCCAAAATTAACTCTTCATGTTTGCCACCATATTTGTGTTAGGAGTTTGTATATGTTTCACGTTAAACTCTGGATTTTAGGAGAAGTAGGAATATAGAAAGACTAACCTAGAAGAATTAAACAGACTGTGAAATAAAGATTAGTTGGAACCTCAAAATTCATTTCTTGGGAAAAAAAATTTAACTGAGCACTTGCTACATGCTGGGCACTACACTAAGCATACTATATGGATCATCTTCTATTTTATTTTATTTTATTTTATTATTTTATTTTATTTTATTTATTTTATTTTAATTTTTTTATTTTATTTTATTTTATTTTATTTTATTTTATTGAGACAGGGTCTCACTCTGTTGCTCAGACTGGAGTGCAGTAGCCCCATCACCACTTGCTGCAGCCTCAACCTCTTGGGTTCAAGTGATCTTCCCACTTCAGCCTCCCAAGAAGCTGGGACTATAGGTGCAAGCCATCACACTCGGCTCATTTTAAAAAAGAATTTTTGGGGGCTGGGCGCAGTGGCTTACGCCTGTAATCCCAGCACTTTGGGAGGCCGAGGCGGGTGGATCATGAGGTCAGGAGTTCGAGACCAGCCTAGCCAACATGGTGAAACCCCGTCTCTACTAAACATACAAAAATTAGCTGGGTGTGGAGGTGCACACCTGTAATCCCAGCTACTCGGGAGGCTGAGACAGGAGAATAGCTTGAACCCGGGAGGTGGAAGTTGCAGTGAGCCAAGATCGTGCCACTGCACTCCAGCCTGGGCGACAGGGTGAGACTCCATCTCAAAAAAAAAAAAATTTTTTTAGAGATGAGGTCTCGCTATGTCGCCCAGGCTGGTCACAAACTCCTGGGCTCAAGTGATCCTCCTGCCTCAGCCTTGCAAAGTGCTGGGATTATAGGTGTGAGCCATCATGCCCAGCCAGGCTCAAGGAGGACCAAAGAGGACTTTGGTCTTCACAACAATCTTATGCGTTAGATAAAATTATTACTTCACATTTCAGATGAGGTACTTGAGACTTGGCTACACTGAGTAACTTTCTTGAAGTCATACAACCAGTAAGTGGTAGAGGCTTATTTGAACCCAGGCAGGCTCTCTTTCCAGAGTTGGTGTTCTTAACCATTGATAGGCTGCCTTCAAGGACGTCCATTATTGAGACCTATGCAACACTTTGGAATCCTTAGCGAAAGACAGACTAATAGTCATAGGAAAGGAGTGGAATTTGTTAACATTAGGCATCTATATTTAGTTACTATATTATGAATTGTTCTTCAGAAGCAAAGCACTTACTGGGTAATGGTAGGCATTTACAACTGCTTTTTCATAAAGAGATGAGCATGAAAGGAACCAAAGCATTATGTTTTACCCCATGAGCCTGCTGAAAGAGTAGGTGAGCCTGCCTTTCTCATTCCCAGAACCCAAGTTACTGGTGTTGAAGAAGTGGGGCTGTATTTGTCTTTGTAGAGAAAATTCTAGTCCTCTGTCCCAAGCTTGACATTTTTTCCATTCATACTCTTCTTAATCATCATTTATATTCTCATGGAAACATGAAAAATCAGATAAAATGAATTTTAAATAAGCAAAGATATAGTTGCTTAAGTTAACCAACATAAACTGGAAATAATTTCCCAAATAAGGATGCATTCAGTATCACTTCATAACTTAAAGATGTACTGCTCCATTTTACATTATTTTTATTTTTATTTTACTTTAAGTTCTGGGATACATGTGCAGAACATGCAGGTTTGTTACATAGGTACACATGTGCCATGGTGGTTTGCTGCACCTATTAACCCGTCATCTAGGTTTTAAGTCCCGCATGCATTAAGTATTTGTCCTAATGCTCTCCCGCCCCTCGACCCCCAATCCAACAGCCCCCCCAGTAGGCCCCAGTGTGCGATGTTCCCCTCCCTATGTCCATGTGTTCTCATTGTTCAGCTCCCACTTACGAGTGACAACATGTGGTGTTTGGTTTTCTGTTCCTGTGTTAGTTTGCTGAGAATGATGGTTTCCAGCTTCATCCATGACCCTGCAAAGGACATGAACTCATTCTTTTTTATGGCTACATAGCATTCCATGGTGTATATGTGCCACAGTTTCTTTATCCAGTCTGTCATTGATGGGCATTTGGGCTGGTTCCAAGTCTTTGCTATTGTAAATAGTGCCGCAGTAAACACATGTGTACATGTGTCTTTATAGTAGAATGATTCACAATCCTTTGGGTACATATCCAGTAATGGGATTACTGGGTCAAATGGTATTTCTAGTTCTAGATGCTTGATGAATCGCCACACTGTCTTCCACAATGGTTGAACTAATTTACACTCCCACCAACAGTGTAGAAGCATTCCTATTTCTCCACAGCCTTGCCAGCATCTGTTTTTTTCCTGACTTTTTAATAATCGCCATTCTGACTGGCATGAGATGGTATCTCATCGTGGTTTTGATTTGCATTTCTCTAATGACCAGTGATTACTAAAACCAAATATATCCAAATTCTAAGAAAAAGCCTTTACCATCCTTTTTTCCCTCGTGTTTTCTTTCTTTCTCACAAGATGCCCCGCTTAACTTCAACATAACATAAATGCATTCAGCACCTTGAAACCTCATGCTGTGTTTGCAAAGCATCATTATGGCGGCCCAGATTTCTACTCTTACCTTCTTCTTTAAAATTGTCCACTCTTTTTTCTTTTCTTCAAAACTCCCTTTTCTCAGGGAGATTGATACATCATACAGTCTCTGACTTAGAATGTTTTGACTTAGGTTTTTTCAGTGTTAAGATGACAGAAAGCAATATGCATTCTGTAGAAACTGTACTTCAAGTATCCATACAAAAATTTTGTTTTTCACTTTCAGTACAATATTCATTAATCACATAAGATTTTCAACACTCTATTATAAAATAGGCTTTGTGTTAGGTGAGTTTTGCCCAACTGTAGGCCAATTAAGTGTTCTGAGCATGTTTAAGATAGATTAGGTTAAGATATGATGTTCAGCAGGCCAGGTATAGTCAATGCATTTTCAACTTAGGATGGGTTTATTGGGACATAACCCCACTGCAAATTGAGGAGCATCTGTATCCAGCAGAAAATAGGTCTCAATAAAATAATTCACACTAAGGTGTGAATGAAATAATTCACACTAAGATATGAATAACTAAAAATGCTACTAGCTATATGTAAAGTGCACTGCCTTTAAAGTCAGACAGACTCAACTTTGAACCCCGTCTTTTCTCCCATTTACTAACTGGGAGGTTTCTCTAAGTCTCAGTTTCTTCATCTCTGTAGAATGGTAGGAATAACACCTCGTAGGTTTGTTGCAACAATTAAATATGACCATATTTATGCAAAGTATAGTGCCTGGACACTCTGGATTACAAATACATGCCATTTATCTTTTAACTTGAGTCTACGACAATATTTAAACATACTAAAGAAGGAATTTGCTTGCACACCTCAATCTCAAATTGGTAGTGTTTAGGGGTTTTGTGTTTGTTTTTGTTGTTGTTGTTGTTGTTTTGAGACAGGATCTCACTCCATCGCCCCAGCTGTAATGCAGTGGTGCCATCATGGCTCACTGCAGCCTAGACCTCCTGGGCTCAAGTCATCCTCCTGCCTCAGCCTCCTGAGTAGCTAGGACAATAGGTGTGCCCCACCATGCTTGGCTAATTTTTTTATTTTTTGTAGGGACAGGGTCTCACCATTGCCCAGGTTGGTCTTAAACTGAACTCAAGCGATCCGCTCACCTCAGCCTCCCAAAGTGCTGGAATTACAGACAAGAGCCATGACACTTGGCTCAAATGGTAGTGTTTTAGTGTCAAGTGTTGACGTCATTATTGGATCACCCAGATTATTCTACTTCACTCTACCATAGGCTTTACAGCTATTATTTGGTAGTATGGATATTCATAAAACACATGCTATAAAGAAAATAGCTTTAGAAGTAGTTAGCAATCCATGCAACAAACCATTGGCTGGATCACTTCCTGCTTCAGGAACCATGCTGTGGCCCTTGTTACAGATAAAGACACCACAAGCTGTGGAAACAAGTAAAGGAAGCATCCAATCCAATCCTGTTGGAGAGGGGCTAAGCCAAGAGTCTTTAAAAATCATGTCGAAATTTTAATTTACTTGTTTTCTGTTTTCTTTACTTATTTTTATTTGTAAAAGACAGGGTCTTACTATGTTGCTCAGGCTGGAGTGCAGTGGCATGATCCTAGCTCACTGCAGCCTCAAATCCTCGAGCTCAAGTGATCTTCCCACCTCAGCCTCCCAAATAGCTGGGTGTATTTTTTCAATTACACCTCTCCTTTTAAGATTTAGGTAAAAGATACATGAAGGCACAGAATTCCTGCCAAATGAAAGTTCCCAGAAAACCATGTGAAATGATGGTTGTAAAAGGATTTATTTCTTAGCTCTTTTTTTGTCTAAGCAAATTGTATTCAAGTAAGAATAATACTTAAGAAATCAAGCATGCATATGCTTTGGTTTGTACAGTATAAGGAAGGTTGTTGATGGTGTGCATGTGCCCACACCTGTGTGTACAGTCTCCAAACAGGGCTTTATTGAGTAATATTTTATCATGATTTTCCCACAGTAACAAATGGCATATTTCCAACTTATCTGCATTTATTCAGAGTTTAATAGCACCACATACAGAGAAACTTTAAATCTACCTTTTGAATGGGATGTTTAAGGAAAAGTTATATCATGTTCTTCAGTTCATTTTTAAATATAGTTTTTAAGGATGAAAATTAAAAGAAATCCCATTTACTTTGTCAGAATATAAATTGTCTTTTCACCATCCTCTGTATGTATAATTTTTATGTAAAGTAAAATTCTGTCTTCAAATGTGGCAATATCTCTTTAAAAGTCTTCACCAAACAGCCAGCAAACCAGCTTAGCAACTTTCCTGGGTGGATTCTTAGGTGAATCATTAGCCTTGAGCAATGAAACTGTCCAGCAACACCTCCTCTTGAAAGCTTTGATCTGTCTGAGACTGCAGGAGTCACAAAAGAGGTGTTTGTTTCATGCAGCTTCAGAATATTGACAGGGAAAAAGAAATTCTCCTTTGTTTCAATGCACCAGCCTTAGGCACCCTGGCGGTGGTCTCTGCAATTGCACTGGATGGAGGTGGAGATGCGGGATTCTCCATTCCCAGGGGGCTGTTGCTGTCTCACTACCTGCCAGTCAGGAAATCTTTTCTAGTTTCTCAGACCCCACCTTCAAAAGCTGAAATTACATGACTCATATTTATTTTGATACCATCAAAGTTTTGCTGACAACATGAAATTTTTGCCTGCCCTGTATTAACAAGTATATTCCTGAAGTCATTAGAAAGATTCAGGCCTTGGGTAAGCACTTAGAAATGAAAACTTAATTTATTGTTTGCACTAGTTCCCCTCTTTTCCCCTCCTCAAGGTGGCTATTTGGGGATTAGCAAATTCTGTGACAAAAGATGGTCAAGTGTAGATACCTAGAAGAAGTCACATCCAGCCATTCCATCAAAAGAGCTCTCTAACCATGTTCCCATAGTGACATGTACCAATATCTTGGGTAAAGGGCACACAGGTGAATTAATTTGGTAGTGGATTTTTATAGACTGTACAATACACTTGACTCTTTGCCAAAATATGAGTGCCTAATTGCTGTGTCTTTGGTGAACGTGCCAAAGATTCAGTGATTTTATTCACGTAGGAGGAGGAATGATTTGGGGGAGTAGTTTCAGTGGACAGGTTTTATTGTACTTACTAGATAATAAATTCTTTGAGGCAAGAAGAATGTTATTGTACTTTTTGTATTTATCACAACACCTAATGAGGTGCCTGACTTATTGGCAATCAATTAATACTATCTAGACAAATGGACTTGAGCAGGTGACCACCTGAAACTAACTAGCACACAATAACAAACACTTGAGCTGCACAGAGACCCAGGTTCTTATCCTGATTCATTCATTTATTGTGGTTTTGGAAAATTTGTAAATCACTTAAATGTACAGGGTTTTAATGTCTTTTAAGGTATGAAAGCTATGCTGGATAGAGGTGCTTTCTGAAGTCTTTTTTTTTTTTCATTCAACAAACTTTAGCGCAAAGTAAAAGAGACAATGTTTCTGCTTTCATGGAGTGTATGCAATGGGTGAGGGGGTGGGAAGAAACAAGTAAAAAGCAAGGTGATTTCAGAAAGTATTAACTGCTATGCAGACCATACAACAGGGGAAAGAGATAAAGAGTTAAATCCCCTAAGACGGTCCTGGCTGTTTGTTGGCTTTATTTTTAATTTCTCCTTTTTCTCTAAATAGAAATCAACAGACTTTCTTGAAAAGAGGACTTGATTATCAGAATCAACTGTGGAGTGTTTTACAAATACAGGTTTTCAGTGCTCTACAGATTTTACAAGGATGTAAACCAGAACCCTGAAAGCTCTAGTGTCTTCACAACAGTTCCCTTGAAAACACTGGTACTGCTAGGGGAATGAACAATTTACATATAAATAATTTATATTTTAGTTGTCTCTAAGTGTGAGACTGTAAGAAATTCATTTTGAAAACCACTCAAAGGTTTCCTGATTTTCATACTGTCCTTAGCCGATAAGCTCTTATACTGATTTGACTTCTAAAATACCTTCTAACTTGAATTCATTTGAAAAGCCCGAAGTGTTAAAACTCATGGATTGAGATAAATAACCTTCCAATGGAGTCTAGCAAATTGGAAACTGGACTTGGTCTTTGATCTCAGGGAGGTACGCGTACTACAGACGGGTCATTGTGCTTGCCCAGACAGGCTTCCTTACTTAAACTTGACACATACAGCATGGTCAGAAACAGCAGATGGGGTCATTTGTTATCTTTAACACTGTACGCCGGCCCAAGTAGGGCAGGACAGTGGGAATCCCATAAAACAGAGCCAGCTTTCATGCTAGGAGCAGTACTGTAGTCACCCAATCATACGGCAGAAATAGTAAAGGTCATGCTTCCTCCACAGTGGTGAGGTGCAGCAGCTTCCTTGGCAAATGACTTCTGCGTACTCTCCCCACATGGAGGAGATCGGTCATGCAAAGTAGGTGTTTTCAGGGTACAGGAAAGCTTTCCAAGATTGCTTCTAGAAGCTATGGCAAATGTATTTTCAATTTAAATGTATCTTCATATTATCAGCACTTTAAATTTGCCATTTATCAGAAAGGGCCTTTTTCCTCTTTTCCTTCCTGCATTTGTTTTCTGTGTAGGTTTGCTTTTTGTTTGTTTGTTTTGGCCTTTGAGGAATGTGACTTACTAAGGACACCCTGGAAAACAAAGAAACAAAACAAAACAAAAAAAGAACTCCGTTTTCACTAAAATGGAGTCTGAAGATGTGGGTTCAGTGCTTTATCTGGCTGTCTCTGTAACCTGGGGATCATATTCATCTCATAGGGAAAGTTTTGTGAAGATCAAATAAGAAATAATTTGGATATGAAAATGCTCCCCAAGGTTCAAAGACCTGCACATTTAGAATGCTTGGCAGCCCCTGGTCTTTTTGTGTGTGCTGCACTTGGGACATTTATCAGAATCTGAACACATCAGAAACTGACCCAATGATAGAAAAGAACTGGAACTAGGGGTGATCAGAATAACCTCCTGAGAAGGCCGTCCCAATGGAGAAAGGAGTTAGTGTCCTGAGCTTTGTGGTCCTGCACCAGCTCTTGGCTAGTCTGCTGCTGAAGTATTCTGTCAGACCTGAAGAAAAATAGAGAGCAATAAGAATCGGTACTGACAAACAGGCCCAGGCACCACACTCCTGAAGACCAACACCATAAACAATCTGCCTGGCAGGGTTAGAGTCTGTAGAGGCTGGGGAGGCAGTAGTACCCAGAGAAAAACAACTCGAAAGTGGAACCTTTTGAATAACAGCCCATCTCACAGTAGAGTCCTTTACACCAACAAAAACGAGTCTTGGTCAGTGTCTCTAACATACATTTAATTTCCTAGACAAATCTCGCATCTCTTCATGATTTAGCTTCTTGTTTACAATGCAGCTTTCTTAAATGGAAAGGAAACTGCTGAATCTCAAATCGCTGTGTAGTTTGTCAGACAATGACATCCTTCACTGCCAGCGTTGAGCACACTCCCGTTTTAATCCGTTTTGCCTGATGAAGCATAGCATTTTCTGCAGCCTTCTGAGCTGTTAAGAGAATATTTCAACTGCAAACACAAAGAAGAAATGTTTGAAGTGAAATGAACTATGGGCTAATCGGGAAGGGCTTGAATGAATGTCAAAATAAGAGCTCACCTACTGCACATTTTTAAAAAGATGTCTATGTTAATGGAGTCAAAACACTGGCTTCAGTGTTTTATCTTTATTGATGAAATTACCACATTTGAAAAGTAAACACTATTTTATTTTATGTCTGATAGAAAATATATATACGCTATGGAAGAAATTTTGAAAATACAGAAAAGCAAAAACAAAATGATGAAATAAAATAATCTTTAACTTCCCACATTCAGATGTGAAGCACTGCTTATATTTTGTTTTTATGATATAAAAAGAAGTCTGTAATGCAAGCTGTCCTTCCCTTAGCAGTCTGACAAATGTATTGCATTGGTGTAAAAGTAATTGCGGTCTTTGTCTTTACTTTTAATGGCAAAAAACACAATTACTTTTTCATCAACCTAATATATTTGGCCCGAGTTAAAAATATTTTTTAAATGATTAAAAGTAAACATTAATCTAGCATATAGGACTTACAGCTTAAAAATATTAAATACACAAATTTTCTGTCCTCAGTAAGCTAACATCTCAGGTTTTATATGACTTATATGAATGAAATGACAATGTGTTATTTTTGAAAGCTTATTCAAATAGTAGGAGAGGACATACGAAAACAAAATATGAGGTTTGGGGGCTTGACTCCTCCTTGAGAAAACGCAAGAAGCTCTTTCTCAGAGGAGTCATACCTAAATAGCCTGTGTGGGTGCGGTTAGTGTTTTTATTTAAGTGGGCGGGGAATGGAAGCTTCTTTTGGTCTTGCTGAACATTTAGCTTGGATTTGTTTTATTTATATGGCTACCTAGTTTTTGCACTGATGGTATAAACCCTGGCTTTTATTTCAAAGTGTTTTTATTTCCATTTTTTAATTTAAAATAATCCCGTAACTTCTTTAGTCTCAAGAGCCTATCCATGTCAACCTTATTAGTTCCTACTTGTTAATACTTTTAGAAGTTTGAATTTAGTTGGTACTTTGGATTAATGTCCTAACATAAAATATTCTATTTTATACCATGCTTGGAATCCGAAACTCTTATTCCAAAATGAAATCTGACATCTCACCAGCAAACCTTGTGCCTTGTATTTATATTGTGGAATATCTTAGAAACCAGTCCACTGGTACTGCTCAGTAATTATCTCAGGACAAGTAGGTGCTATTGATTTGTTAGCCACCATTGTCTTAAATTAAACTTGGATAGTGATATATGGGTACCAGGTTAAATGTTCAGAGGAATGATGCTTAGAAGACAGAATGAACAGAATGGAAGTTGGAGGATCTATTAGAAATGGGTCTAGATAGGACACAGAAAACAGGAAGTGGAGACCAGATGCCCTCCCACCCTCCCCGACAACCCCAGAAAAAGATGGCTCAGATAGAGTGAGTCTGGCTGATAGCTTTGGTCATTCAGCTGCCACAGTTTGGCGTATGTTTCCAGAAAACAGGAAGTAAAGCAGTCCTGACAACAGCCATAGGCAAAAGTTCTCAAGAATTAGAAGAAAAGAGGTGCTTATTAGCCTAGGAGCTTAGCTGAGCAGATTTTCCTCTAAGACTCACATATGCAGAAAAGCTGGAAGACTGCTTGCAGGAATGAGCCTTGCCTGAAAGCCCTGGAAAGAAGGAAAGAGCCAGAATTCTTGTGTGAAAGAAATAGGCTTTTTTGGCCAGGCGTGGTGGCTCATACCTTAATCCCAGCACTTTGGGAGGCCGAGGTGGGAGGATCATTTGAGCTCAGGAGTTTGAGACCAGACTGGACAACATGATGAAACCTCAACTCTACAATAAATACAAAAATTAGCCGGGTATGGTGGCATGCACCTGCAGTCCCAGCTACTCGGGAGGCTGAGGTGGGAGGATCACTTTAGCCCAGGAGGCAGAGGTTGCAGTGAGCTGTGATCGTGCCACTGCACTCCAGCCTTGGCAACAGAGTGAGACCCTGTCTTAAAAAAGAAAAAAGAAAGAAAAAAAGAAACAAGCTTTTTCAATTAAATTCCACAGAAATGATAAATCTTTACAGTTGTAACAATATATAAAATGTGCAGTTCATTAAGATTTTAAATATTTGTATGCCTTAAGCAGTGGTGAAAAATGAGAATTAAGCCACTTAGAAATACTCCACAAGACTAATTCCATAAAAAAATTTATGGACTACAGAATAGAGAAAATGCTTTAATAATGGACAATATAGTTTATTGTCCCTCTCTTGGGAGAGAGGTAGCTTTATTCTCTAATAATTAATTTAGCTACCTTTAAGACAAGTCAACTGAAGAACACTTCTTAGTTTTTCTTTCTTGCTCATGATAGAAAAAGTTTCTAAGAAATAAGCCTCTGTATTAAATACTAGTCAAATTCTGAAAGGCCCAGTCACTGGTAAAACTAGCACCACAAGTCAGAGCTGCTAACTACCACTTAGGTACTAGAACCACCTCCCTCGTGAAGTGTTAATGGCCTCAGCCCAGCTCCTAGCAGACATCTGTCTACATCACACACAAAATAAATTTAAATTGGCAGTGTCTGCAGAGAAAATGACATTTCATGGATGTGGAAATAAACCAACCCTTCAGATAAGAAATGACCTCACATTCTAGAGATAGTCTCATCAGGGTGAGCTCTGAGAAGCCAAACTTTTTCAATTCCTTTCTCACTATTTCCTGACCCATAAAGAACAGACAAAACAAACGATGCCCTCAGACCTTTTGCAATAAGAAACACATCAAACTCTATGAGCAATTAGAGCTATTGTGTAATAGTGGTGATGCACGTTTCTAAACGTATTTCCACTTCTGTTTTACCTCAGTTAAACACTCATATATTCTCCTAATGGTATGGGATAAGGGGAACCGTGCAGGTGTCAACTATAATTATTGTTTTCCCTGTTTTTAGTCAGAGATATTTGTCCCTCACCCCTGTTGAAGAAAACATACATAACCAGAATGGCAAATAAACTGGTTAGCGCTTTGACATACTCTAAATATTCTCTATCAACATGACCAATGCATTACAAATGAGCAGCTACATTTTAAAAATATTGATGGAAACCTCCAACAGTATCTTTGCTTCCATTTCAAGTCATGCCACCTAAGATATAAGCACTATAGGTAATATTGATGAGAATAAACAATACCAAAGCATCTTTTGCACATTATCCCA
Source organism: Pan troglodytes (assembly GCF_028858775.2). Lineage (NCBI taxonomy): Eukaryota > Metazoa > Chordata > Mammalia > Primates > Hominidae > Pan > Pan troglodytes. The sequence goes on from NC_072415.2 coordinate 41,043,273, forward strand.
TTTCAGCTTTCTCTTGGATGTTATCGAGTAGTAGTGTAGATTATTCACATTACCAATATGGGTGATAACTCACCAAAGTTTTTTGTTTGTTTGTTTGTTTTTGTTTTTGTTTTTGTTTTTTGAGTCAGAGTCTTGCTCTGTTGCCCAGGGTGGAGTGCAGTGACACGATCTTGGCTCACTGGAACCTCTGTCTCCCAGGTTCAAGCGATTCTCCTGCCTCAGCCTCCTGAGTAGCTGGGATTACAGGCACCTGCCACCACGCCTGGTTAATTTTATTTATTTTTATTTTTTATTTTTTGTATTTTTAATAGAGACAGGGTTTCACCGTATTGGCTAGACTGGTCTTGAACTCCAGACCTCAGGTGATTCGTCTGCCTCGGCCTCCCAAAATGCTGGTATTACAGGCGTGAGCCACTGCACTTGGCCTCATAAAAGTTTTTTAAGCAAAACTAATGGACCACAGAGTTATTCATTCTTGACTCTAAGCATCAAACTTATACACATACTTGAGGTTTGTATATGAACATGCATGAGCCTGCAGGGGAAGGCTATGGTGTTAGAAATAAAAGTCATTCTTGTTTGCCAGAAATGTATATCTGAAACTAAGTCACTTAAATTAGTCAAGAAGTCTCCAGAGAAACAAAACCAAAAAGAGATTTAATATAAGGAATTAGCCCCCCTCCATAATTGTGGGCAAGTCCCAAGCTCTCTGCAGGGTGAGTTGATGAGCTGGAGACCCAAACAGCAGATGATATAATTCCAGTCTTAGCGCCAGCAGACTTGAGACCAAGGAAGAGCCAATGTTTCTGTTTGAGTCCAAGGCAGAAAAAAACCTGATGACCAAATTCAAAGGCAGTCAGACAAAAGGAGTTCCCTCTTACTCATAGACAGTCTGCCTTTTTCAGGCCTTTGACTGCTTGAATAAAGCCCACTCACATTAGGGTGAGCAATCTGCTTTACTCAGTCAACCAATTCAAATGTCAATCCCATTTGAAAACACCCTCACAGAAACACCGAGAATGATGTTTCACCACATATCTGGGTGTTCCATAGCCCAGTGAGGTGGACACAAAATTAATCATTATACCAACACTAGTATCAATACTGTTAGGATGATTCCTTTTCATCAGTAATGAGCCCAGAAATATGTTAAGATACGGATCAAATAGAAGATCATCATTCATCATATTGAATAATCTATTGATGGAGTAAAAATTCTTTCCTCTTCCACTGATTGTATTATAGGTGGTGTTTGGTGAGCTATACCTGTCATTTAATGCAAAAAAGAATTCAGATGATGCTGGGAAATTTTAATCACGAGTGTTCTTTACATAATAGGTACCATGATGGCAGTGAGGTTTGGAGTGAAATGTGTGGAGTGGGACTGAGGGAATGGTTCCAGGAAGAAAGAAAGCAAAAATAATAATAATAATAAAATAATCAGGTTGTTTTCTCATGGGAGCAAAGCAGGCATCCGTTTTTTTCTGCCTGAGCACAAGACAAACACCAAATAAACAGCAAAAGTTACTTAAAAGCCATTTCTTCAATTTCTCCCAAATAAGGCCAGAATTAGTTATAATTGAAACAGAAAAAATGTACAGATAGGGTTCCAGATATAAGATCAGGATATTTTAAAATGATGGAATCCAGTCAATGTGTGAAAAATTTTTCAAAAGCTTAGGTGTCAACTGGTCAAAATTAGAATTCTGCATTGATAGGAAATTCTTCAGTTTATAAATCTTAACAAAAAATGGTTCCCTTGTTTTTACCAGCTAGAAGGAAATCTAAGAAGTTTGACTTTAATTCCTTCAAAAATACAGAAAAATCATAATCTTCTCTATTCCTGTTTGTTACATAAGTTACAGATTCACATGAAGTCCCAGGATAGCTTCTGTTGGCTTTGGTGGCCTGTTGCAGCAGCCAGCAGCAGGAAACTTGAGGAGCTATCATCTCAGGAATGAACGGGGCCACATCAATAAGGTAAAACTAAGGTCACTCAAGTCCTAGACCCTCATTTTGCCTTATTTTTCTCCCAAGGGATTTTTAAAATACCGTAAAAATTGAACCATCAAAAAATCACAAAATAAACATGTTTGTAGTAATCATTAATACCATTCCCTAGACACTAAATAAAATCCCACATACATTAATCAAAGAAAATACTTTTTTCATTAGAATTCTAAGACGACACTTTCATCAACTTTCCTAAAATCTAAAATTTAATCATCCTTATTATTGACTTTTCACTAACTTGTTTCCTACACTGATTTATAATTATTTATTCCATATTCTATTATGCTCACTAGATGCAGACATTCACTGCATCCTATTAATTCCGACATTGAATCTATCTTTAAAGGTATTGTTACTCTTATTATTGGAATGGTCGGAAAAAAGCAAAAAAAAAAACAAGAAATATTTACAGTTACATTATTTTGGTTTTTCTTCCTGTTGCGATATATAGTATTTTACTGTTTATTTTAGAAAAAAACAGTTTCTAGAATATAAATCAAAGAAACTATACTACATTTCAGGAGACCTGTAATGATGTGGCTCTAAATGTCAGCTTTAAAAGCCTGGGAATTGATAGAGGAAGAGAGAAGAAAGGGTGTCCCAGTTTTCCACATGCCGAATGATTCAGCAAAATAATGTGAGCAAGTCAAGACTCTGGGAAATATTTTTAGATGCCAAACAAAAACCTGGAGGTAAATCTCTGCTACATTGTCAGTTAGGTTCTTAGCATCCAGTTTGATTTGTTGTACTTTAAAATGAATGGAAGAAATTATAAGGAGCACAGATAACTACAAATAATTTCAAAAGAAAAATATTCTTTTTCTTTGGGAAAATGAAATTGAATATAAAACTATGAAATGTTATAGTAGCTATAAAATCCTAGTTTTTCAGTGTAGAAGAGTAAAGGTTAAAGAATGACAGAAACTGTCTTGAAATAGACAAAAGGATATAAATATCACAATTATATCACTAGAGTAAACTTTAGATTTCTTTTCCCAACTCATATCCTGACTGTCTACCACCAACCACCATTTGAGAGCAGAAGACACTGAGGCCAGGCAGGTGAAGCTGTTTGTTCAAGAACCAGAGTTGTTTCATGGGAGATCTAGAGATTAGAGCCCAAGCATCCTGACTTGTAGTTCTCTTTCCATTTCCTAAGATACAACCATTAGGTAATTTTATGGATTTTTTTCCCACAAATATACCAGGATCTACGATCGATATGAGCATTCGCATCATTGTAACTGCTTCAGAAAGCTGGAATAATAGAACATTTTAAAGTACTTCTTTTGGAACTATTTGTAGACCCAATTTAAAAGCCACAAAAAGAAACTCACTGCTCTATAATTTTTATTCTGAAATATTTGCTTATGATCTATAATGCATTACCGAGCTTAAATAATAGATGAATCCAGCAACTTGTTTCTGAGTGACTTTTTGTCGTTGTTAAAAGTCAAATCCATCTTAGAGGACAGAGATTTTTCCCCAGAAACTCTGATGAAGGAAGGCTTTGAAAGTAATTCCAGGAAAGTCTTGAAATATTTTGAGATATGGCAACAATGTTGCCATAATGTAAATATTTTTCTTTTGAATATTTCTTTTAGTAATGCTATGGTATTAACAGTTTTTAAAATAAATCCTTTTCTTTTACAGCCCATTCCATTTGACTTGAGATATTAAAATCTTATGACAATCTATAAGCCAGACCAGTAGAAATGTGACAACCTCTTTATAGTCTTTAACTCTGCAACAGCTTTACAATTATAGAGATTAGAGAACCATTAGAATTGTGATACAAGTAATATAAGTATAGGTTTTAACACTGTCATCTGTCACTGCCATGTTCCTAACATATATAGATAAAGTATAGTTTTTAAAAAGGAATATAAAATACATTATTAATATGCTTTTTAAAGTAAATAAATACAGTTGTGGCCAGAAATGGGAACATTGTTTATGGATAGCTAAGGTATAATAAAGTCATTGCTTTATTTTGGAGAAAGACAGAAAAATACAAGATAACTCTAGACTTCCTTACAAAAAAGATATATATACACATACACATTAAAATTCAAAGATAAACACTAAAATAATAGATAAGTAACTCTTGCTTCTAGAAGTGTCCCCCATGAGGTAGAGTACTACAGCCTAGCTAATTGCTTAAAGCTGCAATTAGGGACGCTGAAGTGGAAACACCCACCACCTTTGAAATGAGGTTTAAAAAGCTCAAATTAATTCTTGCTTATGGTGAAGGCTTATGCAAAGTCACTAGGGAAGCTAGAGAGAGCAGACACACTTTGCAGTCAGGAACTGACTCTACACCTAGCTTAGTAACTGGGTCAGCATGTTGACGATAACAGCAGAGATGCTGTAAACCATGAATATAAGGCTTATAAATTAAAATTCCAAAAAGATGGCAGGAAGAAAGAAAACCAACAAAATCAACAATCAGAAAGTAAATTGTTCCAGATAAAATGAGCATGTAAGAGCCATCTGAAAATGATTTGAAAATAAACATGATTAGGATACTCAAAGAAATAAAGAAGGAAATTTCTGATAGAGAAAGAAATTATGAAACCAGACAAGACAGAAATGATACAAAAACAAGAGCATTTGAAAAAGAACACATTAGAAATCTTAAAAATCAAAATGTACTCATTGATGAAATTTTTAAAAAATCAACAGATGAGATATTCTCTAGACTAGACAGAAGGAGAGAGTTTAATAAATTAAAAGATAGTATTGTACACTTCCACCCAAATGCAACACAGAAAGATAAAAGGATTTTAAAGATACATGATGGAACAGTTAGGAATTAAGGAGGGGAGCCTGAGAGGCACCACCATTCAGTGGGGCTCCCAGTGAAGAAAGAGCTGAGAATCTTTCAGAACTGAAAAAAGATGTAAATCCTCAGATCACTGGTGCTGATGGAATAAATGAAAATAAATCCACATATTTATTATTGATTCCCAACTTGTTTTTAGGAAACGATTTTGAAGAAATAGATCATGGGGGTTAAATAGTAGAAGCAAGGAGATCAGTAGAACACAATTTTAATTTTTGGCTTCCCACCATCCTTTTAAAATGCATTCACTGGCTGTAATCTCACCCTGCCTCTAGATAAAATTGGGCTTTTGGCTTATTCTTAGATGAATAGAACTTTAAGGCATAAAATCAGAAAATGCAATTCAAATTTAGAAATCAAAATGTCAAGAAATAATATAATAAATGTGTAAATGTATTGAGAGAGAGAGAGAGGGTGCAAATAGGAGAATCAACTCTTCAATATTTATTCAATGCAAAGTTTTCTCCCCTTTTCCAATTAATGACTCTATAATTCCAGTTTTGCCTCTGAGAATAAGAGTGCTATTGGCTTCCTTTCTCTTTTCACTTTGTTTCGATATTTTACATTTTTTAATACAAATTATATATATTTAAGGTGTACAATGTGATGTTTTGACATACATATACTACATAAACCTAGTGAACTGATTACTACAGTCAAGGTAATTTACATATCCTTGTAAATCAAGGTAATTTACATTTTTTTAACATAGTTACCTTTTTGTGGTGAAACTACTTAAGATATACTCTCAGTAAATTTCAAGTATACAACACAGTATTACTAACTATAGTCACTATGCTGTGCATTAGATCTCTAGAATTTATTCATTTTATATAACTGAAACTTTGTAGCCTTTGACTGACATCTTCCCATTTTTCCCACCCACCCTTAACCCTGGCAACTACTGTTCTCACTCTGTGCTGCTATGACTATTTTAGATTCCACATATATGTGAGGTCAGACAGTATTTTTCTTTCTGTGCCAGGCTCATTTCGCTTAGCATAATGTATTTTAGTTTCACCCATGTTGTAAATGGCAGAATTTCCTCCTTTTTTAAGGTTGAATGATATCTTATTGTATGTAGTTGTGTATATACATTTCTTCAGCCATGCATCCGTTGACAGACATTTAGCTTATTTCTATAATTTTGCTATTGTGAATAATGCAGCAATGGGTATTAGGAGCACAGTGTCATTGAGATATTGATTTTATTTCCTTTGGATATATATCCACTGTGGGACTTCTGAAATATATGGTAGTTCTAGGTTTAAGTTTTTGAGGAACCTCCATATTGTTTTTAAAGCGGCTATGCCAATTTATATTCTCACCAACAATGTATGAAAGCTCCCGCTTTTCCACATCCTCATCACTTTATCTTTTGTTTTTTAAATCATAACCATCTTAACAGACATGAAGTGATCTCTTATTATGGTTTTGATTTGCATTTTCCTGATGATTAACGATGTTGATCACCTTTTCATGCCCCTATTGGCCATCTGTTTGTCTTCTTTGAAAAAAATGTCTATTCAAATCCTTTATACATTTTTTTTAAATCAGGCAACTTACCACTATTGAGTTGGAAAAATTCCTTATTTTTTTTGATATTATCCTCTTATCAGATATATGGTTTGCAAATATTTTCTCCCAATCTTTAGGCTGTGTTTTCATTTTCTTGATAGTTTATTTGGCATGAGGAGCTTTTTAGTTTGATGTAACTCCACTTGTTTATTTTTGCTTTTATTGCCTGTACTTTTGGTGTCATATCCAAAAAATCATTGCCAAGATCAATGCCAAGGAGTTTTTCCCCTGTATTTCCTTCTAGTCTTACAGTTTCAGGTCATATCTTATATTTGTCTTTAATCCATTTTTAGTTGCTTTTTGCGTGTGTTGCAAGATAAGGGTCCAATTTCACTCTTTTGCATGCGGATATCCAGTTTTCCCAACACCACTTATTGAAGAGGATATCCTCTCTCCATTGTATGTTCTTAGTGACCTTGTCAAACATTAGCTGGGTGTGTATATGCATGGGTCTGGCTTCTGCTCTGATGTTCCTCATTTCTAAGAGATGTTTGCACCCCTATTAGGGATAAAAGCAGGGGAAGGAAGGTGAGGTGAGAACTTGTACTTGATTGGGTGGCTTTACACGTTCTTGTCCTGGCCATACTTCTCTAAGGGTTTTTGAGGGATGTACAGGAGCTCCCACAGGCCCATTTCACAACAATGCTCAGGGTACATGCAAAGGCCCAGCTTCACTGTGGTTGTCTCTGCCCAGGAACACACAGTCAGAGTCCCTTCCCTCTTCCAGGACTCCATTCCAGCTCCCTCTCTGTATGGTCCACACATGCCCACAGGAAACACACATGTATCCTCCAGCTGAATACACTTGAGCTGCTCCAGCACAGCCACCCTTACTCTCCCACCAAGGAGTAAGTCATTAGCTTTCCCCCATGCTCCCCAGGAGTGGCATCAAAATAACAAAACAGAAACACCATTTAAGATGTATAAATCACCCTTATTAATCTGTCCAAAGGCTTTTCACTAGTATTAGCAATCCAGAATAGTAAATATTTGTATGTAAATGAGGACATATGTGTGTAAATAGTTTGGAATTTTTCAATAATCTTTGCTTCTCTCTGTCTCTCTCTTCTCTCTCTCTCTCTGTCTCTCTCTGTCTCTCTCAATTCTTGAGAATATATACATTCATCCAGACTGAGAATTTGTTGTATTTCAGAGCACAGCCTCACTCATCATAGTTTATTTGAATCAGAGAGTTGGGCTATATAGTTAAGGCTCACAGAGACGGCAGGTTAGATCTTGCCTTCAGCCTAAGGGCAATGACATCCCTTGTTTTGCCAGTACTGCTGATTGAAAGTGGAACTTGCAGAACACACCCTTGGCTCTTAAAAACATTAGAATGAGCAATGGAGTATTATTTCATCAGTATCAGTCTGTGCTGTCTTAAATTTTGATTTTGGTTTCTTTTTTGCTCTTTATGATTGTTACTTAAATGTTTTTTAGCCAAAAGCCCAGTGGAAATGTTTACCCAATAGAAATATATAACTAACTTACTATGGAACAGTGATAGACAGAGGAGTGACAATGGCAACACCAACACCGCCATGCCCACCTCCCCTTCATAGTCACTATTTCACAGATATCTTCTCCAGAGCTTGTCAACACTTGCTAATTACACTTTCAGGGGATGACCCATTTCTTTGAGCATTCACTTATTTTCATATTGTTTTAAGAAAAATCAGTCAAATCCTAGCATTATTCATATTCATATTCAAAAATTATTTGCCTTTTTCCCCAAATTTTGTAAACAATGAATATCTCCAAATATAGAGAAGAAAGAGAAGAAGTAGGGTATGCATCATGAAAAGAACTCCATGAGGCTTATGAATTGGTATTGGCCCTGAGGTATACTCATCACCTTTTAACCACGTTAGTGATCATGTTTATTTGGATTTGCTCACTGAGGTGTGAGAGAACACACTACACACTACACACCTTCAGAGCTTGCAGCTCAGAATCTGAGGTCCACCATGGAGGAGAGAAGAATTTATTTTATCACTCACCCTGAACTCCATTGGAAAAAAAAAATGACTTTTCTTTAATTGTATGAAATCCCCAAGTGTCGCAAAACATTTTCATTAAAAATTTTAAGAGAAATCTCATCTTTGATTTCATTCATTTATTCATTCAACCAATGCGTGTTTTTGGAATACCTATACCTGCTACCTATAACTATAGACACTTGAAGAGAGGTTGAAGATACAATAGTGAACAAGACAGTCTCTGCTCTCATGAAGCTCACCGCCCATTGGGTTCATTTAATCCACAGTCTTTACTAAGCACTTACCATATGCCAGATGTTTCAAGGGCTGGGACACAGAAAAGAGCCAGACAAGACATAAACAAGTTTTTAAGTGTCATTTTAAAAACTAACATGTCCTATGAAGAAAATGAAACAGAGAAAAAATTTTAAAAGTGATAGCCGGTGCTATTTTTAATAAATTAAGCAAAGAAGTGATGCTTGAGCAAAGACCTGAATGATTAAGACAGTAAGTAAACCAAACATCTTGAGGAAGAGCATTTCAGGCAGAGAGAGCACAAAACAAGTCCTTGAATGAAGGAGGACAGTGGATTGCTTCCCTAAAATCTTGACCACACTTTTAAGCTCATATGAATAATTCCCAATTTTGCAATATTCAATTTTAAACCAATTTGCCATTAGATATATTATACACAACCAACTCTAACACATGCTTTTAACGTATGCTGAGTTTGAAGTTTGTGCAGCTTGACACTGCATGATTTTCTCTGCTCGCTTATTTATTTGTTTTCTTAGATTTGTATATACTATCACCCCTGAAATTTCCAGAAGAAATGTACATTATTCAAATATCTCCGTAGCCTATTATTTTTTCTTGGGGACAAATTTCCTATAGTCCTCTGTCCACTGATCTGAATGGTTGTTCTCTAAGCTGGTTGTCATCCTTGATCTTCCTTTAAGCAGCATCTTGATTATTTTCTTCTCTTGTGTTGGAACTCCTGATTTTTGATCCCATGTCATCCTCTTTTTAAAGATTATTTCTCATTTTGATGCATGACATCTTCTGCTAGCTTCCTACAAAAGGACACATGAGAGAAAAAATTGAGGACACGGAATATCTGAAGATGTCTGTATTCTATCCTTTATCATCTATACTAAACTGATAGTTTGTCTAGGAATAGTATTTCGAGTTGGTAGTCATTTTCTCTAAGTATTTCAAAGACATTTATCTTTTGTTTCTATTGTTCAGAGTTGCTAAGAAGTTTGATGCCATTCATATTTAAGAATGAAGCAATGAAAAAGCTGAATAGAAGTGCACTGTGCATGAACAGGGAGTGTCAATTTGTGGACTTTGTTCCTGGGCAATCTAGCTAGGATATTACATTTGAGTACCCCAGATTCTTTTCTACAAAAGAATCTTTCATTTCTCTGCCTTGGAGAAATAATGCTGGCAGTCAACATCTTTGAGCTAATGAAGCAAAGTAGTCAGGATCTTAGCATTCAAAATACCTATATTTATTTAACCCATTTCACCATGGAGGTAATTGCAAGCTCAGAGTCTTTCTGAGATTTACTCAGTTACTCTCCAGAGAGTAACATTCTAATGTTCTTGGGTAAAGCATGGACATCCATCAGCTGTGCAGAATTTGGAAGTTAGGGTACTAATTATTGCAATAATTAACTCTCAACCTTATTCTCTTCTCCCTCTGTATCTGTCTCCAATCCATGAGGCCTTTAGGTTTTCAGATGTGAATGCATCTACTTTGGTTTCAACTCTCAGTCATCTACTGATTCAACTTCCACTTGTCCATTTGATTTCTAACTTCCAAAACGTCATTACAATTGTCTGCTTTCTCTCTATCTTTACCCTTGTACACTAACAGTTGTTTTAATCTCATTACCATCATTTAGGTTTGATTTCAGGTATATTCAACCTGTGGTATCTCTGTTGTTTTCCTCCCACAGTCAAATTCCTTTTCACAAAGAATTCCTATAAATGTAATTTTTTCTGTCTCATCTCAAGTAATTTCATCATTGTTTAAAGCTAACTGAAAGAAGCTTAGTTTCATATATGTACTATATTTGAGATACAGATAGAAATTACTAGGCTTGCCAAAAGCTGTGTATCTTTAGGTTCATTCTGATGCTTAGGAGATTTAAATCAGTTGCATACGTGAACAATTATAAGGTACACGAATGAGCTTAAAGGATGTGTTTTAAATGCTGAAAATGTATTATTGAAAGTTATGTTTCATACGTGGAGTATAATTAAGGATTTTACAATAGAACTTTTTCTACAACGAATAAGTTTATCACTAGTCTTTCCGAAATTTTAGTTTCAGAAAGTTTCAATAACGTATGTTCAGAACTAAAGAACTTCTCATATAATTTTAGGCCATCATCTTGAAATTAAGAAGCGTAAAAACTAAGTAACTGCTCAAATAGAACAGCATAAAGTATTTTGGTAACTCAGAGTTCTCTGTATATTTTCTGGAACTCTCTTGACTCATTAACTTTCTTTTTCAATTGTGCAATAATGCTCCAATATCAAAATTTGTTTTTAGGCCAGGCACGGTGGCCCACGCCTGTAATCCCAGCACTTTGGGAGGCCGAGGCAGGTGGATCACCTGAGGTCAGAAGTTCAAGACTAGCCTGGCAAGACAGCGAAACCCCATCTCTACTAAAAATTCAAAAATTAGTTCGGCATGGTGGCACACGCCTGTAATCCCAGCTATTTGGGAGGCTGAGGCAGGGGAATCGCTTGAACCCAAGAGATGGAGGTTGCAATGAGCTGATATTGCACCACTGTACTCCAACCTGGGCAACAAAGTGAGACTCCATCTCAAAAAAAAATTGTTTTTAAATAACAAAATTATTATTCATGTTAATAATAATGTGCTTCATGCCCACTGAAGCACAAATCAGTGTGTTATGTCTTGGCCTTAACAAGCAATCAAGCATACTTGAGCAGGTACAAAGTACTCAAGGGAACAAGAAATCAATGTAGTATAACTAAAAAGGTTAAATATTGGAGTTTGAACACAAGTATTTATTCTTCTTGACAAAATGCCACTAAATGACACAATTTTCTTTTTTAATATATTTATTTAATATTTTTAAGACTGAAGAAGGAAATCTTTATTTTTTTTAACTTTTATTTCAATAGTTTTGGTGGAACAGGTGGTGTTTGGTTGCGTGAATATGTTCTTTAGTGGTGAGTTCTGTGATTGTGATGCACCCACAATCACCTCAGCAGTGTACACTGTTCCCAAAGTATGGTCTTTTATCCTTCACCCCCACCCGCCCTTTCCCCAGAAACCCCCAAAGTCCATTATATCATTCCTGTGCCTTTGCATCCTCACAGCTTAGCTCCCACTGATAAGTGAGAACACACAATATTTGATTTTCCATTCCTGAGTTACTTCAGTTAGAATAATGGTAAATAACACAGTCTTAGAAGTTAAAAGATAATGGGGCCATATATTTAAAATTCTGAGGGGAATTAATTTCTAGCTTAGACTTTGATATCTATCATACAATCAATGAAGTGTGAGAGTAAATAAAATCATTTTAATGTATGTCAAGTCTCAAAATGATTACTTGCAATGCACCTCTTCTCGGAAGCTACTCTCTCACAAGGAAATAAGTCAAGAAAACAGAAATCATGGGACCTGACAAGCAAGAGATCCAACAAAGGGGAGAGCAGCAGAAAAGTCTACATATGAAAGCTGGGCATGGTGGCTCAGGCTTGTAATCCCAGCACATTGGGAGGCTGAGGCAAGTGGATCATTTGAGGTTAGGAGTTCGAAACAGCCTAGCCAACATGGTGAAACCTCATCTCCATTAAAACACCAAAAAAACAATTAGCAGAGTTGGTGGCGTGTAGTTGAGGCAGGAAAATCGCTTGAACCTGGGAGGCGGAGGCTGCAGTGAGCCGAGATCGCACCACTGCACTCCAGCCTGGATGACAGAGTGAGACTCTGTCTCAAAAAAAAACTCTAAGGATGAGAATGAAGGGAAGTCCTAAGACGAATCTGATAAGGAGAGCAAGCAGCCCAAACTGCAGCCCAGGTAGAATACTCCAGGAGGGAAACTTAAAAAACAAATCAAGCAAACTAACAATTAAACAAATTTTTAAAACTGAGTGAATGATTACCTAAGCTTTCAGAGTTCTGCAAATGTTGAGGATGACTTAATGAAAAATACATTGAAATGTAAGCATCAATTGTTAAGTAATTCCAAGAGAAATGAAAAATTACTCAAAAAGGATATTACCTGGTTCAGCTGTAAATAATGCATATGAAGTCACAATAATATAAGCACTGAATTTTCATCTTAGTAAAAATTATGGAATAACCAAATTAGGAGGATGAGTTGAAAGATAAATATCTGTGTGAAACGAATTTTTCCACTTGTTGGTTTTAAAGAGAGCTAAATGATGGTCTCATTTTCTGTAGAAGGAATTTAATAGATTATATCTCAAATTTTGAACCGAAGAGAAGTCAACATAAGTACATTTAACAATGGGAAAGAAATCCCGGAAGATCAGAATTGAAAGAGGTTGCCTCTGGTGGGTAGGAATCAGGGATATGTAGGGATTGGACATAAGACTGCTACTTTTTCTCATACACTTGTCATTTCGACATTTTAAAACATATTTTTTATAATTGTGGACCAGCAGTTGGCAGATCCCGATTTAAGTCCAGTCTGGTTATTCAGGAGTCCAAGCAGGTTTACTGGGTCCCTTGAACTGTATTCCCCAAATTCCAGAGCAGTTTCTAGAACAAAATAAGGAATCTCCAAATATTTGCTCCAAAACACCTTCAGGCATGTTTTGAGCATATTTTCTGAACCCAGAAGCCCCAAATTCTTGACAAAGTGTAGCATAACCATATCCTGTTCCCAAACCACGGATTGTAAAGATTTGTGCTCAGCCAGACTCCTGCCCTCTGCAGCCCCCTGTTAAATGGATTCAGCAGATTCAGAAACAGTAAGGCTCAAAGTGGCCCATCACTTTTAAGAGATTTCTCTGACAAGGTGGGGAATTTCCAAGGCATCTGAGGATTTCCTAAACTTTCAGAGACCCTGCAGGTTCAGGTTTCAACATGAGTCCTTGAGACAATTCTGAATGACCAATAGAAGGGATGGTTCCACGTGCCCAGAGCCAGGAGGACAGGATGGGAGGGCACGCTCCCTTATGGCATGGAGTGTCTACTGGGGTAAAGAAAAAGGTGATTCGTTCTTAACTCAAATATATATCCATGTACCCAACAAATGTTTTCACAATAACTTTTAAAATCTTATCTATCACACTTTAAAAGACTGAATATGTGTGTCCATTTAATTATTTTTAAAACTGGTGTTTTTGGAAATTTGAATATAAATAAAACAAAAAGGGAAGATGGAAGCAAATGGTGTCTGGCATTGTGTCTTACAGCACGCATCTCTGTTTTTCTGTGTCTCATGATGGTTGCTATTTACAAAGCAAACCACACCCCCTTGACATTTCTCCCTCAACTACAGATCCACATTCTTCCCTTATCAGGGTCTGGTTCCTCCTAATCAACCTAATGTTTAACTAAAGTAACTCATGCTTGTTTTACTTATTTGGCATGCTTTGCCTCCTCTGAGAAAATAATTTACACATTGAGCTGTTTTGAGTACACATTTTATTCAACTGTATATAGATATTTTATATTTATAAACGTACATCATTTTATAATGTTTCAGCCTATTTAACTTAATTACAAACAGATATAGCAACTGTCTGCAAGTTGTATTACAGTTGTAAAGTAAGGATGCGTTGGAAGAGCTTCCTATTAATATAAATTACTTTTAAAAAGCTGTTTTATATCAATACAAAAAGTCTTAAATTTTGAAAGCATTAATCGTATCTTTTATTCACAACACCCTGATATTGGGCAAGATTTCAAATCAAAAGAATCCAAACCCAATTATTCCAGTAGAGATGATCATTTCCCATTCTTTGGCTAGTGACTGGATTTTTAATAACCTAAAACCTCGTTGTAAATCTTTGACTATAGCAGCCTTCAGGGAGCTTTGTGGTTTGGATTTTCGGCTGCTATCCCTAGTTGCTATCAGTTAAGGATAGAGCCCTGAACCAACTAGAACCATGTGGAGGACTCTGACGCCATGTTTACTATTCCATTACCTCCCCATATCAAAATAATGAATAAGCAAGAAAAAAATGATATAAATTACCTAGAGGAGAATGCACAAATCTTAGTTGTACAGCTCAATGAATTTTGACATATGTATATCCCCATATGTATATCCCCAAATTTGACATATGTATATCCCCAGGTGACAAATATCCAGATCAAGAACACATTGATCACCCAAGAGAACTCCTCCAGGCCTCTTAGTGGCCCTCCCCTGTCCCAGATATAAGTTCTTTTCTGATATCTATCACCATGAGTTAGTTTTGCATGATTTTCAAACGAAGTTAATACAAGTGAAATTATAGTCTATACTCTTCTGTGCCTGTTTTCTTTTGAAATTAATATAACATTTTTGAGATAAATATAAGACCTAAGTATGGAAAAAACAAAGTAAAATGACTTTGCTTCTAAGACACCTTGATTATGTATTTAAAAGTCCAAAAGCATTTGGAATAAAATGCCTATAAATAGTGAGATATTTAGCAAGGTCAAGGGATACAACGTCACTATACAGTAATCAATTATATCTCACTATATGTTTTGAATAACTTTATGGTTGATCCAATAATAAATTATTTGCTGAAATGAATGTGTTCTTAAATATACACCCAGTGACACATAGAAACATAACTCTAAAACAAACATGATTAATGAGGTGAAAAAAGACCTAACATATCCCTAATACCTAGTAGACAATTAAGGTTTGTTTTTCTTGTTTTTGAGACGAAGTCTCGCTCTGTCGCCCAGGCTGAAGTGCAGTGGTGCAATCTGGGCTCACTGCAACCTCTGCCTCCTGGGTTCAAGCAATTCTCATGCCTCAGCCCCTCAAGTAGCAGAGACGACAGGCACGCACCACCACGCCTTGCTTATTTTTGTATTTGTAGTAGAGACCATTTCACCATGTTGCCCAGGCTGTTCTGGAACTCCTGGAATCAAGCAATCCACCCACCTGGGCCTCCTGCAGTTTGAGGATTACAGGAATGAGCCCCCGCGCCCAGCCAAGATTTTTTTTTTTTAAATAAAGTACTAGGCAATGCACATAAGAAAATATTAGCTCTTATATTTATCATTTTGTCCTTCCTTTGAGGAACTTTTTAAATATTATATATAATATATGTCATATTATATATATCATATAATATATAGTGTATCATATATGTAATATATGATATACTATATATTTATTATAATATAATTTAAAATGCTATATTATATATAATATTTTAAAATTACATTCACATAGAAATAAGGATATATGTATATATCTCTTTATCACAAAGTATTTCATAGAGTATGAACCACTGGAAATGGGACTTTGTGTTTCTATTCTCTGCTTTTAAAAAAAGATCATCTTATGAGTAAGGAATAAAATGGAAAACATTTAGATTATCTTAAAAACTGAACTACCTCTATACACTCAGGGTGCATCTGTGTGGATGTGCATGTGCACATGTTCTTTTTTTAGAAAGTATTAACACTCAGAAAAATAAATGGCCAAATGAAACAGGGGGAAGTCTTAAATAGATGTAATCAAGTGAAGTAAAATGTAGGGCTGGCCGAAGACTTCGTAAAAAGCAAGGTTACCAGACAACTTATTTTCTATAACTAGATAAATGAATATAGGTGGCCATAAACACCTTTCTTTTGAGTTTTCTATGTGCTAGACAGTATGCTAAAGATTTCACATTCCTCATCTCATTTAGCCTCAATAAAAACTAAAGCAGGTATTATTTCCTTATTTTATATACAAGAAACCAAGGTTTTGAGAGTTGAGGGGTTACTTCCCCAAGATTACACAATAAGCAAGTTAAAGAAACCAAGATTCAAATCAAGAGCTCACTTCTGGCTGGGTGCGGTGGCTCACGCCTGTAATCCCAGCACTTTGGGAGGCCGAGGTGGGTGGATCACCTGAGGTCAGGAGTTTAAGACCAGCCTGGCCAACATAGTGAAACCCCATCTCTACTTAAATAAAAAAAAGTAGTGGGGCGTGGTGGTACGCACCTGTAATCCCAGCTACTTGGGAGGATGAGGCAGGAGAATCGCTTGAACCCAGGAAGCGGAGGTTGCAGTGAGCAGAGATCGCGCCATTGCACTCCAGCCTGGGGGACAAGAGCGAGACTTCGTCTGAAAAAAACAAAAAAAGAGCTCACTTCCAGGCCTGGACATCATCTTCTTTGCTGCCTTCCTAAATATAAGTGAGTATTCTCCATTTCCTTTTTGATCATCCTCTAAGTGCAGGGGTAAATTGTTATTTATAAGAAAATATTCTTAAGTGTCTCAACTGCAATGAAATAGATCCTCAAACCGTGTAAGAGCAATGTGATGGAGAGACTAGATTCTAATAAATGAGGTCATAAAAACTGATGTAAAAAACTGTTATATGTTTGTTTAGCAAGCATTGACCTCCTATAACAGTCACTTTCATGTGTGATTTTCATGTAAACATCATAGCAACAACATAGAAAAGTAATTCCACAATTTCACAAAGGTGCACACTTGGGCTCAGAGAGGGAAATGATTTTTACTCAAAATCACAACCACTGTTTATAACTGGACAGTCACAGAGCTCCCACAAATTGAGGCACTCACTGAAAGGAAAATGCAAATGGTCAATAAAATATTTTTAAAGCCTCAACGTCATTAAAATAGGAGAAATTAACATTTCAACCACAAATCATACAAAGCTTTAACCATCAAACTGACAAATGTAAAGAGTTCAAACTTTTCCATTGATGAAAGGATGTTCAGAGAAAGTCACTGCACAAAAAGATGTTTAAAAGAAGTGTGAGGGGGATTTAGAGGTGGAGTACAAAGAAATAATTAACTTTGTGTAATTATTATGAAACTGCAGTGGTTAAAATAAAACATGTTCCTTTTGTGAAAGAAAAAAGGACTCTAATAAGCTAATGTTTTTTGTATAGGTATATGTGTTTTGGAAGAATGTTAATTCAATGGAAACATAAAAATGTGACTATACATAGTAAGATATGTAAAGAAACACTTTTTAATTATTATTTTTCTATAATATTAGTCTTCAGGTCATGATGAGAATTGAGGAAACTGAGGAGTTTATTGTCAATTCCAAAACTCTTTTTAAATCCTTAGTTTTGGGCAAATTTACATTTGTGATGAGCTATGACTTTGAACAGTACTATTTCAATGCAGTATTAAGTGAAAATTATTTTTGAAATAAAAGCATGATTTACTTGATCACATCTTATGGAATTAATTAAGCATAACTATATTAATTGCTACATAATTGAGAGCAAATTAATTGTAAGTAAATTACTTTATCATTGAATCCCTTTTAAGCAGGAATATTATTTAATTATTGATCACTTGTAGTGGTTAATATATTTTGCAAATTCAGGGATGATACTTAAAAGTATATAAAATTTGCATCATGTCTTTTTTAATGAAAAATGTTTTTTTCTCAATGGAATAAGAAAGCACATTTCAAATGTGTTCCAAAATAGAATTTTTAAATATTAACAGTACTTTTCAATTCTCTCTTATTAGGTAAAAAAAAAATTATAATTTGAGCACAGAGAATTTTCAATGCCCCTTAAACAGAAATATCTTCCTTAATATCATAAATACAAATTATCATAAGGTAAAATTTCCTGAAGGTGGCAGCATCCTAAGCAAATCTGTCTCCAACCTTTGCAGCAGGCAGTTTTTATGTATGGAGTAATATTACATTTCCCAATAAAAGGGATTAACAACAATACCACTCATTAATAATTATGAAAACAATGTAATAGTACTCATCATGACATGATTTCTTGAAGATTTATACAGTATAGTCTATACTGAGGAATACATAAGTTGAACTCAATATAAATATTTTTTCAAGGTTTTTCTGAAATCTGTGAAGATTTCTGTTGATTCTCTGATTACACTAATTTTTTTCTTGCTGAAACGTTATCTAAGTGAGAAAGTGACAGACATACATTTTAACGTTCTAACTTTCACTTTGAGTCATACTTCAGACAAAAATAATAGGCCGAGTGCGGTGGCTCACGCCTGTAATCCCTGCATTTTGGGAGGCCGAGGCGGGCGGATCATGAGGTCCGGAGATTGAGACCATCCTGGCTAACACGGTGAAACCCCGTCTCTACTAAAAATACAAAAAGTTAGCCGGACGTGGTGGTGGGCACCTGTAGTCCCAGCTACTCGGGAGGCTGAGGCAGGAGAATGGTGTGAACCCGGGAGGCAGAGCTTGCAGTGAGCTGAGATCGTGCCACTGCACTCCAGCCTGGGCGACGAGCGAGACTCCGTCTCAAAAATAATAATAATAATAATAATGCCAATTCCTTCTACATATTTCTTGAAATGTGAGGAAAATAATGATAACAAATGCTATGACTATGATTTTTGAAACTAAGAGTGGGCCCATAAATTGGGAAATAAATCTTAATTTTAACATTGGGTTTTAAAGTACTTACTCAATTCACTTCACAGTTACTTTGAAATAAAACCCCATAAACTTTTATCTGACAATAAGATATAGTTTGATGATTTACTTTTGAAATTGTAATGCACTACACAGGTGGTTGTGGCTCTTATCATTATTTTTAAAAGCCAAGTTTCCAGATCTGTACTTTGTGATCAGGGACTCTAATAGCAAGAAATAGTTGTATCATTGGTCAACAGAGTTATTTTGAACCTAGGTATTTTCCTTCAAAATGAGATGTGCTTTCCCCCGTCATAATAATTTTGATTCCATCACTTCTTTGTTATTCCATCTCTAAAAATGAAGATAAACATCTAAATTCTACAGTGTTTGGTCAGTAACCTCCCTATTTAGATTTTAGTGCCCATTCATCATTATGCATATACTAAATTAGATTGCCGTATAATCAAATGTTTCTCAGAAAAATGATGAAATCCTTTATTTCATAGGTTCAGAGACATGTTGCTTCTTTGTAAATGGTAACTTGCAAGCCAGCTAACCCACAGTTAAGCAAAGATAAAGTCCCTGGAAGGCAACAGATGTAATCTCAGCATTATTTTTTCTTCAGAGTTTTCCCAACTAGAATTTTTGTCTCTATTCCTGTTGCATTTTCATGTTTTCCTTCTTTCCATTTCTTTCTTTCTCTTTCCCATACTCTTCTGCATATGATTATTTTCTTCCTTTTTTTTTTTTCTTTCTTTTTTTCACCTCTGTCCTTCTCTCTGCAGTTTCTGATGCTGTGAACCTAGTGAATATTAAGGGACTTTCCTGGGGTATTTCCCAGAGGTTGAAGAAAAGCACCAGGACTGTGAAGTCACAGAAGCAGCCACAACACAGACTCTGGGAGGATGGGAAATGGCTAAAGTCATGATTTAGCCAGATGTTACTGAGTACAGGAAAAATAGAAAGTGAAGACCGGAAAAGTTCTATGCACTTTACTGAAATTGAAAACCCAAAATTCTCAACATGTTCATCCAATAAATTTTTTATATATATTTGGGATAAGTAAATTAAAATTGTATAAAAGATTTGTCTTAAATTCCTCAGCTAATATAGACAAAGTAGTACGACTGCACAAGCGTTATCATAGATTCAGATGCGGGTGTGGAGAGAGAAGAACTGGTCTGCTTTATTATATATTTTGCCAAATAGAGCTTATGGAAGAGAAGATTTAAGAAAAATAATGAGGAACCTGTTTTAAACTGGATATAGGTTAACTTCAGCGTAAGTGATAGAATAGAAGAGAGAAAAGTAAAAAAAGGAGAAAACAAGCATGACTGACTAGTGTGGGAATGTGAAAGAAATAAGAAAGAAATAAAAGTAGAAATGCAAAAAGCAATGGAAGGGTTCATATAAGTGATCAATAATTGCATCAGAATAAAATTAAGGGATATGGCCAATGGGGAAAAAGGATAATCAGGAGATTATCTGATTATAAAAGATAATGTTTATGGAATGAGAGAGAGAGAGCAAAGGAAAGAGAGAGAGATGATCAAGAGACCTGGGGAAAAAAATCTTGTTGACTGAAGTAGTAAGGCGGAAATAAATTTGGAAAGTAACATGGAGGAAGAAGCAGTAAAATGTTTTCATGAATAAAAGGAGAGCTGGTCTGAGATCATCTGCCAAGTGGAGGAGATGTGGACACCTGAGACAAAGGAAATATCAGTGACTATTGAGCGAGGAGTTGGAGCTTTGCCATAAACCAAGTAAAGTGAAAACACTAGTTCTTGCCAGCAAGCTGACTTTCATAGGAAAGGGCAACAAACACATAATTTAATTATCATTGAAAGCAAAAATGACACCAACTGTGTTTTAAACTCTTCCTGATCTCATGGGATGTGATAATAAGTGAATCATGGACAGCATCAAGCTCATTTCTGGTGCTTCACTAAAGTAACACAGTAAAAACATTAGCAGTCAAGAATTTGTGAGTTATTCAGTATCATCTTCCTGGAAAATTTTAGATACTTTGCAATTGAGATACATTTACATGTTTCCTGATTCCTTCTTCAAAATAAAGGTCCATGTGCAGTTTTTTGCCAAAACGAACAGAGAACGGAGAGGCAAAGCAGAACTACCCCAAGCTAACCTCCTTTGCCCATGGGTAGAATAGGCTTGTCACACCGAAAGTGAAAAACTCCCCATTAGAATATTGACTCTCCTCTGTAAACATCCAGTACAAGGAAATAAGAATACATGGATGCAAAGTAAACTCTTAGTTTCTACAATTGGTAGATAAAAGCTGGTGTTATTTTTTCTTTAAGCAGCCCAGGGTGCTTAACCTCCTTGAATCTACCTATGGTGTCGGAGGAATTCATTGACATAAAGGTCCCCCAGCTCAGCAAGAGATAAGCCAGGGAAACATTGGAGTTTATGGCCGGGTTCTCCTAATACTGTTAGAACACTAAACCTTAGGGAAAGGACTATTTTTTTTTCTTCAAACCCCAGGGAGGCAGGCTTAGAATTAATTGCCCTTCCAGACAGAGAAGAGAGAATGTGATGCCTCTGGACACAGCAGTGTCTTGAACTTAAGACAAGGACATTGCAGTGTATTTTTCTGGCCGCCTTCTTTTAGTCAGTTCTAAAGGGATTCAAAAAGCTCTTTATGAAAGCAAATTTAGAAGAAGCTCTGTCCAAACTCATAGAGTAAGTTTAATTACTTCTAAAATTAACATAAAATGTGGGAAAGTGCACCTGTTATAGGCATATGCCTCAATAAATTTTTACCAGGTAACTAGACCCATGTAACCAGCTCCTTGATCATGATCTAGAACATTACTAGAAGGCAGGCCATCACTAACTCTCCAAATGTCACCACTGGCATGAATACTGATAACAAAGTTTTGCCTGTTTTTGTTTTTTGGTTTTTGTTTGTTTACATTAAATAAATGAAATAATGCTATATGTTCTCCTTTGTGACATATAGTTTCTTCCACTCAATAGTATGTTAGTCTGATTCATCCACATATTTTGGGATTGTTTTGAGTTGGTTATTCTCATTGCTGTATAGTACTCCATTATATGAATGTGCCGTAATGTATTATTCAACCTATTATTGATGATGTTAAAAGAAAAACTTCGGCCAAATTAAATTTAAAGGAGTTTTATTGAACAATGAACAATTTGTGAATCAAGCAGCCCTCAGAATCACTGCAAATTCAGGGAGACTCCAGGGATGCCTCAAGGTCAGAACAAATTCATAGACAAAAAAAGGGAAGTGATGTACAGAAATCCAAAGTGAGGTACAGAAACAGCTGAATTGGTTACAGGTTGGCCTTTGCCTTATTTGAACACAGTTTGAACACTTGGCAGCGTATGAGTGGTTGAAGTATGGCTGCTGGGATTGGCCAAGACTCAGCGATTGTTACAGGCCCATACTCCTAAGTTAGGTTTTCAATCTTGTCTACCTATTAAGTTAGATTACTGCTCATCCACGATGACTCAAATATAGAAGTATGGAGCCTTTCTCAGGACATATTTAGTTTGCTTTAACGATGGACGTTTGAATAGTTTCTAGTTTTGGGACATTATTAATAGTCCTGCTATGGATTTGCTTATATGTGTCTTTCAGTGCGTGTATTATTCATTTCTGAAAGGGATAGGTGGAATTGCTAAGCCATAGGTTATGTATATGTTCCTATGTTTTACTAGATAGGGCCAAATAATTTTCCAAAGTATTTCTATCAATTTACATTTTAATTGTAATGTATGAGAGCTCCAACTGCTCTACATTTTTAATAACTCTTGACATTTTCCATCTTTTTATTTTAGTTTTCTAATGGGTGACCATATGGCTTTAGAGCTGTACTCTAGGAATAGTTCAGGAGTCTCAGACCAAATCCTGAAAATTCCAGTTGTAAATGATGTATTTGGGTCTCACATCTTACTCAGGTATGTGATTTTGGTGATTGAAAATAAATTGATTTCTAAAAAAATCTACCTAGCAAACAACTTTACTCATCAACAAAAACTGTGAAAAGCAGTTGTGGGGCCAATTCTTCAATTCATTACATCCAACAAACCTCCAGTTTCAAGGATTATATTTTTTCTAGTAATTTCATTTTTCTTCCAAATAGTTTTACTTTTAACCAGTCTAGTTATCTACTTTTTTATAGGTTTATCCAAAATGCTTTAGTTTTTCTCAAAGCCATAAAAGGAATCATTAGAAAACTTGTTATACATTAAAATGTTGTTCATTAAGTTATTACTATATGCTATTAATCGTGATAATTATCAGGGATCCGAAGATGAATAAAATAGAGTCCATTTTTCAGTGATTTACAAACTAAGGAGAAGATAATAATAGCTAACATTCTTTAAGTGTTTACTGTGTACATTTTACATGTATTGTCTCATTTAATACTTACAACAAATATACTAGTAGATTCTACTATTGTCCCCTATTATAGATGAGGAAACTGAGGCACAGAGATGTAAAGAAACTTACCCAAGCTAGCAATGATGTTGAAATGTGATTCAAATCTGGAAAGTCTGATTTCAGAGTACACTTTAAACCATTACGCCACCTTATGACTATAACAAAAGGTACACTAGAATATGTTCTTTAAAATAGGGCTAAAAACAAAGTTATTGAGAAGATATAAGTGGGAGAGCTGAGTTCAGACTGTGAGAGTTGGGAACTTTATGGAAATGGCCAGGTCTTTAAAATTAGGTAGTACTTTCAAAGAAAAAATGAAGAGAAATGGAATTCACATAGTAGTAATAACACAGATTCTACGCTCCTCGGGGGAAGGAAGTGTGCTTTTTGTTACTGTAAACTGATCAACTAGAAAAAGGTCTGTGAGTGAGCTGATGTTGAATGAACATAGAGATTTGGGGCGTGTCAAGCATCATAGGCATCCTGTGGCCATATGCTACAGTTTAATGTCGCTGAAAGAACATGCATGAACATGTGAGTGGGTGAAGATTGATGTTCAGAGCATATTTGGGAAAGCAGTACTTGTGGGTCAACATAACCAAAGAATAGGAGCTTAGCATAAGGTGTAAAATTTCTCATTCTGTACAATTTACTTTATACTGTCATGTTGGAATCTCTGATTGAAATGATTTCTTCCAAAATTCTATGAGTGGTTTTTCCAAAGAAGCATTAAATTTATTTGCATATAAACTAGGCCAAATTTTATACTGTTCTCAATAATGTTATTTTCATATAATAGCTTTTATATCTTAAGTACCTTAAGGAAATTATTGACCCCAAATATTACTTCAGTGTTAAAGAGGAAAAATGAATATAAAATATGCTTCAAATAACAAGTATTGAGCAGATATAAAATAAGATGAATAAATAAACCAACAATGGCTAAGTAAAGATATTTTAAAATTAGGAACCTAATAGTAGTTGAAAAACATTTATCTTTGCCTATAATTTTTAAAATGTAAAATGTAGATTATAACAACCTTGAGATAATATGTTACACCTGTAAGAGTGACAGAAATATTTTCAATGATAATGCTGGCTATGTTGTGATCAAATTGGCCAAACAAAACATTGTTAGTAACTTTATAAATTATAGGATCCTTTTGGAAACAATATGTTTCAACAATCATGAAAAAATTCATATCATAGTTATATCGTTTTTGGAAATTTGCTCATTTATTTACTTAACAGATTTTTATTGAGCACCTATGCTGGTGGCCTAGAACATAAATATCAGCGATATGTATCACCTTCCTTCAAAAAGCTAATATACTAATTGAAGGCTTGAAACAAATCATAAAATACTTTTAGTTGAGTAGTAGCTTTAATAAGGTATAATATGCATGGGAAAAAAAGAAAACCAAGAATAAATTATCCTTAGGAAACTGTTTTATTTAAACAGCAAAAGGCGGATTCATGAAGATGTCTGCAATAACAAAACATAATAAAGGGATACAAAACTCCCGAAACCTAAAATATATTGACTAAATAAGATAGTTTAAAGCATTCAGATAAGACAGGGTAGAATATGACAATACTTTTATAATTGCAAAACCATAGTAAATAAAAAGATAATAAAATGGCATTTAATGTTATGTTTTTTTTCCAGTAAATGGTAAACTTTATTTATTTGATGGTTCTTGGAAAGTTGAAGAAAAATCTCTTTGAATTATAAAATTATAGAGATTATACCTAAATAAAATTGAAAACTCTGCTATGTTAAGTTGTGGAATGTTACGGCAAATTAGTATTACATTTACACCATATATTCCAAGAAATTCAAAATTGCTCTAAATTATAAACACAGTATTTCTTTCAAATAAGTGGGTATTGTTTGGTGGCTATCTCAATATTTTTCATGCAAGAAAAATGAAGCCGAGATTATTTAAATGACGT
Organism: Pan troglodytes; assembly: GCF_028858775.2. Taxonomy (NCBI): domain Eukaryota; kingdom Metazoa; phylum Chordata; class Mammalia; order Primates; family Hominidae; genus Pan; species Pan troglodytes. Next base: position 41,068,659 of record NC_072415.2, read on the forward strand.
GTCACTTGTTTGATACAACAGGAGAGGCTCTTTAACTCAACTTAACAATGATTTCCAATGGGTTCAGCAGCATCTAATCAGAAACTTTCAAAGCAACCTTTTCTTTATCTGCCAGACTTTGAATATGGAACACAGTGTGGTTTTTTTCACCAGGTATTATATTATAGCACTATAAAGTCATTCTGGATGTCTAACTATGACACTTCTTTGTACAAAGTTCACAGATATAAAATTTTGAAAACATTTTGAGCCAGTAAAATTTCTTCCAGAAGGCAAAATTCTGTGAGGTTTTGTTTTTAATATCTGCATACACAGTTTTCATCATCAAAGCAAGTTAATAGTATTGCAAGAAAAATAACTCTCAGAATTATACTATAATCAGATAGACTTTTCAGCATTGACCCCTGCTGTTATTAGGTGGAATACTACTTTAAGTTTAGCTACAAACACTTGTACCTAATTGCACTTGTGAAGTAAATAACAATGCTTGGATTGTGCCCTTTCCCGCTCCAAAGCTGTTTGCAGTTGTACCAACAAGTTGATAGGTACGATTTGACCTCTGGCTCACAAGTTTGAAAACAAATGGCCCGTGCACATTTCAGACAATTATTTCTTTAGAACAATTTATGTTGGTCCCAGCTTTTACGTAAGTATTCTATAAAAGAAAGGTATTACGTAGTATAATGTTTCTACAGAAATCTTTAACTCTTTAAAAGTTGGAAAGAAAAGTTATGTCTTCAAATAAGTTATTTTTAATTTTTCAAAGAAAATGCTTCCTGATTATTTATTTGACTTTGCACAGTCTAAATTGAAAACTGAAACAAGTCTTTTTACTTAGAAAAAAAGAATTATCAATTCTTTGAATAGATCTAATAATACTGAATAGACCTAATGTTTTAGAACTATATCTATCTGTGCTTTCACAGAGCCAAGTTTGTGAGATAGACACAACACTAATATTTCTCTTATTCTTTTAAAATGGGAAAAGTAATCAAGGTATTAGCCAATTATGTTTCTTATTGCTCTCCTTATGTTCTCAGACATTTAGCTGTCCCTGATTTAGCCTTCTCTCCTGCCTGCTTGCTTACAAACTCCCAAGTTCATATTTTAAGCAATTTCAATCAGGACAGATTAATAAATCCCAGCCTATTCATGGGAATTAACTAATTCAGAATGAATCTTTCCTAATTGTTTTGTGTTCACATGGGTGTTTGCTTTGGCCCCTCTCCAAGCCTCCAGCCAAGGGAGAAAATTGTCTCACCACACCCAACTAAAAACAGAGTCAAGGAATGATTCCTTTGGTGAAAGCGTCACTGAATAAGCAGTTTTAGCTTGGTGCGTGTGTGTGTGTGTTTTTAAAAGGAGATCTGTTTGTAGATTGTCAACAAAGCAGTTTCCACATAGAAGAATACCAATTCCTATTGTTGCTTTTTTTCCTAGCAATAACATTCTGAAATTTGCAATCTTTAGCATCAAGTTTTTAAAATCCTAAATGACATGTTGCTTTTTCCTGTATGAAAGTTTTCTTAGAAAGCAAATTGTAATTATTTTCTCAATCGTTTTCTTTTTGTTTTTCACCTCTACCCTTCCAAAATAACATAATTTCTGATAGTATCATCTTTTAAATTTTAAAAGCACATTCCTGAGTTAGCTCTTTCTTTTCAGAAGGCAAACATTGGTGCTCCAGTATAAAAAATAAAAGGTGCTGACACTATTATGGCACAGAACTTTTTACATAGTTTCTTGCCCTTCTGCATATGAAAGTCCAGAATTAGTTATTACATGGTTGGATCTGGGAACTGTGTCTGAGCCCACCAGAGAAGCCTGGTCCAAGCTTCCCATATCAGGGATCTCTTAATTTTTGAAGAATAATGCAGATTGGGTGCTTATAAAAAAAAAAAAAGAGAAATATGCCCATGAGCTGAATTGATATTCTAGAGAAAAATGGAGAGGCTTTCATAGAGAAATGAGGAAGTGCTAGTGAGGTTTTAGAGCCTCTGGTTCCTCTCCAAATCTACATCCAGGAAGTATCACCACCACTTTCCAAGGTGATGAATCAGACAATCCACTCCTCTCAGGAGCGGTTTCTGCAGTGGTGGCTGGCAAAGCACTTAGCTTGAGGGTTCATAAACACTTTTTGAAAATGGTAGTGATGACAGGCTCGGTGGTCTTTTGCCATAAGGCTTATGGGAGAAGGATTTTAGTCGTAGAGTTTTAAATAAATGCCACTGATAAGAGCTCAATGAGATAAAAAATATGTGTAGATGTAAGAACACAAACAGAAATTTGAAAACATCTTTGTCTTCCACAAGGTCATAAGAATCATAAGAATTTACTTTTGACCCAGAAAGTGAATGACTGACTTCCTTTCATGGTATGTTAATGCTGACCTAAGATAAAATATATAAACATCAAATAAGTATGTCATGTGTATGCTTTCAGAGTGTGGAGGAGGTGTCTGATCCTGCAACATAAATGTTCTGGTGGTATTTACCAAGTAACCTCTCATTTGGAAAAATAAAAACTTATCTGTCTCTTATTTTCTAAAAATTCTCCCCATTTTATAATGTTCTCCCGTTAAGAAAACTAGGTCTCTTTAACTCCTTTAGGGGACACCAAAAGCCAAATCAAACTAGGTAAGTTTCTGCTTTATTTTTCACAGCACAAATTTAAATATTGCCAAGTCTCATAAACCACGCCCTGTTTGTGAATGAATCTCAGGGAACATTTCAAAAACAACAGAGCAGACCTTTTGATTTTCCTTATCCACATTCTTTATTCTTGTCTTATTTCATATCCCTTTTTTGTACTTTCTTGATTAAAAAGAGAAACATAAACATTCTGTTCTAACACCTCCAATCCAATCTATATAAATGATGCTACCTGACTGCACTTCACAATACTTAGTAAACTGTGCTCCCACGTTGCTCTGTATTTGTTTTTTATGTTTTTATATTTATTTTTTATATTGCCGTATTTATTTTTTATATTGCTTTTCACTATTCGAGAAACAATCCACAAGCATTTACTAAGCACATTCCACCTATTTAGTCTCTAGTATTAATTTCTTCCTTATTGGAAAACTTAAGTTACACTGTGAAGGGCTCTGTGAAAGATGAGAAGGTTCTAACCCCTTTCTCCTGGAAGCTAACGTGTGCGTGCGTGCACTTGTGTATAAAAGAGCAGGGTGAGTACATGAGGGATATATGTGTAAACAATCAACTGCACTTCAAGTCAGAATGAGGAAAGTGATCACAGTATTTTAGATGTGTCTCTTCTGATTGTAAGACACATACCCACAAGGTCTGTGAAGCAGGCAACTTGAGAGGAAGAAGACGGGCAGAGAATGAGGAGGAGGAGGCATTCTCTCCTGAGGCAGGGGAGTGATGGGCAAGTGCCTTGCGTGAGGGAGCTGAGCTGCCTGCGTAGGTGATTTAGTGCATGCCTATTTGCCTTTATCTCTAGGACATCGAATGTGTCCATGAGATGGCCTCTGATATGGCTTGGATGTTTGCCCTTGCCGAATCTCATGTTCAATTGTAATCCTCAATGTTGAAGGTAGGGCCTGGTGGGAGGTAACTGGATCATGGGGCTGGTTTCTCATGGTTTAACACCATCCCCTTTTGGTGCTGCCATCGAGATAGTGAGTTCTCATGAGATCTAATTGTTTAAAAGTGTGTGGCACCTCCTCCCTCTCTCTCTTGCTTGTACTCCTTCCATGTGATGGGTGTGCTCCCCCTTTGCCTTCTGTCATGGTTGTAAGTTTCCTGAGGCCTCCCCAGAAGCTGAGCACATGCCAGCATTATGCTTACTGTACAGCCTGTGGAACCATGAGCCAATTAAACCTCTTTATTTTCATATATAAATTACCCAGTCTCAGGTATTTCTTTATAGCAATGCAAGAAGGAGCTAATACAACCTTGATGACCACACAGGATGGTCAAGTTAATACATTGTAATATACACATCGTCCTGAATGAGTGGGTTTTCTTTCATCTCTGTCAGAATGTAGCGTCTCATTCAAACACTATTTTCTTTGTAGTCAAAAGTGTCCCATTGAGTTTAGACCTTAGGGAGATAATGTTTTGAACCTGGTTTGAGCCTTAAATTTCATGTGCTTTTAGATCTTCAGTTTTTTAAACAAAAAACCTTAAAGCTAAAAATACTCAACAATAAATTCAGAAAACGTAAGATGATTTCCTAGGATTCTTTTCTGGGAGGCTGAGGGGGACGTGAAAGAGAGTTCCTTGAACTTCTTTTGTGGACTTACAACGTCACTTTCTCCTGATTCTCTGATCACTTTTTTTCTTAAAGGATTAAAAGTCATTTGTTATTTCACCAATGTGTTCATTTACTCAGCATTTATGATAGCATATTGCAGTCCAAGCATTGTGAGAACTCAAGGAGCTCAAAGAGTATTTTTGGTTTGTCATTTTTTCCTTTTATTTTGGTTTTTAGGCTGAAACTAAAAAAATAAAATAAAATGAGATAAATCCTCTGCCAGGAGAAGCCCAGAGCACCCAGGGAGCCTGGAGGAAGAATCTTTACTTCCTGTCCGGAGAAGTCAGGAAGAACTCCAGAGCTTAGTCCAAGCTGAGCCTTTGAAGATTAAGAAGTGGTCAAGCACAGGGCACAGAATGTGGAAGTATATAAAGGCAAGAGGGAATACGAAAAGTGGTGGGAAACTGAGGAGGACAGAAAGGGCCAACCAAAAAACAGCAAAAAAATGCAGTGGGAGTGACTGCTGATGCCACTCAACTGGGTGAAAGATGGCAAGTTAGAGGAAAGCAGGCTGAGTTTGTGCTGCCTGGGGCCACCCCTGTTTACTCTTGTTTTACTCCCTGGACTCCCTATTTGAATACTGTCAGAGATGACTATAAGAGGACCAAGTGCAAATTCCATAGAAGGCATTCAAGGCCCTGCTATCCTATCTCCAGTGACAACTTTCCAGCCTGACCTTCACACTCCTGATCTCCCTGCTCTCAAGCACACCCTGCAAGCTCAAACTCTGAGCCTTTGCTTATCTAGGCTCAGCTGAGCTTTATGCTACTTGGTGAAGTCTGACTCATTCTGCAGGGTCCATTTAAATGTACCTTCTGTGTAAAGCACTCTGGGACCCCTTATATGCCCTAAATCAAAATGAATAACTGTCTCCTGTATGCTGCCATGATACTGTACTTTAATCTTCTTCCATTAAATGAGCACTTATAACATTGGATTCAGAATAGCTAGTAAGTAGCTGTAGATACTATGTGCTATGTATAAGTTATTTCTTTAACTATGCTAGCTCATTTAATATTCATAACTGATCTATGAGGATCATACTATTACCTTATTTTACAAATATGCAAACTGGGGCAGAGAAAATTGAACTAACCTACCCAAGACCACACAGCTAACAAATAAGAAAGCCAGGATTCAACCCAGCCAGGCTGGCTTTAGGGTCCATACTCCTATGGTGAACTCTCCTATGATGAACTCCTGAAAACTAAGACTGGGTTTCACTCACCCTTGTATGCCCACTAGCTCTAGGGCTGGAAATACTCCATGACCATCTGTTACATTATTATTTATGTTAAGACTTTTAAAAGTCAGATGATAACTTTTAATAACTTCCTGTGATAACATCTTCTGGTCTCACTGCTGTATGATCAGGAAGCTGTTTATAATATTTATCTTTAATCTTCCTTACTATTGTCAAAATACATCCTCTCTGGTTCAATAATCACTGGACCACCAAAAAACTCTTCTGTCTTCAATTCAAAATTCAATTCTGTCTTCAATTTTAGAAAAAGCCTTCCGTCTCTACTGGATCCTCCCCATCAATGTACAAATGTACTTCTGTTTTTTCCCATCTTAAAAATTTGTTTAAAAATACCAAAATCTGTTACTCTCACTTTTCTTCCCTGCTACGTCTCCATTTTTCTTACCCTTTAGAGCAAAACTCTCAGCAAGATTTGCACATACCCACTTTCACATTTCCTCTCCTCTCATTCTCCCTTAAACCCATTCCAATCAGGCTTTCATCCCCACTATTTCTCAGAAACTGGATGCAACTAATGGTCATTTTCCTATCAGTCCTATGGTGTGACCTATCTGCATTATTCAATCGAATTGATCATCTTTCTTTAAAATGGTTTCTTCATTTGTTCCACAGGTTTCTCTCTTCTTACTCTTCACCACTTTGTTGATTCATTTCCTGTGTCTGCTTCTTTTTCCTGAGTACTCACATTTAAAATTCCACAAGATTTAGCCCTTGGTTCTCCTTTCTTGCCACACTCCATTGATTGTATCCTCTGGTCTCAAGGCCTGAAAAACCATGTGGACACCAATGACTATCAAACTTACATCTCCAGCCCAGACCTCTTTCCTGAACTCCGTCTGTATTTATCCAACAGCTTACTCAATATCTGCTCTTAGATGTCTGACAGACATCTCAAACTTAACATGTCCCAACTGAATTCATCTTCAGCACCCTCATTCTGTCCCCAAATCATGACCTTCATTGTTTTCCCCATCACAATAAATTGTAACTCCATCCTTTCCATCATTCAGACCAAAAATCTTAATAACGTCTTTGCCTCCCCTCTTTCTTTCATACCCCATATCCAACCTGTCTGTGAAGCCAGCTTCCAGACTTTATTCAGGACCACCTCCTCCCACCTCAATTACTACGATGTTAATGTTAGCAACCAAGATTACTCACCTGGATTACTGTGAAAACCTCTTAGCTACATGACTGCCACACTTCCACATCTCTTTTCTGTTTTCCACATTGCAGTGAGAGGCATCCTCTGAAAATAGAAGTCAAATCACATCATGTCTCTGTTCAAAATCCAGCAACACTTTACCATATCCAGAGCAAAAGTCAAATTCCTAATGATGTCTTTACAAAGGCCCCATATCATCTGTTCCGCTCTTCCCTTCAGTTTTCTGACCTACTCTCCTTCTCCTCTATTTTGTTTTAGGTATTTCTGCTTTAAGAGATTTGCTTTGGATGTTTCCTCTACCTGAGAGGTTCATCCTTCAGATATACGCATGGAAAATTCCTTTGACTGTTCGAAGTTATGTGCTCAAAAATCATGGGTACAGTACAACTCATCCTGATCATCCTATTTAACAGTGGCTGGTCCCCGCTCTTTTAAATTCCCCTTCCTCTGCTCTAACCTTCCCATGACACTCAATACTTTCCTACATGCTATGTAATTTACTTATTATTTTATTGTTCTTGTCTGTCTCCTTCCACTAGACTGAAAGCCTCAATAACTCAGGGATTTGAACTATTTTATTTACTTCTGTATCCTAAATACTTAGAATACTTACTAGCACATGGTGAGAACTAATAAATATTTGCTAAATGAATAGATAGGAAAATAACTATCCTCCCTCAGGCTTTAACTTCCTAGACTGAATAAACAGAGTTCATTAACTTTTAAGTCTAACTTCCAACATGAATACTTTTTTTTATGATTCTCCTCTGGCTTGTCTCCACATTCTTAGTATTTATTACATGTTATGAATTCAAAATTGAATTCAGAATTTCAATAAAGCTTGTATAGTCTGAGAGTAGAAGAATATTGACACTGAAATTCTCTATTGATCCATATTTATCATGCAACTGCTACTTGATTTCTGACATCATTCCAGAAACTAAAAACAAACTTCTCCTAGAGGAAGCAACAGTAAACTTGAATTCCTTCTTCAATGGTAAATATGCCTGACCTTTGATAACCATATGGTTTGAATGGGCAGATTACTTGTTCACTAGCATAACAATTTCCTGACCCCCTGTAGATGCCTTACACTAGGAAGCCATACATTTTAACATTATAAAACCTTCAATTACTATCTACTGGTTTCATGTACCATTCCACATGCTTAGAATCTGTGGTTCCAAAAAAGATAAGTGGGTTTCTCCTTTTACCTCCTCTTATAGCCAGCAACAGTTAAATTACTCTGGAATATTTATGAGAATCTTATTTTGTTATTTGAAAATAATTATTATGCAGTTGTCAAAGAAACTAAATGTGACCAAATTTTAGAGCTAACAAAATTTAATCTTGAGTCTAGCATGATTTTTACCTTGGTGCCTCATTGACACAATTATCTCTCAAAGTTTTTAAAAACATGCTTTTTTACTTGATGGGCAGGTGGGTGGAGGGGTCGGTAGGGTGGCAGAAAGGCACAGTTTGAGGGGTGTTTGTTTTTAGTTTTTCATGCATTTTCATAAAGCATGATGTTTTGGCAGCAGAACTTGATGATAATTTTGTCTGGTTAAAGGTACATACTAGTTTTCCTTGTTGAGATTTTACAAGAGTTGTTCTCAGAGAGAGCAACTAAGGCATAATTTCTTCTGCCTTGTAGTCAGCTCTGTTCACATCAGAGCCTGAGAGAAAATAGGGCATCTCGGAATCAACAAGGGCTTTATAATCACTCACATTGTGATTTGAATACAATTTGCACTACTTCATTCAATAAATATTTATTGATATCTATTTTATGCCAGTTCTGGTTTGAATGCTGGAGATAAAGTAGTTCACAAGAAACACGAGTTTCCTGTTTTCATGAAGCTTAAATCCTGCACTTAAAAATCTCTTTGGTTAAACCTGATAGTGTAATTGAGAGTTTGAGATAACTTAGCTAAGGTACTGAGATAAAACTTACGTCAAGTGCCTAGACAGTATTTCAGTTTCTGGGGTGAATTTCAGTTTCAGCATCCCTATCTCTACCATAGCAATGCCTAACCATGGTTACACAAAGCATTTCCAATTTAGTGTTCACAGTGTTAATTTGTTATTAATGAATCGATTTAAGCATTTTTTAAAACAATTTAGTTGTCTAGCCACACAGCATTTCTTGGGAGTAATTTTTTTCTGAACTGTTCTATTGGGTAATGGATAGAACACTAGAAAGAGAGTAAGGCTTATGCTACCTCAAGCTTTTGTGAAAAGATGAGTCCATCTTTTTACCTCTCTAGGTCTGCGTCATACGGAGAATAAAAAAGTAGAACTTGATCTAATGACATCAAAGCTCCTTTGCAGTTGCAAGCTTTTGTGATTCTACTTCCTTTTATTATCCAAAACTTGCCCTTTTAAGCATCAAAGGATATTCTATATTTGTTACACTATGTTCATTCATATTCAATGTTCACTCATATATTTTATAATTATATAAATTTAGAATATATTTTTAAAGTTTAACACTTTTATTTTTATTTTTTTCTTCAACTTTTATTTTCAGTTCCGGGGTACATGTCCAGGATGTGCAGGTTGTTACATAGGTAATTATGTGCCATGGTGGTTTGCTGCACCAATCATACCATCACCTAGGTATTAAGCCCAGCATCCATTAGCTATTCTTCCTGATGCTCTCCCTCCCCCAACTTCCCCTCTCCAACAGGCCCTAGTGTGTGTTGTTCCCCAACACATGTCCACGTGTTCTCATCATTCAGCTCCCACTTACAAGTGAGAACAAGTAGTTTTGCTTTTCTGTTCCTGCCTTATTTTGGTGAGGATAATGGCTTCCAACTTTATCCACATCCCTGCAAATGACATGATCTTTTTCCTTTTTATGGCTGCATAGCATCCCATGGTGCACATGTACCACATTTTCTTTATCTAGTCTATCATTGATGGGCGTTTAAGTTGATTCCATGTCTTTGCTATTGTGAATAGTGCTGCAATGAACATATGTGTGCATGTATCTTTATAAGAGAATGATTTATATTCCTCTGGGTATATACACAGCAATGGGATTGCTGGGTCAAATGGTAATTCTGCCCCTAGGTCTTTGAGGAATTGCTACCTACACTGTCTTCTACAATGGTGGAATTAATTTACACTCCCACCAGCAATGTAAAAGCATTCCTTTTTATCCACAACCTCACCAGCATCTGTTGATTTTTTACTTTTTAATAATAGCCATTCTGACTGGCGTGAGATGGTATTTCATTGTTGATTTGATTTGCATTTCTCTTATGATCAGTGATGTTGAGCTTTTGTTCATATGTTTCTTGGCCACATGTATGTCTTCTTTTGAGAAGTGTCTGTTCATGTCTTTTGCCCAATTTATAATGGGGTCATTTGTTTTTTTCTTGTAAATTTGTTTAAGTTCCTTGTACATTCTAGATATTAGACCTTTGTCAGATAAATAGATTGCAAAAAATATTCTCATATTCTGTAGGTTGTCTGTCAATCTGATAGTTTCTTTTGCTGTACAGAAGCTCTTTAGTTTAACTAGATCCCATTTGTCAATTTTTGCTCTAGTTGCAATTGGTTTTGATGTTTTTGTCATGAAATATTTGTCTGTGTCTGTGTCTGAAATGATATTTTTCACTCGTGTCTGTGTAAAGAGACCACCAAGCAGGATTTGTGTGAGCAACTAGGCTGTTTATTTCACTGGGGTGCAGGTGGGCTGAGTCCGAAAAGAGAGTCAGCAAAGGGAGATAGGGGTGGGGCCGTTTTACAGGATTTGGGTAGGTAGTGGAAAATTACAGTCAAAGGGGGTTGTTCTCTGGCTGGCAGGGGTGGGGGTCACAAGGTGCTCAGTGGGGGACCTTTTGAGCCAGGATGAGCCAGGAGAAGGAATTTCACAAGGTAATGTCATCAGTTAAGGCAGGAACAGGCCATTTTCACTTCTTTTGCGATTCTTCAGTTACTTCAGGCCATCTGGATGTATATGTGCAGGTCACAGGGGATATGATGGCTTAGCTTGGGCTCAGAGGCCTGACAATTACCCTGCCAGAAACTCCAATACTATGTTGAATAGGATTGGTAAGAGAGGGCATTCTTGTCTTGTGCCAGTTTTCAAGGGGAATGCTTCCAGCTTTTGCCCATTCAGTTTGATATTGGCTGTGGGTTTGCCATATATGGCTCTTATTATTTTGAAGTGTGTTCCTTCAATACCTAGTTTATTGAGAGTTTTTAACATGAAGGGATGTTGAATCTTATCAAAGACCTTTCTCCAGCAATTGAGATTATTATATGGTGTTTGTCTTTAGTGCAGCTTATGTGATGAATCACATTTGTTCATTTGCATATGTTGAGCCAACCTTACATCCTAGGGGTGAAGCCAACTTGATCATGGTGGATAAGCTTTCTGATGTTCTGCCGGATTCAGTTTGTCAATATTTTACTGAGAATTTCTACACTTATGTTCATCAGGGTTATTGGCCTGAAGCTTTCTTTTTTTGTTGTATCTCCACCAGGTTTTGGTATCAGATGATGCTGGCCTCAGAGAATGAGTTGAGAAGGAGTCCCTCCATTTCAATGTTTTTGAATAGTTTCAGTAGAAATGATACCAGCTCTTTTTTGTACTTCTGGTAGAATTCAGCTGTGAATCTGTCTGGTCCTGGTTATTTTTTTTATTTTTTTATTTTTTTGGTTAGTTGGGTATTTATTACTGCCTTAATTTCAAAATTCATTATGGGTATATTTGAGGATTCAATTTCTTCCTGCTTCAATCTTTGGAGGGTGTATGTGTCCAGGAATTTATCCATTTCTTCTAGATTTTCTAGTTTATGTGCATAGGGTGTTTATAGTATTTCCTAATGGTTACTTGTGTTTCTATGGGGTCAGTGGTGATTTCCCCCTTATCAAGTCTGATTGTATTTATTTGATTCTTTCTTTTCTTCTTTATTAGTTTAGCTAGTGGTCTATTTTATCAATTTTTTCAAAAAAAAAATCTGGATTTGTTGACATTTTGAAGGGTGTTTTTTTTGTCTTTATCTCCTTCAGTTTAGCCCTGATCTTGGTTATTTCTTGTCTTCTGTTAGCTTTGGGATTGTTTGCTCTTGGTTATCTAGTTCTTTTAGTTGTGATGTTAGGTTGTTAACTTGAGATCTTTCTAGCTTTTTGATGTGGGCATTTAGTGCTATAGATTTCCCTCTTAACACTGCTTTAGCTGCATCCCAGAGATCTTTGGTACATTGTCTCTTTGTTTTCATTAGTTTCAAAGAACTTCTTGATTTCTGCCTGAGTTTCATTATTTATCCAGGAGTCATTCAGGAGCAGGTTGTTTAACTTCCATGTAGTTGTGTGGTTTTGACTGAATTTCTTAATCTTGAGTTCTAATTTGATGGTGCTGTGGTCTGAGAGACTGTTTGTTATGATTTTGGTTATTTTGCATTTCCTGAGAAGTGTTTCACTTCCAATTATATAACCAATTTTAGAGTAAATGCCATGTGATGGCATTTATATTTATATTTATATTTATGTGATGGAATAATGTATATTCTGTTGTTTTGGGGTGGAGAGTTTTGTAGATATCTATCAGGTCCACTTGGTCTAGAGCTGAGATCAGGTCCTGAATATCTTTACTAATTTTCTGTCTCAGTGGTCTGTCAAATATTGTCAGTGGGGTGTTAAAGTCTCCCACTATTATTATGTGAGAATCTAAGTCTCTTTGAAGGTCTCTAAGAACTGTTTTATAAATCTGGTTGCTCCTGTATTTGGTGCGTATATATTCAGGATAGTTAGATCTTGTTGAATTGAACCTTTTGCCATTATGTAACACCGTTCTTTGTCTTTTTTGATCTTTGTTGGTTTAAAGTCTATTTTGTCAGAAAGTGGGATTCTGACCCCTACTTTTTCTGTTTTCAATTTGCTTGGCAAATTTTCCTCCATTTCTTTATTTTAGGCCTATGTGTGTCTTCACATGTGAAATTGGTCTCTTGAAGACAGCATACTGATGTGTCTTGGCTCTTTATCCAGCTTGTCATTCTGCGTCTTTTAATTGAGGCATATAGCCCATGGACATTTAAGATTAGTATTGTTACTTGTGAATTTCATCCTGTTGGATCAAATAATGCTAGTTGGTTATTTTGTAGACTTTTTTATGCAGTTGCTTCATAGTGTCACTGGTCTGTGTATTTCAGTGTGTTTTTGTAGTGGCCAGTAATGGTTTTTCCTTTCCAAATTTAATGCTTCCTTCAGGAGCTCTTAAAAAGCAGGTCTGGTAGTGACAAATTCCCTCAGTATTTGCTTGTCTGGAAAGGATCTTATGTCATTTCAGTCTTACGTTCAGCACCTCAGCATACATTGAGGTCAAGAGATAAATGTGTATTATGGACAACATGGTATATTCATGGTTGTTTTTTCCTCTAGGGCAACCAATCTTTTGTTTCCTGGACCAAACTTGTCTACCTGACTCTTTTCCCCTATGAGATATATAAGATTGTCTTCTGGGTAGCTCATCATTCTCTCATGCATACCTGAATTGCTGGTGGCTCATCCCATACCTACTGAACCTGGAGACATAAATCTGGGTCAAAGAAAGGGAGACTTCACTACATTTAGATTCATACTTCTTGCAAGTTACTAGATCTTGCATTTTAAGAGAAGCTACAAAAGGAAAGAATACAATTTATGTAGTTACATATTTATTCATTGAAATTACTAAATGCTAAAAGAGATTTCCATGAAAAAGAAATGCTTTAGAAGCTCTAAAGTGAAAGAATTGATATCATTTTATTTATTTCCCTCTAGTAACCTTTGAAATATTTTATTTTTGCAATCACATGAAGTCTTTTTTTTTTTTTTTTTTTGAGATGGAGTCTTGCTCTGTTACCTAGGCTGGAGTGCAGTGGCATGATATTGGCTCACTGTAACCTCCACTTCCTGGGTTCATGTGATTCTCCTGCCTCAGCCTCCTGAGTAGCTGGGATTACAGGCACCCCGCCCCCACCACACCCAGATAATTTTTGTATTTTTAGTAGAGACACGGTTTCACCATGATGACCAGGCTGGTCTCAAACTCCTGACCTCAGGTGATCCACCTGCCTCGGTCTCCCAAAGTGCTGGGATTATAGGCATGAGCCACCATGCCTGGCCATGAAGTCATTTTTAAAAGGTTACATTGATAATTGATATGTGGTTGCAAAGAAAGGCAGATACTTCATCCTAAGGAAAGAGACAAGCAGGCAAAGCTCAACCCAGAAACAAAGCCTTGGTCTCGGAAAACCATATAGTGTGCCACTCCGAGCTCTTCCTGGCCCACCCATGTCTGAGATTCAGGGAGACAGTGGTACAAAACTCTTTAGCTTTGAAAGATATTATAATGCATCATTAATTTGATATTCCCCCATAAAAAAGAGGGCAACATTTTATTTTCTTCACCCCGTATGGCTGCATCCCAAGATCTAGCTCTCCCCAGTGGGACAGTGGGTGTTGTCTGGGGAAGAGCAGTGGTGCTTAAGCATCTGACCAGATCTGCTCATAAACACTTGAATGAATTCCACAAGAAATCACAGAAATGCTTGGCGGTTGAAAGGATGGTCTTTTTAGTGATCCAGGGGTGAGTTTTAGCAGATGGGACCTGTATCTGTTAAAAGATCCGTTACAATTAAAAGGACCAGAACTACTTACCCATCCCTTTTTCTCACAGACTGCCTTTTGGTGCTTCTCTACAATTTGTTTATCAGATTTAATGGATAACTACAACCTTTGGCTAGTTTCCTGGATGGTTCAATATCTCCTTAGAAAAGTCTCCAAACATATCACACTGAAAATCACATCAATACCCTTTGTGCTTTTTCAATTCCTTATGAAGACTACAATTAGATAAAGGCTCATCATTAGCTCCAGAAATGAAACTTCGGACTTTACTAATGCAGCAACAACTTTTTGTTTGTAAACACTGCAAACAGTACAACCTGTGAACCACACCATTGCATTGATTTGCCATTGTTCAATTTAGGTCTTATTGACCTAATTATTAGGTTCAATTTAGCTTAAGGAGCACTAGCACATCATTTCAGTCATAAGGAGTCTAGTGTGCACAGATTCTTTTCCCTTTTTTTATGTTTTTGAGATAGGGTCTCATTCTGCACAGTCTGGAGTGCAATGGAAAAATCATAGCTCATTGCAGCTTCCAACTCCTGGGCTCAAGGAATCCTCCCACTTCAGCCTCCTAAGGAGCTGGAATTAACAGATGTATGTCACTTTGCCTGACTGATTTTTTTTTTTTTCTGTAGAGACAGGGTCTTACTACATCACCCGGGCTGGTCTCAAACTCCTGGCCTCAAGTGATCCTCCTGCCGTGGCCTCCCAAAGTACTGGGATTACAGGCAAGAGCCACTACACCTGGCCCAAATCTTATTCAATTGATTCCAACTTTCATTTTTATCACTTCCCCCCAACACCCCTCACCATTTGCCCCTGCCCTAACTATTCCTCTCTTTTCCTTCCCAAGTTTCAACAGTGCTACCCTCCTTAGAACTGCATTACATGCCCTAAAACACTTTCACACTTTCTCTCCTTTCTCTCAACCTGCACTCAATCTGTTCAAAGACCAAACATGCCTAATCGCAGAGAAGCCTCCCCACCCATCAGTCCAGCCCAGCCCAGAGTCTGAGCACAGGTTACTGCTTGCTCTGGGACTTCTCCACCCATTTCTACCTCCCCACCTGCCGCCTCTGCTCCTCGCCCAGTGGACACCCTGAGGCGATCGCCTGCTCTCCCAAGCTAGTTATACCATTATCTTCACTCTCCATCCCTGGAGCCAGTTTTACTGCTCATTGTTCACTAGAGAAAGCAAAAAAAAAAAAAAAAAGGCTTTAATTTTCAGAAGGCACTTAACTAGGAAGGAATTTGGATGCTATGGGACAGTCATGTTTAATCCCTTTTGTTTTTTTACCATAACCCATCACAAGAAACATCTTTTACACTCTTACCAAGTGTATATACCTATACACTGAAGAAAATATAAATTAATATAACACACCAGAGGAAGGAACCAAATACACCAACTGTATCATGTGCAAAATTAATTCCTGTGAATTCAACCACACATTTGAAAAACAATGGAAATTTAGATAGGATGCATGTACTTTAATATATTATGTATATTTCAGTGTTGTAATTATAATAGCCAACACTTATTCAGCACTTGCTCTGTGCCTGGCACATATATTAAATCACGTAATTCTCCTAACACTATGTGGTAGGTGCTGGTATTAGTCCTATTTTATCAATAAGGAAGCTGAGGCACAGAAAGGTTAAATAACTTTCCCGGGGTCACATAGATAGGAAGTGATTGGACCAGGGTTTAAACCCAGGCTGACACACTCCACGACTACTACCCTACCTCCTCCATCAGACATGTGAACTTTATACCACTACGTAAGTTTATGTTCACAAAGTATATTGCTGTTTGTCGGTAATTTAGAGGTTTTTCTAGGTTTTTATGATCAGAGTGATATTCTGGTTTCATCCATTACCTTATAATCTTACTCTCTGCAAGATGAAATTCACAGGAAACATTCATATTCGACAGACTTTTTTAAATTTTGAAGATGGCATGGGCTCTCTTAGTGCAATAAATTGATGTTAATAATTAGCATATTCTTTCTAATTAAATATAAAACACTGGAATTATACATTACAGTAAGAACCAACTGTGGCAGGGTGCGGGGGCTCACACCTGTAATCTCAGAACTTTGGGAGGCTGAGGCAAGTGGATCACTTGAGGTCAAGAGGACGAGACAAACCTGGCCAATATAGTGAAACCCCGTCTCACGTAAAAATACAAAAAATTAGCCAGGCATGATGGTGGGTGCCTGTCCCAGCTACTATTACAGTAGGATTACAGCAGCTGTAATCCCAGCTACTCAGGAGGCTGAGGCAGGAGGATCTCTTGAGCCTGGGAGGTGGAGGTTGCAGTGAGCTGAGATTGTGCCACTGCACTCCAGCCTGTGCGACAGAGTGAGACTCTGTCTCAAAAAAAAAAAAAAAAACACACACACACACAACAAACTATGCAGCAGCTTTTCTTAATGCAATTTTAAAATTTCCTTTCTCATAAGAAAATGTACTTATTACAAAAATATTTACTTCCTAGAATCACAACCTGTTAGAACTAAAAGCAGCCACACTTCAACCAACCTACCATTTTTCCTTTGTGAAAAAGAACCCTGAGACCAAAAGACATGGCAATTCTTCTCAAGAAACAATTTAATTAAAAATGAACAAAAGATGTTATAAAAATTAACCATAACTTTCTGGAATACTACCAAGAAAACCTCATTTATAATGTCACAAATGATGTGAAACTTTTAAAAATTAGTTCTTTTCTTAAAGCTTCTGTGTTTGAAATATTAAGAATGCATTGTCTTCAAAGCTAAGTTCTATGTGAATAACTTAAGTTGGTCCAAAGAAATAACAAGTCTGAGTATGAATTTATGCTAATTGGACACACCTACTCAGAAACAAACAAGTTTAACAAGTTCTCACTGAGAATATACATTTAGCAGACCTATTAATTTACCAAAATAATAGTAATATTGACATAAAGCAACTATACCAGTTCACAGGATAATAAGATAGCAGTGGACATAGGACAATGGTCAAATGCTTCCTGAGTTTCACAAGTTTTATTCTAATTCAACTTAGACATGCCTCATAAGCTGAGTGTGAGGTAGCATTTATGGTTATGGCATTATCTGGGAGGTATCTCTAAAGGAACAAATATTTAGTTAGGCAGTAAAAGAAAGACCATTTAGCTTTTAGTAATGTCTCAAATTTCAAAATCATTTTGCAGAATCTAGCCAGGTAATGATTTTCCTGAACATTGGGCCGTCGATGAATTTGTGAAAGTGATGCATGCAAGAGTTTCCAAAATCATTTTGAAATTAAGGGCTTACTGTTTAAATCAAATATTTACCCCCAAGTTAGAGAATTTGGTGAATACTATACATATAAATACAAATAAGTCATCACTTTGACCTGATACTGCTTTCAGGTAGGGGTCTAGTAAACTTTTGTATGCATCACTCTCACAAATTCATCAGCTGTCCAATGTTCAAGAAAGCCATCACCTGGCTAGATTCTGCAAATACCATCCTGATGTGTAATAGCCCCTAGTAAGCAACAGGCCCTTAGGTATATAAGCAGTTAGATTGAGAAGATGGATAAGACTGTCACAATCTACTCATTTGCTCAATGCTATCAAGTATTGGCTAGTCCTACACATGACCCAAAATACTAGAGCATCCACTTACGTTTTAGCAAATTTAGATAATCTTCAGTTTTAAATGCCACAACTTTCTGAAATTCAAAGACAATTAAATAAACTGTATACTCCGTCCTTAAAAATAAGGATGTTTCAAAAGATGGTGATTGACTCATTTCCTAAGAATGCAAAAGAAGTGAACATTTCATGTAAAATATACTTTAAAGTTAGGAGTTAAGGAGGTGTTCAACTACTTCATTAAATTTGAAAATCTTTTTGTCTGCTATCTCTACTGCAGTAAAATGCATATGGTAGATAATCACACTAACAGAATTTCTGATTTTTTATTACATTTTCACTTTCAGTGCTTATATCCCTTTACTTATTTAAATATAAACAACACTATTTAGGTTTACTGCAATACATTTATTCATTTATGAGCTTTGAAAAGTTTAACAAATTCTTCACAATTTCCCATCAAACATGTGATATAAGGGGGTAATTTAAATATGAGATCATGGCATTTATGTGGCCAACAAACACATGAAAAGAAGCTCAACATCACTGGTCATTAGAGAAATGCAAATCAAAGCCACAGTGAGATACCATCTCATGCTAGTCAGAATGGTGACTATTAAAAAGTCAAGAAACAATAGATGCTGGTGAGGCTGTACAGAAAGAGAAATGATTTTACACTGTTGGTGGGAATGTAAGTAAGTTCGATCATTGTGGAAGACAGTGTGGCAATTCCTCAAGGATCTAGAACTAGAAATACCATTTGACCCAGCAACCCCATTACTGGGTATATACCCAAAGGAATATAAATCATTCTACTGTAAAGACACATGTACATGTATGTTAACTGCAGCACTATTTACAATAACAAAGACATGGAACCAACCCAAATGTTCATCAATGATAGACTGGATAAAGAAAATATAGCACATATATACCATGGAATACTATGCAGCCATAAAAAAGAATGAGATCATATCCCCTTGCAGGGACATGGATGAAGCTGGAAGCCATCATCCTCAACAAACTAACACAGGAACAGAAAACCAAACACTGGATGTTCTCACTCAGAAGTGGGAGTTGAGCAATGAGAACCCATGGACACAGGGAGGGGAACAACACACACTGGGGCCAGTCGTGGGGTTGGGGGCAAGGGGAGGGAGAGCATTAGGACAAATGGCTTATTTATGCAGGGCTTATAACCTAAATGACGGGTTGATAGGTGCAGCAAACCACCATTGCACATGTATACCTATGTAACAAACCTACGTATTCTGCACTTGTGTCCCAGAATTTAAAATAGAATAAAAAATAAAAAAATAGGACAGGGCACAGTGGCCCACGCCTGTAATCCCAGCACTTTGGGAGGCCGAGGTGGGCAGATCACGAGGTCAAGAGATAGAGATCTTCCAGGCCAACATGGTAAACCGGGTCTCTACTAAAAATACAGGCGGCATGCACCTGTAGTCCTAGCTACTCGGGAGGCTGAGTCAGGAGAATCGCTTAAACCCAGGAGGTGGAGGTTGCAGTGAGCAGAGATTGCGCCTAGTGACAGAGCAAGACTCTGTCTCCAAAAATAAATAAATAAATAAAAATATAAAAAATAAACAAATAAACTCATAATAAGGAGTCTAGGCAGAAACAGACACAAAGGGAAAGTTCCAGACTCTGTGTATCTGGTCATTTTACACCCATTTTTCTTTATGGGCAGGGTTATTTTTTCATATTTGTAATCTCTGCTATTCCCTTAGTAGGGACCCTGCTAACAATAAAGGTTGTATTTGTGAAAAAACAAATAAATAAATAAATATCAGGTCATGGAGCAGATTAGAGTATATCTAAGTTTTTTCCAGTTTTTGTAATAAAAAAGACTTTGTGCTGCATTCATTTTTTGCCTGCATTTTTACGTGAAGACAGTATTATTTAGCAAGGTCAATTACATTTTATCTGAAACATTAACATCTTATGTACAAATTAATGAGAAAAATAGAGTCATTACAGAAAAATTAACTTATTCATATATCTTGTTTTTAAATAGCTGATCTCAAAAATACATGTCAAGTTTTTATACAATATTCTGTGCCAGATGCAACATATACTTGTTGTAGGCACTCAGTAAACATCAGTGGAATAAATCAAAGACTATAACATTAAATATTACAAACTAAAAATTCTTTGTGGGTGAAAAAACAATAGTAATAAATTACTCATTATTTGTTTTAAAAACTATGTCTTGGCTCACTTATGTTATCAGTTTAAATGGTCAGTGGTTCTCCAAGGGTTTGTATTTTTAGCATATGAGAGTCTCCTTTTAAATATTGATTTAGCTTGTGTTTAGATAAAAACCTTTTTACTATATTGTAATATTACTGTTAATATCTATCAAAAAATGACTAAAGCTACAACTAATTTAATTTACATTTTATTAATTTTATTGGATTTTATAAATGAGATGATTTTTATAAATATTTGAAAATTTGAATAGCTACTTGGACATATTTACTATTCATTTACTTTAAATAATGAATAGAAAATATATAAATTTGTATCTATCAATTAATAAGTCTATAAAATTCAATGAGTAAATGTAAGATTTCAGAGGTTCCTTGCAATTATTTCAGCTCTCTAAGCTCCTAGCTTACAGGCTGGGCTCCTCTGACCTGAGGAAAATAAATAATATACCTATAAACACAAAACAGTGCTTGCATTTTCTCCATGAGGGCATCATGCTCTCTGGACTGTGACCTCCTTATGAGTATCTTCACTCCTCAACACCCAGCATAGCATCTGAAACATAATAAGAACTCAATCCATGTTTACTGCATGAATAAAGAAATTATTGAATTTTACTAGTTGGCAGGCCTCTGTAAATTTATTATCCATCACTTTCTCAAGTTATTTTACTACCAGGATCTTTTCTCTGTTATAGGAATTGATGGGTATTCTTTCACCAAGTGAGTGTATGTTGGCTATGAGTGTGGGTGGAGGCAAGGGTGTTCCGAGGAGCAGGTGGAATTCCTGCTGGCACTCAGACCATACTGTAGTGCAGGGGTGTGACCTTATTTGTACCACCTCCCTCACAACAAAGAAGGTCTCTGGGAAATGCCCTCTTTAAAGAGGAAGTAACTCTTGAAGTCTAAACTGCATCTTACCAAGGATCCTGGCATGAGGGAACCCTGACTTAAGCAGAACCTTATTGGATAAGGCCCCATTCAATGTCAAAAAGCCCCTGTGTTTAGAATTAGGCAGAAAGACATGGAGATTTCACAATGGGATATCTAGTCCCATGGAACATTTCCAGATCCAAAAATCTTGTCAATAAAAAGGGCAATCAGAAAAGGAGAATCTTTGGTATGCTGTGAGGAGTTTGCAGCAACACACACAAAACAACAAGCACATATGCACCAACACACACATACAAGGCAACACACACACACAGGCCAAGAACATCCTCTGAGAAGAAGATACATAATAGATAAGCAACAATAATAGGTTGTTAAGCAAATATTTAGAGAGGAATACCTAGCATTTAAGAACATTATTTTAGATTCTGGTTGTATACATAGATGGCTAGGAAACTTTCCCATCAGGGCCCTCATTCTCAACTTGTGCTGAGGAGGAAAAGCTTATCACAGAGCATCCAAAGATGCCTTGCAGGTGAGTAACGTAAACCAACTGTTGAAGGAGCACTGGGAAAGCAGCACTCGGCCTTCAGAAAACAATTCTTTTGTGGGCTGATGTGAGCAGGCCAGTGATGATTGCAAAGCCACCTGCTAGGGTGTGTCCTGGTGAGGAAATGCTGGAGGGAAGAGAATGATAACCCACATGACATACCATTCCTGTGAGGGCCTTTGCAGCCTACTCCACAGCTGGAGAAGGAAGTTCTCCTGCGTCTCCCACTGGAATAAAATAAGGCTGGGCTAATTACAACAAAGCTAACCCCAAGAACAGTCAGCTGCCAAGTCCTGTCTCTTTCAGCTCTCCAGGCTTTGGCTTGCTGAGGATTTGGAAAACTCTGTTTCCTCTAGGATTATGCATTCTCCACATTCCTCATCTGCAACATCCTCCACATTTCATTAAGACCCATTTCAAATGTTAGTTCCTCTCCAAAGACTCCTCTCACTCTTTAGAACAAATAAGTGTTTTCTCCTACAGAATTTTGTACAAATCTCTATTACAGAAATTGTCACCTAACATCTTAATTTACATGTATTCTTCCAGTAGACTTTGTTTGTCAACCCACATGCCTCACTTGTATTCATATTCTCAGATCCTAGCATGGTGAGCGCTCAATGAACAATGCATTCTGCTTCCATGTTTTTGTGTGTGTTTCTGACTACTTGGCAACTTCCACTGAAAGTGCCCAAATTGTCTCTGGCAACCCTTTTTGCAGCAGAGGGATTAGCACTGCGTTTTTCGACTTCCATGTTCCCAAAGCAATGTCCCTGTCATCTGCTTCAGGATCTTTAGACAGTGAGAGGCTGAGATTATTTAAGGAGAGAGCAGAAAAGGTATCTAAGGATATTAGAGATATCCATAGATACCTCTAATAAAATAAAGACCATCAGGCAACAATCTGGGATTTGGAAAATTAATATCATCAGGCTCAAGTGGCTTCCAGTGGCTATAAGACCATTCATAACCATATATCTGGTTTTATCTCTCACCACTTCCCTTCATACACGTCATTTCATCTCAGCTGCACTATCTGAAGTTATACAAACTCACCAAGATTTCTCCTTCCCCTTATTTAGTTTCTATAAACTCTTGCTTGCCTTTTCAACATAGTATCTCCATTTTTCAAATGGGAATACATAAGACTTATGAACATTAATTGATTTGGCCAAGGTCACTTGAGATCAAATCAAGTGGCCAGGATTTGATCTCAGCTTTGTCTGACTCCAAGGCTTGCTTTCTGTCCTGCTATGCCAAGCAATTCCTCTCATTAACAGCAACATTCAAATTGTTTCCCATTGCTGAGATGTCATTAACTGGCAATAAGAGTTTAAATAATGGAATACTCTCAGAATCACTGTAGTCTGTACTTATTTATAACGGTTGTGATAAATGCATGAGAACATCCTTAGAAATAAAATTTTATTAACCAAGTATCTATATAAAAGGTTCTCAGATTTTAAAGTAGATCCAGTCCACTTTGGGTGCTTACTAAAACTATAGTTTTCTGGGCCTCACTCTCTAGAAATGTGGATTTAATCAAACATAAAATAAGGCCTAAGAATTCACAGTTTAAGTACACTTTGGGAAACAGTTTTCTGTATACTCTATTATGCAAAACATC
This sequence comes from Pan troglodytes, assembly GCF_028858775.2. NCBI lineage: Eukaryota > Metazoa > Chordata > Mammalia > Primates > Hominidae > Pan > Pan troglodytes. Next base: position 41,091,919 of record NC_072415.2, read on the forward strand.
TTAAGTGTATTTTGGAAATAATTTTCTATACTCTATTAGGTAAGATATTTATTGCCATCAAATTTAATACTTCTGGATGGAAGCAAATATTTTCAATGGTAAAATATTTTGTTAAGATTCCATAGTTTCTGCTTAATATGATTAATATGGGTTAGAGTTGATATAACATTGACACAAGATTCCTGATAGAATTAGGTGTTACCTCTCAATCAATATATCTGAATGTATGCAGATTTACCTGGGTGTTCTTCTCACTAACTCTGAGTCCAAAGTTCTGTGACTCACAATATACAAGTTTGACTGCTTGCATGTGCATTTCCAGAGGTTAGTCATCAGCATTTCCTACCACCTAGCTGATTATATCATGGAATTTTGATGATGTTTGCAGTTGCTCTAGTTGAAAAACCCTCCCAAGAACCAGAGCATGTTTTTAAAACCTGTTTCTTGTTGTAACTCTTGCCATAATTGCCAAAAATGATTTGCTGCTTACTGGCTGCAACTGCAATGTAATTCTTGAAGTCCCTAGCAGTAGAAAAAATGAGATATATATATATATATAACTGCTTGGGATGAAGGGATGAGGAAATAGATGGCTTTAAAAATACTAATTATTCATTCAAGAAGTTGTAATGAAGTACATTTTATATGGCAGTAACTGTGAGATACAGTCTAGAGAGATGCTCTAAGAACTAAAGTGGCAGAGTTTCTGAAAAAACAGTGCTTTGATTCAATTTAATTCAAAATATTTATTATGTTTACACTGGATCCCAGGCAATGGTTAGGAAGCAGACGGAGGGACACATGCTCCCCCACTTTAAGGCCCTTTTTACTTCTCAGGGAGCATATACACAGGCTCTAAAGTACAGTTCCTACCATCATCAACACCAGTTCTCATGGCCACACCCTAAGCCTTAGGAAATCATTTTACTTCTATACATCTAAACTCAAATATGAAAGTTTTAGGACCACAATCTACTATCCTTCTCAAAATCTCATTCCTTTGCTTGTATTAAAAATACATATGTCTTTTGACCTCACAGACTCCAAACTCATACTCTGCATTTCTTCAGAATTAATCACATAAGGGATCTATTCTTTGCTTCCTTCCCTTTCCAGAACATATCCCATAGTCTGTTTTGATATTCTTGCCAATGCTCACCTCCACATAATTCTAAGTGTTTCTGGAATTCTCCAACAATCATCTATTTCCAAATTTCTTGGCTTCTTTAGGATTTACTTCCATCTTCTTAGATCTCTGAACGAAAATTGAAACATACCCTTTCTTCTTGAAACTCCACTTTGCTTTCATTCATTTATCCATTAATTCAAAAATATTTATTGAGCAATATTATATGCTAGGTTCCAAGAACACAGTTTTGATTAAAACGTTTTTCTTGTTCTCGTGGATATAACAATCTAGTAGTGAGGACAGAGAGTAATAATCACACAAATACCTGTAAACTTGGCAACTATGACAGATGTGAAAGAGGAGATGGACAAGGGTCCCAAGAACTCCTTCTGGACTGACTGTGGTAAAAGGTGAGACTGGAGAGTGGGCAAGTGTTAGACAATGTAGGACCTTGCAGCCCAGACGAAGGACTCTTTTTCCCCTTTATTCTAAAAGTTACCAAGAGGTGTCTTTTTTTTTTTTAAACGGATTGATATGCTTAGGTTTGCTCTTTGAAATTATTTTTCCACCTTTAGTGTAGTAAACAGATTGGCAGCTGGCCAGCATAGATGCAGACCTGTCAGAAAGTTACAACAATCCTGGTGAAGGACAATAATCACCTGGCTAACACAGTGATAGTCAACATAGAAAAAAGTGAATGAACTTGACAGATATTTTGGATGTAAAAAATCAATAGATCTTGGTGATGGGTTAAAATAGAAGGGTAGGAAAAAAAGAATGTTGATAATATCTCTTGGGCTTCTCTCTTGCACAACTAGATAGATGGGGGTATTATTTTCTGGGAAGTGATCACTGGTGAAGGTGAGAATGAATTTCCAACACATTGAGTTTGAATTGTATTTGAAACTTCCAAGATAAATGTCAAGTAGGCAATTGGATGTATAGGTTTGGAGTTCAGGAGAAAAGACCTGGACCGGATAGATCTATCTATAAGTTGTTATTTGCATGAGATCACTTTTGGGAGGGACAACAAACAGGAAAGAGGGACACAGACCCAAGCTTCATGTGACGATACATTGAATGGGTGGTTAGAGAAGAATGTACTGGCAACGAAACAGAAAAGTAACAGTCAGAAAGTTGGAAAGAATGTCAGGGGAATTTCAGTGCTCTTCCTATTCTCCTATCTTCAGGAGTCATATGGAAACTTTTTACCTTGAAGCATTGCCTTTGATTTAAATTACATTGGACTGAGCTAGTTCTATGACTTCTTTGAAGCACCTTTCTGTCTCCTTTGCTGACTCTTCTTCTTTCTAAGCAAATGTGGACAAGCCAGTTTGCTCTTCAGATATTTTCATGTCTTTCTCTTCAGCTCTCCCTAAATGATTTCCTCCACTTATGCGATTTCTTTAATACCTTTAAACTGACAACTTTTATATATGCATTTTTAATCCTCATCTCTATCTTCAGATGGACAAAACATCATCTCATCGAGTTGCTGCACCAATACTATATATGTACACTACTCCAGAAAGTCAATTATGAAGCTTAAAATATTTTTACTTTTTGTTATAAAACAAAGGCCTATTAACAGTAAACTGTAGAAATGTATCAGAAGAATAGAAAATTAAGCATACAATTATTTCTTCAGTTAACAGATTTTAGTGAATAATTCCAAAAAACTTCTATGCATATATAAAATACATCCACACAACATATTTTTATTTTTATGCACAAGTGTTCACATTGGGCCCATTATTCTACATACTTGATTTTACACTTACTGTAAGTTGGACATCATTCATTATCAATATATAAAGATCTGTCATTTTTTTTATTATGCCGTACAAATGTACCCAAATTTTCTGACTAAATTCTATTCTAATAGACATTGTGGTTGCAAGAATTTTTCATTATTACAACAATAATGAAATGAACATCCTTGTAGGTAATTTTTAATCAGTTGTGCCAGTGCATCTTGAGCTAAATTCAGGGAATAGAAATTGTTGCATGAAAGTGTATGTATTTTTTAACTTTGTTAGCTGTTGTCAAATTGCTGTCCCAAAACATTATATCAACTTACACTTTCACTTCAGTCAAGTAAATGATTTTCTACTTCTGCCTCAGCAATAGATACCTAGCATTTACAACAAAAATCTAGTACTTTTATTATAAAGTGCCAATCTGATGGGTGAAATTTTTTTCACTTCTTTGGTTGTTGTTGTTGTTGTTTTTGCTATTTATATATCTGATTTTGACTGAAGGTGAGCATCTTTACTTCTGCATATTAACCATTTTTATATTTTTCTAAATGCAGCAACTATTTGTGTTCATGTAAGTGAAAGACCTCTTTATTTCTTTTGCCTATTTTTCTTTTGAGTCATCGATTTTTTCTTATAGTTTTACAAGAGTTAAGTATATATTTTGGAAACTAGACCTTTGTTTGTTATATATGTAAAAAAGCTTTTTTTCTACCTTGCCACTTTTTTTGTTTTGCTTATGCTTACTTATCATATAGACATTTTAATTTTTATGTTGCTAAATGTGTCAATCCTTTATTGATCCTGGATTTAGATAGGCATTCCCCACTTCAAGGTACTTCCATTTTTTTTTTTTTTTTTTTTTGAGACAGAGTCTCTCTCTGTCGCCCAGGCTGGAGTGCAGTGGCGCGATCTCGGCTCACTGCAAGCTCCGCCTCCCGGGTTCACGCCATTCTCCTGTCTCAGCCTCCCGAGTAGCTGGGACTACAGGTGCCGCCACGCCCTGCTAATTTTTTTGTATTTTTAGTAGAGATGAGGTTTCACTGTGTTAGCCAGGATGGTGTCGATCTCTTGACCTCGTGATCCACCCGCCTCGGCCTCCCAAAGTGCTGGGATTACAGGCGTGAGCCACCGCGCCCGGCCAGTACTTCCATTTTTACTCAGTTATTTTTTCCCTACTATTAGTTTCTTTTACATTTCAATCTTTTTTCCATCTGGAATTTTTTCTGGCATAAGAAGTAGGTTGATTTTGTTCTAAGTGGCTAGCCACATGCTCAACACCATCTTTTGAGTTATGTACATTTTGCTCAGTGATTTGAAAAGCCATCTTTATTTCAGACTAGAGATCATTTGTTAACTCCTCTATTAAGTTTATTTCTGGATCTCTAATTTCCTTAATATTTTATTCATTTCCCAGTTCCAAATTACATGAATAACTATAATATTACAATGTTTAGTAACTTGTCAGACTTGACTTTACTAATTACTATTCTTTTCCAGAATGTTCATTTCTATTCTTGATTATTTGTTGTTCCATATGAAATATGAAATCATTTTGACAAATTTCACACACACAAAAGACTTGGAGGTCTTTTTATGATATTGCCTCTTTCTGTACAAAAACAAGAGCACATATTGATTCATGACTTCTTCATGTCTCTTGCAAAAGTTTGAGGTTTTTGTCAGGCAGGTGCTACACATTTCTTCTCAGCTTCGTTATAAGATAGTTTATACTTACAGTTGCCACTTGAAATGGGACATATTTATTTCATTATATTGTGTAACAGATAATTAGATTATTGAATTTTATTAATTATATACTCAACATTCTTAATTAAATTTTCATGTGTCTTACAAGTTATAATTGATTCTCTTGGAATTCCTATGTAGACAAATTTATGGTCTATTAATAATAATAATATTTACTCCTCTCCAATATTTTCCTTTGGCTATTACATCTAGAAAACATTAAGAATGTAATAATGAGATTATTTTTCCCCTGATTTTAGTAAGACTGTGTTTACCATTTGGACACTAGGAATAACAGATTTTTGTATAATACATCATTTTTATTAAGTGAGAAACCATCCTATTTCTTTATATTTGTTTTTTCATTTAAAAACAAATGATGAATTATATCAAGCTTTTCAAAACATGCATAGAAGTTATTTTTTAATTTGAGTTATTATAATGATTAATTACTGTAATAGATCTTTTTAAACATTAAACCGCCTTGCATTTTTAGAAAAAAATTCAATTGTTCATGACATTCTTTTACTGTGCTCCCCAAATTTATACATCAGTGTATTATTTCAAACATTAGCAATTATATTAGTGAATATGATTGTTCTATTTGGCTTGTTGTTGTGTTGCATTTTGTGTTTCTTGTCTTTGTCTAATTTGTTTGCAGAATCATTTTTTATAATCTGTCAATGACTAAAGATATAAATTAAAACCTCTTTGTCCTATCTAGTTTGCCTGTGGGTTTTTTTTTTTAGCATGTTATGCTATTTCACCTGATGCAAAAATATTTATAACAATTACCTCTTCACCATGTATTGCAATCTACATATTTAGTTGTCTCATTTTTTTTTAATTTCCCTCATCCAAACAGGAAAAGAAGAAGTCAAACTCTCTCTCTTCACTGAGAATATAACTGTATATTTAGAAAACCCTAAAGACTCCATCCCAGAAGTCTCCTAGAACTGATAAATGATTTTAGTAAAGTTTCAGGATACAAAACCAATGTACAAAAGTCAGCAGCATTTTTTATACACCAATAACATTCAAGCTGAGAGCCAAGTCAAGAATGCAATCTGATTCATAATAGCCACACAAGAAAATAAAATACCTAGGAATACATCTAACCAAGGAGGTGAAAGATATCTACAAGGAGAACTACAAAACATTACTGTAAGAAGTTACAGATGACATAAATGAAAAACCATTTCATGTTCATGGATTCAAAGAATCAATATTGCTAAAATGGCCATACTGCCCAAAGCAATCCACAGATTCAATACTATTCCTACGGAGCTACCAATGTCATTTTTCACAGAACTAGAAAAAAGACTATTCTAAAATTCATATGAAACCAAAAAAGAGCCCAAATAGCCAAAGCAATCCTAAGCAAAAAGAACAAGGTTGGAGACATCACATTGCCCAACTTCAAACTATACCATAAGGCTACAGTAACCAAAATGGCATGGTACTGGTTCAAAAACAAAAATGGCATGGTACCAGTATAAAAACAGACACATAGACCAATGACATTAAAAATATTAAGAGAAATGAACATTAAAAAACGTGATTTTTTTTCTAGAGTCTAAAATGCCTAAAATCAAAATTTTAAATTGTCCCTTGTCCCATAAAATGTCATTTATTGCTATTCTTTATTGTTGGTGGATGTTCTATGATCCAATTAGGGATTGAACATCGTATTTAGTTTAGTTTAGTTTTGTTTCGTTTTGTTTTATTTTTTTAAGTTCTGGGATACATGTGCAGAACATGCAGATTTGTAGTGTTACATGTGCCATGGTGGTTTGCTGTACCTATCAACCCATTATCTAGGTTTTAAGCCCCACATGCTTTAGTTGTCTCTTTTGTCTCTTTTCGTCTAGTACAATCCCCTACTATATTTTGTATGTCATAAACAATGACATTTTTGAAAGATCCAGCTTATTTTTATTAGAAATTCTAAAATTGATGTTTTTTGGATTGTTTCCTCTTTCGCAAATTCAGGTTAAATATTTTGGGCAAGAATACTGTGTGTGACATTGTATAGTTTCCTTACATCATGGAAGGAGGTACCTATTGTCAGTTTGTCTCATTATTAACAATACTAGGTTTTATCCATCAGTAAGATGGTGAGATACTTGGAGATCATGTAAACTCCTAGTTTTCTAACACTTTTACTCAATAGTATAAATACCCATTGATGGTCTTCGTCTGAATCCATTATTTATGTTGCTGGGTGCAATATCTCAATTTTCTAGTTCTATCATTTTCTTCTCTATTTACTAGCAATCTTCCCTAAAGAAAAGTTTACTCTTCATCACCACCACCACCCTTTTGAGGAACACTATGGACTCATGTATTCTTTTTCATTCAGCATGCCAAATAGCTCATTAGCATCAATTTTTAGTACTTTTTGCAACAAAGACACTAAAACTATGATTATGTAGCAAAAGTCTTTATTATTATAAGGTATATGCTGTGATAATTAAGTGGCACAATATCTACAACTCACTTTTAAATTATTCAGCAAAAGATGTGTTTATACATAGAAAGAGCTAATAGGGCAAAATGTTAACATATTGTAAATCTGGATGAAGGTTTGAATTTTTAAGCAAAAATAGGGAAAAACAAAACACAAACAAACTAAATGTTAAAAACTGATTGGTTCTTCTGCAAAAACCTCTAATAGATTCTTTTTTTGTTATTAAAAGGATAAGTATCTTCTCTTTGCACCTAATTTCAAATGAAGGAAAGTGTTTCCCCTGAGCCTCCATCACCCTATTCCTCCACCCCCTTTGAAACTGCCATCTAGTACTATCTATTGTAACTTCATCATTCTCCCATCTCTTCCCCTTCCCATTGAAACCACACTATTTCAGGTTCTTTACCTAAACTATTATGGTAGCCTCCAAATTCATCTTTCTCCCTGTAGTGTCTCTTGCCTACCTACGCATTACAGAGCTTCCAGGACAAACTCCAAAAACACAACTTTAAGGTCAATACCTTGCTCAAAAGCCCATGCTGGTTCTCTCTCTACCACTGAATGTAGTCCAAATTTCTCAGCAGAACATTCAAAGTCAGTCACATTCTGCTTTCATTCTATTCTATTATCAGCCCTGCTAACTCTCACAAGTGAGACACTTAGTCCAACATGACTCCTTTTGGGCCATAAAAATATGTATTTCTTTCTGCCTTCTTTCCCATCCGCATCTTTATTTGTTGTGAATGTAGTCATCCTGAAAATTTCAAAATCTACCTCTTCCATGAAGTGCTCTCAAATTCCTTTAATGGGAAAATTATTTCCCTTTTGCAGGGGCTCATAAAACACTATAGATCTTTCCTATACCACATATGTCAGTGTGCTTGGTAAAAGGAACAAGCCTGCCTCATCACACCTTTGAGATCCAGTCAAGATGATAGCCTTCTTAAACTTTGGAATTTCTAGTATCTATTTTTTAAAAATTTCTCCTGGCTTGCTGAGAATGATGGTTTCCAGCTTTATCCATGTGCCTGCAAAGGACATGAACTCATCCCTTTTTATGGCTGCATAGTATTCTATGGTGTATATGTGCCACATTTTCTTTATCCAGTCTATCATTGATGGGCATTTGGGTTGGTTCAAAGTCTTTGCTATTGTGAACAGTGCTGCAATAAACATACCTGTGCCTGTGTCTTTATAGTAGAATGATTTATAATCCTTTGGGTATATACCCAGTAATGGGATTGCTGGGTCAAATGGTATTTCTCATTCTAGATCTTTGAGGAATTGCCACACTGTCTTCCACAATGGTTGAACTAATTTACACTCCCACCAACAGGGTAAAAGCGTTCCTATTTCTCCACATCCTCTCCAGCATCTGTTGTTTCCTGACTTTTTAATGATCGCCATTCTAACTATGTAATGCAGAACCTGCACGTTCTGCACAGGTATCCCAGAACTTAAAGTAAAATTTAAAAATTAATTAATTATCCTGGCAACTAGCACAGTCCCTACCAGGGTCAAGAAACATTGGTGCAATTGAATTTTTAAAACTGCAGTCAATAAACAGTTTCTGAAAATGATAGAGTAAGCTGCTTAAATGCCCATGGGCTATACACATACACCTAAATGGAAAATATCCTGGACAAACATCAATCACGACTGTTACCTTTCATATTGGTATCATCACTATCAAAAGCCGGATCTTCAAAAATGAAAGGCAATGGTGGGAAAATCTTAAGACCATGAGAGTGATGGCACTTTGTTTCCATCATAAACAATAAATAACCTGGAGACATAAATTTGCCATAATGTTTTTACAATATGAAGTCATTTTCATCTGAGAGGAAATATGGAGTTACTGCATTTTCTTTTCTTTACTTTTTTTTTTTGACAGGGTCTCAATGTGACCCAAGCTGCAGTGTGGTGGCATGATCTTGGCTCAGTACATCCTCTGCCTCCCGACCTCAAGCAATCCTCCCGCCTGAGCCTCCTGAGTAGCTGGGACTACAGGCGTGCACCACCACACCCAGCTAATTTTTGCATTCGTTTGTAGAGACAGGGTTTCTCCATGTTGCCCAGGCTTGTCTTGAGCTCCCAGGCTCAAGCCATCCTCCTGCCTCAGCTTCCCAAAGTGCTGGGATTACAGGCAGTAGCTACTGCGCCCAGCCTACAGCACTTTCTTGAGAAGAGGCATGACATAAAGAAAGCAATGTTTTAGAAACACTATTCTGGAAAAGAAATATAACATGGATTAAAATGAAGAGTTTTGATACAAAATGTATAATTAGAAGTATGCACAGCAATGCCAGGTGAAGGGCGCCTGGAGAGAAACCATGAGAGCAGAAATGAAGACCGAAAGGCAAAGTGCAGACAATAGAAGCAATTAACTGTGGCTGTATTCAATTAAACACTATAAAATTTAAAGTATAAGATGAGAGATTTAGGTAAGCTACAAAGAAAGAAAGAAATTAAGTATTTTAGTAATCAGTTCTATTATGCCACAAATGTGTAGCCATTAACATTATAAGATTTCTCTCATGTCACCTCCAGTAAAACTGGGCTATGGATTCCCAAAGCATCTTAAGCATGCTTCTGTTCAGCAAGTGGAAAAAAAATATGTTGTTTTCCCCATTCCACAGCCTGGAGCCACATGAGGGCAAGAACCATATTCTATCCATCTTTGTAATCTCAGTGCCTTAGTATAGTGCAAGGAACATAGTAGGTCAAAGAAATAAATGCCATAGAACTGGCCTGGGGATAATGTATTACAAGTAAAAAAAAAAAAGTAGCCTGAAGTTGCACATGAAATCCAAACACTACAGTGGGACTGTGGCTAACCCACGTAGGTGTATGAGTAGAACAGTCTTCCAGAAGGAAGTAGTATTACTTCTGTGTCAGTGTGTTTGCAGCTATAAGGTAAGCTTAAGCTCCTTAAGAGCAGAGTTCAAAATTGTTTTGAACACAGTGCCTACTACAGTGATGAACATGTAGCAAAACTCAGAATTATCATATATTTTTAACTTCTTTAAAGCACAAGCAATAATAGCTTAGTCTTTTTCACTATTCTTATTTCATCATAAACTACGTACATATTAGACAGAGTTCACAGTTCTCAAAATCATTTGAGATTTTCCCTTTGTTCATAAACTTTGTTTCTATATAGAGAAAAGCATATAAAGATGTGTTGCTGTTGAATTCCCATTCTAGAATTTACTAGAGAAAAATAATTAAGATTTCCCTTAGATCTGTGAAAAAAAAGGAAGAAGAGTTAGGCTGTAGATTATTTTGGTCAATTATAAACAAAATCTCTCTAAGCATATAAAACTAAAAATACAATTTTATTATAAATATCTTTTTCTCAGTGATTAGTTTTTTTATTTATTTATTATTATTATTTTTAAATTTGAGATGAAGTCTCGCTCTGTTGCCCAAGCTGTAGTGCAGTGGCACCATCCCAGCTCACTGCAACCTCCCCCTCCCGAGTTCAAGCAATTCTCCTGCTTCAGCCTCCCGAGTAGCTGGTATTACAGGCGTCTGCCACCACACCCAACTAATTTTTGTATTTTTTAGTAGAGATGGGGTTTCACCACATTGGCCAGGCTGCTCTCGAACTTCTGACCTCAAGTTATCCGCCCCCCTCAGCCTCCCAAAGTGCTGGGATTACAGCCATGAGCCACCACGCCCAGCCTAGTTTTTAAAATTTTAATGGCTACTTTCAGTCATCATGATTTCTGTTCACATCCTTGAGATCAATTTTGTGACTTCTCCTAAAATCAACTAATCTACTCATGAGTCATATTTCATACTGCAAGCTATAATCTATTCATCTAGTCAAGGGATTGTCAAACATTTTCTGTAAAGGGCAAGGGAAGTAATTATTTTAGGCTTTCTACGCCAACATGGTCTCTGTCATAACTTCTTAGCCCTGCTCTTGTAGAATGAAAGGAGCCACAATTTATATGCAAATGACTATGGCTGCATTCAACTAAAAAAAGAACAAAAACCACACAGTGGACCCTATTTGACCCATGGCAATAATTTGCTGACGTCTACTTAAGTTCATTATTTTTACTTTTATTAGGAAAATTTTCAAATATACACAAAACAAAGAAAACCATATACTATCATTTAGATTTAACAGTTGTTAATATTTTGACATATTTATTTTATCTGTTTCATTGCTGAATTATTATGAAGAAAATTTCCATCATCATGACATTTCACTCCTAATGTAATTCACATATCTTTAAAAATAGACATAATATGGCTGGGCATGGTGGCTCACACCTGTAATCCAAGCATTTTGGGAGGCCAAGGCGGGTAGAACGCTTGAGGTCAGAAGTTCAAGATCAGCCTGGCAACATGATGAAACCCCATCTCTACTAAAACTACAAAAAATTAGCTGGGTGTGGTGGCTCACACCTGTAGACCCAGCTACTCAGGAGGCTGAGGCATGAGAATTGCTTGTTCTGGGAGACAGAGTTTGCAGTGAGCTGAGATCACGCTACTGCGCTCCAGCCTGGGCAAGAGAGCTAGATGCATCTCAAAAAAAAAAAAAAAAGACATAATATAATATAACCTGATAAAATATATCATAATTTTCTACAGTTCCTATTTAAATTTTCCCAGATATTGGATATCCCAAAATTACTTCCATAGCTCTTTTGTCCAAACCAAAAATCCACTTACCAATCAGACGTTGCTGTGACTGCTATATATTAAAAAGAAAAGTATCTTTTAATCTAAAATGCAGGCCCCATCTCCCAGATGTATGTGGGTGTGACATTGACTCTTTGAGGAATAGTTTAATTTTAAACAACGTGAACAAGGTCTACAATCAATATATCTCATGGTAATATTAATACAGTATAGAGGCAAACAGAAAATTTTTATTTATATAATGCCTAACATATTTACTTCAATTTCTCCTCCAGTTTTAAGTTTTTCATCTTTCACCTATTTTTTAAACAATTTGTAGAGTTCATTAGGATAATTTAGACACATATAAAACTAGAGGTTCACATATAACATTAAAACATAGTTAACAATAATTTGTTGTATATTTCAATATAGCTACAAGAGAAGAATTTCCCAACACAAAAAATAAACGTTTAAGGTAACGGATGTCACAGTTGCCCTGATTTAATCATTATAACATTGCACAGGTATGCAAACATCACATGCACCCCAAAAATATGTACAGCTATTATATATCAATTTAAAAATATTTTATTGCTAAAAGGAAAAAAAGCACATTCCAAAGAATTTCTCTGAAATATGAGTCCATGCTATGGATGCTATGTAAATGAAGGTGGATAAAACGGTTACTATTATTAGGCTTGAGAACTTCTAGATCAATAAAATGTGTTACCTTTAGTTAAATATGCGGATTATTTTGTTTTTCAAAATTATTTTTTTAGAGGCTGATTATTTTGTTTTCTTAAAGGGTATTGCAATATTTCAAGCTAACAACAAATGTAGAAATGCAAACACTTAAGTTACATTCTGGAGTTTTCAATGCCTTGTGAAAAAGAGGAAAATCCTCTTCTCTAGAGAATTTTAGTCCCTATGGAAACCTTTGTCAGCTCACCAGGGAAATTCCAGACAGAAAAATCACCCCAAATTTCACAAAATTTTTATGAAATGAGAACTGTTGCTATGTACGTGCAGGTACACATACTAAACAATGTTCAGAGTAAAGAAAAGGAGTTCACTGAGATGGGAGAGAAGAAGCAACAGTGTGATGTGAGGTTACAGATGAGGTTGCTGGAAGAAAGAATTGAAAACAATGTGAATACGGAAATGAAATGGTTTGTGTTGCCTATGTTTTAAAGTATCTTAACTCATTGGCATTAGGAAGGAGGACCAGTAAGTCAGGAAAAGGGACAGGACCAACTGAGATAAGAGTACATGAAGGAAAACTAATTAAATGTGCTCATTGAAAACTGGAACAATGGTGGAGTTCTCAATTAAGAAAAGGCATAGGGTAGATTGAGAGAGCTGAGTTTGTAAAAACCAAAAGTTAAGGCTTGGAGTAAGAGAGAAGATAGACAACAAAAGCAATGATGTCTGCACTGTCCAATATGGTAGCCACTAGCCACATGTGGTTATTTAAATTTAAATTAAGCAAAGTTAAATATTCTCTTCCTTAGTCATAATAACCATATTTTAAATCCTCAATAGTCACATATTATAAGTGGCTACCATATCTGACAGCATAGATAGAGAACATGTTCGTATTGCAGAAAGTTCTACTGGATAGCACTGTTCTGAGGACATTAAAATGAGTAAGAAAGAGAAAAAGGCAGGGAAGGAGGCAAAGGAGAGAAAGTGATTAACAAATTCCCTCTCCCACTGTGCTTAACATCGTGTTGGCTCTCATGTAACTGCCAAGACAGACGCTGCTCTGCAGTATTGGAGTTCTATCACACCTCCTCTCCAGAAAGATGTTTGAGAGATTGCTGCCTTATGAATCCCCTAGTCATATAGGATTGTTGGAGCAAGGCATTGAGTTAGGGGTGGAGCCAGGGTTAGGTTTAAGGAAAGGTAATTTAATGGATGAAGGAGGCCCCCATGCATGCCCTAGCATCATGCCCAGAATCCAAGATGCATAAAACATTGACTCGCCACTGGAAAGCTGCAAGAGTAGGTGCAGTTGTCTCTGGTGCCCAGTGAGTCTTCTGTTATTCATGGTCAGAAAACATGATACTAAGATATTGCTCAGACTAAGTCATAGGTTAATACAGTCTATTTTATTTGACATTTCTCATTAGAGAAAATTGGCCAGCTCATCTTTCTAAATTTTATTTATTTACATCTGCTATTTACAATCATAAACATTCTTATTCACTGCAAATAAACATGGGCAGCCTATCTCCTCCCCTCCACACTGTATGATGGATAATATGGAAATTCAAACCACACATCTTCTTTGCCACAAATCTGTAGTGAAATGACAGCCTTCTATAGACCCTCTGACCCTCAGAGATTTTCTTCCTTTTGGAGACATTTTGAGTATCTTTTTGACCATAATCAACATCTTATCAGGTAGGTCTCTTGTTCCAAGTAGCCGTTTCAAACTCTGAGGGCATCCAGTGTCTATGAGCTTCCTGCCACTCACAATATTTATACTAGACGTTGCCAGGGGAAGAGAAGAGAGTCCAAAAATATGTCCAAATGCTGCCCTGTGAAGGTTGCTATTTATTTTCACAAACCTCAGGGCTGCATTCAGTTTCCCATCTACCTGTGTAGGCAGCCATTTCTTCAGTGTATTCCCTATGTTCTAGTTGGCTCACTGTACAGATTCTTGGCTCTGTGCTTAGGAATTGTCATTGACTTTTAACCCACCTCACCTGCTGAGCAGCTTTCTGTGTTTCCATTAGTATTTCAGGCACCGAATCTCATTTTTAAAGTTATTATCAGGATTTTAATTGGTGGTTCTCACTATTCACCCTTAAGTTTAGTAATATTTAAATTTTTATTTTGTTGCATTAAAAAAAGAATCATAAAGAAAGAAAAATAATTAGGGAGAGAAAATAATTTCTTTAGAGGGATAATGGAGGATTCCTTAGACTGAAGGCTGGTCAGTTAATGGGAATTGTGACTTATGCAGAGGATCTAATAATTGTGAGTATCATGGTTTTACTTGTTTGAATTAATAACTTTAAAAAATCTCAGTCTTGCATTAGCATGTTTTCTGTCTCTTAACAACCGAAAATAACTGAAACTTTCCCAACATCTACTATAATGGAAAGTTTGTCATTTTCTACTATGACCTGAGGGTTTGGCTACAAACAGATAATGGAATGAATAAGATGAGCATTCAAGTTATACCTGCCTGTTTAATATGGGGAGAAACTAAACCACCTGTAAAGAAAGCATGGGGTGAGAAGCCCCCATCACCTGTATAACCCTCGGTATTTCTGTTCACTTTAAGAGCCTGCCACTGAAAACATTCAGTAAAGGAGTGAATCTTCCTTGCCCCATCAAGAGTCGCTTTTCAGCTGGAGGAAGGGTGTGTCCCCAAGTTTTTACCTGGGAGCAATGATGATCTTGTCAAGCATTTCAGTGAGACCAGCCCAAGTTTTTAGGGTGGGGATCCAGACTGGTTATACGTACCTTCAGTCCTTCTCCCAGAGGAAGGCAGAAACACCTCAAAGCCTGCATGTAAGAACATCTACTGAGAAATTATTTTAATCAGACACCAGCTGAGTGGGAGAAAGAAAAAGAACAGAGAAGAACAAACAAAACTCCCTTGGTCTTGGATGTAAGAGAATCCAGCAGAGATGGACTGGAGTTTCTTCAGAGTAGTTGCAGTGCTGTTCATTTTTCTGGTGAGTGGATTCTGGTAAAAGTCCTTCATAATCGTGCCCATTGTAAACAAGTGAAAACTTTTTAGAAAATGTTAGTGGGCATTATTTCTAACCTAAACCCATTGAAAATGTATATTAATGACAAGATGATTTTATGAACTAGATTTTTCAATAGCATTTCTCTCTTTAATTGAAGACTCAAGATCATGTTAATGCCTCAGTGTCAACTCATTGTATTACATCTCTGACACTGAAGTCATTGCTAAGTCATGCTGGGAAAAGACTGAATTTAGGAAATTCCTATCGCTAGTTAGTAGCACTTTGTGGTTCAAAATCTCTTCTGCAAGAGGGCTTTTAAACTAAATATCAGAAGTGTGTCTGGATTTTTAACCTGTTTTTTTTTTTATTTTTTTGTATGTTTGATGGTGGAATTACTCTAATTTTTAAAACATAAAAATAGCACCACATAATTTAAAATCGTAGCAGTTTGTGGCTGGTCTCGCTATCCAAATAAAGTCATCAGTTGCATATTTGGTTAGAATCTGTATCACTACTATAAAAAGCCTCGCACTATTTAACTATGATTTTATTTAAAACATTTTTAATTTCAAAAAACGGCAGTACAGGAGGTTTATAAATGATATATTAAGTGAAGAAGTGGCTATAATTAAAGAGTAAGTATAATTATTATTACACTCGATCTTACTACTGGAATGTCAGTGATGACTGCGATATAAAAGTTGTGCACTTGATAGTCTGACGAATGTAATGAAATACTTTATCATTGCCCCCTTACATGTAATTAGTTTTCTTGCTGTAGAGATAATACTAAGTGCACCACTAATGTATTATGTCAATTTCACTTTCAGTGAAAATTTGAAAATTGTAATCTCTCTCACAGTAAGGTTAATGTAATTCAAAAAGGCAGGTGCCAAGTAAATTGCCCTCCAGCTTGGCAGGATGTATAGTGCTGTGGTTCACATTTGTTTCTACTTGCTTAATTTTTGAACTGGAATGTTGGGTTGGTTGGTATAATAAGTTAGATCTTTGATTCAAAGTATGCTGGTTAGTTTGAATTCAGTTTTATTAACTAAGGCGGGACATAATCAGTGGATTTAGTTATAAATGAGCATCAGTAAGCTGGTGGCTTTGGTTCCAAGCTTTCCTTCAAACATTAGTCCTATCCCATGCTCTTTTCAGTGGATATTTAGGATCAGTTGATTTCATTACTTAGGATTTGGTAGGGATCACTGATCATTATACAGTATGTCATTTGAAATATGAGAGTTTCATATTGTCAGTAATCAAGCACTTTTACTTAAAATTTCAAATAAATTTGATCCATTAAGAGCTATTATAGTTTTAGTTGATCAGCTTGTTCAGATAGGTGTACACTAACTTTCACAGAATCTCTAAGATGTGCCTTATTTGTTGATTTATTTATTTCAAATTAATTATAGCATATCAAATTTCTTTAAACAGCCACTTCCTATTTAGTCATTCTTCAATAAAATGTATCATCATCAAAATCATATATCTTTATCGAACTTTCTCTAGCTGTGCCTAGATTGTTTTTTTGTTGGTTTATGGGGGTTTTTTGGGGAATGGGGGAAGAGGAGGTTACCTTATTTTATATTGAAATTAATCACAAGTCTCCCACATGCCTTATGAAAATTTTTTCTCAAAGAACTTACACTATAATGAATTACAATGTTTCATTTTCATGTTGACATCATAGGTTTTTTTGGAAAACATTTCACTTTCTAAGGTTTGGAAGATCAAAATTTATTTTAAGTACAGATTTTACCACATGGGATAATTTTGGTAATTGTGCTTTGGAGTTTCCTAATCTGTATTTTTCTTTAAAATACTTTTTTTCTTCATAAAACAACCACCACTATAGCAAATTCTTTCAGTTATCTTTCTCCTAGTCTCATTATAAATGCATGCTTTTACCAAAAAATGAAAAAAAATTTATGTAAAGTCTTTATATTCGTCTCTACTCAAAGTCAATAAGCGGGAACCTGCATTAGGAAGTGTATTTGTACAATTGTTAAGGCCTTTAAGATATTTAAATTGGTAGTGTCTTTTAAGCAAATCTACCTGAGAACTGGGTAACTATTTGTTTGCAAGCATACTGTGTATTCATCTCAATGCATCTGAAGGTTGTGAACCTTGTTCAAATGAGTGGGTTGAATCAGGGAGAACAAAGCTGGAGGAGCTGCTCTTACAGCAATCAAGATCGTTCTGTGGCTATTCTATTGTTCTGACAAGTCTCCTGGACAGACAAGAGATTACACCTGCTATAACACTGCAAGTCAAACACATTTTGTTAATTCTGCATCTATTTTTCATTCTTCTTTTTGTTTCCATATAATCAGTGTATGGAGTAGAGAAAGGAGTTAGAATGTATTTTCTCTA
Organism: Pan troglodytes; assembly: GCF_028858775.2. Taxonomy (NCBI): domain Eukaryota; kingdom Metazoa; phylum Chordata; class Mammalia; order Primates; family Hominidae; genus Pan; species Pan troglodytes. Next base: position 41,109,757 of record NC_072415.2, read on the forward strand.
GGCCTGAGAACAATGCTTCTTATGCACCAAATAAAAGAAATCTGTGTGCATGTATATGACAATGGTAAAAAGTACAGCATGGTCACTGTGGGAAAGCAAAACAGAGCCAGAGGGATCTCTATGGTTTTAATGATTTCTGAAAATTACTTGCAACTTTGCCAGGTCCAATTAGTCCATTTAAGTCAATACAAATCTGAAGATGTCTTTTTCTAAAAAGGTAAATTTCTGCAGCTCAAGCTCAAAGAACAGAGAAAATGACTTTTATCTATGACCATGAATGATCTGATTATTTTGGTTCATTATAGTAACCATTTTCCCCCTCTTTCTATGGGTTAATATTTCATTTCGAAACAAACAAACAAAAAAACCCAACCCTCTGACCACCTGATAAACTAACTCCACAGTTTGAACTGAACTGAAATTCTGTAAAATATGAGCAGGAGTTTTTAAGAGTACTTTCATCACTCAGGCTAAAATACACAGAAAATAATACACATTTCATTACATAATTCCTAAACTTACTTGAAGACATCTTAAGTCCCCAAAATTGTGTTCACAGATGCCTAAAGCAAGAGAAGAACTAACAAACTAGTACAGACCAAACAGAAGACAAGCAAAAGAGAGAGCTCTTTGTGCTTTCTTGAGCGTGTATTATAGTGATATGTAGTATAGAGATCAGTGTTTCAGTAAAATATTTTGTAGAAAATGGAAGGAATATTTCTGTTCACGTATTCAGTGAAACTTACAAATTGCATTCAAGTGTCATCATTAACAGTTATATGGTGTTCATAAAAGCTTTATTGTTTCGCTGCAGATTTAGGATTAGCATCTTCTATCACCTTTACAGAAACAAGGAGTACAAATTTATCATCGCTCAATTGGTTTGAGTTGCCACAAAGTAAAAACATTTTGTCATCCCTGTTTTAGGAAAAGAGTAGAAACTAAAGCACTGAAGAATGCTGTCTTAAATCTGAAAGGCTGACCCTAGAATAAGATTCACTTATTTAACAAATCTCATCAATCTAGAAAATTATCTTATCTATACCCAGAGCACTTAATTTCTGGTAACTCTTTCTCCACAACACATTCATCAAAGACCTGGTTGCTGAGTATCCCTGTGTCCTAATAGACATTGCCTAACATATCAGTAGGAAGCCTGCTGTGCCAGGCACCGCAATTAGATTTATAATGCTCCCTCAACTCAGGGAACACCCTTGCCCAGTGCTGGGTCATGCCACCCTTGCTGATTATGCTTGATATGCAAATTCCTTCAATAGACTTAGACAGATCAAATTTTTTTAAATGCCATTGGCTGCTGATCCATGCTCTTAATTGGTCTATGAGAATAGGCCACAGTTTTTCATACTTGTCTAATGAGAAATCATATCTCTACAAATTAATGGTTGCCTGTTGCTCTCAAAACTGCAAGACTGTAAGTTATTTGAAGGCAGGTTCTGTGTCTGATTTGCCTTTGTATCCCTTATAGTGCCTTGCACCAGTGCAAGATTGCTCAAAAGATGTCTAATCACACACAGCAGAGGTACCACAAGGAAGTTTTTGGATAGTTTATACAGCTCTTCCCCCACACACTCCAAAAAATTATCACGCTATTAAACGTAGAAATAATAATACTGGATTTCCCCAACATGTTAATGGTGTAGTATTAAATTCATTTTACATTTCACCTGAGACTTACTGTAATATTTTCAGGCCTTTAAAAGTCTTAATCTAGTGTTGGATCCACATAATACACATTCAGTATGTACTTGTAAAATACACAAACGAAAAGAATAAATTAGAGAATTCAACCCATTAAGGTGCTGTCAACCTCAGACTGATATCCTTTGTCAGAGCAGTACAAAGGAAAGATAAGAGGAGGTTTTTAAATAAAGCAAATTGTGATATTTTAGCTTTGTTTCAAGTGCATCCTTGCGATGTATATAAAAGTTAACAATTACATTAGAATTGAATGCTTAACAAAAATGTAACAATTATGTTAGAATTCAACGCTTAGCAAAAAGTGACTTGGAAGACCATCTCACAATTATTAAATGCAAGAGATTTTTTAAATAAAAATAGCTTGTTACTCTCAAACCCATTTTTATTATGTGCAAGGAAGCATGAACTTCAATATTAAAAAGGAAAACATTAAAAATTACTGTAATTGGGATTTATTAAAATTAGCCTGTGATTTTGTCTCCTGTAGCTTTTATAAAGTACATAAATGGATTGGTTCCTAAAACACAAATGAAGGGAAAACTCACTGAGGATGTATTTCAGGTGAATTATTTACTGTTTTCATAGAATTTTAGGACTAGAGGGGACTTTTAGTCTCATATACAGCTGAGGAAACTGAGCACAGATTGATTTAATGACTTACCCCAACGTCCCTATCCACTGGGCAAAACAGCTGAGATATACTCAGTCAGCCTGATAACCTCTGTGTTCATCTCTAGGTAAATCTCCATCACAGCCTCCATAGCACAGACTCCAAACTCATTTGGGAATCCAAACTTCTCCCCTAATTGTCAGAAAATAACCTCACCCTTACTCCAGGGACAAGGTCTAGGTCATTTAGGAGAGTGTCCTCCAATTTCCCTTCCCCAGTTTATTGATTTTAATCTCCATCCACCTCACCCTTACTCCAGGGACAAAGTCTAGGTCATTTAGTACAATGTCTTCCAATTTCCCTTTCCTAATTGATCGATTTTAATCTCTGTCTTTCCTTGCCTTTGTCTTTGAGGTCCTTTCTTTTTCTGCCCATTCTCTCCTGCTCTCCCTATCACAACACTTCTATGAGAATCTTCCTGCTGAACATCTCTTCTTTTAAATCAAAATCTCCTCCTAGCTTCTATCTTAACTTTCAAAAATCCTTAGGTTACCCTCTCTCAAAAAAAAATGCTACTATCTTGTCCCTCTGTTCCCTTTTATCACCAATGTCTTGAAAAAGTGACCATCTTTATGTCCTCCTCTCCTCCTCTCATTTCCTAATTCCTTGCTGTCAAGCAAGTGCATGTTCCATCCAGCTAAAAATATTCTCTTGAAGGTCCCTCAGAACCTCGGGATTTCCTCAGAATTCACTCTGCTCAACTTTTTTACCTCATCTCTTTCAATCCCATCTGTCTTTCCGTTTTCCTTTTCCTCTGACCTCCATTATAATGCATTATATTTTCCTATTGTTTCTTTCGCCATTCCTTCTCTCTTTCGCCACTCCTTCTCTCCTTCCTTTTTTTTTTTTTTTTTTTTTTTTCTTTTTTTGAGACAAAGTCTTGCTCTGTCCCCAGGAGTGCAGTGGTGCAATCTCGGCTCACTGCAACCTCCGCCTCCCGGGTTCAATTGATTCTACTGCCTCAGCCTCCCAAGTAGCTGGGACTACAGGCACGCACCACGACGCCCAGCTAATTTTTGTATTTTTAGTGGAGCCGGGGTTTCACCATGTTGGCCAGGATGGTCTCAGTCTCCTGACCTCGTGATCCACCCGCCTCGGCCTCCCAAAGTGCTGGGATTACAGGCGTGAGCCACAGCGCCCGGCCCTCTCCTTCCTTTTTTTTTTTGTTTGTTTGTTGTCGTTGTTCCTAGTTCTATAAATGTAGGAATTCTTCTAGTTTTATCCTCAATTGCAGGCTGATTCTTGATTGTATCCTCTACTTTAGAAATTTCAAATTCTCACGATTTCAACTATCCTGCCTGAGCAGATCTACCTCAAATCTACATATCCAGCTTGAACTTTTGCTCAAGTTTTGATCCATGTTTCCAAATGCTGATCATCTTCACCCAGGCATTATCTGGCATCTCAAACTCAATGTGTTCTAATCTGCTAAATTCTATTACTGTCTTGTTCCCGATCCCACAGTTTAAAACTGCCATCCCCTGAGCTTCCTTCCTCTCTCGAACACCCCCATCCCATTTGTTCTCAAGCCCTGCCAATGCTATGCTGCAGTATCCCTTGATCTTTCCCCATCCATTCCCTCTGCCTCTGCTCCAGCGTACCTCCTTCTCACCTCCAGTCTGCTTTGATACAGAGACCCTCAACTGCTCACCGTCTGTAATCACTGCCTCTTCCCACTAGTCCTACCAACTGTTGTCAGAGTAAGCTTTAAAACCACAATTTATCATGCCCTTCCCACATCTAAATACTTCAATATTTTCCTACTGCACACAGGCATTTAATATTACAGCTGGAAAGTTACCTGTATAAAATTTAGTCTACTCTTGTCATTTTACAAGTGAGAAAACTAAAGTTCAGAGAATTGGGGAAATACGTTGAAGATTTTCCAACTCTATCAAGAGTCAGATTTCACTATTTTGCCTTTCAAAGTCCAAGAGTGACTTTGTATCAGAGTTTATTCTAGACTCTGAGCAACAGAAAATAAGCTTACACCAACCCACCACATTTTTAAGCAGACTTGGCGGTTTTTAGATTACAAATCCAATTGAGAGTCTGACTGTATGGTGAAAGCTACTTGGTCTTCTGCCCAAGTTGTCTCTCATGGGAAAAAGAATGACCCAGCTTCATAAAGCTGGAAAGATTTCTTAGTCATCTGCATAGCTTTCCAAAACAAACAGCAAGCACTGGCGCTCCAATGCAGTAAGGGAAGTGCAATAACAGATAACAGACGCATGCACAATTCTGTAGCTATGAAGAAATGGCTTTCAAACACACAAATAAGGTATGCCCATCTCCCATCCCACACTCACAAACAAGAGAGAGGGAAAAGTGTTCATAAATTCACAGGTAGCAAGGAGCATGCATTTACATGAACACCATTTCATCATTTCAGTTCTGCACCCAAGATGGGCTCTACAGATAACATTTCAGTTACATGTTTTAAAATTTGGGCCATTTACTTTTCTTTTTTTTTCTTCATGCTGTATTCCTATTGTCGTATGTAAATATCACCAATCACAAGGATAATAGGTTAGTTTAAAATCAGAATTTTTTGAGTTCTTGAAGTTGCAATATAAATTCTTTGTAGCATGCTTTTCTTAGTAGTAATTTACTTGAGGGAATAGGCTATCTCATATTTTATTGTAAAACCCACAGCTCAAGTGAAAATTTATGCTAAATTGTATTGAATTATATTTAGCCATAGGTTAATATCCAAGACTCAATTTCCTCATCTGTAAAATGGAGATAGTATTAGTGGTGACCACATGTATTTGTTGTAAAGATTAAGTGCATAGATTTACATAAATACATAACCTAATACCTAGCTATTATTTAATAAATTATAAGAGTAATAACAATCATAATTATTAATATTAGATACACAATGGATATGTAATTCTCATAACAAAAACATTATCTTTTTATACTTCTCATATTGATCATAAATACTTATTTTCTGAATTATCTATTGTGGCAATTTTTTTAAAGTAGATAGAGACATTAAGTTCATATTTTCTTTAATGCTACAATTAAAATTAACTATAAAAAGAACCTTTTTATATTTTTAAATTACTACTGTTAGTATTTTTAAATGTAAACTATAATTTTCTTATATCAGTTATACAAATAAAGTTTTCATACTTTGCAATTCTGAATAAATTCAATTAAAAGTTAAAAATTTCTTATTTAGGGAGAAATACAAGTACAAAATAATAGTAATAAAAAGAAGAGTAAATTGAAAGGTAAAAACAAAAATTCTTAGCATCATCATCAGACCCAAGACCTAAACCAAATCCACCTGCTATTTGGCTGATAAAATAATTTTAATGACTCACAAGCCTATGGTTTCATGTTGTTTTTAAAGTAACTGGATAATATAAATTTTAAAGCATTTAATTAAAAAATAACTAGTGTGATTATCTTATTTTTTACAGGTGGTGGTAGAAGTTAACAGTGAATTCCGAATCCAGGTAATATATAACAAATCCATTTTTCCAAATTTTTAAACAAGAAAATAATTTGAGAATAACAATATATTTTCTGAAGAAAATGTATTCTCATAAGTCAAGTTCATATAATGCTAAAATTAATAGATTACCAAAATTACCAATTTTCCCAATTAAACATCCTCTATTTCTGAGATTATAACCTCTTCCAAAAATCTCAGTGGAATTTGAATTACGAATTCAAATTAATATATACCATTTATTTATTGCTGTCATTTAAGGTAAGAGATTATAACACTAAAAATGGCACCATCAAATGGCATTCAATTCGAAGGCAAAAACGTGAATGGATCAAGTTCGCAGCAGCCTGTCGTGAAGGTGAAGACAACTCAAAGAGGAACCCAATCGCCAAAGTAGGTATCAACTCCAAAGCATAACATTGAAAATCAGAATGGATAAAGTTTCAAAAGAAACTGTCTGCTAAATATTTCATGAACATGTCTCACCGAGAAGCTACGATACAGAACAGAACTATAGTCATCTAGATGATGAAAACTGAAACTCATAAGGAGAAATTAAGAAATGCAGGTGCTCAGAGAAACAGGTAAACGTTGACTCACCTCATTGGTGAAATGCATACACATGATCATGTGTTATCCCAAACTCCAGATGAAAAAAGATCATTATTTTAATAAAGAATTTGGCTTTCAACACATTCAAAGGAATTACTTCAATGTGTGCTCTTTTTGCCTCACAATTTATTAGAATTGAATTCCTACTTTTCTGTTTATTAACATTCATATAGTGCCCTCTCTCATACCCCTTTTCTATTCATTTTTCCATATCTTCCTTTCTACATACACACACACACTCAGAAACACCCCCCACAAATTCATGAACACACAGATGTACATGTCCACAGATACACACACGAATATACACATACATCCACACAGACACTCACAAATACTCCCCACTAAGATTTGTTTACAGCCAAACAATATTTTATTTCAAAGAAAGAGTTCTGGTTTCTATAACCATTTATTCGCATGGTCTTCTTCCTTTTCTGCTAATACACCCTTCCCATTTTCAGAATTCAGAGCTTCCACTCAAACCCAGATAACTCTTCTCACCTAAATAAATCTACTTTCTTCGAAAACTTCACATTTAAAACATATTGAAGATTAAAGTTGCATGATGACAACATTGATAAACTCCTTAAGAGGGCAAGGAGTTTCCTTCTGTAGCTCCAGTGCAAGCACAGGACCTGCAAATAATACAAGATCAAATTTTAACTGTTGAATGAATGAAGTCATGCATGATGATTGCATAGACTTAGATATGGTAGGGTGATATTTTGCATTTTTTCATGTTTGATAGAAGCAGAAACCGAATTTCTTTGATTACATTGTCAGTTACCATTGAAAATATTAGAGCTGTAATTGTTACTCTTATCTAGGAAAATAATCTCCATTGACAACATTTCCTAAATAACAAGGTCATCACATGCAACAACTCTCAAGAAAGCTGTCATATATCAAATATAGAACTCTATTTGCTCCCTCTAATATTTTTACTTGTGTTCCTTCTGCAGATTCACTCAGATTGTGCTGCAAACCAGCAAGTTACATACCGCATCTCTGGAGTAGGAATCGATCAGCCACCATATGGGATCTTTGTCATTAATCAGAAAACTGGTGAAATTAATATAACATCCATAGTTGATCGAGAGGTCACTCCTTTCTTCATTGTAAGTGGACCTCATGTCAATATATATGTTCATGCTTAAATTCTTCTCAGAAGTTCTTAATCTCAGATCATACTTAATTTGATTTGAAGAGTCTCAATATTTGGCATTTTTGGTTGGTTCTTAATTCACGAGCATCCCATGACTGAAAAGAAATGCAAAGATTAAGAGAGAAGGAAATGTTTCACTTAAGTGTCAGCAAAAATGCTAACCTCTATACTGTCCTCATTGGCAAACTAGAGTATTTGTTTGGAAGGACAATTACCTAACTTTTTAATTTTTCCTTTTTTAAAAAATTCAGTAAAGAATGTGACCTTATTTTAAGTCTAATGTCAAGTAATGATTCTAGAGCTACTGCAGGACTGTTTTCTGAGCAAATATACTTTACTATAAATTCATATTCCTCAAGCTCACCTGAGCTCCAAATGCACCTTGAAAATGCATCCATTCTTAAGTGAATCTCACTCCATTCTTTACAGGAGCTGTCACATAACTTAAGTATCCTATCTCTTCAAACCCTCAACCTCATTTCCACTTTAAGCAGTTGACCTTGTGACCAACTTTATGAAAAAGGCTGAGGCCATCCATCACAAACTCCCATAATTATTTCTCACTCGCCCAGCTCAGAAATGTTCTTCATTAAATCAAAAGCAGGATCAATTGTTTGCTTTTTCTCACAGCATATTCCAAGACATTTCCATGGTCCTATAATTGCCACTTACTTGGAGAATCATTCCATCACCTCTGTTTTCTGTCTCCCTTCTGCTGGCTCCTTGGCTACTCCCATTTCTCTCTATCATCATGGCCAACACTTCTTAATATTAAAAATAGAAATAAAGAAACCCTATTTTGCTCCTGTTACCTCTTCTATTAAAATCCCACCAATCCGTATCCCAAAATACCTTCAAATAATAATCGATATTTGCAGTTTTCACTCACACCGCCTGCCTGTATTCCTCACACAACTTTAATTCTTTAGCCTTCGATTCCAAATCTCTATTTCTCCCTTCTGTCCCACAATGATCCCCCACAAACTTTAAAAAGGCATGCTACCCTGTTAGCTTTTCTTGGGGCATAATGCATTTTTTTACGTCTTTATTATTTTTTTAGAGACAGGGTCTCATTATATTGCCCAGGCTAGTATCACAATGCCTTTATATATGAAATATGCCATTTTGTAAAATAGTACACATTACACTTTGGGACGCTTCAAATACAAATAATAGTAGTAATAATAATAATCATGATAATAATATAAACCCCCATGTAGCTACTACCTAGCTTAAGAATGCCACATTTGCTTTCCCTTAGTGACTGTAAGTAGGGCTTGTGCCTATGTTCTAAGTAGACATAATAATTCTTTTAATTCGCCACAGTGCTAGCATAATGCTCAAAGTAAGAACTTAATAAATCTGTGTTTCACTGTATAATTATTTATCTTTTCTCTCCCAGATCTACTGCCGAGCTCTGAACTCAATGGGCCAAGATTTAGAGAGGCCTCTAGAGCTCAGAGTCAGGGTTTTGGATATAAATGACAACCCTCCAGTGTTTTCAATGGCTACATTTGCAGGACAAATAGAAGAAAATTCTAATGCAAGTAAGTAATGTAGTGGCTTCCAAATCACTCCTAACAGCCAGGCACCTAACTGGAGACTAAACTATGTCAAAGTACACATCATGAATGTAAGAGATAAACTATAGAAAAGATGCAGAATAGCAAGTCTTTCCTTTCAACTACAGAAGCAGCTCCAAACTGAGGGACACAAGGCGTGATTCCAAAGCAATGAGGAGGATTTTTCTCACATAACTCTCAGGCCAGCCCTGTAGAAGAGTCCTAACAAGAAATTTTAAAGGCATTTTGCACAATGGTGGCAGAGGCATCGGGATGTGAATTTAGCCTCCCAGTCTAACTGTGTAGAAGGACAATCCCACCCTTTTCTGCTCTTACTGCGTTTTTCCCCCTTTTTTAAAGTTAGCTACTTTAAAATCACTTATAGAAATCACTTCCACACAAAACTTCTTTTTGTGATTTAACCTTTAAGTGATAAAATTTCTTGTGAATTCCAAAAATCCCTACACTTTACTTTTATTCATTAAAATACTGTACCTATACTTTCAACTTTTAAAAGTGTTATTATAAAATGCTCATTAAATTTATGTAATATGGAAAGTAAAAGGGAACAAAAATCTGCTGTCTGCATTTCCTAGTACCATTCTTCAGAGGTATGCACTGTGTACATGCGCTCCATAATTATGTAAACATAAATCACATGTTTTTTTAACATAAATGGTATCATCTGTTACATGCTAATCCACAACATGAATTTTTATATAAATATATTTTGAACATATTTCCATATCAGGACACATAGATTGTTTCACTGCTTTCAATAGTTGCATGGAATTTAATTATATAAATTACATAAGTGTATATAAATGTTAATTATCTAGTGAAAGCATTTAAAGGTTATGCTACAATAAATACAGGTGGGGGATGACAGATGCCGTGAAGCATTTGTAGGAAAATTGTATTTAAAATGGAGTTGGAGAGTAGAGAACAATTCCAAAGTTATGAATGAGCACTGGCAGTTTTCCACATTCTCCAATAATCTAATAATCTTCATCAAAACTACTTATAAAATTAATGAAAAAGATAAGAGACAGGACAATATGTGTAGTTAAGCAAGCATTTCTTTAGATCTACTAATTACCTTGCACTTGACGAAGGATCACCCAAAACAAAACAGTAGTAATGTATATTTATCAAATGTGCATTATTCATTAGGAACTTTATATAGTTTTCTCTTATTAATGATTTAATTCTCACATGAATTCAGTAAGGATGGCAGTAATATCATCCCCATTTATAGATATAAAAATTGAGGCCAAGATCATATAGCTAGAAAGTGTTGAGAAAGTTGGGAAAATGTTGGTCTGGTCTTATTATCATTTTGTTTCACCACAGCATCCTTTAAAAAAGAAGAAAATATGCTAGAAGAAGAAATAGAAAGCCAGAATAACACATTTCCTTTGTTTCCCAGTTATCATCAATGTCTAGATTCCTAGTAAAATGTGATCTTCTTGTTAGGCAAAGATATAGAAAAGAGCTAAGATATCCATATGTTGAAGGAGTAGAAAGGGAAGACAGTGAAGTCCACATCATAAGGATCAACTAACTCTAACACTTTTTTGGAAAGGTGATATACTCTACTGTAACAAAAATGTAAATCACCCATTTGCAATCAATTTTCCTTAATTTCTAGATACACTGGTGATGATACTCAATGCTACTGATGCAGATGAACCAAACAATTTGAACTCAAAAATAGCCTTCAAGATTATAAGACAAGAACCTTCAGATTCACCAATGTTTATTATCAACAGAAATACTGGAGAAATTCGAACGATGAATAATTTTCTAGACAGAGAGGTAATTCTTTTTCTTTAAGTGGGTTTTTGGTCTCAAAGGAACTGATTCTAAAAGCAAGGATACTGAAGAGACAAAGAGATGAAGAAAATGATGGTTTAAATTTTTACTTGTATAACTTTTTCACATAATTCTTTCATGTAAGAAATATTTTTTAAATGAAAAGGGAGGATTTTTCAATTACATTTTGTACTATTTTTCATATAATTAATTAATTAAAATTTGCTTCAATTTAAGAAAACTATATTGTGAAAGTACATGAAAATATGCCTAAGGTAGAATCTAAGGTAGAATCAAAAGCTCCATTTCTCTAAAAAGTGTGTTCTATAATAAAATGAATTTAGGAATGACTTGCTATATGTCCATGTTTTGGTGAGTTACAATGCATGTGAGTATGCTGGAGGCTCCAGGAATATTGATACACTAAGTTCTCTTTCTTTAACCTAGCGTATCTAAGCTCCATTGACAACAGAATTCTTGTTTTTCCTATGTAACATCTATTGATAGCTCACCCATTCATTTACTTTGGGAAATGAACCACAGGACAAGAATGATAGATAGGAATTAAATGACAGACTGACCAATCTTTTTATTTACAAATAAGAAAATAACTAGTGATGTTAACAGAGTAAAATCAGCATTATGAGGTTTCTAGCATGCCTTGTGATTTTATGATTTAGTTTTAAAATAAGTGCTTTTTCATTATTTAAAAAAAATTGTCTTTTAATAGAATGTTGTGACCTAAATGTACATTAGGAGCATAAGCGAGGAAGCTTTATTTTCTGATGGTATTCAATTAATTTTGTTTTAATTATTAAAAATGACAATCTTCTTGCTGATGACTTTTAGGTTTAGGATAAATCATATTATTTTAATACTCTTTAATTATCTAAATGTTACAAGTTTCTATGTTACCTAAGTCTCCTTTTATACATGTTTGAAAATCAACATTAGAAGAAATTGAATGTTTACACTTTTCTCTCTCAAACTGTCTTAAACAGCCCAATGAGGTTTCTTTCATGTCAAAAGAGCTTTCGTGGTAAAGCACTGTAAGAAAGGGCTGTCAGAAGGAAAGGGACTCTGCAGCCATTGGGAAGCCACCAGGGCAGATATTCTCAACCTGGGGTCAATGGAGAGACCTCAAGATGTCTCTATAAAACCCACTAAATTATATCCACCATTTTGAATGAGTGTGCATTTTTGCATGAGTCAAGGAAAGCCTCCATAGATTTTACCAGCTTCTAGAAATATAAGCACCATTGAATAGAGTCAAGAATAGATACATCACCAATAATTCCACTGCCATAACCCACTACCTCTCAAAACACAAAGCTTTGTTATCTGTTTATATGCTTCTTGCACACTCGGGGGCTGATTATTTAGGTCATGGAATATTCATGCCATAAATTTTTGGTAAACTTAATCTCTCTCCTTGAGATCATTCTGGTTTGTTTTACCCTTTATAAACTTTTTCAACCTCTGGACATATTATTATTAATAAGAAATGAAGCCTTTTAAAACGTGTTGCATCTTTTAAATAATGCATGATAAGTATTATTGGGAATAATCATGTGAAACTTGTGGATTTCCCATATTCTGTGTTAACCCTACCTCTATCATAGATTTATGTAAACGTTGAGCCAACTTTTCAAAGAACTTTACATAAGACAAAGTAAAGGCTGTCTACGTCAAGTGTGATATTGCCTGTAATATGTATTTTTAGCAATACGGCCAGTATGCTCTTGCTGTAAGAGGCTCTGACCGAGATGGCGGGGCAGATGGCATGTCAGCGGAATGTGAGTGCAACATTAAAATCCTCGATGTCAATGATAATATCCCTTACATGGAACAGTCTTCAGTAAGTATTTGTTCTTGGAATTAATAAATCTAAATTCGCTATATTCTAAAACATATATGAACAATTCTGCTTACAGAGGCACATGTTATGTTTATTGACATACAACCCAAATGTAGACACATACCTTTTTCTTGTGTTTATGCAAGAATAAATGGAGTTAAGCAATGAAAAATGAGATGAAAACCACAGATATCTTTTCTAAATAATGAAGTTATCAACATTCCAGTATAAGCCTACTGTAGTTCTCTCTTTCACACAGTTTGTGCTAAGAGTTTTCACTTCTTGTTTCAGTATACCATAGAAATTCAAGAAAATACTCTAAATTCAAATTTGCTCGAGATTAGAGTAATTGATTTGGATGAAGAGTTCTCAGCTAACTGGATGGCAGTAATTTTCTTTATCTCTGGAAATGAAGGAAATTGGTTTGAGATAGAAATGAATGAAAGAACAAATGTGGGAATTTTAAAGGTTGTTAAGGTATGGTATAATTATCCTAAATATTTTGTTTTCTTAATCTTTTTTCAAAATCTTAAGCTTAAAATAAAATGATGCTAACATTTCACAAACTTGGCTTAGTGAAAGAATAAAAATTACTGTGTTTTAAATTTATATATAACATAGAGCTTTTTAAGATAGTCTTTCTGCTTATAATCATTTTAGAAAAACAGGTATTGAATTTTAACTGGAAACAGTTTGTCAATACAGTACTCCCAAATAGATCATATAAATTGAAAACACTTAAAAATATATTTTATGCTTACAACAAAGTATAATTAATCCTTAAGGTTAATGTCTTAAGAACTTTTTAAAGCATATTTAATAGGGCTTTAAAACTGTGTCCATGTCAACATTGTAAGTCAATTATTACACATGTAGAATATTCATCATGTAAATAAAAATGTATTTATTCCTCCCGCGTGTTTTCATAAAATTTAAGTTAAATTACTATAAATGTAGAATTATCACACTCCCATCTCACTGTGGCTGCTGATCAAGGCTTATTAGGAACACAGATATACTGGAAATTTGGTCCAAGTCAACTGGTCCAGAACAACTGGATGCCGTTCTCTTATGTCCTCCCCATATTAATGGTCCACATTTACCTGCAGTAAAATTTCATCTGAGAAGTGAGAAAAAAAATTTGCCTCCTAGGGAGCTGACAGTCAAAGTTTCGCCCTGTGCTACACAACTTACACAGTCAATTTTTTAAATCTACAACAGCTGTTTATGGATTGTATATGTTGCATGCAATATATAGTTTCATGGTAAAATATAATCCCTATTTAACTATTTCTTTTTTCAGAATAGGTCTGGAAAACAGACTCTCAAACAACTCTGTCCCCATAAGAATGTGTGGCTTTTTGCCTCCTGTGTCTTCTTAAAGTGTCACCATGCCTACAGCTTGTATTTAACTTGAGACAGTATGCAGGTGCTTTAGTTTATCCCTCACAGCATCCCTGCAAATTAGGTTATATTATTTCCATATTGCAGATAAAGACATTGAGGCTCCAAGAGAGCACAGAACCTGCATAAGTTCTCATAGCTAGTAAGTAGTGCAGCCAACATTTAAACCTAGTTTTCTCCAGATATGAAGTTCACATTCTTTCCATGACACTATTTAGGATTCAATACTGGGGAAATTGGAGTCTAATCTATTTTGCCCCAAACTATTATATTACTTTAGAAAATTATTCAACCTATCTGTCCTCAATATCTCTATCTGTAAAATGGGAATGATAATTGTTTGCCCAGACATATCATATATTAAATCCTTTGTTATAGCTATATACATATATATATTTTATGTGTGTGTAATGTATATATACTTTTGATTTTACATCCATTCTTTGAATTGCAAATAAAACCAATATTAGAACAAAGATTCAAAATTTTAGCTAAATAGGGGAGTTCAATGTGTGAAATTCTATTTTTATCTAAATTACTCTTGTGAAATTTTAGAAAAATATATTTGGTATGTATGGGCCTAATGGCATAATTGTTTGTGGATTTTATGTGTTGTGGATATTAATATCATTTTTCATAAAGAAAATCACTACTTTATTATTTTATGAAATAAATATTTCCTAGAACATGTTGAAGAAAATAGATTTATTTATATTATATATATATTACATTATATTATCTGATTTATTCAGAGTCACACTTACAGATGTGAAATTTCTTCTAAATAGTTCTTATGGATAAAACCACTCAAATGATTGAAACTCTAATATATTTGACCCATACTGTGTAATAAATAGCTACTTTCTGAAAAACATAAAATGATTGAAGGTAGGATAAATTGTCTTTGCACTAAAAAATACATAAATTTGACTATCTGTATTATTTTAAGTTTTTAATTTGTTTGGTGAACAATTAGAGCTCATGTCATATGTTTTCAACTTTTTAACAATGAATCTAGGGGAATTGAATTGTTTCTTCCTTTATTTGCACGAATTTACATCAATTAAAGATTAAAAATTTAAGAATAGATTGTGTATTTGTGTGCATTTGTGTTTCATAAAAGAAAGATAATGAGATTTTTTTTGCTATTATCAAAGGATTTCTCTTTCACCTGGAACGTTTTATTTTCTTATAATAAAACTATTTTACTCTTTATTTTCTAGCCCTTAGATTATGAAGCTATGCAGAATCTGCAACTCAGTATTGGTGTCAGAAATAAAGCTGAATTTCATCATTCAATTATGTCTCAATATAAACTGAAAGCATCTGCAATTTCTGTGACCGTGTTAAATGTAATTGAAGGCCCAGTGTTTCGTCCAGGTTCAAAGACATATGTTGTAACTGGTAATATGGGATCAAATGATAAAGTGGGAGACTTTGTAGCTACTGACCTGGACACAGGTAGACCTTCAACGACTGTTAGGTAAGAATGAGATTTTCAACTAATTTTCCTTACATATTGAACTTAAGTACATATGTTCTTTTTATAGATTATAAGTATCTGAGTTAAAATACTTTTCATTATTTTTGAAACTATCATTTAATTGTAAAAAGTACTATAAACTGCATTTAAAATGTTTAACTTAAGAAAACATAAAAATTCATGCAAGATGTAAGATGTTAAACTGTAAAGATGTGATATGTGAAAATAATATGTCTCAAAAGTATCGACACTCCTGTATTTCTATGTCTTATTGATCAATTAGCTGATTACCACTGGCTGTGATTAGTCTCTCAGAAGAGTTTAAGGAATGATTTTCCGATTGCAAATCTGCTCAGCTTGAAATCAATTCGATTTTATTAGCTCATTTCAATTATATTCTTCACTTTATTCAGCATTTAATATTGGTCAATAACGCTGGTGTGAAAATTTGGTTATATTAAGGAAAACTACGCCATGTAATTTTTTAAAACTCTATATATGCAGATATTTCTACCAAGTCACAAAAAAATCTGTGCGTGCACATGTACCTGTATTTGCACATGTGACTGTGACAAGAAGAATGGGAGAAGCACTTTACCCATGCATTTTTTGTTGTTTGGGGGTTTTTTGTTTGTTTGTTTGTTTGTTGTTTGTTTGTTTTTTGAGACAGAGTTTCACTCTGTCACCCAGGCTGGAGTGCAGTGGCACGATCCCGGTTCACTGCCACCTCTGCCTCCCGGGTTCACGCGATTCTCCTCCCTCAGCCTCCCAAGTAGCTGGGATTACAGGCACCTGCTACCACGCCCAGCTATTTTTGTTTTAGTAGAGAAGGGGTTTCACCATGTTGGCCAGGTCAGTCTCGAACTCCAGAGCTCAGGTGATCCACCCTCCTCAGCCTCCCAAAGTGCTGGGATTACAGGCTTAAGCCACTGCACTCAGCCCACCCATGTGTTTTAAAAGTTCTTTCTTGGTGTTCTCCTCACATAGTGTGAGTAGTTCTGTTAGAAGTCCTGTCACACTGTACCATGTTGCTGATGAGCGCTCTTGTACCCCACAGGAGTGAGTTCACTGAAGGTAGACGCAACCCAGAGCTTAGCAGAATGCCAGATAGAGACAGAGAGAGAGAGAATTACCTAACCAGTGTTTGTTTCACAAATAGTAGATGAGAAGAAAAACACTGAAGTCACAGATGAGAAAAGAATAGAATAGAGGCTCAAGGCAAGGCCATAGTTTGGAATTCAAAAGAGGTCTTGTCAAGTTCTAGGGCATGCGGGGAGGAGGAGCAGAAACGGGGGAAGTTCAGGCCAAGCTGATGAAGTAACTTCTTTGTAAAAGAATGGTTTAGAATTAGGAGCAGCCCTGGAAATCCTAGGATCTGGGTCTTCTGTAATAGTTCTGCTGCTACCTAAATCAAATGAAAATGAGACTGCAAGCATCAAAGGATTATTCTGACATCCAAGTGGGCATAAAAAGACATTCCATCAGAAATGGGTGCTCAGTAATTTTTTTTCCTTAAATGTAAATCTTGATATATCCCTGAGTGGCTCCATATTGCTAAGACTGCCTTGAAAAAAAATAAAGTCTCTAGTAATTGAAAACTGTATCTAGGGATTATAATTACTCACTGAAAAAAATACATTTTAAATTAAAATTTCTTTTTTTAGATAGCTGACATTAATTTGTATCATTTTCTTTCAAATACAGGTATGTAATGGGAAATAATCCAGCTGACCTGCTAGCTGTTGATTCAAGAACAGGCAAACTCACTTTGAAAAATAAAGTTACCAGGGAACAGTACAATATGCTGGGAGGAAAATACCAAGGAACGATTCTCTCTATAGATGGTAAGAAATCAATTTACATTTTTATCTTTTCTAGAGAAAGCTGTATATACCTTAAGATATTAACATTTTAATTATCACATTTTGAAGTAACCCCTTTCCAACAAAAGTTGTCACACTGGGCATTATAGACTCATATCTTTAACAACTTGAGGCAGTATAATTTAGTAGCTAAGACCATGAGTCCTGAAATGAGACTAGATTTGTGTCTTCTACCATCACTTACTAGCTATAGAATCTTAGAGAAGTTATTTAATCCATCTATAGCTGTTGTCTCTTTTTTAAAATGGAACAATAACAATATATGTTTAGAAGGATGTGATGATAATGATAAAAATAGCAACAAAAACAAAACAACAGGACTAGCATAGTTGAGCTGAAAGGACATGGGCTTTGATATCATATAGACTGGATTTAAACATATTTCTGTTATATACTTCCAGAATGTTTTTATTCATTTATTTAGAAAGTGTATAATTGAGTCCTAAGTAAATGTCAGCCATTGTGCTAGATTCTGGGGTTACATCAATTAATAGTCAGACAACTGAGCTCACATCTATGTAATAAAGATTACAAAAATAACCTCAAACAAATTATTCCCATATTTTTGCTGAATAATTCCACTTTCAATAATCTTAGGAAAAGTTTAAATATAACAAGATGAATGCACAAGATGTTAATTACAGCACTAATAATTAAATATTGAAAACCACATCAATAATAGGCAAATGGGTAAGTAAACCATGGTCCATTTGATATAAAATTATATAACCATCAGGAACTATGTTAATACAAAGTTTATTAAAATACAAAAGAATACTTATAGTTTAAAGTAAAAAAATGGCATGAACCATATGATCACATCAATGTAACATAAATAATAAGCAACCATTCAGCATTATAATTAAGGACAAAAGATCATTTTTAAAAATATCAGCAGGCGTCATCCTTGGGTGCTGCTACCATGAATTTGGTTTCTGGTTTTGTTTTGCTTCTTTCTGTAATTCTATACTTTTCAAATTATATATAATATCCAACTATTGGTGATGTAAAGAAATAATCCAATAAATAGTATTACTATGACTAATAATTAGTTATAATAATAATATAATAATTTAATTGATTTTTAAAACCGAGTCAAAAACAAGGGATGATTTGCAAGTTAGGAGAAATTATGGGAATAAAGACACTGAAATAAATGTTAATGTAAAAAATAATTCTGTATTGTCCAACCATTACTACACTAAATGTCTAAAATATTTCTTCCGTTTTGAACATTATTACAGATAATCTTCAAAGAACTTGCACTGGTACAATTAATATTAACATTCAAAGTTTTGATAAAGATGACAGGACTAATACAGAGTCGAACACTGAAATTACTACCAATACTGGCAGACAAGAAAGTACTTCTTCCACTAACTATGATACCAGCACAATTTCTACTGTCTCTAGCCAAGTATTTACTCCTGCACCCGGAAACGGAGTCCGTGAATTATCAGACAATGTACATTTTGGTCCTGCTGGCATTGGACTCCTTATCATGGGATTCTTGGTCTTAGGATGTAAGTACTTAAGCAATCCTATGTATATGTGTCCCCCAAAAAATGCTGGGGGAGGAGTTAAGTTTTCTGATTCTTTGATAAAACGTATTTTACAAATTCTCATTTTGTGCAATTATAAAGAAACTTCTATGTTTGGCACTGGGTTTATAAGATGAAAAAATTAAACTTTTTGACCCCTTATAAGACTGTGGAGGATAAAAATTTATTTGCAATAAGTCTCAATGTAATGGGAAAGTGCCATAACAAGCAAGCTCAAATTGCTATTTCAGTGAAGAAGACAATCAGAAAAGGCTACAGAGGGCCGGGTGTGGTGGCTCATGCCTGTAATGCCAGAACTTTGAGAGGCCAAGTCTGGCAGATCACTTGAGGTCAGAAGTTCAAGACCAGCCTGGCCAATATGGTGAAACCCACATCTCTACTAAAAATACAAAAATGATCTGGGCATGGTGGTAGGTGCCTCTAATCCCAGCTACTAAAGAGGCTGAGGCAGGAGAATTGCTTGAACCCAGGAGGCGGGGGTTCAGTCTCAAAAAAAAAAAAAAGAAAGAAAAAAAAGGCTACAGAGAAAGAGTAAACTCTGAGTTGCATTTTAAAAGATGAATGAGAATTAGTCTGATGGACAAGAGAAAGGGAACACAATACAAGGGGAAAAAAATCTATGTGCAAAAACCCAAAAGAATGAGAGTGCAAGGTACTGCAATGAAGAACTCCAATGTGCAAAAAATAAAAGACGTGCGTGACAGCATGGTGAAAGTTTAGACTAAAAGATAGGCAGGGGCCAGGTCTCAAAGAGATTTTATTTATACTAACACTTCATCATATTAATTAAAGGAGAGTCAAATAGACCAAGGGTTAAACTCTGGTTTCTAAGCCTAATTGTCTGAGTCTTCCTAAGGTCACCTACCCTTTCTGAGCCTTGCTTTTTTCATGTATGAAATAATACTTACCTTAAAACAATGCTTTGATGATGAAAAAGAAGTACCACACATGAAGCATTTAGCATGTTCTATGGCCACTAGGGTAGCACTAGTCAGGGGTCTAGCTATAAAGGTAGAATCCAGTGGATTCTCCAGGTGGCTGTTAACATTACCTCGAATGATGATAGAAATTAGAGCAAGATAAACCTCATGGCACAGTCTTTGAGAAATGAGAACAGGAGCTCTAAAGTAAGTAGGTTGTAGTCTGCACATTACAATTAAGTTAATGCAAACATTGTCATTTTCAAATGTGGAATCATAAAATCTTAATGTCAGAAGGTACCTCAGATATTTAAATCAAATGCTCACACAAAATGTGAAGTCAGAGCACTTGCGTATAAAATATTTTTTCTACTTTCATTTTTCTTGGCACGTGAACAGTGACAGATATGTTTTGCTATATTTATTTGTGAACTGGGTTTTCTCTGATTTTAAATAACTCATGTTTTTGAAGTTTTCATCAACATTGGGCTCATCTGAACAACGAGTCTGGCCATGGTGATAACACAGCTTAGAGCTGGAGTTCTTTTTCCAAAATTTAAAACATACTTCCAAAAAATGAAATGTTTACATTAACAAATAAGAGTTTATTCTTACTGGCTCATAATTAATTGAAGTAATAACCAGGAAAAGTTCTATGAAACAGAGAAAAGGGAAAGAGAGAAAGAAAAAAGCATTCTCATCAAAATGAACCAAGACAAGAAAAAGGCAAAAATGCTAGTGAAGTTGCAGAATATAACATAAAATACATATGAAAAGAGTTCATTCTCTCTGTTATTCATATTTATTACCAACTAACATTTTTAATGTTTAAATTTAATTTAAACATTAAGTATTAATGTTTAATAAAGTATTAAACATTAAGTATTAATGTTTAATTTAAATTTAAAATGTTTAAATTTAATACTTCATAAGAGTAACTTAATTACCCAAGTGCTCATTATCACTACTGTAAATAATACCTAACTTTCATGTTGAGTTTTGTTTGTTTGTTTGTTTTCTGGGTTTTTTTTGTTCTTTTTTTTGTTTTGTTTTTTTGTTTTTTTTGAGATGGAGTCTCACTCTGTCACCCAGGCTGGAGTACAGTGGTGCAATCTCGTCTCACTGTAACCTTTGCCTCCCAGGTTCAAGCGATTCTCCTGCCTCAGCCTCCTGAGTAGCTGGGACTACCCATGTGCACCACCACACCCGGCTAATTTTTGTATTTTTAGTAAAGATGGGGTTTCACCATATTGGCCAGGATGATCTCGATCTCCTGACCTCGTGATCCACCCGCTTTGGCCTCTCAAAGTGCTGGAATTACAGGCGTGAGCCACCGCGCCCGTCCTGAGTTGTTTTTTTATATTGCGGACTACCTCTGGGTACTGTAGTAAATAAAAGATTTATAAATTATATATGGGCCTTAGTCATCACTACCTGTAGACCCAAAGTTTCCTCTAGTAGATTTTCAGAAAACCAATACATGGGCTTCTTTTCCTCTTTTTTTCTTTTTTCTTCTCTCCCTCTCTCCCTTATGTCTATCCTTACTACCTTCCTTCTTCCCTAATTTACTTCCTTCTTTTTTCCTTTCCTCCTTCTTCACAATTTTAATTTACACATTCTTTCTTTCATCCATTTATTCAAAACCATTTACCAAGATTAGATTATATAAGAGTCTGATAATAAACAGATAAATAAGAAAACTCCACTTAACAGCAAAAGACAGTGCTAAGCAGTGTGATGTTTTCTATTTGTATAAGAGTTATTGAAAGAAAAGACACTTGCATGGGGGAAATAGCCTCACAGAGAATTGTTGGAAGCATGAATAAGATTTTACTGTTGAAATAAAGGCAAGCATATGTTAAAGGAAGACAATAAAGACATGGAGGCGAGAACACAAAGGATCAAATATATTGCCTGACCTTTTCATCTTTCCTTGTTCTCTCCTTTAATATTTTCCTAAATAATGACATGGAAAGATTAATCAGTTTTAATAATGTAATACTATCTGTAATTTTTTTTTTTTTTGAGAGAGGGTCTCACTCTGTCACTCAGGCTGGAGTGCAGTGGCACAACCACCGCCCACCTCCCTGGTTGAGCAGCCTCAACCTCCCTGGCTCAAGCCATCCTCCCACCTCAGCCTCCAGAGTAGCTAAGACTGCAGACAAAAGCCCCCATACACGCCTAATTTTTTTATTTTTTGGTAGAGATGGGGTTTCACCATGTTGCTCAGGCTTGTCTCAAGCTCCTGGGCTCTAGTGATCCACCCACTTCCGCCTCCCAAAGTGCTGGAATTACAGGTGTGAGCCACCATGCCAGGCCCACTATTTGTAATTTTTAATACTATAAAATAAACTAAAATTGACTGCAGTCTAATATACAGAAGCTCCCATTTACTTTGGGGTCTGACCATCATTCAGCTTGTATTCTGAAACTTTCATAATTTTAGAACCTACCAGAATTATATTACGAATTCAAATTTAACCATAAAAAATCAGGTTGTTTTGTTTTTTATTTGCACCCAGTGCTAACTCTAGTATTACTATCCCTCCACCACCAGTGGTCCCATTTTTGATGATCTGTTGTGACTGTGGAGGTGCTCCTCGTAGTGCAGCTGGCTTTGAGCCTGTTCCCGAATGTTCAGATGGAGCAATTCATTCATGGGCAGTAGAAGGACCACAGCCTGAACCCAGGGTAAGTGCCACATTCTAAGAAATAGCCGTTGGTAGTCACTGAAATTCAGTCTTCACACATGAACCAAGATGGCCGCCATCACTCACAGTCTATGCTGTTTTTTGTGCTGAGAAAGCTAATGGAGAAAATGAAGAGGAATCAGAAACACAACAAAATTAGATGGAAGTAACCAGGGAAGATTTTCTAAGTGAAGTTCAAATTTTAAATGGATTTCAGAATTTCCTAAATAGTATTTTTTTTTAAGGAAATCTGAGGTAATTTAAGAATAAACCAAATGTATGACTGCAGAAAGATTATAGTCATTGGTCACTACAAATGGAAATGTTGTTTCCTGTCTTTTAGGATATAACCACTGTCATACCACAAATACCACCTGATAACGCAAATATAATTGAATGCATTGACAACTCAGGTAAGAAAAAAGAATTTGTTTAACAACTCAAATGCTTAAGTAGGAAGTCTATTTTCTCTCTTTGATTATTGTTTTTTAATTATCTTATTTTTCTTCAAAAGTGTTTATATCATTCTTTTTTAAATGACTAATTTGTAAATTAAATGGCAAGGAAAAACCTATGGTAATTATTATTGTTTTATGCTGCATTTTAAAAATTTTCCTCAACCATCAAAGAGTACTTAGAAGATGTCCAAATTAGAATCTCTACATATGCAGAAGTACTGAATTGTAACCATGAGTAAGTTTTAGTCAAGATTTTTAATTTAATAGAGCAAATTTCATTAACATACATACACACACATATTTCATACACATATATACACTAATTAAAATTAAAGTACAACCCAACTAAAATAGACCCGTGCTCATTTATTGAGGCTAAAATCTTTATACACAATTAATTTAAGGATTCAAAATTGCTTTGACTTTAGCTGCTTATTATAACAAAGAAAAAAACTGCATCCATTTTCAGTATCATCACAAATATTACCTAAAAAATATTTGTCCAATTTCTTTAATTGAAAGCAAGTGGATGAAACACTATCAAAATCTTTCTAAGCTCTCAACTGAGATTGTGTGCACATGGTGGAGTTTCTTCCAGCACGTGGGTAAGACTGTATAAATACAACTTGCCTTAAAACAGGAATCTAGACCAGTTCACAGGCAGAACCCAGGGAACAATTAGAATTTCACAGTAAGTGGATAACTACCATTATAATAAAAGAACAATTAAAATAACATCTCATATCTGTGAAAATAGTTGTATCACATTACTTTTCTCAAGGTAAATAAATACTATTGGTTAGCTTATTTTTCTCATAGTCTTTTTAAACAGTAACCATTGTTTTCTACTTTAAACTAACAGGCATAGAAATGTGTATAACTTGTAGAACTGGACCTTATTCAAAGAACTGGACACAGTAGTCTTTAAATCTATTTCTCCACCTGATTTGTCCATTTTCATTAATAACCCCAATGTCTTCTCACCTCAAAAGCAGAATCTCATTGTTGACTCGTCGTATTCACTGACACCAAATCAGTTCTCAAGACTTTTATCAAATCCTCAAATCCATCAGTATTTATTTACACATTTGTTCCCATTAAATCTACAAACTTTTGCACAAATTTTGAACAAAGCACCATAAGAGGCACCAAGGAAAACTGAAGCATGAAAAACAGACTGTTCCCAAACTCAAGATCCTTCACATACTAAAGCCAGTGGATACATATCCCACTGACAACTTTCTTCATTCCACAGCAGTTCCACGGTCCCGGCCATCATTTTATCTCACCTACCTCAAATATTTCTTTTTTTTTTAATTTAAAAAAGATGAAACACTTGACCAATTTGCGTATCATCCTGTGCAGGGGCAATCCTAATGTTCTCTATATAGTTCTAATTTTAGTATATGTGCTACTGAAGCGAGTACCTACCTCAAATACAGTAACAGGCTTCCACTTACTCCTCACATCCAAGTGCAAACCCAAGATTCTTCATGAAAACCTTTCTCCTCACATAGCCATGGCCTCCTCTCTGAAAGCCAGTGGTTCTCATGTCTTTTTCTGGATGTCCTGTGCTTCTAGTTATACATTGGGGCATTCTTACACTGTTTTTTTAACTTTCAGAATTTGAGTATTTTTTCTCCAATTTCCTACAGGTTGAAATCAAATGCTTTAGGACATAGATTTTTTTTAAGTCCTCTGCAGCCTTCACTTCCAGCAGAGAATATAGTAATCTCTCAACAGATAATTATCAAATTAACAAATTAATAATATTATTTTGAGTTCAATATTGTATTTATATCTCCTTTCTTTATGTATTATCTTTTTATTTCTTTGTTCACAAATGCATACTTAAATGAAAAAATCATATATTATAAGGCAAGTTGTTACTTTTTAGTTTATGATAGACTAAAGAAAATAAATTTAATTTGATCAACACTTTTAGGAGTTTATACAAATGAGTATGGTGGCAGAGAAATGCAAGATCTGGGAGGAGGAGAGAGAATGACAGGATTTGAACTAACAGAGGGAGTTAAAACTTCAGGAATGCCTGAGATATGTCAAGAATACTCTGGAACATTAAGAAGAAATTCTATGAGGGAATGTAGAGAAGGAGGTCTGAATATGAATTTCATGGAAAGCTACTTCTGTCAGGTAAGTTTCCTAGCCACATGCCTTTCTCGCCATCCATGCGCCTGCTGCTCTTCACCAAACTTCCACTAATTCCTAAAGGGGCTTTGGCAGGAGTCTCCTAACTAGATTCTCAGCCTTTAGTTTTTGTGCCCAACAATCCATGCTGTTAATGAATTATATATCTAAAGCTCTGACCTGAGCACCTTACTCCCCCACGTAAGAACAGCCAATGGCTCCCAGCTCTCTTTTGTTCATGGCATGCAATCCAAAGTCCTTAACATGTTAACTAAGATTGTTCACAAAATGAACCCTCCTTCTCATCTCCAATTACTCCTTGCCATCAACTCCACTTGCTGAGCACCTTTGCCACACACCTTTCACCTCCATGTGTTTGCTTATCCTGTGCCCCTCCTGGAATGCTTGCATCCCACTATGTCTCTCACAAACTCCTACCCATCCTTCAAGACCCAGTCCAAATATCACTCTCCCTCCGAAGTTTTTACAGTTTACCCTCTCATCCAAAATAGGATTAATGTTTTCTCATCTGTATTTCTGCAGTACTTTGTTTACACATTTATAGAACCTATCATTGCTAAAATCTGTCAGTTTATATGTCTACCACCACTTTTAGTGTCTCATCCATATATTCTCTACATTATATTGCCAGTACGTAGCTCAGTTCTAGACATAGAGGAAATAGTTAATGAGAGTGGGGTCAAGAGCCATAGTCTACTTCCAAAACATTGTAAGAACGAGCTGTAGGTGGTGGGAAGAGCATGAAGCCTGGAGAAGCAGCTGCAGGAGAATTTAACTTTGCCATTCCCAGGAAGAGATGCAATTGTCCATGGTTACACACCATGTGATACCCAATCTTCAGGAAGTTCCTGCCCCTGATATCGACTAGAAAAACATTTCTGTCCTTCTACATTCTGGCCTAAAGTGGTTTCATTAACTAACCTAGTGGTTGGTTTAAAGAGTGGCTGATATTTTTAAACAAAATATTGGTAAAAGCATTCAAATAGCAATAGATAGTAATGAGGCTTGTTGAAAACCATAGGAATACTTATTCATATATACCACAAAATATTTTGTTATATTTTAATAACATAGAAATATCTTCCTTCCAATCTCTGATCAAATATCACTTTATCAGAGACCCCTTCCTTGATTACCCTATCTAAAAGAACAACACCCATCACTTTCTTTTTCTTTACCCTGCATCTGCCACCTCCTGACCATATGCTTCTGTGTTGTCTGTCTCACTCAACCAAAATGTAAGCTCTGTGAGAGAACAGCTGTATCTGGTATTGTTCATTATGCATAGCTAAGTTCCAAACACAGAGGATCTGGCAAATTGCAAAGGCTCAATCATTTTTTTATATGAATGGCACAATGAGTTGGTTTCCTATAAGGTATTTCTGTTAACCTGAAAGTTTACAATCTACTATTATGAACAACAAAGATGAAACGAAAGTGTATATGTCTTTGGGCTTTTACTTTGAATTTAGAGAGATTATATTTTTTAAAAGTGTCTTTGATCACCTTTAATTTTGTAGAACAGACCCAGAGTCAAATTTTCCTGTTGCTGTGCTGAAAAAGTCATGTTGCAATAAACCTTCACAGAATCATCATATTCACTCCATCTGAAGGAAAGAAAACAAAATCCTGAGTGAACCCAACTCAACTATGAACTACCTTTTCCAGACCAAAAAAAAAACAACACATTTTTATGCCCTTCAAGTTCAGTATTTTTATATACCTCCCTCTAACTTTGTTATAAATAATTCATGTGATTTTTTTGTGTATGGTTTTATGTCCAAAGTACACAATTATAAATAAGTCCATCTAAGTAAATTTTTAAAATCATATTATTGGAATTATACTTAAAATGATTTCTAACCAAATTATTTCAAATAATTATAAAATGATTTTTAGAGCATCTCTAGTATGTTAGAATCTTGTTTTATTTCATTCCTCTTTGGAAATGCTCTGGAAGAAAAACTAATGATAAAGGCTGTTCTATTATTGTTAAATATGCATTCATAATTTCACTTTCTCTTTCTCCTATAAATTCAGAAAGCATATGCTTATGCAGATGAAGATGAAGGACGCCCATCTAATGACTGTTTGCTCATATATGACATCGAAGGTGTAGGTTCCCCTGCTGGCTCTGTGGGTTGTTGTAGCTTCATTGGAGAAGACCTGGATGACAGCTTCTTGGATACCCTGGGACCTAAATTTAAGAAGTTGGCAGACATCAGCCTAGGAAAAGAATCATATCCAGACCTTGATCCTTCTTGGCCACCGCAAAGCACTGAACCAGTTTGCCTTCCTCAGGAAACAGAGCCCATTGTTAGTGGACATCCACCAATCTCCCCACATTTCGGCACTACCACAGTAATTTCTGAGAGCACCTATCCCTCGGGACCTGGTGTACAGCATCCTAAGCCTATTCTCGATCCTCTGGGCTATGGTAATGTCACTGTGACCGAGTCTTACACCACTTCTGACACTCTGAAGCCCTCTGTGCACATTCACGATAACCGACCAGCATCAAACGTGGTGGTGACAGAGAGAGTGGTCGGCCCAATCTCTGGCGCTGATTTGCATGGAATGTTAGAGATGCCTGACTTGCGAGATGGGTCGAATGTTATAGTGACAGAAAGGGTAATAGCACCAAGCTCTAGTCTACCCACCTCTCTGACTATCCATCATCCTAGAGAGTCTTCAAATGTGGTAGTGACAGAAAGAGTAATCCAACCAACTTCCGGCATGATAGGTAGTCTGAGTATGCACCCCGAGTTAGCCAATGCCCATAATGTCATTGTGACAGAGAGGGTTGTTTCTGGTGCTGGCGTAACTGGAATTAGTGGCACCACTGGGATCAGCGGTGGCATAGGCAGCAGTGGCCTGGTTGGCACCAGCATGGGTGCTGGGGGCAGTGCCCTGAGTGGAGCTGGCATAAGTGGTGGTGGCATTGGCCTGAGCAGCTTGGGAGAGACAGCCAGCATTGGCCACATGAGGAGTTCCTCTGACCATCACTTTAACCAAACCATTGGGTCCGCCTCCCCTAGCACAGCTCGAAGTCGAATCACAAAGTATAGTACCGTGCAATATAGCAAGTAGTCAGGACCCCAGCTCACTTTTTCATAGTCATTGTGGTTTAGATCCAATTCCCACCACTAAAAAACTAACAATGTGATTTATAACGCACAACTTCGTGCTCAGGTCATCTAGGAGCAAGGTGAGAAATCACAATGAGAAAAATAAATGGAAACACCGCTGCTAGGGGAGAGCTCTCCTTAGCGTTCATAAACTTTTCTCTTATATTCGGACTAAGGAACTAAAACTTGAGGCAGAGTCTTCTTTGTGCCTGAGTGGCCTGTAGTCTATCTCCAGCATGTAACTGGCCTTACGACGGCAATTGGCATAATTCTCCTTGCTCTGTTTTGCTTTTCCATATAGCTCGAGCAAAATTCAAAAAGAACTAAATATGCAATATATGTTCATGTCTATGGGAAAAATCTAAAATGTGTGCCAGATGCCCTGTCGGTTTCACAGATAACATAAATAAAAATTCAACCACAGATTTACACAAGGGTTAACCATTTTTTTTAAGTTTGACTACATAGTCAAGTCCACAAGCCATCAAGCACTCCTACCTTAATTATTGCACTAGAGAAAATAAATTCCAAATTAGGAAGTGTTTCCTAGGAGGAAAATTCCATTAGAGAGTGGCAATAGGATGAGGTTTCTTCAGGGTAAACTAGCAATGCCTGAGCCTGAACCTTAATTTGGGGCCTCAGTTAAATCTCCTGTGGAGTCAAGGATTCTTCTGATTCTAGTTTGTGTTTAGTGATAGATGTAGTCTTGACGAATATTGCTTACTGGTGAGGTTGAGGAATATCACACTCGTCTTTCCCTTTACCACTGTGGTTTTGACTTAAGAAAGCAAAACTCGCTAAGTTTACTTCTTGAATTGAAGCAAGTGAGGCCTGACATGGTTGTCATCACTAGTGGCAAATGACCTTCCAAGTAAGCAGATGGGAACTGAATTGTGTTTTCAGGTTTTGTTTTTAGTACGTGATATTCATTCATATCCAGCTCTTTATTACATAGCTCTGAAGTTAAAATGATTTACATAGGCCGAGCTGCGGACAAAAAAAAAAAGCAGCAGCAGCTTGTAGTATGCTTAAGCTTTGGGGAATTTTTTTGTAAGGGGATCTAAAAAAATGTTTTTAGAACATGTAAAATGTTTAATGGTGAAAGTTGGAAAAGAATTCTTCTGTAAAGTAATACCATGCTAATTATTCGCTTTTAGTAAGTAAAGTAGTGGTTGCTTTAGCAAACCTCTGCTGCCATTTTGCAGGAATCAACCAGGAACCTTTAGCAGAATTGACAATATGGTGTTGATAAGAATGAAATAATAATAGAAACCTATTCTGCTAGTTTATCTCACCCCCTAATTTTTCTCACTAGCATAAATTTTAAATTCCTGATTTGATTTGTCAATAAGATCTTGGCTTATATATGCTGATTTATAGGTAGTGTCCAAATTATATAGTATAACATATTTTTCTAGCTTCAAAATTTAGTAATGTCCTATTTATGATATACCATTTCTGTGTGTTTGCTATGTAGTATTACCCAATTAAAAATCTCTAAAAAGAATTAAAGCATTCTAAGAAAAAGGTAAATTTACTATTGCATGGTACAGAAATTTTTTTTCTTTCTTAAATACAATGTTACTATAAGCTCACTAAAATGAAACTCTATATGACAAAATAAAATTAGAAAAAAATTTGCCCTGGAGTTGTGAATTATATACAACTTTTAAAGAATTTACCCCAATTACTCAAATTTCCCAGGAAATTACAAAGCCAAAGAATATTCGACTTCCTCCACTGGTCAAAAGGGGATAGGAGTGAATTATTTAACCTAGAGCTATTTTGCTCTGTAACAACAGATAAGGCTAATATTTTAAAAGCCACAGTATACATCTTCTTTTAACTCTGTAGAATATGTAAAATTTGGTAGTCTGTAGTATGCTAAATGCAGAAGTATAAATAAAGTCATTCGAAGGGAGTCTTTTCTTTTTCTGCCACTTAGGGGGCCACATTAAGGATGGGTAATCTTTCCAGGAATAAAGTCAAAAGGTATTTATTAAAACATACTTGAGTATGCCTGGGTCCAGGAGTTTTAAGGAATAGAAATAAGTATTAATGAATTAATTAAGTAATTTATTAAAGGGAATGGTAGCTGACCACAGGAAACTTGCTTACTGTTTTGATATGAAATATCATCACAAGCTTTTCTTAAGACATCTGATATCTTCCAGAGATATTTTTTAGGTTGTCTTGCAAACAACAAAATCACTGTCTTTAATAACTGTTGCTGTCAAAATCCATTGGTTGTTAAGATCCCCCCAATTTAGTTACATCTGAACTCCTAAACACTGTTAAACGATGGGAAAAACAAGAAAAAACATGGCCATATGAGTCATCGAGTCATCTGTCTTTCTAGGAAGATACTTTCTAACCAAACTTTTCTTCCAGGATTGCACATTGATGGGAAAAACAAGAAAAACTGAAGTATTAGTCACCTATCTTTCTGGGAAGATACTTTCCAACTAATTTTTTCTTCCAGGATTGCACATTGATTTTCCATTTAGTCCTAAATTTTAAAATTCCCTTTTCAAGACATCAACGATTTTAGTCGTTATTTAAAGGCATGTCATTTTTCAATGAAGAAGTTTTGGGCAGAACTTCATTCTTCTTCTTAGATGTTTACTCTAGATCATACACATCATGTCACAGACCAAGAAGAGATATGGAAATGATTTTATAAGTGAATACTATAATTAGGATTCAAGCTGAGTTTCAGATCAACTTGCTCTTAACAAAAGGAAAAAGAAATAGTAATTTAATACTATGTATGTATGGTTTGAAAACAAACCATAATGTTTATAAAATATCTATCTGACTGTCTAAAGAGGTAATCTTTAGGGGCAAAAATCAGTGTATTATAAATACTTTACCATTTAATATCAACCAAAATACCATCTCAAGCTAATTTTGACACTGAATTACAGATATATCTGCTACATATTATTTACTTCTAAGCACATTGCCTGATGTAATTGCATTTGCACTGAAAAATTAAAAGAAAAAGTACATATTTAGGGTTATTTATATATCTTCATCTAGACATCTGTTCTACATTTGTGTATAAAGTTTTTAGCATCATAATTTTTATTCAAGAAAATGTTCTGACAAAATTTTAATTATATGTCTTCAAAAATTACATTTTTTACTCTAGTAAGTAGATGTTTTTAGTTATCTGGCAATTTATTTCTGAATTTATACCAATGTTTGATTGTCATGGTACAAAATATATGACACCCTTTGACTTTTGCTGGAGTTGAAAGGCGTTATAATCTTTAGCATAAATGGCCATGACTATTTTGGAAAGACATTTAAGACCCAAAGCAAACTTTTAAAAGCATTTGCCACATTTTCCCATGCCTATTTCATAAATTCCAACTTTTTTTTACAATTTCTGGATTTTTAACACCCATTTCACATTGCACTAGGATACAGCAGTCCACAGTAGAGTGCTACTCTCCTTGAAATCAAATCTGTCTTCCACTTCCAGATTATTCAATTTATGTTAGGACAAATCTTGACTAGATCAACCTATTATCCATCAGATAATTTTAAAACAGTGTGTAATCTTGTTTGTCTACATTCTCTCCCCAGTTTAGCTGTATTTGAATTACTAAATGCTTTATCGTCAAACTGTACCTAGTCTAACTTATTTTTCTTTTGCTGTCATTTTACAAGCATTTTAAAATTCTAATATTCATCTCTGGTGGTGTTTAACACAAGGTTGTCTTATTCAAGTTTCAATATAAAAGTTTTTGGATTATTTGGGTGCTAGTTTCTTGCTTGGTTGTCTGTTGGTTTTTTTAAGTTGATTTGTAATTTCCAAAGAGTTATGCATACAGCAATAAAATTATTAATATGCCTCCCTTATCTTTTCTGAATTGTAAGCAAGGGGGAGGTTTTAGACTGTAAAACCAAAGTTATCAAATCTAGTTATTATCATGCTGTATTGGAGGAGATACAATTCTTTTATTTTCACAATGTTAAAATATGTTTTCATTCTCCATTTCCTAGCTATCTTTTTTTAATGTGTACTGAGGAACCTACTCTCTGGACCACTAATTATAGATGTTAGAGCCCAGCCTTGACCAGGTGGTTAGCCCCACAAATGAACAGATGATAAAAAGCTGCATTTTTAGTTCTTATTTAATACTTGTAGCATCTTTATACTTTTACCTTTCTTTCTTTCATACTCTGCATTTTTATTTTTGCCTACACCAGCATTTTATTTCTTTTAAAATGACTTTTCTTCTTTTTTGCCCTTTAAATCATACCCTTTCATCTTTACTGGGATGCATCTCCTTTTGTTCTCCAATGCCACTTCCAGACTATTATCAACTTCATCTTGCACAAAATCTTACCTCTTTCAGACTTGTATGATCCTTTCCCTCTCTTCTCTTCTTCATAATGTCTCTACTTTTAATGAAGCCTCCAATATCCTGGCCTGAAGTCTTTTGTGACTTTCTTAACTTCTGAGAGAGTTCATAGTAACTTAAACATCCCCGTGGATGAATCACCCAAGGCCCAGATTCTCATTTCTAGACCTCCATTTCCCCCCTCCACTCAGCTGTCATTTCTTGTCATAACCTGGCATATTGGTACCTGGAATGCCTCAGTTTCTGTCTCTACAGCCTCTGACCATTTCCTTCTCATCCTTCCAGCTCATGGGCTCACGTTGTTGTCATTCCTCCATTTCATCAAAGCTTCAATGTGTTGACTCCCACCACTTTCTCACTGTCAGCTTCAACTCTCTGTCTAATCTAGCTTCATGAGTCCAACTAGAGTCACCTCTTTGTGAATGCCTTCAACCTACTTGCCCTGCTCTCTCTCTCTCACCCCAGACCTTTTGCCCTCCATCTCTGTCTGCACACAAACAGCCAAACAAATTATCCAAGTGAGCTGACTTTTTAAATATTAATCACTCAGTCTCAAATCTCAGCATAACATCAGATACTTCCCTGAAATTCTATCTGCTTCTCTTATAGATGTCCCATCTCATCATACTAGATTGCTACTCTGCATCTTCTCTGTCCTCAAACCTCCCACACCCCCTCTTCCCTTCTCATTCTTTGTTGATGATCTAATCCTGTTGTTCATTGAGAAATCAAAAGTCATCCATTTCAAATGCATTCAACTTCCTCTGCGAAACCTCCATATCCACCTGTACTTGCACCCATCTTCTCCTCCCTCCCATGGGCTTATTCCATGCATTTGTGGCCTACTCATACAAAAACACAGTCCTCCAGTTCTGCTCAAATCAAGGACTTTGCTCCTTCCCTAACAGTCTCTTTCCTATTCTTTTTCCTCTCTCTCTCTCTTTCTGTTTCCTCTCCTTCTCTCTCTCTTCTCTCTTTTTATCTTCTCTCTCTCTTTCCTCTCTCTTTCTCCTGTCTTTTTTCTCTCTCCACTCTCTCATTTTATCTCCTCTCTCTCATTCTCTTCCTGTCTCCTCTACTATCTCTCTCTCCTCTCTTCCTTCCCTTTCCTTCCTCTCCCTAGAAAATTTTCATCTGCACCCCTCCTTGTAGCTAATGCCTCATTTCTTTGCTTGTTTCATCAAGCTTCTTGAGGTTCACGTACACATGCTGTCTTTTCTTTTCCATGTCCCATCAGACTTCAAAGTCCTCCCATCAGATTATCATAATGGTCCTTACCAAGCTTGTCTAAGATCTATGCATTGCAAGAACAAGGCCTACTTTTCTCTTTTCCCTCTTTCTTAACCTCTGGGAAAAATATCTAGAAAGTAACCCTTCTCTCTTCCTTGAAACACCCTTGTGCCTTGGCTTGTGTAACACCATTCTCTCCTGATATCCCTTGTATTTCATCAGCCAGTCTCGCTCATTCTATTTCCCTTGTTCCTCATTTATCCAATCCGAAGTTTGATCCCAAGCCCTCTTCTCTTAACATTTTACACTGACTCTGTGAGACCTCATCAATACCCCTCTTTAAATGTTCAAAATTAAACTTATAATTTTACCTCCAGAGTTTCCCCATTCCAATCATTATTACCCTGTCTACCCATTACTCAAACCAGAAACTAAGTACTCCTTCATCTCATTCTTTCTCTCACTACCCAAATTTTATCCATTCGGAAGTTCTGTTTATTTTATAACCAAAGTATATAGTAAGCCATTTAATAGTTTGTATTAGTCCATTATCACACTGCTATAAAGATACTACCTGAGACTGGGTAATTTTGAAAGGAAAGAGGTTTAATTGACTCACACTTCTGCATGGCTGGGGAGGCCTCAGGAAACTTACAATCATGCTGGAAGGCGAAGGGAAAGCAAGAACCTTCTTCACATGCCAGCAGGAGAGAGAAGCATAAGCAAGGGAAATGCCAGATGCTAATAAAACCATCAGATGTCATGAGAACTCACTCACTATCATGAGAACAGCATGGGGGAAACCACCCCCATGATCGAATCACTTCCCTCCCTTGACACATGGGGATTATAATCCAAGATGAGATTTGGGTGGGGACACAGAGCCAAACCATTTCATAGTTTTAATCCTTATCTGTCACCATCCTACGGGCAACTGCCTCCTAGGTAGTCTCTCTGCTTCCACATCAGCCTTCTTCAAATAATTTTCTATAGATGAACCTAGGTGACCTTTTAAAATATTAATTAGGTTGAGTCAACCCCCTATTTTAAAAATTTCAATGGATTTCCAGTGAATGTCCCAGAAAAGCCTGCAGGGAGCTGCCTGATGTAGCACTGGTCCACAATGGATGACAGTAATTTGCACTATGATTGTTGTAATGGAAAAGTTGAAAAGAAATGAATTAAGGAAATGTTTTGGCTTTTGCAAAT
The DNA here is from genome assembly GCF_028858775.2 of Pan troglodytes. Lineage (NCBI taxonomy): Eukaryota > Metazoa > Chordata > Mammalia > Primates > Hominidae > Pan > Pan troglodytes. Next base: position 41,145,136 of record NC_072415.2, read on the forward strand.
GGTATTCACTCTGCATGAGCCCTCCTCACTTTTATATGGCAGCATCCTCTCCTCCTTCAGTAGCAATTTAAATACTATTTCCTCATATATTCTTTCCTTTGTCAATGTTTTCACGTATTCATTCATTTACTCTATGGATATTTATTGAATTCCAAATAGTTATACCAAGCAGTGGTGACATGACAGTGAAAGATAAAGTCCTTCTCCTTGTGGAGTTTATGATCAAGATAGAATGGACATGGGGGAAGTCTGACAATAAAGAACAAACAAGTAAATATATGATATGTTAGATGACAGTAAATGATCAAGGGAAAAATAAAGCAGGATAATTCAGGAAAGGGATTGCAGGGCATGAGGGATGCACTTTTATATAGGGTAAATGAGGCAGGGTTCTATTAGAAAGTAATATTTGAACAGAGATTTGAAGAACATTAAGGAGCAAGCCATGTGGCTATCTGGATACAGGACATTTCAGACAGAGGGATATTCATGGAAGAGCAAGATCTCTGTGTGTGGAGAGATTAAAAGAAGGAAAGCAGCAGGAGGTAGGATCCCAGAGGAAAGGGTTGAGATTGAGTTTGGCCTTGCAGGCCATTCTAACAGACTTATTCTGAATGTAATGGAGAGCTACTGGAGAGTTGGGGCTGAGGAGTGCTTTGTTGAGTTTTGGGATTGTTTGTTTGTTTTGAGATGGGCTCTTGATCTGTCATCCAGGCTGGAGTGCAGTAGCATGATCATGACTCACTGCAGCGCAACATCCTGAGCTCAAGAGATCCTTCCACCTCAGCCTCCAGAGTAACTGGGACTACAGGCATGAGCCACCATCTCCTCCTAATTTTTGTATTTTTGGTAGAGACACAGTTTTGTAATGTTGCCCAGGCTAGTTTCGAACTCCTGGGATCAAGCAATCCTCCTGCTTTGCCCTCCCAAATTGCTGAGATTATAGGCATGAGTCACTGTGCCCAGCCTAGATTTGTATTTTTAAAAGAACATTCTACCTACAGTGGTGACACTTTAGGAAGGAAGTCACAGAATCAAGAAGATATGTTAAAGAGCTACTGCAATAATCCAAGTGAGTGAGTGATACAACCATAGCAGGTAGCAAAACAAGTGAGAAAAACAAAACAAAAGCCCTGGACAGATCAATAAAGTACCATACAGGAAAAAAAAAAAAAAAGGAAAAATGTTCACTGAGCAACAGATTAAATTTAAATCTCACCATGAATTGCCTTGAAAAAACTCAAACATAGTAAGTACAAATGGAGAATGTTAGGTTGGTCAAAAAGTTTAGAAATGATGCCAGTTTCTAGTCATCTACTTGTCTATTGAGTTCATATAAGACAAATTCCGGCTGACCCTGAGAGACTTGCTTTTCCTAGTTTTATAAAGAAAGCTGAGCAACTTGGTATATCCCAGTCTGTGCCTGTTTCTCAGTCATATCTCTTCTTTCTTCAGCTCTTATATAAAACCTAGGAGGAAGAATTTCTGCCTCCAGAACTTTCTCAAAACTACTCAGAATATCAGGCTCTGATTCATACCAAAGTTTGTATCTGGTTGGACCCAGAATATAATTTGTCACATTTTTTCAAAGAAAAATGTTTTGATCCATTCAGTTTATTAACTGTCTGTCTCAAAGTATATGCCAGTTTCAGCTTAATAAATTATAGACGTGATTCTCAGCTTGTTTTGACCACTGCCTTATATTGGGCTCATCCAAATGCAAACTCTGAGACAGGATTAGAGAGCAATTTTGGAAGGAGGTAGAGGAACCACTGGTAGGTAACAGGGAGATGCAACATGCAAGGGAAATCTACCAATAAATTGTACCTATCAAGCCAATTAGAACCATGGGCAATAGAAGCTTAGTCCTCCTGGGGAAAACACTGGGAGCCAGTGTAGTACATGCCCTGCAGTTAAGCCATCGGAGAAATAAGGGAGATAGTGTATTTATACATACCAGCTGCCATCAGTTAATAACTAAGGGCCACTTCTTGAGACAGTTAATTCCCTGCATCTGCTGCAAAGGTGGGCAAAGTGGCTTTGGCATCGGTGAAGTGAAAAAATGCAGGAGCTGGCCCTTTGGGTGCGTGGGCACTGAAATGATAGGAGAAAAATACGGAGAAAGCTTTGTCAAGGTCTGTTACAGCTATTGGGATATTGCAGCACTCTGGTAATAGATGCCATGAGAAACCTCAGAATTTGCTGACATGACAGGCCTTTCTTGAACATTTCCCTGTAAATAAGAATGGGTCAGATGCTACCATATTGATAGATTAGGTAACAAAACCCAGTGGTGTGAAATAGAAAAGTCTTCAGGTCCCCCATGTCATTAACTTCTGCCTTCATGGTTTTGTATCATTTATGTTAATTAGATGCTTGCCCCCCATAGATGGTTACATATATAACCATTTTTCTATAATACATGACTTGGCTTTACCATTACAAAGTTAGGTATGGCCTGAATAATTGGTGGTTTTGTTTTTTTGTTTTTGTTTTTTTTTTTTTTTTGAGATGAAGTCTTGCTCTGTGGCCCAGGCTGGAGTGCAGTGGTGCGATCTCTGCTCACTGCAAGCTCCGCCTCCTCGGTTCATGCCATTCTCCTGCCTCAGCCTCCCGAGTAGCTGGGACTACAGGCACCCACCACTACGCCCAGCTAATTTTTTTTTTTTTTTTTTTTTTTTTTGTATTTTTTAGTAGAGACTGGGTTTCACCGTGTTAGCCAGTATGGTCTCAATCTCCTGACCTCGTGCTCCACCAGCCTCGGCCTCCCAAAGTGCCAGGATTACAGGCATGAGCCACCACGCCCTGCCAAATAATTGGTTTTAATATCTATTTACTGCCAGAAGGAAAGGCTGTGAGTTCATTAAAGTTATCATTTTTTTGTAAACATAACCCCAACATTTTAATAAGTTGTTACTAATAACATCATACCAATCTACCCAGTCTCTGAGAGATGTTCTTGCACCTAGCTTATTTTAAAAGGTGTAACAGGCCAGGTGCAGTGGCTCACACCTGTAATCCCAGCACTTTGGGAGGCTGAGGCAGGCAGATCACTTGAGGTTAGGAGTTCGAGACCAGCCTGGCTAACGTGGTGAAACCCCGTCGCTACTAAAAACACAAAAATTAGCCGGGTGTGGTGGCAGGCGCCTGTAGTCCCAGCTACTTGGGAGGCTGAGGCAGGAGAATCACTTGAACCCAGGAAGCAGAGGTTGCAGTGATCTGAGATCACGCCATTGCACTCCAGCCTAGGCGATAAGGGCAAAACTCCGTCTAAAAAAAAAAAAAAAAAAAAAAAAATGCACAACAAAAACATTATACTGCCATTAGTTGGGTATGCAAATAATTAAATAACAAATGTTGAATTAATGTGTGATGCACAGAGGTCAGCACAGCAACAAACAGAAACTTGTTGAGCACATGAATCAATGTAGTCCATTTATACTCACATGGTTCTAAAACCCGTCCTTGCATTGACAGTCTATAAAAGAACTGAGACCCTCAATTACTTCATATTGCTTATCAAATTCTCACCACTCCAAACAGAACTACTTTTTCCAAATTGCTCATTGTTGTGATGGCACCTCTTTAAACTGAATGACAATATGGCTATGTTTTGTGAGATTGTAACATGTGTCTTGGCCAATTGTCTTACATGCATTTTGGGAAAAGATTAGTTATGTAAAAGTTTAGACTTCAGTAGTTTTTAGTTAGAGCTGTAGGGTAAAGAAAAAATAGTTTGCTTTTTACCAAACATTTTTCAAATATTTGAAAAATAAAGTCCAAAAAAAAGGGATTCTAAAATTGGAACAAGAATATGTCTTTCTTCACATAAAAATAATCATAGTGGTAGTAGAAATGTACTCCTAGAACTCTGTGAGACTGATAAATAAAACAACATATAAAAGATCACCTGATAGATGAAATCAAACATACGGAAAGATTCTGAACCTGCTAAACTCAAGAACAAGTTTTGTTCTCTGGGAGAATAAATGTGATTTTTCTATCTCATGGAGAAAGAATATTTTATCAAATATTCCTACAGCTTAGGTGAAGGGTATGTCAAAATATCTACTCATCTTTGCTCTCTGTTCATGACCACTGAATAATTTTTGGACTGCTACCTTGATTGCTATGGCAAGCAGAGGGCATTCTTTGCAGAGAGCATATGAACTTCAAAGTTACTGCCCATGAAAAGAGCAATTACTCACTGCAAATTGATAAATTAATATTTTGCCTTATACATCATCTTATATAAACTTGGCTACTGAGAATTCATCACCAAGAAAACTAATCTGATTTCAGTATAAAGACAAAAATAAACATGAGACTGGAAAACTGGAATATAAGCCTTGCAGTGGGGAAACTCAAGACAAGTGACATAATTAATAGGCTTCATTAGTAATGGAGCTCAGTCCTCCTTAGAAAAATCCTGGAAGCCTTCTGGCTGGTCTTCTTTAACCAACACCTTTATCAAAAGCCTAAAAGCCTTCCTTTTACAACATTATGGTTTGTGAAGTGAGGATAATGAATTCTATTTTTAAGATGAATAATATATTTAATAGTCATTAAAACCAAAATAAAAATTAAACATTAATATAATATAAAATTTTAAATGCAGGTAGACAATTATCACAAATTATGTGTTATAAAGCAGAGTAACAAACAAAAAAGAAAAATTTTATTTAATAACTATCACTAAAAATTAGATCTTAATATATAGAAAAAATCAAGTCAGAGCTATACCTCATACTATAGGTTTTAATGAACAAGTTAAAGATATAAACGCTAGAAATTCTGAAAGGCAGAACACACTCAAAGAGGATAAATTACATGCTATTTTGTTTACGTAAAACTATCTAATTGAATCTCCCAAAATTCACTAGGGAGGGAAATAGGTAATGAAATTGTAATTTAGAGCGCTAAATTAACTCGCTTACAGAAACAAACCAAGTTAACAGAAGTTTTGGAATTTGAAGCAGATCTAAATCTGTACGTGTCTCAATATGCCTCAGTGACATAGTACATTTACCTAAACTATAAATAGGGATATAATTATATAACTATTGACAAACTAGAACCATAATTAAGAATAAATAAGCTAAAAATATGTACATTTCAACTTCTACAAAATAAAAACTGACAAAGATGATAAAAATGAAGACATCAGAATGTGCAGTAAATGATATCAGAGTTAAGACATTCTTACTCCACTCAGCTCTATGAAACCAATAAATAATAAATAAGAAGAGAAAATAACCCATCTTCAAAAAGAACCTAAAAATGGCAATTAACCCTTCTGCCCCAAACACATAACACAAAGAATGTCTACTAAATACAGTAAAATTTATATTCAAATTAGTAACATTTAGGACTAGTTAATTTTCCTTCAGATCTCTTTCAGAGTTGCTATTGCCTAAATGTTCGTGTCCTCTCAAAATTAATATGTTGGGTTCCTAATCCCCAAGGTGATGGTATTAGAGGTGGGACCTTTGAGAGGTGATTAGCTCATGAAGGTGGAGCCCTCATGAATGTTATTAATGCCCATATAGAGTAAGCTTGCTGCATCACATTACCTGATTTTAAACTATACTATAAGGCTACAGCAACCAAAACAGCATGGTACTGGTACAGAAATAGATACATAGACCAATGGAACAGAATAGAGAACTCAGAAATAAAGCCACACACCTACAGCCATCTGCTCTTCAACAAAATTGATAAAAATAATCAAATGCGGAAAGGGTTTTCTATTCAATAAATGATGCTGGGATAGCTGGCTAGCCATATGCAGATGAATGAAACTGGACCCCTACCTTTCATCATATACAAAAATCAACTCAAGATGAATTAAAGACTTAAATGTCTTTAATTTATCACAGCACTTTAATCATCACAGCACTACTCACAATAGCAAAACATAGAATCAACCTAGGTGCCCATTAATGGTGGACTGGATAAACAAAATGAGGTACACATACACCATGAAATACTACACAGCCCTAAAAAGGAATGAAATTGTGTCCTTTGCCGCAATATGGATGCAGCTGGAGGCGATTATGCTAAGTGAATTAATTCAGGAACAGAAAACCAAATACTACATGTTCTCACTTACAAGTGAGAGCTAAGCATTGGTACTAATAGACATAAAGATAGCAACCATAGACACTGAGACTACTAGAGTAGGGAGGGAGGAAAAGGGCAAGGGTTGAAAAACTAACTATTGGGCCTGGCACGGTGGCTCACCTGTAATCCCAGCACTTTGAGGAGCCAAGGCAGGCAGATCACAAGGTCAGGAGTTCAAGACCGGCCTGGCCAACATAGTGAAACCCCGTCTCTACCAAAAATACAAAAATTAGCTGGGCATGGTGGCGGGCATCTGTAATACCAGCTACTCTGGAGGTTGAGGCAGGAGAATCGCTTGAACCTGGGAGGCAGAGATTGCAGTGAGCCGAAATTGAGCCACTGCACTCCAGCCTAGGCAATACAGCGAGACTCCGTCTCCAAAAAAAAAAAAAAAACAACTAACTATTGAGTACTATGCTCAGACCTGGGTGATGGAATCAATCACACCCCAAACCTTAGCATCACACAATGTACCCATGTAACAACATGTACCCTCTAAGTCTAAAATTAAAGTTGAAATTATTTTTAAAAAAGAAAATACAAATTTAAAAATTACAATGAGGTACCACTATGTGCTTATTAGAATGGCTAAAATTAAAAAGTCTGCCATACCAAGTGCTGGTGGGAAAGCAAAATGATACCTCAAGTTTGGAAAGCAGTTTGGCAGTTTCTTAAAATGTTAAACATGCATCTACACCATGACCCAGACATTCTACTCCCAGATATTTACCCAAGAGAAATGAATGTCTATAAATCTGTACAAAGATGTGTACACAAATTTTTATAGCAACTCTATTTCAGATAGCCCCAAATGATAACAATGCAAATGTTCATCAACAGATGAACAAAGTTTAAACAATTGTACTATACTTATACAGTTAAATACTACTCAGCAATTTAAAAAAAGAATGAACTATTGATGCACAAAACTCTGAGTATGAATCGCAAAATAATTGTGCTGAGTGACAAATGTCAAACAAAAAATGAACACACTGTGTAGCCCCATATATAAAAAATAAACTATACTTTAATAAATATATAACATAACATATAATTCCATAAAAAGTAAATTAATCTCTAGTGATAGAAAACATATTAGTGTTGCCTGGGAATATGGTAGCTGGGTAGGGTGGGAAGGAAGAATTATAAAGTTGCATGGGGAAACTTTTAGGGATAATGGATATGTCCATTATCTTGGTTGTGATGAACATGGATGGAAAATTCCTAAACAAAATAGTCACAGACTGAATCCAGGAATATACCAAAAGTACTAGTGACCAAATCTGAATTTGTTACCAACAATGGACGATTAGGTTAACATTAGAAAATCAATCCATGTAATATACACAGTAATAGATTGAGAAGAAAACATATAATCTTCCCAATATATATGACATGTTTGCTAAAATCCAGCATGTTCTTATGATTAAACATTCCTAGCAAATTATGAGCAGGAGATTTTCTTAACCTTATACACAATTTCTATAAAATCAATGAAACAAATATTATACCTGATAGTGGAATATTAAAAGTTTTCTCTTTGAAATAAAGAAATAACAATGATGTTCACTATCACGGCTTCATTGAACATGGCATTGATGGTTCAAAAAGTAGGAGGGAAAGGTTATAGGGACTGGAAGAAAAAGAAAACTATCATTATTGTCAGATTAAAAGATCGTGTAGTCAAAACTCCAAAAGAATCTTTGGATATATCATTCCAATTTTAAATATGTATTTAACAAAATTACTGAACACAAAAATCAAAAGGCTGAAATCAATTGTATTTCTATCTGCAAGAAAATGTAATTAAAGAAATATAACATTTATACTAGCATCAAAGGAATCTCAAGTACCAAACAATAAGTATTTTAAATGCCTCTGTAAGACCTTGACAGTGAAACATAATTAAACTGTATTAAATAAACTTTAAAAAAGAGATATGTTCTCTGTTTATGTATTCTAATACTTGAGCCAAAATTGAAATTTGATTCTTTCCAATTTACTTAAACATATTTTGCAATCCTAATCAAAATCCTAGTTCACCTGTGAAATAGATAGCTGATTTTAAAATGTACAGGAAATACAATTGTCCAAGAATAGCCAAAACACTCGAATGGAGCAAAGTGGGAGAACTTTCTCCATCAGATATTAAGATTTACTACAAAACTATGCAATTAAAATGAAATTAGCAATGACATAAGAATAGACAAGTAAGTAAAAGGAAAAAAGAGTATGCAGTTTAAAAAGATACACACTTTTATGAACACTTATTTTTATTTAAATTTTTAATATTTTATTATTGTTATTCGTATATTACTTATTTTATGCACAGATTTTGACTTATTATAGCCGGTATTGTAAGCAGTGCAAAAAAACACACGGTTTTCAATGAATGTGCTAGAACATTAAGGTATCCATACAAAAACAAAGATGAAATTGACCCTATACCATTTACAAAAATCATCTCCAGGTAATTTAGAGATGTAAACGTGTAAGGCAATATATTATAGGTACATAAAAAGCTTTCTTAAACAAGACATAAGAGCATTAACTATAAAAGAAAGAATTTATAAATGAGGACTGAAAATAAGGGTTTCTAGTCACGATAAGAACTCATTAAAAAATTTAAAAGATGAACCACAGAATGAGTTCAAAATATTTGTAATGCATGTAACCAACAAATAATACATAGATATGCATAACTTAGAGCACTAAAAATTATTTTTAGCAAAGAGAACAATGCAGTTTAAAAAGGGGGAAACGCTTTAATATGCAAATATTAAATGTTTATATTAATATTTAATATTAATAACATTAACTAAATAATTTAATATTACTATTAACAATTAATACTAATAACAAAGAAAAATGCAAATGGCCAATAGACATATGCAAAGATGCCCAACACAGCAATAATCAGAGAAATGCAAACGAGATATAATACTCATCCTACAAATTGGCTAAAATTTAAAAGTCTAATAATGCTTTTGATATTGGTGTTGGTGAGTAAAGAAAACTCTCCTTAAACTGCTGATGGGAGCTCAGTTGGTATTCTCTAGCAGGTTAAAAAATGTTAACTTATGACCCAGAAATTCCACACCTTAATACAACCTAGGGAATTCATGTACATTTGCTGACATAAAGGAGACATGAGGAAGGAAGCAGAGATGATGTGATTGCTGGAAGGAGGACATAAGCCAAAGAATGAAAGCAGCCTCCACAAGCAGGAAATAGCAGGGAAATACATCTATTCCTAAGAACCTCTAGCAGGAACTAACCTTGCCCAAGATTCATTGTGGACTTCAGACCTCCAGAACAGTAAGATAATAAATTTGTGTTGTTTTAAGTCACTAAGTTTGTGACAACTTATTACAACAACAAACTAATACAGAAAGCAGAATTGTTTATAAAAACCTATCCTATGCAAAAACATAATCAGTATCAATTGCAAAAAAAATCAAAACAAATTCAAAAATATGCAAATTAAGTGAATTGTGACACGTATGACAGAGGCTGGTTTCTCTCATATACAAAAGTACATGAAAGAACTAGTATTAAAGACATCAGCAGCCCAGTGGAAAACCAGGAAAAAGGAAATAAATATTGCAAATAAAAAGAAATATAAATGGCCAGTATCTCTCCCCGGCCCCTGGCCCATCCCATGAAGAGATGCTAATCTTATTCACACTAGAAAAATGTTTTTGACTGGGTGCCATGGCTCACGCCTGTAATCCCAGCACTTTGGGAGGCAGAGGCAGGCAGATCACTTGAAGTCAGGAGTTCAAGACCAGCCTGACCAACATGGTGAAACCACGTCTTTACTAAAAATACAAAAAATTAGCCAGATGTGGTGGCGGGCACCTGTAATCCCAGCTACTCAAGAGGCTGAGGCAGAATCGCTTGAACCCAGGAGGTGGAGGTTGCAGTGAGCTGAGATTGTGCCACTGCACTCTAGCCTGAGTGACAGAGGGAGACTCTGTCTCAAAAAAAGAAAAAAGAAAAATGTTCTTTTTTACCTGGTGCCATTTCTCCCTGGGCCACCCATAGGGCCACGTGATTACCCTGATTCAATAATTCTTCAACTTCAGCCTGCCTCCCCAGAATTACCTAAAGAGCATGTTAAGAATGAATAATTCTAGATCTCATCCCCAAAGCTTCTGATTCACTAAATTTGGGGCCAGGAAATCTGCATTTTCTACATAATGGCCTAAGAAATATATTTCAAAAAATACTGCCTACCTTTTGACCTTCCTATTGCTGGATTTCTTCCTCAGACATCCTGAGCTGACCAGATTCCATAGTCGAGGTTGCCAGATATATAACTAGCAGCATCAAAGTTAACCATGTACATGATACAACTTTGTCATAAGAGTACATGATACAACTTTGTCATAAGAGGGACACTGCCAGTGTCACTGAAGAAACCAGAGTGACATCTAAATAATTATCACACTGTAGAATGGTTGCCACTGTAGTCATCGGGAGGCAGGAGGCAAACTAAGATGATATTTCCTAGATAAGTATGTAGCAAGTATGCAATAAGTATGTAAGTAATACGCTTTATTTAATATACAGCTAGAAGCCACGCTCTTCTGTCTCCACTTATTTGGAATACATTCTATACCTGTGAATTCACAGAGATAATCAACAAGGCATCTCTGTCAGGATGTAAGCATGATTTTAGGGTGTAAACTAACATCATCTTTACGGAAATAACATAACTCTTTACGAAACTGATGTTTAATCTCTATGATTTCTAACACCCACTAAATAACCTGGTTGGCCGGCCCCTTGTTGCCATACATAAGTTGCCTTTAATGAGGGGACAGGATGTTTATCTTCAGTGTGGTAGGTGAACAGACATGTGTTCACAGCAATGACTCTAGGTCAAAATCCTGACAAGCCTTGTTTACCTTTTGTCCCCGCCTCCCCAGGCCCAGGCAGATGAAAACCTTTTGCTTGCGTCAGCTCTAGAAACAACTTGTGCTGCATTTGACCAACATACTTTAGGACCATAAATATTTTTTAAATTTCCTTCCCCCTAACTCTTGCTTTCAAGAAATAGAATTGTCCTTGGATACTTGCATAATATCCAGTAGTAACCCTAGACTAGAAAAATTTGATGGAAAAGTTTGCCCTAATGTCATTTCCACAATATCTTTGTCTGTATAAATTACATTTCTGTTTTTCAAAGAGGACTTGTATTGGCATGTATTGAATTCCTTGCCTTTTGTAGCATTGATTTGAAAAGTACAGGTGTTAAAGCTCTCACTGTGTTCTACACAGATGTGATGTGGAGAATAAAGGTGTCTTGCTACTTTATACAATATTATAGAAGCATAAGTACAATAATTAAATATCAGTAGCATCCCTAAAAGCCAATGTATGGTTTCATCTGAGCAAATGAAATGTCACTGGTTTGACATCAAAAATAAATACTATAAAAAACTTGCTAAAAATTCTGCTCATAGAACCAACAGTTCAGTAAACTCTAAAGTATGGGAAAGTCTTTTAAAGCTAATAGTGTTTAACCATCCACTATTTTGCCTTCACATACGTAGCTAATAATGAAAAGTGGCTTGGTATTTATATAAACTGACTATGAATGAGGAGATGGAACTCTTGCCTATCTTTGACCCTAATAAACCATACAGCCTCCCTAGACTATCACTATCACATGGGTAGGAGAGAGGCAAGATAGGAGAGATTGGATTATATGATCTCTGTGGTATCTTTAAGCATTCATGTTTTATGCTCTGTTTCTACAATGACTGATACTCTTCAAGAGAAACAGAAGTAGCTACTCTTTATCTACACAAGCTCAGAACCATAACCAAGTTTTGTCTTTGGGAATTCCACTGTAAAATCATCCCCTGTTGGAAACAGTAGCTCACACCTGTAATCTCAGTACTTTAGGAGACCAAGGCAGGAGGATCACTTAAGCCCACGAGTTTGAGACCAGCCTGGACAATATAGCAGGACCTTGTCTCTACAAAATATTTTTAAAATTAACCAAGTGTGGTGACATGCACCTGTAAACCCAAGTACTTGAGAGGCTGAGGTGGGAGGATCACTTGAACTCAGGAGGCAGAGGTTGCCGTGAGCTGCACTCAGACCACTACTGCACTCCAGCCTGAGAAACAGAGCAAGACTCTGTCTCCAAAAAAAAATTTAAAGCAAAAATCATTCCCACAAATCTCCAAGGAGTAAACAGAAATGAAATGATGGGGCTTCAGGTAGTTCCTCCTTAGTTACTGAAGAATCTTTTAAATATGTTCATAATTATAATCTGGATTCAAATTCTGGATACCATTGAAATCAGGAGTTTCAAATGGAGAAAGCTAGAGGTACCCACATAAATGATCTAGTACCTATTTCTATTGCTTCCTGTTTCTTTTCTTTAAAACTCATCCTATAAATAGCATTCAAGTAGATAGAAAATCTTATTAGAAGAAAATATAAGAAAAATCTTATATGTAGAAGAAATCATCTATAGTGTAAACAAAAGATAGAAACCTTTGTGAAATATCTCCTTCAAACACAACAATAGAGAAGAATGTTGTTTTTCCCTTGTAAAAAGCAATGTCACATAAAGACCTGGAGTTGTTTCATTAATTCTCTTAGGCAAATTAAATTATCTAATTCAACATGACATGAAATAATGCAAAAGTAAATTACTTTATCTGGCTTCCAAAAATACTAAAACTACTTTTCTCAAGAAACTAAGCGATACTTAGAATACATTCTATTACCAGGGTCAACCTTGTTTCTGAATTACAGTGATGGGATAGTGAAGACAGGAGGCAGTCTCCCTTTGAAATTCTCCAACCAACATGTATTATCTATCAATCAGAGAACAGTTAACTGCATTTTCTTTCAAGTTTATTGATGTTGCTGCCAGCCTGCAATGTTTGCATCAGGACACTCTATACCCTGTTTCAAACCCATACTAACAAAGGAAAAGGGAGACATGAAAAAGGGAAATAATATTCAAAAATATCCAGATCCCACTCTGGGCTTTTTTTCATTAAATTCTCACGTTTCCAACTTCAGTTTCTCCTTAATAAATATTTGTGGTGGTGTAAAATGTGTTCCTCACCCACATTATGTACTTTTTATCAGTGGTAATACTATGAGAAGTGAGAATGTTGTATTGTAGTTACTTTAAAATGATTTTGTAAATATCATATTGTAGAGGTTTGACTGAATAATCAAGAAAGAAAATGCCAAAGTATGGAAACAAACATACTGGTACTAGTTAAATCAGAGTTCCTTCATCTTAACTTTGTTATTTCAGAAAATCTTTAAAATTGAGAGTGCAGTTCAACCACAAGACATTTTAAAGAGAGAAGCAGGACTCAACTGAATTGAAATGAGCGTCATTATTCTATCTTTCTTCCTATACCATACTTGAGTCCTGATGACTTTCAACAATGGCCTCTGCTAAAAGTATCATTCCTTGAAGTGGGTTCTGCAGTGGACATGTGTGTGTATGTGTTGTCAGTATATGTAATTTTGCTTTTACAATGTTGGCAGTAAGAAGAAGCCTTCTAATTTTATTCAGCATGATGATAGGCCCTAGCATTTTAATTATTTTTTATGTTGTGAGTAATTTATTATTCACTGGCTATCTTCCCTGTAAATCTTGTCCTCGCTCTGTAAGGTTTTTCTTTGGTGTCCAACAAAGGGTTTCATTGCAATAAGAATCAAGGTGTGTCTAAATTCTTACCCAGAGCCCAAACAATGCCAGTCTTCCAGACCAGCCTGGGAGTTTGGGGTGGGGAAACAGTCATTATAGAATATCTTCATCTCTCTTCCCAGAGATCACCACAGTTATCACCCATGCCCTCCTAAAAGGGTGTCTCGAAGCATATCTTGCTGTAGAGCAGAATTCGGAACTGAGAAGACGAGGGCTCAAATTGTATCTCACAGGATTTGCGTGCAAGAGAAACCCAAAGGAATGGATTGGCTCTTCTTCAGAAACATTTGCCTTTTGATCATTCTAATGGTAAGTAGAATTTAAAGAGGTGGGAAGGAAATGCAGCCTCAAGGTCTTGTCTCTGTCAACTGTCGGGCTTTCTACATGGGATTTATTCCATTTTTAATCTCCTTCCTGCAAAGAGAGTTCTAGAAGTCCAGCCTCTGTTAATTTCAAACAACTCTCTCCGCCTTGAGGAACAAAATGCCATAGAGAAGCGGGGTGAGAATCTGGCTGAATTAAATTTATATGCCCTCAGAGACATAATCTACTTCACTTTGAGTGTTAGGACTATTCTAAAATTTTAAATTGGAAATAAAATTCATATTCTATGATCATATAAATAAATCAGATAGATTGCTGTGAAAACTGCCCGTGCAAATGGGTTCTAAATTTGAAGGGAAGTTAATCAAACCCATTTCTTTTCAATAGTTATTTCCCTATGAGTTTCTTTCAAAGTGGAGGAATGATAGCCATGTTGAAATTACATTGCAACTAATGATGAAATATTAAAGTCATGAGAATTTTTTCCAGTCAGATATTGCTAAAGAAAAATGAAGCCCAGCCATCAAGACAAAACTTTTCTGGAATTATGAATGCGTTCCTACAGACCAGCAAAGAAATATTTAAATGACTTATTTCTTTACAGTAAACATGGCATCTTGGATATTATATTTCTTTCCTCTAACCTTTGGGTGCCCAAGGTGTGACATGATTTCCAGACAGGCAGCATGCATAGCAAATATCCTACCCTAGAAGGAGATAATTCCAACTTCAAAGAAGAACACAGTTCCAGTTGGCCAATCAACAAACTATTGCCAATTCTGGGAAGATAAGAGGACAGGATTATTAGGAATTGTACAAATTTTTCAAAGTAAATTGAGACAAATGCATTATAGTTGGCCACACTTCAATCTCCCAGGAGTATCCACGTTAGCGCTACAACCTAAGCTTAGAAAGTGATTCCCATCCTATTCTTAGGCAAGTGGCAATTATACCAGACTCCTCTGAACATCAGTTGTAAGAGACAGAGAGTAGCTAGGGCTGGGAGAGATGGGAGCACGTCATTGTCCAGGAGGCACAGTGAGAGCTACTCTTCTGGAATTCACATTTCTAAACTTCAAGAGCAGTGCGGGAGCCGAACACTGCCAAAGGGCACACAACCCCAAGCTCAAAAGGGAACGTGAGAACAGTGGTAGAATATTGCATCCTCTGAGTTTAGGAGACAGATTGTTAAACAATACCATTTTTGAAAAATATTTTTAAACTTAAAAACATAAGACGAAGGGCAATATTCTGTTACAATGATCATTATTTATTTACTAAATAAAATAAATGTTACTAAAAGAAGAGGCAAGAATCGGACTTGGTCTTCAATTGAAATAGTAAGTTATTAGGATACACCTCTTGTTACTCTTCCACCGAGTATATTCATGCTTTGACTCAGATAAACTTTTGGTTTTCTGTAAGGAAAATTGTATGTGTCAAGATTTTAGAGGCCACTTCTGAGCACTAAATCTTGCCTCCCATTGCCTTCTGCACAGGCATGTTTTATGATAATATTATTTAATTGAAGAGTTGATTCTTCTCCTTGATCTTGAAAGAGTATTATATTTCAGACTCTCAGGATCTTTTTTTGGTAGTATTTATTTATTTTCCTTGGTAATACTAGCGTTTTTAATACTTAATTCCTCCTACTCCTCATTGATATTGAAGTCTTTGTGTTTGACATTTCATGGTAATTGTGAAAAAGTTCTTTAAGTATTTTTTTCTTTATGCATGTCTAATAGATCCCTTACCATATCAATTAATAATGTCTGGAATTGGGAGGTAGAGACTTCTAGCATATTTCAAAATTGAAACAAATACAAGAATTGTTTAAGGAGAATCAATGTGATGTTATAGATATTATAGGAAAGTAGACATGCCTACTTCTCTTTAATTTCCTGAACTTGAACTCTGCCCCTTCTTCATTAACTAAATCAAAGACTCTCTGGGGCATCATTGCAGCTTACACTAATGAGGGTGTGGCAGCCTCTCAGAGACTCACAGGTACTTTGTGTCAGCTACATCTCAACCGCAAAGAGTACTTTAAACAAAGTTCTGACTGGCTAACCAGCAAAAGGTACTCAAAACTCTAGATTACAATAGGACACTGATTTTATCACGAGTCATGTGGCATTTTCTTCCTAAGGATGCTTATCATGTTCTTCTACAAAACAGACAGGGGTGGTGAGGGACATTCAACAGTGAACCGAGATTCAGAAGTCCCGGGTTTGAATTACAGCTCCTCTTCAAAGTGGCTGTGTAACTTTGGCAAAAGCACCCAACTTCTCAGGGCTTCCTTTGACCTCATGTGAGAATGTATGGTTAGACATGATGTTATTAAGTTGCTTCCACTGTAGAAACTGCAATTCTAAAATTATCTCCACTGAATACTTACATAGTAGAAGTTCATTTCTGGCTCATAAATAGTTTTCATAAATTTGGCTGGAGAATCTGAGGATTTCGGTAATTCTATGGATTGTATAAATTTTATAAGGAAGGAATCACTTACGGCAGGACAGTTATTAGCTGGAAGAGGCCTATATTATATCAAGTGGATAAGGTCATAAAAGACAACCATTTATCAGATAAGAATTTTTCTCTATGTGTGATGACCATTCATGCTACATATAAGATGTAAGCACTTCCATTAAATAGTCTAATTCTTGGAAGTTAAAAAGGTAGGTGGCTAAATATAGCTGTTATCTCATTGCAAGTTGAGAGCAGGCATCAAAATTTGAAAACATATTTAAAATTAACTTAGCCACTTATCAATTTAGTTCTCACGTGCACTCAAATATGTTATTCTGAAACGTGGAACAGAAATTTGTTTCTATTTACTTGTCAGGCAAATTTCCAGAAATATGACAGAGAAAAACACCTTATCCTATTTGGCTTGATATTTGTACTAAACAGAATACCCTAGATTGCTTTAAATGATTGGTTTCAGTACTGCTTATTACAGAAAGAATGTACTCATCACCGCAAAGGTTACATCGAAGCAAATCTCACCTCTACGATTGTTTTGTTGATATAAGTGGCTAAGGAATTACTAAATGTATTCTAAATCAGTGAATAAGTTTATATTTTTTGCCTTCAAATTCCTGCAGAGTCCATGGGGAGAACCTCATATAAAAAAAGCTTTATATCCCAAGAGATATCTAGTATTACCATGACCTATAACTTAGTATAGTTTTCTCAAGAATATCTACCTATTGACTTGTAGGATAAAAATCCTGCCCTAAAAAGATTTCATGGCCCTTGGGATTCTATGACCCTTTTCCTTTTTGAAAGATACTTTTTTTGTTGGGGACAGAGCTTCTGGATCCTGAGTACGTAGTCTGACTCTTTTCTAGTTCCTAATTATCCAGGAAGGAGTTCCGTATAGAGCAATGAAACCGTTGTTTAAGCTGCAGTAATGTTTCCTTCCCTTCCCCAAGTGGGAGCACAGTTGGAATTCCTCACTCATGGAAAGCAGCTCTGACTACAGGGTGTGTGACAACAGTGCCTGGAGGGAAACCTTCAGACATAACTTGCATGAGAAATGTTTGCCCTTCTTTTCTACGCAGAAAATTACATGGCTTACAAACTAAGATGCCATTATTGATACACCTTCCATTATAAGCAAAAGTGGTATAATTAGGCTTGAACTTGGCAACTCTACCATAGACCTGGTAGGATGGTAACTGCTTTACTCAATTATTATTATAAGCATTATTCAGGAAAGAACTGCTTATTAATAAGTTGGTCCTACATATGTGGATGACTTCAAAACTGACTACTTACTTCAAAAGGGTAAGTCATAGAGATGAAACAGTAGCCTTGTTCTGTAGCTACTACTTTAAATACACTCAGAATGTAAGAGAATAATATCTATTCCAGTATTGCAAGAAGCATATATTATATGCTTAGAGTCTACATATCTTATATAAAATCATCATGTTCTCTCTAGAAGTAAGGATTAAAAGAGAAAACAAGACCCAGAAAAATTTCTACAGTTTTCTAAAAGTTAGATGACAATAGAGTGTGGTGTATCCTGTTATTCCTCTCTGGAATATATACATTATTACAGGTCAAAACTTGTCTTGCACATAGAGAACAGTGTCTGTCACATGCTTTGTCAATGAAAATGTTTCAATGAATGAATGGATTTAGTTTCTAACTTATCTTTCTTACCAAGTCACTTAATCATATATTTCCCACCCACATGTTGATGAGCAACTTTAACATGGTCAGTGAGCTTTAAAAAGAGCTGGAGTGTTTCATATTGAGACGAGGTATTGGTTCTCTGAAGCTGCCAGCCACTACATTGCCATTCCAACACCTGACACTAACAAAACATTTCACAGTTAACAAAACCATTTGAAGAGATCACAAAAGTCTCGAAAGGTAAATTTTGCAAATTAAAAAAAAAAATGTTCATGGGATAAATTAGTCAGACAGCTCACAACTGGGACAGTCAGGATGTGAGCCCAAAACTCTTCAACTCTGCCAGCATTGACTCCCTTCTCCCTTTGGACCAATGACCAACCCTATACATTCTTCCTTTACATTGCCTAATTCATCCCAGTATCTTTTTTTATTTTCCTGCTTCCCTCCTGTTTTAACATGTCACTCTTTCTAGGCCTGTGTCTTACTCTTCATTTCTTTCTCAGAAATTAGCAGAGACATAAATTTTAGTTTCCTTTTTTTTCTTTTTTGAGTTGGAGTCTTGCAATGTTGCCCAGGCTGGAGTGCAATGGTGTGATCTCAGCTCACTGCAACGTCCCCCTCCAAGGTTCAAGCAATTCTCCTGCCTCAGCCTCCCTGGTAGCTTGGGATTACAGGCACCCGCCACCACACCCAGCTAATTTTTTTTTTTTTTTTTTTTGTATTTTTAGTAGAGATGGGGTTTCACTATGTTAGCTAGGCTGGTCTCAAACTCCTAACCTCGTGATCTGCCCATATCAGCCTCCCAAAGTGCTGGGATTACAGGCATAAGCCACCACGCCCAGCCAAATATTAGTATCTTAAGCATTTTTATATTTCCAGTAAAAGTCCTGTTCAAGTTTTTGCCATTAATGCAACCTATCAAAAGGACATCCAAAAATAAAGGCAGACAGGAAACCGTCATCAACCAGGCCCACAGAGACTGTAATACATTTAGGATACCACACATCTCTCCAGGTTATGTTTGCTCCCTCAACAGCACATGCCTCCAACTCCCTTTTCTAGTACTCTACCATCGTGATAACTGGCTCAGCCATTTCTATTCGGTGTGTGTGTCTTTTACTCAGGGCCTCAGGTCAAGCCACATCAATGGATGATGCTTGGCCCACATATTGCTCTGAAAATGTGACTTTTGGGCTGGTCCAAAGGTAGTGAGTTATCTCAACTGATTGCTCACAGCCACTTGCAGGTCAAGCTCCTTGTTCTATTCTTTCCCCCCTGTCTCACTACTGCACTTGACTAGTCTTAAAAAAGAAAAATTTTTAAAAAGGCTTTTGTAGGCAAGGAATTTCCACCATTACCTAGGAGTCCATGACTACTTTTCACGGTCTAACTGAGGTTCATACAGTTATGTTGTGCACTTTAGGAGGCTGATGTCATTCCATGCTTCTTCCAAAACACTCATTAACAGGTGTTTCCTAGAAAGTGAGGGCTCCTGATGGGGCTTATGATTTCATAGGGCCTGGGAGTAATACCTGGCAAGTTCCTTCCGGGAGACCTGTACATAAAGTGACAGGATTTGGAGGGTTTGGCTTCTGTTACCCTCATCCTTAGAGCCAGCTGAGTAGGGAGCAGGAATACCACAAATGTACTATGGAAGCCTCCATCAGCACAGCATAGGTTCTGCTAGATGAAAACCCTGGGTCCTAGTATTCCACTTCCCTGGCCTGAAAATAATGAAAAATAAAAAATTCAGGGACAGCAAAAGGATGAAAAGGGGCTTATACTCAAACATTCTCAGAGTTACTTCAGTTGAGCTGGGCTCTGTAGAAAGGATAAGACCAAGGTAAAATGAACTCAAAACTCCTCATCCGTTTAAACTACAGACAAGTCTGCTTGATGTGGCTACTTTCAAGTCCTTAAAAATGATTGGCTAGTACTTTTAGATGTCACGGGGCACTATGAATGCGCCCTTGAAAGCACAGAAGAAAACGCTTCTTTCTTTCTTCCTTCGTCTTTACAAATGTACTGAGCATTTGCTGTGCCTATCACTTCCACCTTGGTCATTCTATTTGGATCAGAGTCTGAAACAGGGAGAAGCCAGGGGATTTGTCCAAAGCCACACTACTCAGTTCTTGTGCCTGCCTGTCTCAAGAAATTTGTAATAAATCACATTGTTTTTATAAAGCCAAATTATAATTTAAGGCTACATATCCACTATGGACTGTAAATCAATGACTTCCAAATGTACACTTGATATCGGCTTAATTTTTCCTATAAGAGTCTTCAAATTGGGACACGTATTTTGCTGAATACATATTCCTTTAAAACTCTAGTTTTAAAACTCTAGCTTTATTCTAGTATATTCCTTTAAAACTCTAGTTTAAAACTAGAGTTTTTTATCTAGTTTTAAAACTCTAGTTTTATTCTAGCATATTCCTTTAAAACTCAAGTTTAAAATACTAGAGTTTTAAAACTAGAGTTTTAAAGGAATCATTTTCCAGATCCCCAGCTTCTAGTCTTTCCTCAAGTCAATCTACCTCAGCGTGCACCTGAACTTGAGGTATCAAGCTGGTTCTTCTCTCCCAAATCCCCCTTAAAAAGTCACACCTTTCAGCCATGGCAAACATTCTGTTGCAGTCTAATAGATTGTGAAATTATCTGGGGCACTAAACTAAGGAATAATGGAAAATATTGACGTCAGTATTGAGAAAGAGAGTTAATTTCAAGGCACTTAACAAATCCTTTTGCAAGTCCTGCTTTTCAATTATTTGTTTTCAACAAAATTAAAAGAGGACCTAAAGGAGTTGTCAACTTATACATCATTAAAAATCATTTTGATGATAAATTGCCTTATAGATTTAGGTCATGTAATTCAGAATAAGTTTTAAGAATTTAATGACTCTGCTACCAGAAAAAAAATTCCAATGTCATCTATTAATATGAACAAGTTTTCCCAGTACTTACAACTGAAAGACAAAACCAGACAAAACAGAATTGGTTCTGAAGCTTGTTTAATTCTAATAATAAGTAATATTTATTTAAGAACTAATTTTTTTAAAATTTCATCCCTGTGTTTGCAATGCATTTCCAATAAATTTTTACTTTTCATATTTAATTATATTGCATTGAAATTTCAATATTTGCATTTTGTTTGCTCAATTGTGATGCTAAGTATAATTGTAAAACTAATCTAATTCAGAGAAAAAATGTTTGTTTACACTTAGAGCCTCACAATGATAGAAATTCCAATAAAATAAAATTTCTATTCATATGTATATTTTCATTACAGACAAGTATGCTAGGCTGCTCAATAAAAACCTTAAAATACATTAAAATATGTGTGAAGCTTGAAAATATATTCCAGTAGGATGAACCTATGGAAGGGATAATTCATCAATAGAAATGTGGTATAAGAGTTCAAGGAGTAATAGGAGTAAAATAAATTCCAACTGACAAAGAACTTATTCATCTATTTTTCTAATGGATGAAACTGAGCATCAGGGCAACAGCATGTAGATTCTTGCATCTCCCACAGCTCCTCATACGTTCCCTTACCTTCCAGCAAAAATATTATTGACCATTTCTGGAACATCCGCTGACTTAGAGCCTTTACAACTGTGTTCTTGTTTCACCCTGGGTGAAATGCTCTTCCTCATCAATTCCTCTTATCAAACTAGCTTCATTCTGCAGAGCCCTTTCAAATCCCTGCTCTCCTAGGAAGTCCTCTTGAAATTCACTTGGATAACTTGAGTTTCCTTCTCTATCCTCCATCGAGCCCACTGAGGTATCCTAACCTGCTGTAGATTTATGTGTTTGTCTTCCCTAAAATGTAAATACTTTGGAGGGCAAAAAGTCTATTATTCATTTGTGTTAGCCATGTTTATTTCACATCATCGACAAAATGTATATTTAAAAATGAATTAATAAAAGAATATTGTCAATGTTTTTATGACATGGCTTCCTCTAAATTATGCAAATTTATGCTAATGTGGTATCTTCTATCAAAACAGGTGGTGATGGAAGTAAACAGTGAATTTATTGTTGAGGTAATGTAAAATAAAATTATTTTCTCAATTTAAAATTAAAACAAAAACTGAATTTTGTAATGTGTTGTATATAAAAATCAGAATATTTGAAATTGTAATTATCCAGGTAAAAGTTAAGAGAAAGAACTAGTGAACTGAAATAGCGATGGTAAAATCCATGCTCCCAAATCTCTATGCATTTAGGGCATGTGTTTGCAACAGCTTAGTGTCTTAGTAACTCCTGTTTATCAAACTATATGAGTAGTTTATTTATGTTTTCCAATCCACAGCAAAGCAAAAGCAGCAAAGTGACACTTTAGAGTGGGAAGAGATTGTTTAGACACATTAGACAGAAAGACAATTAATGGTTCATCAATGAGAAAAAGGACAAACATTCAAATTGTATAATCCCAACTAAATAGAAAACATATAATCTAGTGCCATTTAGAGTAGAACTCAGGAAATAGAGCTGCTGTCCTCTATCTCTGGCAGAGCTTTATTTTATTATAATAGTTAAATTTTCCTTATGATCCCCTCAAATCATTGGAAAAAATAAAGTTTTCTCATCTTTTTGGTGAAATAGGGAATAGGTGGTACATTTCAGTAAGTTGTATCAAAATGGAGAAATAATGTAAATACTCTGGTTGTAATATATGCTTCATTCAGTGGAACACCTCCTTCCCCCAAAGTGGTAATTAAATGAAGCTTAGCCTAAGTAAACTTATAATCACCTGTGTTTCAGGGGGTACATTAGGACTTACAAAAATAAATACGTGCATATATATAGTTTATGCATGTATACAAATATGCTTGCACATGTAGTGACATTTCTAATCTCATTAATAGTATGAAATCCTTAAGTATACATCAATAGCAGCAACTTAAGGCTACGAAAGAAAAACCATATAGCAAGCACAGATACAAATGACAGCATTGCAAAGCCTTATAGGTGTCCATGGGATTATTGGAGGAATCATCAATTCCTCCAATATTAATAATATGTTTCTAATTCTGCAAAAATATACTTGGGTGCTTAGCCACAGTGGTGTCCTTATCAACAGAAGAGAAAAATTCTCTTCTATCTTTTAGGTGAGCACGACTCACCAGCACAACTTTTATGTTATATGGGATGTGTATACACGGAACAATGATAATCTTTAAACTCTGCAGACTGTAAATTCTGGTGAAAGCTCAATGAAGGGTGAGATAGGCAAGGCTCCTATATGGTGAAGATAGATTGAGAAAAGGAAAACTGCACAACTTATACAGTATGGCACATCATGAGCTCCTCAAGTAGCTAATTAAATTTATTTCACTAGAATCAAATAATTGGAACCAAGATGATTCCAAAAGAAGTGGCAGCCAGGGGTAACCAAGCTCTATGTATCCAGAGTTGTGAATTCGTGAAAACATTCTCTGTTCTTCAAATTCAACATCACTGTTTCTTCTAAATGCACCTTACAATATTAAATAAATGTCCTTTCTAAGTAAAATTGTTCTCACACTGTAAGACATCTGAACCATTTTTGCTTAAGGTGAAGGAATTTGACATTGAAAATGGCACTACAAAATGGCAAACAGTCAGAAGACAAAAGCGGGAGTGGATCAAGTTTGCCGCAGCCTGTCGAGAAGGAGAGGACAACTCGAAGAGGAACCCCATTGCCAAAGTAAGTGATGAAGCAATCTGATGACAAATGCTTTTGCAGAGCAGGGAAGCTTTCAAATATCTCCAAGATTTGCAGGCTTCACTGCTCTACAGTTATTTAAGAAGACAGAATGTGGTCATTTGCTCCAGTTGCTGAGCCACTGATTTGAATATCATGTGCAGGG
Organism: Pan troglodytes; assembly: GCF_028858775.2. NCBI lineage: Eukaryota > Metazoa > Chordata > Mammalia > Primates > Hominidae > Pan > Pan troglodytes. Next base: position 41,169,289 of record NC_072415.2, read on the forward strand.
AGGCTGACGTGGGGCAGGCAGTCAATGGCAAGTGATTCTAGAAGAAAGGGCTGGATCTCCAGCACAACTGGGCTTTGTTTATCCATTTGTGTACTGCTCATTATTGCCTGTCAATGTCATAGGAAACGTATTCACATAGTGACAGTCTGAAGCCTGGCCCTCCAGAAAGTCAAGCCAAGTTTACTGCACTAGATGAATTAACTCCAAGAAAGTAAGGATAGTATCAAAAGTTCCCACCAGATCTCTACATCCAGAAAATAAGAGAGTCTTATAAGACTTTCACAAATAATGCCTACTGAAAAGGAAGGAGAGTTAAAGAATGCGTAATAAATTGATCCAAGAAGGATGGGATCCACATTAATAGCTTCATTCACTCTTTCTGGACATCTTGATCCTGAACAGTAAAGTGATCTGCAGAATTCCCTCCTTCTAGCTTTATATTAAAAACATAGTAAGCATCAGCAGTGGTGTTACAGATACAACCTCAGCTCAAGAAAACAGATGTATTCTCTCTCAGATGTTTTCAAATTGGAGGGACGCTTTTAAATTATTATTTCCATTCAACTCAGTAATTGCTTTATGTTATTCCACTTATATTGCATATTCTTTTCTTTTTCTCTGCATTTTGGGAGGTTCTTGAGTTTTCTTCTATGTAAAAAGGGCCTTTGGATTACAGTTAAGCTAACCAAAGTTCTATTTCCAGCAGTCTTTATTTGACTGTGAATGTGTGGGTAAAAAATCTTACTATTTTACTGAATGCTCTTATCGTTAGTATACAGGTGAGATTTCAAAATTGTTTCAGTTTAAATTTATCAGCAATAGGTAATAAAGCTACTAAAGCAAAATCTATGTGGCAGAATATTTGCCATAAAATCTATTTGGCAGAAAAGTGATGCAGTATGTTTACATTTGTAAAATTATTACAAATATCTCTAACCATTATAGTTTTCTGATATTCTCAATTTATCTACCATTTTGACTAAATCTCAGACTCCAGCTTAGGTAGGATACTTATTAATATGACACAAGTTATTTTTAAAAAATAGTAAAGGTTGTAATTTCTTTTGTGAAGCTATTTCTGCGTATGCTAAAAAATCAGAGAATTGAACAATGTGTTATTAACAACAAACCTAGCACCAAGTGTGTATGTTATACACATTACCTCATGTAATTCCCACAACAAATCTGTGTGATATTATCCCCACTGTAAGCTGATCTGGGCAAAGTTAAGTAAATTTTCCAAGGTCACACAGGACTAAGTCATGGTGCCAGGTTTCAATCCAAAGCCCATTTGGTTAAGAAACCCACTCCCTTCTTATTCCACTACACTCTTAAGCATTATCTGCTCTAAACTGGATCACAATCCTAGCTATTTTTCTTATAGATTCGATCAGACTGCGAATCGAACCAGAAGATTACATACCGAATTTCTGGGGTAGGGATTGATCGACCACCATATGGAGTATTCACCATTAATCCTCGCACTGGGGAAATTAACATCACTTCAGTGGTAGACAGAGAAATAACTCCACTTTTCTTGGTAAGTCATAGCTATATGTTTTGATTTGTTCATATTAGTTTTCTTCCCTTTTTCAAAAAATATTATCTTAAGATAATGGATTACTTTTGATAAAACATGGTAGACTGAACCCAAATAGAAGACTTGAAGGAACGGAAAGAGTGTGAAAATAAAAGTTTATAGTTCAGGATTCTCTGGTATGTTGCATGTACATGTAGTCAAGTGTCCTGATCATATTTAAATTATTTGACTGTACTACAGTCTGAATTCACTGGAAAAAATTGTTTCTTTGCCTATTTTCTGATATATTTTCAAGCATGTTACTAAAATTCCTTTGGTGGAAAAAGATGGCTTTTTTCCAATTTTCCACAGATCTATTGCCGGGCTTTGAATTCACGGGGTGAAGATTTAGAAAGGCCTCTTGAGCTTAGAGTCAAAGTTATGGACATAAATGATAACGCTCCAGTCTTTTCGCAAAGTGTATACACAGCCAGTATTGAAGAAAATAGTGATGCCAGTAAGTAGAATGACATTCCTTCTCTACGTCACAGCATATCTACTTCTCTTGGTCAAAAGCTTTAGAAGACTGACATACAGGAAATGTAAAGGACAGAAAAAGCCACACTTGAATTTTGAATAAACCCCACATATTTTAATTTATAACTCAGCTAGAAAAAGAAATCATGTCTAAAATGATAAAACAAAATATCTTCTTACTTGCGGAAGGTCCCTACAGGGATTTAGCAGGTGCTTAGCACCTTGCTTAAAGATTGCTACTGGGCTCATGAAGAACTAAACCCAAGCGAGCAAACTGAGGAATAAACCAGGAATGTTTAAGAAGGCTCTGTTCTGGTCTCTTACTCAAAATGTTTGGCTGGCCCACACCAGGTAGAGCGTGATGGTGGAAGCACGTGCAATTGTACCCATCAGATCAATCACTAAGGGTAATCATTGATCTTCACAGACTACATAGCAAACTACATTCTATTCTCTCATTTTCTTTCATTTCTTTCCATTCCACTTAATTCCATTTCCAGTTCTAATACCCTCTGTCTTTCCTTTATATTAGTTCTCCTGAACTTCTTTCCTTCCTACTCTTATGCTTTTCTTATACGGCTACTTTCCTATCTCTCCTCTCCCTTTGCTTTCTGACCTTGATTTTACATACAGCACATGAATATCAGTTTGTTCCCCAAACCCCTGATGTCCCTTTCCCTTTCAAATCTATGCCTGCCCATATACCTCTAAACAAATTTGGGGGGAAATAATAGGAAAAATAAATTTCAGGAAAAAAGGCAGATAAACACAAAAATTTTTTTTGAACTAGGATAGTCCTCCCATAGAGAGGCAAAGAGATTTTGCCTAGGAGAGCCAACACAAAGAGAGACTCCGAAGTCCATCTTTGCTTCCTCATCAACACACCTCAAAACAACACTGGTGAAGGAAGAGAAGGTGAAACCCACAACCAAGTCTCCCTGCCTAGGAAGCAAAAGAACATCAGGGACCTGACAATTCTGAAAAATCTGTCCTGTAGATTGACATCTTTGGGGATTTGCCTAAGATACCTGTTCTTTCTACCTATGAGTAATTAGGAACTTCTTATATTGCTATGGACAAGTCTTCTTTTCAATAATTATAAATTTGTGACTGTTTGGTAAAATGCTATCTTCCAATGCAACCAAGAGTAATTATCTGCTTTCTGGAAAAGTGGCAATTAAGAATATAGGTGTTCAATACATAATTATAATGTTGCATTTAATTAAACTATAATCTTCCTTAATTAAGCATTTTTAAATGATTTCACAAGACCATGGCAAAAAATAAAACAGATAAAAATCTGTTTATTCAGCTATATGATAAAGAATCTATTGAACTTGTTTTTCGTACTTTAAAGAGAACTATGTTTAGCCACTAATTTAGCATTTAATCATTTAAGGAGTGCAAGTACTTTTAAAACAGTAAAGGGTTTTATAAAGCAAACCACATTTTTTTTAATCACTGGTAGAGCTGAAAGTTATGGTACTATATTCCCATGGAAAACTCAAACAGAGAGAATTCAGGAGAAGGCCAACCACTCTGTTTTCTTATGCCTAGTGATTTGCTGAATTTATTCTAAGAGTCCCAACCATTCTCCACCTCCATTTCTATTTCTAGATACATTGGTAGTAAAGTTATGTGCCACCGATGCAGATGAAGAAAATCATCTGAATTCTAAAATTGCCTACAAGATCGTCTCTCAGGAGCCATCAGGTGCACCCATGTTCATTCTGAATAGGTACACTGGAGAAGTCTGCACCATGTCCAGTTTCTTGGACAGAGAGGTAAAGCCTTCTGTGAATGAACAAGAAATAAAAAATGCAATTTTGAAAAGACAAAGATAAAATGATCCATGTGTACCCTTACTCCAATATAAAGGAGGGAAGGAAAATAATCCATTTTTAATAAAAATTAAAAGCTCAATTATATAAATTTCATTGGATATGTAAATAAAAGAGTAGAGAAATAATGGCATTGAATGCATTGGATTCTATTCAAGACAAAACCTAAGTCTTACGTTCTTTTTCATCTTGATTAAGCAACACAGTATGTACAACCTGGTTGTGAGAGGCTCAGATCGGGATGGAGCTGCAGATGGACTGTCTTCTGAATGTGACTGTAGAATCAAGGTTTTAGACGTCAACGATAATTTCCCCACCTTAGAGAAAACTTCAGTAAGTTTGTATTCTTATCTTCCTTTTTCCATAAGTGTCAATAATCAATTTGCTTTCATGCTGGCTCATGAGCCTGGTTCTGTCCTATGTGTGGACATACTCAACTTTGTTATAGAAACTTTGGAATTTCTTATGTATACTAATATACCTTCAAATTGTATGTTTGTCTTTGACTCACTACTCCAAACAAGCCTTCTCTGTGAAAGCAACGAACTATCTATTCTGTATACTCTATTCACAGAAACACAGAAATCTGTTGATCTAACTCTGGGAATAACATAGCAACATTAATGTTTTTGTATATGCCTCATGATTTGCTGAATGAATTCTACTAGAGTCCCAGACAGTCTCAACTTCCATTTTCATCTCTAAGCATAAAGAAGCATAAAATCCAAACTAGCAGGGCCAAATCTGGCTTGCTGTCTGTTTCGGTTTAAAAAAAAAACAAAAAAACAAAACAAAAAACGTGTTGTTGGAGAGCATAGCTGTCCTCACGCCTTTACATATTGTCTATGGGGGCTTTGTGCTGCAACAGCAGAGGTGAGGGGTTGCAACACCAATTCTCTGGCCCACAATATCTAATATATTTACTATTCAGCCCTTTACAGAAAAAAATCTGGTCTTCTATCTAAAAGAAAAGAATAAAGAAAATTAACAATAAGCAAAAATAAATAAATAAATAGAAGAGAAAGGAACAAAGTGCTAATTTGACCTTGATTTTACATACAGCACATGAATGTCAGTTTTATTATCTTATAATCATTTTATTATCATTCTCCTGATTGGACTATGGGCATTTAATAATGGTGCAAAAATCATCGACATAGTTTGTTGTTAGTATTTTAAATAATAATAATGTGTTTTAAGTACGTTTCTTCTTTTGAAAATTCATTGACTACAAAATTGATCCTTGCATTTTAGTACTCAGCCAGTATTGAAGAGAATTGTTTAAGTTCGGAACTGATACGATTACAAGCAATTGATCTTGATGAAGAAGGCACTGATAATTGGTTGGCTCAATATTTAATTCTCTCTGGAAATGATGGGAATTGGTTCGATATTCAAACAGACCCACAAACCAATGAAGGCATTTTGAAAGTTGTCAAGGTACAGTATAAGGATCTGCAATATTTTCTTCCAAAATATTTTATTCCAAAGAAGTTTTAAATGACCTTAGAGACAGAATCTGCCTTCAAAAAAAGTACTTCATAACTTTGAATATTGTTTATATCAAGGGTCCTAAGTAACTGCTATGTCAGTCTGAGTCTCCTAGCTAGCAACACAAAACTTATTACCAAGAAAAATATGAAGACTGTTTTGTTCTGACAGTGTCCAATATCTAGTTGTGAAGATAAGGTAAGCATCCCCAAATTAGATGATATATGGGAGTTCACAGTGCAATAAATAATACAGATGTCATGATATAAAACATAATTAATTGCCAAGGGAGTGGAATATGAAATAATGAAAGAGATAAGAAATGGTGAGATCCTTCTGAGCTAGATTTGTCTGAAAAGATTTCATGCAGGAAATAAGCTTAAGCAAGATGTTATAGCTAAGATTGCTAATGTGGGTAATAAAATAAACAAACACCGAGTGAGAAAACATGAAGCATGTTCAGGGCATGGTGAGCAACCCCGTGGGGCTGTAGTGGGGCATCAAGTAGGGAAGTAATCAGAAGTCAGATCAGAGAAGTGAAGCTGGAATCAATCTGCTGAGAACCTTGCATACTGAAATACCGGCTTTGATTTTTTTCTATAGATTAATTTTTCTTTAATTACTTGCTTTTAATTCACAGGCAATGATAAAACTGAAAAATTTATAATTAGAAACGAATAAAACCACAAACCAGTAAGATTCAGATTAACATTACTGTAATGAGGGAAATTGTTATTTTTTAACAAAGGAAATTGCTGCTAACAACATAAACAACACTTATAGCCAGGAAAATATATATTAAGACATATATGTACACACATATTTTTAGCTTACTACACAGTGTGATTGTGGAATTTACAGTGTGATTATTCAGTTCTGTTACTATTTTTCTCTATTCAAGCACATAAGGCTGTTTTTGTGTTACCATAAAGTAATAGCTGAGACTGGGTAATTTATAAAGAAAAGAGGTTCAGGCTGGGCGCGGTGGCTCACGCCTGTAATCCCAGCACTTTGGGAGGCCGAGGCGGGCGGATCACGAGGTCAGGAGATCGAGACCATCCTGGCTAACACGGTGAAACCCCGTCTCTACTAAAAATACAAAAAATTAGCCGGGCGTGGTAGCGGGCGCCTGTAGTCCCAGCTACTCGGGAGGCTGAGGCAGGAGAATGGCGTGAACCCGGGAGGCGGAGCTTGCAGTGAGCCGAGATCGCGCCACTGCACTCCAGCCAGAGCGAGACTCCGTCTCAAAAAAAAAAAAAAAAAAAAAAAAGAGGTTCAGTTGAATCACCATTTTGCAGGCCATACAGGAAGCAAAGTGCCAACATGTCCTTCCAGTGAGGGCCTCAGGAATCTTACAATCATTGTGGAAGGCAAAGGGGGAGCCAGTGCATCACATGACAAGGGCAGTAGCAGAAGAGAGAAGGGGGAGGTCCTAGACTCCTGTAAACAACCAGATCTCGCAAAAACTCATTTATCACCAAGGCTATGGTGCTAAACCATTCGTGAGGGATCTGCCCGATCACCCCTCACCAGGCCCCACCTCCAACTTTGGGAATCACATTTAAAGATGAGATTTGTGGGTGACAGACATCCAAACCATATCATCAAGTTACTGTGAAGTTTTTTCAGATAGCATATTAGGAAGCCATTTAGCCTTCTGGAAGCAAACATATCATTTATTCATTGGGTCTTTCGCTTTTCTTTCTCAAGTATCTGAGCAATTTTAGTATTACTACTTTACCACCAAAGCACAACCATACACACTGAAATCATATGGTATATTAACTTAAGAGCTGGCCACCAAAATTATGAAAAATATTTATATATAAGATTGTCATCCAAATGAATACACACAATTTTATAATTTCTTAAGTGAACACAAGGACTCAAAGAGTATATCATGGACTTTCTGTTTGGAAAACATTGCTTTGGGCCAGAGGTCAGCAAACTATGATCCAGAGGTCCTCACCTGTCCCCTGTTTCATAAATAGTTTTATTGGAATACAACCACATACATTCATTTACGTATTTTCTGCGGCTGTTTCCACACTCAAGTGGCTGATATGAATACTTGAGATAGAAACTCTGTATGATATGACCCCTAAAACCTAGAACATTTACTATCTGGCCCTTAACCAAAAGTTTTTCAATTCCTACTTATAGACCAAGGAAAGCTTTGGGATATTTTCTAAAATAACAATAACACCGGCCTGGCAAAGTGGCTCACGTCTGTAATCCCAGCACTTTGGGAGGCCAAGGCGGGCAGACCACCTGAGGTCGGGAGTTTGAGACCAGCCTGACCAACATGGAGAAACCCCATCTCTACTAAAAATACAAAATTAGCCAGGTGTGGTGACACATGCCTGTAATCCCAGCTACTCGGGAGGCTGAGGCAGGAGAATCGCTTGAACCCGGGAGGCGGAGGTTGCAGTGAGCTGAGATTGTGCCATTGCACTCCAGCCTCGGCAACAAGAGTGAAACTTAACAACATGAGTTCAACTCTGAAAAGACCACAGTTAGAAAAATTATTATGATATTAATTAAGTTCTGAGGTACTAAGCATCTGATCTAAGGCAATGGCAGTAAAAATGGAAAAAAAAAAAAAAAAGGAATGGGTATAGGAGACATTGCCAAATACAATACAAAGAGGAATAGAGGAACAAGAGGTCACCTCCCACCATATCAAATTCTGAATATTTAGTCAAGTTTTTCTTCCAGGGATCAGAATTTGTTAAACCTTGCATCCTGGTTAAAAATCAAGAGCTAGACATAACATGCAATTCTTACCTATGTTCTTACCATCTTAGTGACTAACTTTGTATATTATCTCATAATATGTAACTGTTCTTCGATTTTGTTCTGTCTCCCAACCTACTAAAATAACAGAAGAATTTTGTGCATAAAGAACCTGATCTAAATATCTTTCTACCCCCAGCACCTGGTCCAGTGTCCGAAAGATAGTAGAGACTCACAAAATTTGAGAACAGTATTGATGATACTATTTACCTGAAACTAATGGCATAGATATCATCCAAACAGAAGTCACTGGACTTGATTGCATCATTCGTAACTTCTGCATACAATTATAAATATGAAAACAATTAACAATGCAGGCAATGTACTATCTGACTTATGTAACGTGCCTTCTGTGATAACAACTTTTTTAAAGATATACTTAATTGCTAAAAAAAAAAAGCTATTGAAATATCAATTTCATGAAAAATTTGTCAAGGTAATTTGGATGCTGTATATACAAAGCCCTATCTATTTTTTTCTGAATGATAACTTTCCAAATCTCTTAAAAAGAGTAAGAAAAAATGTGCTTAAAAATACCAAAGTAATAGAGAAAGGCTAATTAAAATGAAATTTTAAACCTTGATGTTTGTGTTACTACCTAGCCAAAAGAACTATTTTAGAGAACATACGCGTAATTTTCCCATGTTTGACATTTTCAACAGCTGGTGGTCAGCCTCTCATTCCAGATACATTTGGAATGAGGTTACTAATGTCCTCTTACACCTTCTCCATTTTCATTCAGGATACCCCTTAACCTTGAGGAAACTGGACTTTTGACTAAGCTTTATATAACCCTTCTCTTAGTCTGAGGAAATTACAAAGACTCAATTCAAAGGATTTAAGGTGGCTCGTGCCTGTAATCCCAGCACTTTGGGAGGCCAAGGCGGGAGGGTCACTTGAGTCCAGGAGTTCGAGACCAGCCTGGACAACGGGGTGAAACCAAGTCTCTACCGAAAGATGGGTGTGGGGCGGTCACCTGTAATTCCAGTTACTTGGGAGGGCTGAGGCATGAAAATCACTTGAACGCGGACCGGGGAATTCAGAAGAAAAATAAGGATTTATTGAGAATTGCTATGTGTTAAGGACATGAAGGCAAATAAGATATGGTCCCTGTTCTCAAGGAATTTACAGTTTAACAAGAGAAAGATCTCAGAAAAATGAAAGTCTCTCTGTCAATAACAGCCTCTCCTTGGTATTTATTGATAAGTGTATATGAAAACACAAGCAATAAAAAAAGTGTGTGTGTATATATATATACATATTTGACTTCAACACTGAGAAAAAAGCAAAGCAAAATGCTACCCAATTGGAATTCTAACAAAAAAATTGATTCTCTATTTTTATAATAATTCTAACATTTATTAAGCAATTACTAAACACCAACTATTCTGTTATAAGGTGTATCCAGAGGGTTCACATATATTATCTCATTTAATCCTCACAACTCTTGGAAGAAAATAGGGTCATTGCTTTTTTTTTTTTTTTTTTTTTTTTTTTTTGAGACAGAGTCTCACTCTGTCACTCAGGCTGGAGTGCAGTGGTGTGATCATTGCAACTCCTCCTCCCAAGTTCAAGCAATTTCATGCATCAGCCTCCGGAGTAGCTGGGATTACAGGCATGCGCCACCACACCCGGCTAATGTTTGTATTTTCAGTAGAGACGGGGTTTCACCATTGCTGGCCAGGCTGGTCTCAAACTCCTGACCTCAAGTGATCTGCCCACCTCAGCTTCGCACAGTGCTGGGATTACATGTGTGAGCCACCGCACCCAGCCAGTAATTCCATTTTTAGAGAAAGTGAAACAAAATTGAAGAAGACAAATAGCTAGTCTCAATTTACCCAGGTGGTGAATGGCAAAGACAAGAACCAACTGGAACTTTCTGGTCCCAAAGTCATATTTAACTGCCACCTTCGTGTCTCACTGCGTAATTGGGGGCCAGTAAAACCGATTTTAGGAAAGAACTAGCATGCCAAGACTTTTCTTCCAAGTCTGTGTACCACTATAAACTCCTTCCCAGCTGTGTGTGCCCTGCTTCTCTCTTCCAGACACATTTGTACCAGAAAATGAGCCTTCCTGGAAACAGAACATACACACTCAGGCAGATATTTGACCATTTCCCCAGTCCCCTGCTGTTGAAAAACTGCTATCACATTCTCTTTTGGATGGAGACTTCTAACTTTCTCCCTTTTTCATACTTAATTCTAAAATGAATCAGTGTCCCCACTAGAATTAGCAGTGTCATATTAAATTAGAACAAAAAAATTGGATGTGAGAATCTAAGCTTAGCTTCTATACTACAATTTACAGCAGCCAAAAGCCTGCCAGAAGCCAAATACATTTCTGGATGTGTTATCTTCATCCTGAGCCCTTCCAGAGCCTCACTCCAGGTCACTGCAGGTCAAACCCCCAGCCACTCTAACACACGCCTGTGTACCTTGTTAAGCGGTTATTCCTCATTTGTTCCTTAAACTGCAGAGACTGAGTTTCCCCAGCCTCTCCCTTTACTTTATGAAGAGACTCCAGAGTAAACCATTGTTTCCATTGCTCTTTACAATCCTTGACCTCTGGACACAATCAGAAAATCCTGACTAAAGGGCCCCACTTGCAAAGAATGAGTAAACAATTTTATGCCTTTCCTCTATTTGGCTTTCCTCCAAGAGGAAAGGTTGACCCCAGAACAATTTCCTGTTCCTAGATTATGTGAAGATCTTTAATTATACAACTTTAGACACATGTTGGTATATTTTCATCACACTCTGTTCAATGGGGAGAGAACTATTAATATTCTTACAAGCAAAAGTGCATTTGTGTATATACATAAGAAAAGCACATGAGATTTCTCTATCAGAATAGAGGTTATCAGGCCGGGCACAGGGGCTCATGCCTGTAATCCCAGCTCTTTGAGAGGCCAAGGCAGGTGGATCACCCGAGGTCAGGAGTTCAAGACCAGCCTGGCCAACAGGCAAAACCCCCGTCTCTACTAAAAATGCAAAAATTAGCCCGGTGTGGTGGCGCATGCTTATAGTCCCAGCTACTTGGGAGGCTGAGGCAGGAGAATTGCTTGAACCCAGGAGGCAGAGGTTGCAATGAGCTGAGATTGTGCCACTGCACTCCAGCCTGAGCGACAGAATGAGACCCTGTCTCAAAAAAAAAAAAATTGAGGTTCTCGATTTTTCATTTATTTGAAGATAGCATGGAATTCTATTAAATAAAAAAATGATTTGTAGAAGAAAGATCTCTTCCAATTGAAAAGTGATTTTTGAGTACATAATTTATATTCAGTTCTGTGCTAAGTATCATGTGGGGTGGTCTATTACGTGGACCAGTGGACTAGGTATTATGTGGATCTGTAAACAGATGTGCAAAAGGAATCAAAATCTCAAACCTCAAGGGTTTTGGCTGAAATTCAAGCACAGCATGCTGAGCCATCTCCGAAGAAGAACCCAAGTAAATTTCTGTGAATGTTTTTCTTATCAGCTCTTCTAAAAAGATGTAACTCTAAAACCTAAGGAAACATTCACGATGTCAGGGAGTTTCCCTGAGAAGCGGAGATTTACCTCAGAGTTCTGCTGATGGCAAGCCTTGCTGATATCTCGACTTCTGCTGTTGGAAATGCATTGCAAGTGATGCTTAGCTTCCAGAACCCTTCTAAGCAGACATTGTTCAGCAATTCTTTCTTTGCAACTACTTTTTCATTGTGACTTTTCATGTCACCACATCAATCATTCTGGATCAAAAGATTCTATTTTTTATCCAGAATACCCATTTCAAAGGTGACTTTTCTCTGGGCATGGCAGTTACTTATTTGAATATGCCCCATAAAGGAGTCTTCCTGTCCACCAGACCCGGCGACTATAATCATCATAAATTCTTTGTAAGTTGTGTACATCATTAAAAAAAAATTACGTGTTCAGTGACATCATATATATTAGCACCTTTATTCTGCTGATTATACTTTCAAAAGATTCTCAGATGTGAGTTCTATAAAGGAAATCTGGGTACTATTTATTTATTCATTCAATAGTGTGAACAGTTTTTATTTTATTCTAAAGCTTTTTTTCATAAACACCTCATTTGGAAAATAATCATTTTTCATTTCAGCGTTTTTGTATAAAAAGTCCAAAACTCCAAAATTTTATTCCAATTTAAAATCACAGGCTTAAATAATCTACATAGCTGATCATGCTAAAAGATAAACAGAAAAACATATCTAATATACCTAATGCAATAATAAGTAAAATTTTTTTCAATTCAAAATCTAAACAGCGTATCTCCTGGACCTTATCCTAGTGTGTGGTTTGCTTTACCATGGCTTCTTACTTTATCGAAAGAGAGTTCTTTGCTGTTTCAGAGTTTTTTATTTTCTTTCATTTCAGATGCTGGATTATGAACAAGCACCTAATATTCAGCTTAGTATCGGAGTTAAAAACCAAGCTGATTTTCACTACTCCGTTGCTTCTCAATTCCGAATGCACCCAACCCCTGTGAGAATTCAAGTTGTTAATGTGAGAGAAGGACCTGCATTTCATCCAAGTGCTATGGCTTTTAGTGTGCGGGAAGGAATAAAAGGAAGTTCCTTATTGAATTATGTGCTTGGCACATATACAGCCATAGATTTGGACACAGGAAACCCTGCAATAGATGTCAGGTACTGCAAATATTTTCTTCATGTTCTATGGTTCTATCCAGTGTTAATTCATGTAGCATGTGCTAATATATGTTGGTTGTAATACTTTTGGAGGGCTTTTTTGCTTTTATTATTCCTTTGATTTAAAAGACTATTAGAGCATTTGAAATCTTAGAATTTTAAGTGTTTTAGAGGCTTCAATAATGTAAGGGCTCCAACTAGTTATAAAAGTAATTGTGTCCAGTGAGTAATTGTAAGATCAAAGAGCCTCCTAAATTACTCCATAAGTCTTTTTGATCTTTTGTGGCCAGTTTGTTCTACCCTGGACCGGGGCCGATTAAGCCATATTGTGGGCAATAAGACACCATAAAAGTTGAGTCACTGCTTGTTTTCTTAAACCTGTGTTACTGTGACTTAGAGACTAATTTAAATCCTCTGCTTAATCTAAGAGAAAAAACACAATCATAGAAGCTAAAAACAGTGTTTTAGAAAATTGATAGGCATAGGGAGAGTCAGAAGAGGAGAAATAAAAAGATAGTATTGGGGCACTAGGTACCTAGATTATATGTGAATTAGAACAGTGTAAAATATTCTGGAAATAACCACAGTGAAGTACACAGGTCTTCTCTATATCCTGCCCTTCTCTATCTCCTTTTCTTCTTCCCAATATTCTTAAACGAAGTCTACTGACTTATAAGTTACTTTGATGTTCACAGTTTTAGTTATTAAATCAGTTAACAAATTGACAGACGCAAAAAAACCTGTGAAGTCTGCCAGGATGGGTGGAGGTAAAAGCAGTTCAGATAAAGGAACTGAAGACTTGAAATTGTGCCTGGTAGAGACCAGATCTTCTTCCAGTGAGGTCAAGCACTTTAAATCTATCATCTGTAACAAGGTCCAGATAGACACACTGAACAGAGGATACCACAAGCCCCCAACAGGCTATCAGTGAGGTGCTCTGAAATCAACATAGTTGAAAAGCCACAAAAAAAATCCTAAGTATACCACATACGAAAATAAATAAGCAATATGTGTTTCTGAAAATGAATAAAGGATGTTTTACATTGCTATGATTTAATAAATAGAGCTGAAATAAACTCATACATTTTATTAACAATTATCCTAGGAGCCAGAAGAGTAAAAATGATGAAATTTTAAAACTTACAGACCTGTATATTAATGTATATATCATTGAATTTTTATTGATATATATATACTTTTTATAAACCAAGGCAATCATCACTATAAAACATAAAAACACAATATTAAAGTTTGCCACATTGTAGCTCTTACATGATTTAAAAGTACTAACTTTCATAAAAGCATGATAACGAACTTTTTTATTTAAAAACAGATATATCATAGGGCATGATGCAGGCAGCTGGTTAAAAATTGATTCAAGAACTGGTGAGATACAATTTTCTAGAGAATTTGATAAGAAGTCAAAATATATTATCAATGGGATATACACAGCAGAGATCCTGGCTATAGATGGTAAGAAAATTTATTTTCAGTATTTTAAGAAAACTAGTACTATTATATTAAATATTATGTTATTCTAATGCTGATATTTGAGTGACTCATACATTTTTAATGGTGTATGCAAGACTTATAGAAAGCCCTAAACACCTTAAATCAAGAATTGAAGTCAGTTAAAATCATAATTTACACTTAAGCCATAGTTTATTTCATCCACTTCCAAAAATGAGTTGTATATGGCTTACAGCATAAAAGTTAAAATATAATTCATCTTCTGATTATGACTTTGTCTCTTGAGTATGGCTAATCTCACTTGTAGGGTATGTTGGGAATGTTTACTTAAAGTAAGGGCTACATGCTCTACAAAGTTCATTTGGGGATCACCTTGTGGGAAGGCAATGTCTCCAAGAATACAATTATTGTAGAGCCATTAAAACTGAACTACACTGAGAAGCTTGTGTGAGTGTTGCTTGATTAGACATATTTCCAAAGTAAGATGCTATGGACCAAGAAAGCACAGATTATTCCAAATATAAGATCCATATTAAAAGTCATAAATACAGATGCACTGACTTAACTTGTAAGCGAGCCACTTCTCACATGGGTAAATCAGTTAAGCAGTCCTCTTGGTGAGCAGCAACAGGATTTGTTTATTTATCAATAGTTAATGATTCTATGAAGCAGGGCCTAGGAAACCAGCTGCTATAGAACAAAACAAGAGACAAAGGTCAGGAACCACGAAGGAAGGGGAAAGACAGGCGTCCAAGATACATGCCTAATGTAAGACAGATACTGTAGGTTTGCATTGAGTTTATAGCTGACCTTTCCAGTATCAAAACAAAAATAAAGATAAAGAAGCAGCACAAAATTCAAAAAGAAACCATGATAAAACCAAACCAACTGTCATCCGTACAACCTGGGCTTCATCCTGTGGCGGGTAAATTTTAACGCTTCGGTCAGTTTTATAAATAACATTGTCTTATTTATTATCAGTATTCTGGAAGATCTAATTTGAAAATGGATTCTAACCATGTTGATTGCACCCTATGTTTGCATATTGGTCATATGTGAAAAATCTTCAAATGCTAGAATAAATAATTAGTCATTCCAAGCAAATAAAGAGAGAGAAAGTGTTGTCAAAATGTACCAAGAGAAATCCAGAAACAAAGCTGATTGTTTATTCACCTAAGCAGAGTGTCTGCACTGGCACAGAGCTATCTGAATGGTTGGAATAAGTTTGCTTCAGCACACACCATCATCAGGTGAAGAGACAGACCTCTATGCAGAGCAAACTTTATTGGGAAGCAAACACTATAAGCAATAGCTTGAGCTTCGGTTGCCGATCACAAGGTAATAGAAGAGCTACCAAAGATCAAAGAATGACAAATAAAACAATCTGTGGAATAATCTGATGCCTCTCTAATGAGAAGCTAAGTGAAATCGACATCTTTCATCTAGTAAAAACAAGTCCAATGCTGAATAGGGTATATAAACATATTATAGAAAATCATATAGACTATAGGTAGGCTCTCAGTTTATTCTCATTCAGTTACCTCAATGACTACTACTTAGGCACACAGAAAACATCTGTAAAAGGAATTTATTGCTTTCTCAGAAAAGGACCTAGTAAGGTACCCCAGAGATGACAACGTTCTAGTTTAAAGGTGAGAAAGCTAAGATTCTTTTCAAGTTAAAAACAAGCAAAAAAATTCTTATTCGCTGTAACAGAACATAGAGTAGAAAAGTGGACTAAAAAGCTCCTGGACTCCTAATCTTTAGTCTTTGGCCCTTTCTGATTAATTATACTATCCAAAAACTTGTTTCAAGTGGATTAGGGAAAAATCTAATAGACTTATATTTGTTTTCAGAAACGCCATTTCAGAAAGAAATAGCATGTAACAGATGCAATTAAAATAAACAGTGAGCACAGAAGAAAAACACAAACAAGTATTTATTTCAGCTGTGGTTATTTCTACAAACACAGGACTCAGTGAGCATCCTGAATGGAGGTCCATAACTGACCTGGGGGTCTAATTTATGGGAACAGGGTGAGATTAGAAAGCAGTAAACCTTCTCTGAGGAAGAACATTTGATTTTGCACCTTAGGATGTGTCAGAATTAGCAAAATGAAATGAGGGTGGAAAACATTTTAGGAAGGGTGAAAAGAATGTGCCAGAGTCCAGAGTAAAAAAAGAAACTTGTTTAAAGAACTCAAAAGAAGCAGTGTGGCTGGAAGGTAGCACACAAAGGGAAGAGTGACTTTGGGTCACTGAAGCGGGCAGGAATCTGTCAAGCCTCCCAAGTCACATATATGTTTCCTACAAGTTCCATGGCATCATCAGGGGATATGAGAAAGAGTTTTCTCCCTAACACCATTTACCTCAACACCGATGACACTTACTCTTTCAGATGGCTCTGGAAAAACAGCTACAGGAACCATATGTATTGAGGTTCCTGATATCAATGATTATTGTCCAAACATTTTTCCTGAAAGAAGAACCATCTGCATTGACTCTCCATCAGTCCTTATCTCTGTTAATGAACATTCTTATGGGTCTCCGTTTACTTTCTGTGTTGTTGATGAGCCACCAGGAACAGCTGACATGTGGGATGTCAGATCAACAAATGGTAAGTGAAACGTAAGCTTGCTTTTTGGACTTTAAGTCCAAAAGCAAAACAATTACCAAAAAATGTGGCAAGTCACTTAATAAAACATTCTACTTCTGTTTCCACAGTTCTTGCCATATTAACATTAAATGAAAAAAATATTTCATGTACACAGAGGATATTTGATAAAATTTTGAACTGAAATGAAATGAGTCAAAATGTTTCATTAATATTTAATTTACAAATAGTAGTAGATAAATACCAGTTTACCCTTCATTTTGAGTAGGTAAAACACTAAACCAATATTTATTTAGTTTAAAATAAACAGAACCCTTAACAAACTCATCAATTAAGAATGTCACAATTCCCTATTCTGAATAAATTCAGACAAATCACATAAATGTCTCTGAAACTCATATATCCCATAGATACATTTAAACATTTACTACTCACTTAGGAGCACATAAAATCAATTAAATTGTTTTTAACAGTAACTATGAGTTCAGACTTATTTTTAAGGGTAAAAATTTAAATCCAAATTGCTCAGTATTAGAGGAATGATTAAACAAACTATAGTACATATTATTAAGATGTGCTAATATACAGCCATTAAAATTAGAATTATGCTAAGTATGTAGATACAAAAGAATGCATAAACCAAAGAAAGTAAAGTGAAAAACAGATCACGAAGTTGTATATGTATGTATCTTGACTATAACTACATACAATTGAACGGCTGACATCGATAAAAATTAAGAATAAATTTCAGATAACATAACATTTTATCTACCTTGGGTTCTTTTTCCTAAAACGTTAAGTGCATAATAAAAAAGAAAATGCTATGAGAGGATCTCATTTGGGCTAAGATAGCTCCCCAATCTCACATTCATTTGGGGCTACAGGGAAAATCTCATGGGCTAGTCGGTGGCCATCAGACTACAGAGCCCAGGGTGAGAGGAAATACTTCCCACCTCTTTAAGGTCACCAAGCCCCTCTATTTACAGGATGGAGAAACCCTAAAATAAGGTGGAGAAAATACCACCAATAAAGACTTGGTCAAAGTAAGAAATTAGGCAATTTGTTTTTACCATCAAACCTTTAGCTCTTTTCAACAAAACCACTTTAATATTTTTTAAAGTTAATCATGTTAAAGCAATTCCATTAATATCAAGTCAACTCTGAATTCACCATCTCCTATAAAGCTCAATAGCCCATTCATAAACAATAATAATTGCTAACCACTTTTTTCCTCATTCGGATCCTAGATATTATGATTACACATGTAAGAAAGAATGTTCTGCATGGAGGTATAATATTATAGCTATTACAGGTTTGCCAATAAAAAATATAACCACACTGGAGATGATATTCCTAGAGACCTGTTTCAATGCTTGCTGGTGTTTTAGAACAGAATGAACTTCACTTAATGTGCTGTGGCATTGTCTTATCTCATTTTTACCTTGTGCACAGGTTAGATTTTGGTGGACATAGCTGGCTTGCCATCTAGCTAACTGAGGATAATAAACCATCATAATAAAAAATATTGTGTGCTATGGATCAATCAGTTACTATTCATGGTTTAGCTGTAAATTTAATCATCTCTTAACACTCCTTGTATTAATAAATAAATTCCAATGAATATTTTAGACTATATGTTTTATAAAAATTCATAGGCAATGATAGCACAAAGAATTAGGAGACTTTGAACAATTTTAAATGAAAGGGCAACAATTTTGAGTAAGATATGTATAATCAGTCTTAAGGAGGGTATTGTGTAAACTGTAATCCTAAATAGAAGACTTCTAATATTTTCTTTCAGCTCAATATTATTTATTCATTGGGCAAATATGTATTGAATGTATATTATATGCCAATTACTGTTGCTCTGGAAAGATGCAGCAAGGTCCTTGCCTGCATTGTAGAAGTAGCAATCCAGCAGTAAGCAATACTTATTTAAAAATTAGTTATAAATGTTAAAAAAAAAAAGAAAGAAAGAAAAGAAAAAAAGGCCAGGCAGAATGGCTCATGTTTGTAATCCAAGCACTTTAAGAGGCCAAGGCAGGTGGATTGCTGGAGCCCAGGAGTTCAAGACCACCCTGGGCAATATGGCAAAACCCCATCTCTACTAAATGTATAGATATTAGCCAGGCATGGTGCCACACGCCTGTAGTCCCAGCTTCTCAGGAGACTGAGGTGGGAGAATCACTTAAACCTAGGAATCCAGGGCTGCAGTGAGTCATGTTCGTGCCACTGCACTCCAGCCTGGGCAATAGGAATGAGACTGTGTCTCAAAAATAACAAGAATAATAATAATAATAAATTAAATAAATGTTGAAAAAAAGTACAAGGTGCTTTATGACTAAGAAAGCATGAAAAATCTAGTGTTTTAAGTCAATGTTTGGTATTAGGGAGAGTTAACCACCCCCCTAGCCCACCAAGGAATTTCCATTTATTTTCTGTTTCCTCTCTTCCATTTCAGCTACCTCAGCAATCCTTACGGCTAAGCAGGTTTTATCTCCAGGATTCTATGAAATCCCAATCCTGGTGAAGGACAGCTATAACAGAGCATGTGAATTGGCACAAATGGTGCAGTTATATGCCTGTGATTGCGATGACAACCACATGTGCCTGGACTCTGGTGCCGCGGGCATCTACACAGAGGACATAACTGGTGACACGTATGGGCCTGTCACTGAAGACCAAGCTGGAGTTTCAAATGTTGGTCTTGGACCAGCAGGGATTGGCATGATGGTTCTGGGCATCCTGCTACTGCTTTGTAAGTACTCAGTTAAATCCTTCTTTTCAATAGTTCTTCAAAATAGGGCTGTTACGAGGCTCACTGGGATGGTTAGGTTCATGGAGCCATTTCTTTTTGGTATCTCTAGCAATTTTTGAGTGCCTTAGAAATAAACAATGGGACTGACAAGTATATGCGCTTAATCCACATTGATAACTAAGAAAGCCTAGGGTGAGTGACAGTCCTAAAAATGGGAAACACATGCAAATCACTACATATACTACCTAAAAGCACAAAACAAATCCCATCATGGAAATTTCCTTAAAATGCTTTACGAGTAGAGAGGCAGAAGCAATTAAGTCAATGTGGAAAAGTTAGGACAATCTTTTTGGAAAAGTGGATTTTGAGGTGAGCCTGAAAAAGCTGAGGATTTTTTTTTCTTTTTCTTTTTCTTTTCCTTTTTCTTTTCCTTTTTCTTTTTCTTTTTTTTTTTTTTTTTTTTTTTTTTTTTTTTTTGAGATGGAATCTTGCTCTATCGCCCAGGCTGGAGTGCAGTGGCGCAACCTCGGCTCACTGCAACTTCTGCCTCCCGGGTTCAAATGATTCTCCTGCCTCAGCCTCCCGAGTAGCTGGGACTACAGGTGCCCACCACCACGACTGGCTAATTTTTGTACTTTTAGTAGAGACGGGGTTTCACCGTGATAGCCAGGATGGTCTCGAACTCCTGACCTCATGATCCACCCGCCTTGGCCTCCCAAAGTGCTGGGATTACAGGCATGAGCCACTGCACCCTGCTGAGGATTTCTTTTAAAGGAGGATGATGTCTAAGGAAATTTGAAAGGTAATCAAAGACAAAAAAAAAAAAAAAAAAACCACACACACAAACAAAAGGGAGCAAGATATGGAAGAGCATAGCACACCTAGGAAGCAGAGAGGCTAAAAGGGAGTCTGGGAGCCAGCATGGAGGCATGTTCATGACACACCAGGCATTCTGGGCTTCAGTACAATGGCACAGAAGAGTTGATGAGGGCTGATGAGCGCAGGTGACCCTGCGGTAGGAAGCAAGTAGAAGAGACTAGAACAGAGAATTAGCCTCTGGGCTCTGGGTGAGTGCCTAAACTAAGACTGTTCACAGAAGTGCAAAGATCACCAAACAAAAATTTCCCAAAAAGGGCCTTCCTTTCCCCATAGAGTTTTTTTAAACATATAGATCCTCAGAGGAAGAATACTTCATACATTTTAGGTTGCCCTTGTAATATTTAGGTTTCATGGGGATCAAAAGCTGGGTTCTAAAATTAAAGAGAAGTAAATTTGTCAAACTGTATTGTTGCTATGTTTTCAGGGATGAGCACTAATTAAAATGTAATCATTTCAAGGCATAAAAAATAACAGCTGACTTTTGGTGAGGATTTCTTTTTTGAAATAATCTGTGAGGTTTCAAAGCTATGCAAAGATCATAAGTGATTCTCACAATGATATTAGACACATTTTCCCAGAATATAACTCTACAGCAATTGAGTAGTGGTTTCAGGTAAGCTTTGAGTTAGTGGTTCTCAACCCTAGTGGTACATAAGAATTAGTTAAAGGTCTTCCAAAATTACTCATACTAGAGTCATACTCAAGATGAGACCAAGCATCAGCATGTTCAAGCCCTTTGGTGAGACTAATGTGCAGTTCAGGGCTAAAAACCCAGTGCCAGCTGCATTTCCAGAAGGTTAGCACTAAGAATTTCAAGACTTTTTCCTGACCCAGTCAAAGAAAGCATGAGAGTTGTTCAACTGATGGATTGTAGAATAGGAGAGGAATACCCCTATGGACACTTGTTTTCAATGGAGAAGCCCATGGTCTATTTTAGGAGAGAGGGGGCAGTGTGATGGTAGTGGGAGGGATCTGAGCCCAAACCTATGTTCCCAAAGGGCCTCAAATTGGTGCTTTTGATGTTAGCTCCAAATGAGATTACACATACAGTAATTGTATTGGGTATGTGCTAAAAACACTTCATTTCATTTATTAGATAGTGCCTTTGTTAGAGTTCATGCCTGCAATGGTACATGATCCAGCTCACATTTAAATTCACAGAAATATAGAATAGGCGGAACAATGGCCTAGGGGCTACCAATTCTAGTTTTAGTCCTTTTCCAGAAAATGCTATGGAAATGTATAACTTGACCTTTCACTGTTCATAGTGCAGAGGGCAAAATTGCCAAATTAATTGTTGTAATAAGACTAAAGCTGATTTTGCAACTTTGATAGTCTTTTCTTTTGTATCTGTTTTTAATTTTTAATTTTTGTGGGTACATAATAGGTGTACATATTTATGGGGTACATTAGCTGCTTTGATACAGGCATGCAATGTGAAATAATCACATCCTGGAGAATGGGGCATCCATCCCCTCAAGCATTTATCCTTCTATTCTTTATCTTTAATTAACCCACTTAGTAAAATGCATGCCATGCTAGAGAATTAGGAAAGTATGAAAAGCAACTAGAGTGGGCCCAAAGAACTAAACAGAGTGTATTCTAGAATCTTAGAAAACTTAAGCAGTGTCTATATTTGTGGATTAAAATATAGAATTGAGGTGATTATTAGGGTAACAAATAGGAAATTTCCTCTTAAGAAACACTTGGATAGCTAAACATTTTTGATAGCTTCAATTTTTCATTATAGTCTATAAACAAAGTCTTAAAATAATTGTAAATATCTCCATTAAATTTAGTGAGTATTATTTGACTTCTATTTTAAGTGTAACTGTAATAAGGATTGAAGATAGGTCCTATCTCCAGGTCCTATAGCTGAATCCTGTATTCAATCCTCTTGATAACATATATTCATGATGCGTTTAACTTACATGTATGTGTGCATCTGCCCCAACCAGCTCAAGAGTCTTAGACTAAAGACGACCTTACTTTCCTAATCTGTCAGCAAAGAAATTCAATTACCTGATCGCAAACTCCTTGCCATCTAGCGCTAAAGTTCTATGTGATTTGGTGGTGTTGTATTTATAAACTTGGATATGTATACTCAATCCCCTAAAGGAAAACAATGAGATTTTCTTACATATATTTGTATTTTTGTTCTAAATATACTGCCACCAAATGCTCCCCAAAATGATTCATCCAGTGACTTCCTAAACCGAGCAATTTGTGTTAACTCGACATTGTCACTTTCTTGGGCAGTGGCTCCACTCTTGCTGCTCCTGTGTTGCTGCAAACAGAGACAGCCAGAAGGCCTGGGAACAAGATTTGCTCCTGTGCCTGAGGGCGGAGAAGGAGTGATGCAGTCTTGGAGAATTGAAGGGGCCCATCCCGAGGACAGAGTAAGTGGACTGTCACTCTCCAGAGAAGTGTGGATTTTCAGTGGAAATTGAGCAGGTCTTAACAATTACATGCTGCACAAAAATGAACAGATATCAGTTTTTAAATGTTTAACATAAAGCGTTTGTTTTTAAAAAGTTTATTTTTCTTTTCAGGATGTGTCAAATATATGTGCACCCATGACAGCCTCAAATACCCAGGATCGGATGGATTCCTCTGGTCAGTAGACACCAAAATCTGTTTTTCCTTTTAAATTTTTCAAAATTATTCAACCAGACCAACTTCATGTAAAAGTACCTTATGGAAAAGTCTGTCAATCTCTTTGGGTGACAGTATAATTAGAGGGAATGTGACCTGTTTGAAGTAGCCACTTTTTTTTTCTATCTGAAACTACAGACAGTGAAGTATGCCACAGCAGTTAAAAGAGCAAACTCTGGAAGCAGAATGCTTGGGTTTGATTCCCAGCTCTGCCACTTGCTTAAGGGTTGCATATCTTTTATCTGAAATGCATAGGACCATGAGTTTGAGTTTGGCTCAAACTTTTTGTGCCATGATGATCAAAAAGTTTCAGACTTAGGAGCATTTTGGATTCTTGATTATTGGATTTGGGATGCTCAACCCGTAGTAATATGTCCTTAGTCAAGACATTTAACCTCACTGGGACTCAGTTTCCTTATATTTAAAATTGAGCTTATGATAGTACCTACTTTAAAGTGTTGCTGTGAGGAGTAAATCATACATATTATATATGTAATATATAATACATACATATATTGTATAGATTATTTTATTATATATAACATACATGTGTATGTGTGTCTATATATATACACACACACATATATAAGTGTGTATATATACATATATCACAAAATATACGTTAGAGTAGTGCCTGGCACAGAGTACATGCTACTGTAGTAATTATTTATAATACAAGCTGTTTTTTTTTTAAAGAGCTAAAGAAAAGGCAGCAAATGTACTCTAATAATACACTGAATAACTTTTCTTAACTTCAGACAAGCTTTTGCCTCAAAAGAGTGTCGTAAACTCTCCTATCTTACCAGCCCCACGCATATCTAACAATACTGAACACACTACGTAGCTATATGGCAATGATTGCACCAAATAGAGAGGGTGCTTAATTCTGCAGTGCACGTGAGCTTTCTCTGATGGTTCCTTAGTATCCCAAGCTTGGCCCTTTGTATGCAAAGAAACTCGGTGACTGAACATCCCTGTGAGCCCAGCTCCATCCTGTTCCGGAGTGCAGGAGGACTATGAGCTCAGTTTCTGCAATCACGCCGCTGGCCTTGCTTTGGAAGGCTCCCGGCTGGATCAAGCCCGCAGCAGCCACGGCGGGAACGGGCGCCTGCTTGTAGTTCTCTTGGCAAGTTCTACACCTTTAAGTCTAGGGCGAAGTCTGTGCAAATGTGGGAAGGCCACGTCCCACCACTGACTCCCTCTGTGTAATTAATTTACTTTTATTTGGTCAACAAGCCTGGAGATGTATCGGTGTAACTTGTATCGCTCTTTGTCAGCTTTTTAGCGCCTACGCCTTGCCGGGTGGTGGTGGCAGCGCAGATGGCGGCGGCAGCGTTTTAGGCAGATGCGCGCTGCAGGCAACTCCAGCGCTGTTAAACCAACATCCTCCCTTTTCAGAAATCTACACCAACACCTATGCAGCCGGGGGCACGGTGGAAGGAGGTGTATCGGGAGTGGAGCTCAACACAGGTATGGGGACAGCCGTTGGCCTCATGGCCGCAGGGGCCGCAGGAGCCTCAGGGGCCGCAAGGAAGAGGAGCTCTACCATGGGAACCCTGCGGGACTACGCCGACGCAGACATCAACATGGCTTTCTTGGACAGCTACTTCTCGGAGGTAATGCCCTCACAGTCACACATAAAATCGTCTTGAGATTGAATAATAATAATAGTAAAATACTCACAATGGTAGTAGGCCTCTTCGGAAATATGCTGTTATTCTCAACCCTATCCCAAACCTGAATAAAAAATATTTCATTTCTCCTTAAAACCCAAAATGCTAATTTGCCACAGGATTTCATATTCAACTGCCATAGCGCATCTTAGTATATAACTGTGAACAAGGCCACACCCCTCATCATTCTCCACTTCCCTTTTCCATTTTTCTATCTTCTGTTTCCTTGATTCCTCACCTTGTTTCCCGTAGCAGTAGCAAAGCAGGAAAATGCTCATCAAGGGGGAAAAAAGGTGCATTTATGACCTCTGTTTTTGATGTCCTTCATGTTCTCCCGGAGCCTCCAACAGAAATGAGAAAATAAAAAGAATTGGGAACGAAAGGAGTTAAAACTCAGGAACGCAGCATCACCACAACTCGTGCTAGATTAAGACCTAGAAGATAGCTCTCCTATTCTCAGTCCAGTGACTTATCCACCAACTGACCTTCACTAAGAAAAGGGGTCCAGCAATAGCACTGCTGGGTATATATCCAAAAGAAAGGAAATCAGTATATCAAAGAAATATATGCACCCCCATGTTTACTGCAGCACTAGTCACGTAGCCAATACATGGAATCAACCTGTGTCCATCAACAGATGATTGGACTTCTAAAATGTGATTCATATACCCAATGGAATATTATTCAGCCATAAAAAATGAAATTTTGTCACTTTGCAGCAACATGGATGGAACTGGAGGACACTGTGTTAAGTGAAATATGCCAGGCACAGAAAGACTAACTTGACATGTTCTCACTCATTTGTGGAAGCTAAAAGGAAAAACCAAACTCATGGAGATAGAGAGTAGAATGATGGTTACTAGAGGCTGACAAGGGTAGTAGGGAGGGGAAACAGTGGGATGGTTAATAGGTGCAAAAATACTGTTAGAATGAAGAAGATCTAGTATTTGGTAGCACAACAGGATTACTATAGTTAACAATAATTTATTACACATTTTAAAAGAACTAAAATAGAACTAGAATTTTATCTCATATTTCAGTTGGCCTGCTTTATTCCCCATCTGTTCATACGTGAATTTCACCATTATTCTTTACCAAAAAATTGCTGAAGATGTTGTTGCAATTGTAAACTATATCTTAAAATTGGTAGTTACAAATGCTATCACAGAATGTGCATGGATAGTATCAATTATTTTAATGAGTGATTGATACCATTATTCAGTTTATTCCGTAACAACTTAACTCAGAAGTCTCTCTGAGGGATTGCTGTTATTCTTCCTTATTTTAGGGAAAAAGAAATTTCTAAGTCTGTATTTCCTTTTAATTTTAGAAAGCGTATGCTTATGCAGATGAAGATGAAGGTCGACCAGCCAATGACTGCTTGCTCATTTATGACCACGAGGGAGTCGGGTCTCCCGTAGGCTCTATTGGTTGTTGCAGTTGGATTGTGGATGACTTAGATGAAAGCTGCATGGAAACTTTAGATCCAAAATTTAGGACTCTTGCTGAGATCTGCTTAAACACAGAAATTGAACCATTTCCTTCACACCAGGCTTGTATACCAATCAGTACTGACCTCCCTTTGCTCGGACCTAATTACTTTGTTAATGAGTCTTCAGGATTGACTCCCTCAGAAGTTGAATTCCAAGAAGAAATGGCAGCATCTGAACCCGTGGTCCATGGGGATATTATTGTAACTGAGACTTACGGTAATGCTGATCAATGTGTGCAACCCACTACAATTATTTTTGATCCTCAGCTTGCACCCAATGTTGTAGTAACCGAAGCAGTAATGGCACCTGTCTATGATATTCAAGGGAATATTTGTGTACCTGCTGAGTTAGCAGATTACAACAATGTAATCTATGCTGAGAGAGTACTGGCTAGTCCTGGTGTGCCTGACATGAGCAATAGTAGCACGACTGATGGTTGTATGGGACCTGTGATGAGCGGCAATATTTTAGTAGGGCCAGAAATTCAAGTGATGCAAATGATGAGTCCAGACCTTCCCATAAGCCAAACCGTTGGCTCCACATCCCCAATGACATCTCGACACAGAGTAACACGATACAGTAACATACATTACACCCAACAGTAAGTGCTTTATGGTCAGTATTCTATGTGGAGACCTTGCACCTTGTAATCACCAATACATCCACCAAAAATATATAATGTACCATATATATTAATAGTCAACAAATACTCAGATATTCTAAAGTCAATGCCATTATTTGATTATACCATTTTGAGGGTGAATATGGCTAGGCACTTTAGATAAGCCTTTTTAAAATTCTTTCTGATTTTAAATAATGTGTCAAAAAATGTGCAGAAAATGTATTGCATCCCTTGATACTGTCTAATGAATAGCACATAACTCATATTGTGAATCCTATGGGTCTTGAGGCCTGTAGAACCAATCTTGTAAACCAAGATGCCTTGTTCTTGGAAGTTACAAAAGAAGCCCTGTCTACATCCACCAGCCATATTTTTCGTTAGGGAAATATTTATATTAAAATTTTTAATTGAAAAGTTGAATGAAATGTACATTCTGAAAGGAAATTGAAAAGGAACGTAGAGTATCTGTCAATATCTTTAGATATCTGAAGTCATTTGTCTCTTCAAAATATTTTTCAATATTATGCACTATTAAGCAATAGGGGATGCTTAATATAATAAGAAAAGAGTTTGCCAACTGAAAGCATCGCTGGAAATGGTTCATCAAAGAAAAATATATATTTTTATTAAACTTTATTGATTTATATGATTAACTGTAAATTAATCTAGAATAGCAAAAAAAAATGACAATCCTAAAGTAGAAAGAGTTATTGGGGAAATATTAGAGTTTTCCCCACTTACAGGGAATTTTTTCCCTACTATTGCCAATTATGTCAGAAAAATACATGAAATATGGCTTAACCAATTTCATTGACCTGAATCATAGAGCTTTCAATTGGCAACCAGATATTCTCCAAAAGCACTCTGTAGTTATTCATATATTCAACAATATTTACTTAGAAGCAACTAGGTGTTGAGTGCTAGTCTTGGCTCTGTGAATATACAGGTAAAGAAGACAGACATGGTTTCTGCCTT
Source organism: Pan troglodytes (assembly GCF_028858775.2). Lineage (NCBI taxonomy): Eukaryota > Metazoa > Chordata > Mammalia > Primates > Hominidae > Pan > Pan troglodytes. The sequence continues at coordinate 41,197,259 of NC_072415.2, forward strand.
CATAGAGCTTCTATTCATTTCTAGACTTAAAATAAAACTCTGGGATATGGCTTTAAGTTCCTAACAACAATAATTAACCAACTATTTAAGTCCATTACCAAGTTGTGTTTCTCTTTGCAACACTACTGTTTATGTTGAATAAATAAAATGGAAACACATTGCTTACTTTTAGTAGGCATAAAGCTGACTTGAGAAAAAGAAACTCTAGCCAGGTAATTTTACCTAATTCTGTAAAATATGTATACAGTAGCAGCAATAATGTGACTGAGATAATGTAAATGAAATAAACTTATTTTCAAGGCTTAATCCTTTTGAAAGGAAATAATTGTAGTGTTTCTTGCCTATCTTTTGCTCCTTTATGAATAAAACTATTGTAGAATTTAAGTCATCTCAGATAACCTCTTACCTAGTTCTCTCATTTTCTAGACAACGAATCTAGAAATAGAGAGGTTAAATGACCACAACCAGCTAGTTGTGGTACAAAGCCTTGAACCCATTGTTCAGATACGCTAGCCAGTATGCTTTTTTATACTATAACTTCGCCAGATATGAAGAGGATCCAAACCTGCCTGTTGCATACTCTTTGCTGTTCCCTAATTGGAAGAAAAACTCTCTCTCAAAAAATTAAGTTTTAAAGTGTAAGCGCAGACCAGCTAAAACATTGTAATGCTAGAAAGTTATTTACATATTTCCTAATATTTTCCAAATTATGTGTACTGCCAGTTGCTACATCCATTTCTCACTTTAGTAAATTTTACTACTCTATAATTGATGAAATCCATGGGGTAGCTAAGGAGCATTGGTCTCATGGTGATTAAACACTCAAGCAACAACCAGCCACATAGCATCTGGCACACACTCCGTTCCGTGGCAAATCCTGACATGGATATTTCTCGCTTAAAGTTTGCATTGGATGGCTTTTGTTAAGTCAAAAACTAACATGTTGGTGAGACTGCAGAGAAAAGGGGACACTAATACGGTGTTGGTGGGATTGCAAATTAGTCTAGCTACTGTGGAAAATAGTTTGGAGAATTCTCAAGGAACTGGGAGTTGAATAGCCATTTGACCTAGCAATCCCATTACTGGGTATAAACCCAAAGAAAAATAAACTGTTCTACCAACAGGACACGTGTGCCCATGTGTTCACTGCAGTGCTATTCACAACAGCAAAAACATGGAATCAATCCAGGTGCCCATCAACAGTGGACTGGACAAAGCAAATGTGGTACATATACACCATGGACTACTATGCAGCCATAAAAAAGAATGAAGAATGAAGAATGAAATCACGTCCTTTGCAGCAACATGGATGCAGCTGAATGCCATTATGCTGAGCAAATTAATGCAGGAACAGAAAACCAAATACCTTATGTTCTCACTTATAAGCGGGAGCAAAACATTGGGTTCACATGGACATAAAGATGGAAATAATAGACACTGGGGCTATTAGAGGAAGGAGAGAAGGAGAAGGGCAAGGGCTGAAAAACTGTCTATTGGGTACTATGCTCACTACCTGAGTGACGAGTTCAGTCATACCTCAAACCTCAGCATCATATGATATAGCTTTGTAACAAACCTACCCATGTATTCCTTGATTCTAAAATAAAAGTTGAAAAAGAAAAATAACAAAATAAAAAATTTTAAAAACAGGTGTCTTTTTTATATAATGATTTCTATTCTTTTGGGTAGATGCCCAGTGGTGAGATTTCTGGGTTGAATGGTAGTTCTATTTTTAGTTCTTTGCAAAATCTCCATACTGTTTGAATTTTTTTAACTACAAATGGATAAGTAGGATCATACTCTTGGTATATAGAAATACATGTTGTCGTCAGAGAAATTTTTTGAGTGTATTTTAAATTACTGTTATCATTTAACATTTAAAACATGTTAAAAAATTGTAAAAATGAACTCAGTAAGTTTTCTCTTCTAGAATATAGTGATTATTTTAAATTTGGGTCTTTTTTTATATTTTAAACTGACCAAAAAAGTGGAAATCGACCTGCAAAAATAGAGTTTGCATTCTATTAGGCCAATCGTTCTAAGAATTATAAAATAGTCAAAACACTATGAGATTTAAGAAATGAAGAATAATACCAAACATTTAACTAATAGATTACTCTTTTTTTTTTTTTTTTTTTTTTGAGACAGTCTTGCTCTGTTGCCCAGGCTGGAGTGCAGTGGCATGATTTTGACTCACTGCAACCTCCACCTCCCAGATTCAAGCGATTCTTGTGCCTCAGCCTCCCAAGTAGCTGGAACAATAGGCGTGCGCCACCAAGCCCAGCTAAATTTTTTGTATTTTTAGTAGAGGCGGATTTTTGCCATGTTGGCCAGGCTGGTCTCAAACTTCTGGCCTCAATCAATCCACCCACCTCGGCCTCCCAAAGTGCTGGGATTACAGGCGTGAGCCACCATGCCTGGCCCTGCTTACAATTTTAAAAGGAGGTTAAAACACCACTTGTGAAAAGGATAAGATAATGTTCCTGTGAGCTTTTTCTTCTCTTTATCAATACACAAAGACTTAAAGCTGCTTCCAAAGAAAAGATTTACCTCTAATAGATGCCCTCCTCCATACTATCTGTGGAAATAAGAGCTGAACAATATAATTTTCTCTCAACATTGTTAGTAAGGAGGAACTCTTCCACCATTCCAAGGTGATCAGTATCATTCAGATGCAACTCAAGCTTCCAAAATTGACATACTTTTTAAATGTCATCTCAAACAAAATAGCATAAACCAATATTCTCTTTACTGCTTAAGACTCAGGGCATTAATTTGTCTAAGAAGTAAAAATGATATCGTGTTTATGTTAAGGTTTGAAAATGAACCCAAAAGCTCAAGAAATTATATTTTATAAATAAATATAACATATAGTCTCAATCATATCTCCTGCCCTGTGAAATTACTTGAGGGGGTAGCATCATTACATGAATAAATGGGTTATCTTGGGAAAGTCTTACAGGTGAAGGGAAAGGAAAACATTAAGAACATAGAGTTAATAAACTTGTTCAAGAAAAAAATTATTTTCTAAAAAAATTCTTCTTTTGAACTAGTTATTTCTGATCATGGTGTATTAATTACTAAATGTAATAATTTTTTATGTATTTATTTAAAATATATATATGATAAAACAATGTTTTATTTTCTCTTTGGTGAATGTAGTATTTCATATGTAAACAGACAAATTCAGAAAATCTTTTCCCATTTTATTGATAATCATCTTTATTATTATGTGCACAGTACAGGGGCATGAATTCACTTGTAAATTAAAATTTAGAATAATTCATTTGTTTTTTAATGATAAAATTTATCAATAGAATTATTATTTTATTAGTAAATGCTCATATAAAATAACAAATTTAATAAACTCCATAAATTATTGTAGACGCTGCAATTAAAAAATTAAGTATCACCATGGAATACTATGCAGCCATAAAAAAGAATGACATCATGTCTTTTGCAGGAACACGGATGGAGATGAAAGCTATTATCCTTAGCAAACTCATGCAGGAACAGAAAACCAAATACCACTTGTTCTCACTTATAAATGGAAGCTAAATGATGACAGCACATGGATACATAGGGGGAACAACAGACAATGGGACCTCTTGGAGGGTGCAGAGTGAGAGAAGGGAGAGGATCAGGAAAAATAACTAACAGGTACTAGGCTTAATACTTGGGTGACAAAATAATCTGTACAACAAATCCCCATGACACAAGCTTACCCATATAACAAACATATACATGTACCCCTGCACTTAAAAATAAAAGTTTAAAAGAAAATTATCTCTTCCCACTGGATTCAATCTTGGGGCATGAGATTTAAGATATGAATTTAAAATAAAGTAGTACCAAGCATTTAACTAGCAAATTAAAATTTTAGAAAGGTGAAAACAGTACTTGTGAAAAGGGTAAGAAAATTTTCCTGTACAATTTTTTTTCACCAATTCTCTATTCAACAAAATTATTACTATTGTTTCTGTGCCAGAAGTACCAATTTATGTAGAATGAGGAAAGAATAATTATTTTCAATCAGGGGAATTGAGGAAGGATCCTTGAAGATGATGTAGAATTTTGTCTGACGGAAATTACAAAGATATAAAAGCTAAAACACAGGCTATATCCAAAGACTATTAAGTAGCCAAATTAAACATACTTAAAAATGTCTGAAACAAAATAAGAATTTTAAAATTATCTTATAGTCAGCCATTTTAAGATGATGGTTACTGCATTAATTACTCAAAATATACTATCCTATTGAAATATCAAAATAACACTATGAGGTATGATTTATACCCATGTCATAGATGAAGACACAAAAGCTAAGCTAAGAGAAATCCTCTTTTATTTTTCGAGATGGAGTCTCCCTCTGTGTCCCAGGCTGGAGTGCAGTGGCGCGATCTCGGCTCACTGCAACCTCCACCTCCGGGGTTCGAGCGATTCTTCTGTCTCAGCCTCACGAGTAGTTGGGATTACAGGTGCGTGCCACCACACACGGCTAATTTTTGTATTTTTGGTAGAGACAGGGTTTCTACTAAACCAGGCTGGTCTGAAAGTCCAGATCTCAAGTGATCCGCCAGCCTCGGCCTCTCAAAGTGCTGGGATTACAGGCGTAAATCACCACACACGGCCAGAAATCATTTTTGTTAGAGCTTAAGTGGGTAGCAAAATTAAAATTCAAACCCAGGACTCACTCCAAAACTCTTACTGCTATTCACCAAATTCTTTTATTTAATTCTGGAAGGATATGTGAGAGGCAGCCTGTAGAAGGATCTTGAATCCAATTAGGAGGTTGGATTTAACTTGGTAGGAAATGGAGAACCAGTGAAATTTTTTTGTGCCGGCCAATGGGCAGGCCCAATTTTATGAGGTGGCACTGGGACGGCCCTCAGGAATCCTCATGATAGTCTGTCTGTGTTCTGTTGAGACACCAGGTGGCTCGTTCACTGAGGTGGAGAGCCTAGTGTTTGTCTCTGTGGAAGTCATGATCTTCTGATAAGTCACCATTCCAAGCCTAGGAAATCCTTTAGGTCACCACTGAGGTGAGCAGGTCCGTGATGTTTCTAAAGCGACTCCAATTAATCATCCTACTTGTTAGTCAAAGTATTTGCACATTGAATGCCCTTCCCGTTTTGATCACTTTAAGTGAGGTGTTTGGACTAACTGTAGTTCCTAGAACAGGGCCTGCTTTCTCATACCTCTGTCACGCTGCTCCACCCTAGTTTCTTAATCTGGAGCCCTCTCCACTCCCCTCATCTGTTTAGCTTTTCCTTACTTACTCACCTCAAGCATTGCCACTTCTCAGAAACATTTCTTGTTATCTCTTCCACCACCCCAGCCTGCTGGGGTGCTGCTACTAGTCTCTCTTCTATCAGGTTGATATATGATTAGGTATGCTGATAATTCTGACTATTGTTATAGCTAGCTCTCCTTTATTCCCTTCAGAAATTACCACACTACTTCCCTGTGCCTGCTAGCCTGTGAGCCCCTTAAGAATACAGACAATGCATTTCTCTTTCCTGTATCTGTGGTGTTGGAATGTCTAGTATATAGTACGCATTCATTTAATTTTAGAAGTGAAAAATATAGTCAAGTTCTCTCAAGCACCTAAAAGTAAGTGTCTACAGTTCAACAGTGTCACCTCTAGATAGCAGCCTTCTGAATGATCTCCAAAAAGCTTGTGTCAATGTCACCCTTAAGGAGAAGATGCAAGCATATTAACTAACAGGACAATCACATTTCCGGAGAAATCGATCTTTTGCAGAAAGAGTACTAAAATAAAGTCACGGAAAATAACTTCGCGTGCTTTTTGAAAGAAATTGTGGTATAGGTGGATAAACTAAATTCTAAAAATGCTACAGAGAAAGTGAAGCTGGGAAATGTAGTTCCACAAAGGCCTTAAAAATGTGTGATGGTAGAGCAAAATTGACAATTGGTAACTGTCAACCCAGCACAGATACCCAACACAGCCAGTTTTTAAAGCAGTGACAGCAGATTTGCTTTTCCTACAGTTAGCCAAACAGACCTATTTGAATGTGAATTTAGTGTCAAGGGTTTGTCATTGAATTTTTTCTAGTATACTTTTCTGTAGCTTGATTTTCTCACATTACCATGAACATCATGCTGTGTCAGCACATGTTTATCAACCTCATTCATTCGAAAATCTGCATAATATTCATAAATTTGCACCACACCTTTTTAACCATTCTCTTATTACCAGAAAATTAGGTTGATTTCAGTTTTTGCTATTACAAATAATGCTACAATGAATATTTACATACCTAATATAGGCATGATATAGATGTACATATAAGAACAAACACATGGAAGTTGAAATATTTGTATAGGATAGACTCTTTAAAGAGGGATGCCGTATCAAAGCATATGGACAAATAATTTTTATTGCATTTTCCCAAATTTTTCTGTCAACAAGAATGTCCATTTACATTTCTGCCAGCTGTTCTTGACAGGGCTTGCTTAGCCATAGACCTAATAATAATTGATGTTATCAGCTTTTTAATGTTTAATAAGCTAATAAAAATTATAATTATTTGATATTACTCATCATTATACAGAATTTGGCATTCAGTAAATATTAGTTGACAATAAAAGAATAAATTAATCAATCAATATTATAAATTACCATATATACTTAAATACATTTCTAGTCTCTCTTCTATTAGATTGATATATTATTGGGTATGCTGATAATTCTGACCATTGTTACAGCTGTAGTATACTGTTTTCAGTGTGTTTACTATCTGACAGGTGCAATCCCCACCCATTGGCTCTTTTTTTATTATTATTATTATCTTGGCACTTCTAATACATTCAAGTTAAAAAATTTTTGAAGGATATGTTTAGAATTAATTAAAATTAAATTGAATTATACATTAATAACTTTGATATCTTCAAAACTCCAGCATTAATTTGTAACTTTGCCTGTTCCATTATGACATTTACACAGGATAAATGATTTAGAAGAATGTTAAATCTTCTGGAAATTTGCTGATCATTGACAGAGGCCGTTGATAATAAGATTGCTTTCATTATAGGCTTTAGTTGATTAATAGTTTTTCTTTTCTTTTGAAGTTATTTCTTATGTATAAATTCAGTAACAAAAAAAATTATATGACAGGCAGCAAAATAAAGCTCTCAATATTAAGAACCAGACGAAAGTTATTTATTTTAATCATATTTTCCAAAGCAACATAAAAGCCAAATAAATGAATCCTAAACTTTAAACTTACATGTCACATGGAAAAATCCCACTTCCAGAAAGCCAACTTAATATCAGTAAATATGAAATAATTTTCGACTTTTATCATAAATTTTGAAATATGTGAATGATTGCTGCAATATTTTAAACATAGACTAAATATCAAATACAGATCATGAAAATTAATTTGCAAAGACAATTTCTTTAAATTCTATTTTAGCTTACTTGAAATAACAGTAGGCTGAAGAAACCCAGTTGATAATGAGAAGGAATTACTGGCAGCAATTTTGCCAATGCTTTTATGGATTAAGAAAGCAAATAAATAAAAAAGATTGTGAGATGTCTTATCATTTTTGAAAATAATAAGGTAAAAGTCAATAAAACTATTCAAACAATTATATACATTATTTTATATAAATTATATACATCCATTTATATATTTATATATAAATTTTTATAAATAAAATTATATAAATCCATTTTACAGATAACAATGTGTATTGTCTGGTTACTGAAGTGTTGGCATGCAGGTAGCATGTGCTAGCACAAAGTGTTTGTTCACTAGCTGAACTGTGCATAAGAAAGGTAGTGTCAGGGTGCCAATATATAAAGTAGATAAAGTGAGTTAAATGAAAGGGGAACAAATGAAAATTGAAGACTACCTGTATTTACTGTTGTTGGCATAAAAGATTGACCCTAAGCATCAAGAAAACTTTTCTTAAAAAGCGGACCACAAAATATAAATTAAAACCATAATAAGACAGCATCTCACTCCAGTCAGAATGGCTTTTGTTAAAAAGTCAAAAAATAACAGATGTTGGGAAGGCTGCATAGAAAAGTGGACACTGATACACTGTTTGTGGGAATGTAAATTCCTCCAGCTACTGTGGAGAGTAGTTAGGAGATTTGTCAAAGAACTAAGAATTGAACTACCATTCCACCCAGCAATCCCATTACTGAGTATATACCCAAAGGAAAATAAATTGCTCTACCAAAAGGACACATGCACCCATATATTCATCATAGCACTATTCACAATAGCAAAAACATGGAATCAACCCATGTGCCCATCAGTGATGGACTGGATAAAGGGAATGTGGTACATATACACCATGGAATACTATGCAGCCATAAAAAGGAAGAAAATCATGTCCTTTGCAGCAAGGTGGATGCAGCTGGAGTGATTACCCTAAGGGAACTAATGCAAAAACAGAAATCCAAGTACCACATGTTCTCAGTTATAAGTGGGAGCTAAACATTGGGTTCCCATGGACATAAAGATGGGAAAAATAGACATAGGGCCTACTAGAGTGGAGGTGGGTGTGGGACAAGGACTGAAAAACTACCTGTCTGGTACTGTGCTCACTACCTGGGTGACAGTCATATCCTAAACCTCAGCATCACGTAATATACCTTTGTAACAAACCTGCACATGTACTCCCTGATTCTAAAATACAACTTTTAAAAAATGAAAAAAAAAGAGAGAGGGAAACAAAAAAGGACCATACTTTCGTTAGAAATTCACAGAGCTAAGGTTTTCTGAGATTGATAAGATTACCGAGTTAAAGGTAAGAGAGAGGCTGAATGTGTGTTTGATAGGGAGACAGCAAGTTTGTGTGGTGAGTGATGGTGAGGTGTTGGCACAAAAGTCACCATGCATGCATGTGATCAGAATAAATATTGATTGACTAGGAAGTCTTGTTAAATACACATTATGTATTTAACAAGGAGGCACTGACTGGGTGATGACTTTGATATCAGTGTGGCATGAGCCACCATATGTAGAGAACATGAAACTAGATAGGAATTATTTTAAAAAAAAAGTAAAAAACAAGTATTTACTAGTATGTGTCTAGCACTAGGCTAATTGTTTCTCAAATTTTTTCTTATTTAATGCATCTTATGATCTTTCTTTTATAGTTGAAGAAAATTGAAAAGAAAAACTATAAGGAAATCACCGTGAACCAATTCCAGTGCTCATTCATTTATTCATTAAATGTTTTTTGAGCATTTTCATTATTTGCATATGAGCTAAGGGCTAGGTATAGAAACGTGAATTAGGGTCCTTACCATCAAGGACCTCAGTCAGATTCAGGAAGAAGTAAAGGGTTGAAATACAGTATGAGATACAGTTATACAAGGGGGTATGAATGAGTGTTAAGGGAGAAGAGAAGAGGGGCCTAGCATTAATGAGCTGGGAAAGGCTTCTCATAAGAAATGAACTTTGAGCCAAGCCTGGAAGGAACCACAGGAAACAGCCAGATGAAGAAATGAGAAGAGCATTCCAGGCCAATAGGATGGAATTGGAGACAAGGAGAGAAACAGAGAAGATGGAGAAAGACTGGCTCCTCTGACAGCTGGAAGCAGCTGGTAAGGCTGAAGAATAAAGGCAGATCATCACAAGACAGGAAGGAGTCAGAAACCTGGAAATCAATGACATGCTAAGGAATTTCCATTTTAATCTGAAAGTTAAATCTGAAAGAGAACCATTGAATATGCCTAAAGGAGAACAGTGAATTTGAAATCGCTCGTGAAGTTTGCCTTGGCATGCATAGGAGGAGAATGAAGCTGTTGATGAGAAGACCAGCAAGGAGTTGTTTCAGTGAACCAAGGCAGTGAAGAAATAACATGCGTTCCATCTACACATCTTAACCCTTGGGATAACTGAATAATTAGCTGCCCACATCACAAAATCGTAGTATAATTGTGCATTTCACATCATCAGCAAATGGTGGTAACGAGTGATGCCGGCTGTATCCCAAAGGTGGCGCTGTAACCTAAAAGCACGGAGCCCAGGAAATGCCCTGCAAACTCTAAGGGTCTCTCTGTAGGACTATGTGCTGAAGGAGCTGACTCAGACATAGTCCTCCACCTCAAGAAAAATATGCCTTCTACATTTATAAGGAATAGAAATGAAATGAAAAGAAAAACTCAGTGTTAAGATGTCAAGGTTTTTTTTTTTTTTTTTGCTCTTAGTGCAGGATGATTATTTTCCCAGTATAAAATTAACATGTGCTCATTGTAGAAAATTTAGAAAATGTAAAAATATAAAATAAAATGAAAATAATTTCCCATTACCCAGAGACAACAACTAACACCATGATAATTCTCCTCAACTAATGCTAACACAGCTCTACCCTTCAACTGATAGGTAAGGCCTAGAAACCCAAATCTGTGACTGAAATTTAGTCTTTCTCTAATACCCATATTCATTGTATACATTATTTTTTTAGTTGAGATTATCCTATATAAAAGCCTGTACCTGCATTTTACGCTTAATATTCTTTGTAAAATAATTAAAGAGATATTTCATCCCATGAAAGGACACTGAGGTTTCCTCTACTCCTTTAATATTGTAAGTGATTGTGTGATTAATATCTTTGTGCATAGAGCTTAACATGCACTTTACATTATTTCCATTAGAATTGAAGTTTTGGGGTCAATGACTATGCACATATTTTAAAATCTGTATATTACAACACATTGTTAACAAGACAGTCCTTGATGTTAGTGAAGACACCTTATACACCAAAGTACAATAATCATAGCTATAAATTTTTTTATATCTCTGGAGTTCTAGTTTTCCTCCCAGTTCTGAGTCTGTGAGTCCAATAGATATCATTATGAAACTTACATTTGTTTATAAGGATGCCAGCATTATAAAGGCATATTTAAATAGATAACCTCTGCTATCAAGGGTTAGGTTGTGCCAGTTGTTTTTGATGGCCATAAAACTTACTTGGTTTTTGGACTGAAGACAATATAGGCTTTGCTATCTACAATGTGTCCAGCCCCTATCTATATATAGTATAGTCCTAGAACCAAAGTTATAGGACATAATTTTCTAAGAAAGAATCATATTACATCTAACAATTTGAACCCTGAAGAACTCTCTCCTCCAAGAAAATAGGCATGAGAAGACCTGAACCACAATGCCACAACAGAATCTCCCAGGTATTTCCTGTGGGCTGATTGATAGAACTCAGAAGACAGCTATCAATAAGTATCCTTAGATTTAAATACACATTTTAGAGGAAAAAAATATTCCCAGCTTAGTCCTTCAGTGCAAATGAGAACAAGAAAAAAAGAAAAATATATATATTCCCAGCAAAGGGGAAATGATCTGACATGATAATGGTGGATCTTATCCTGAGATGGCACTTATTACTTATCTTCATTCCTAATTTCAAACAACTGAAGATTTTTACACTGTCCAGAATACATTACACTATGACTAATCTTTCACAATTTGTGGATTTCATGTACTAGCCTGCTCCTTGTTATTTTCTATTTCCATAGTTTCTATTTCCACCCCTCTCTTTGCCTCTCTTAATTTAGGGAATGTATATGCTCTGCCTCACCTGCACTGTGATGTTGGCAAGAAAGAAGGTACTGTGACAACTGACATTTTAACTCAGATAAAATGTCTTGTTTTATCCCTTGGACAGGATGGAAGACCTGGACATGTGAGGGAACATTCCGTTTATATAGTAATCACTTTCATAACAGTTACAAGCTGGATGCAAACTCCCCCAAACAAATGTCGCAAGCTAATAAGAGTCACTAACTTTTTCTGATGGCTGTTATCTATTCATACAGCAGCATAATCTTCACAGCATGATTAGAATCCTTTACCAAAGACTCAGAATGCCTCCACCAACTACTGAAATCTAGTAGTACTTGAGGACCAAGCCACAGAGCAAGCGCTAAAAAAAAGTTAACTAGAACCTTACCACTTTTTCACGCACCCCAATTTCATAAAATGTATCAGTAAAAAAAAAACAATTATCTAAAGAAACAAAAAGTAAAGAAAAATTATTTATCACATAGGTAACTTGGTATCAACTAGGTAACTGATCTATTTTAATTTAGGAAGTTAGTGTCTTCCTTCCTCAATTTTCAGATTTTCTGAGGGGAGGCTCAAAAGGCTCGAGAGGCTCTCTACAAGGAGAAAGCAAGCCAGAGAATCTGAAAAAGTGAGCAATTCGCTAGCAGAATAAGACAGAACAGTACACCTACCCTCTATTAACTCCAGCCTCTCCCAGTCTCTCTCCAAGGCATCAGCTCTTTTCTGCCCTGCATCACAGGCTACCTCCAAAAACAAAGTCCAGAGCATCAGTAGGGCACTGGGCTTCCCCGATTCCTCCCTCCACACTCTTCTCTCCCCTAAAGGGCAAAAGGAGGGGATAAAGAGAAAAGACCACAGATAATCTCACTGGCTTGGGAATTATGGTTTCCATGGAATAAAAAGGCGTGTTCTTTCTCTGAAGATGAGGGTGTGTTCATTTCACTGCATGTTTTGGCAAAGTACTTGTCAAGCATCCTTAGCTAAGACAGAAAAGCATGTAGCTTAACAAGAAAAAAGGCTGAGAAATGAAATCTGAAGTTGAAACCACTAAGCTCCATGACAGGCAGACAGATTAGCAGTGACTACTTGAAAGAGAAAACATCCATCAATTTGCCAACAAGAAAATCTGGTCAAAATAAGGAAATGCTTTCTCGTGAGTCCTGAAATTTGAAACAATTGGTGACTCTAAGGGTTGGGTGCGTGATTAATAGCAACCATACCTCCCGAATTTTCAGGGCAGGTTCATAATTATTATCACCACCCCTCTCAGGCTTAACTTAAAATCATCTACCTGTTGTCCTCTTATGTATACATTCTTGTTACATTAAATAGAGTTTTAGAAAATACAATCACCGTAATGGGCATTCATTAAATATTTGTCAATTTTGCATAACCAATCAGTCATGTATAATCCTTCACAGCATGAATCGAATTAGTTCCTTTCTTTCTATGCCTGCTGGCACACCCTGATCCAAAATTATACCATTATCTCATTTATCTTTATGTCTCTAGGTCAGACTGTGCTCAGTACATGTTAGGCACTAATACATGCCTATAAAATGAATATTTGTTGAGTTATCCTTCTTCAGTCACTTCTTAACACTTTTACCAAAATCATCTCTTCTATTAGCTGTAGATTATGGGAAAAAATCTATCTTTTTAAAAAAAGAAATTATAAAGAGATATGTTTTTAACCTTTCAGGGGTAAAATATTAGATGCTTCAGCTTCTTGCAAACAATGCTTGCAGCTTTGCATGACTGGATTGAGAATTCTATTCATATTTGGGTCCAATTCTTGGATAAGACACATAAAATCTGTCCTCATTTCTTTTCTTATTTATAAAATTAAAGAATTTGACCAAATCTGTGTTTTTCAAACTGTTAGTCACACCTCCAATGATGGGTCATAAAGTCAATTTAGTATGCCTATCTAGACATTTTTAATGAAATTAAATAAAATATTTAAAAATCAGAATACATCACACAAAGTAAGAGTAAGTATTGCCTTAAAAAATTTGTTTCGTTTCTGTACATGTGTCTGTGTATGTGTGTGTGTACTGGTTGGTGGCATAGCTATGTTTTTGACCACGAGTTGTGGTTAAAAGAAATTTGAAAGCCACTAGACTAGTTTATTTTAAGTTTCCTCAGGCTCTCAAATGCTTGAATTCTATGAGTAAGTTGAGAGAGATATAGGAAGGGTTTTAGTGCTAGGAAGAGGGAAACTAGAGCAATAGACACAAGGCAGTATCCCCTGGAGCAGAAAAAATGCTGTGCATGTGAGAGATACCATCAGTACACTCCATATTATTCACGTCACAGGAAGATAAGCACTGGGTAGGTCGTTTCTACAGAACACCTCTTCCAGAAAAGCACTGGGAAAATAAGAAAGTCATAAAATCCCTAGATTGCAGGAGAAGAATTTGTAAAAATGAGTACTCAATGATCCTCACCTACTCTAGGCCCATTGTAATCCTTACTAAGGAGAGGCAGTTTATCTACATAGAAAGAAGGCTGTGGTTGTAGGTGCATTATATTTCTTCATTCATTTAAATGAAGCCTAGAAAACCCCACTTTTGACTGTCTTTGCTTTGATCTTCAACTTTTGAAATATAAAACTAGACCGCATCTTGTAGATGTTGATACATGTGCCCCTTATCTACTAGCACTTTGTCCTCAACACTGGCAGGCCATGCAAGGGTAGACCAGTCCCCTACCCCTCTGGACTTCATGGTCATCACCTTCAAAAAGTGAGTTTCTTGGGCAACATAATCTCTGGGTGTTAAATTGCCCAGTTGTCACCTATTCCTATTTAGCAAGATAATCCCTGTTGGATAAAATATCTTTCCTAAATGAGAGGGACCTGAGGATTCCAGGCATTTTGTTCAAGAAGAAATCAGTCCTAAAGGATCCTCTTTGTGAGTAAAGCCACAGGTATGCAATACCCAGAATGTTTTGTAGTCAACTGAGAAAACTGGACAAAGCCCCTTGGACAGCAATGAACAATTGTTCCCTGAGGGACAACTTTTCTAAAAGGAACTCCAGAATTCTTTGGGATTTTGTGTTAACCTCACCTCTTTCCCTGTGCTGCCCTTCTTGATGAGCTGAAAGAGAAGGGGATGCTCACATCTTAGTCAGGACATCCATCCCCCTGATCGATGGATGATGATAGATGATAGATGGATCAGGGGGATGATAGATGGATCAGGCGGGGGTCACGTTTCCCCCCAACACACAGTAGTTTGCTCTTCTTCAAGCTCGTGCACAGAGGATTTGAATTAAATCTAAATGAACATCAAGCAATTTAATTAGCTGATTTTTTAAGAGTGAGAAAAAGTTATTTGGAGACATTTATATTTTTAAGAGAAAATACAAAACACAAAATTTTCCTCTGATAAAAAGATTGATATAAGCTTCAGATCCTCATTCTGCCCAGAGGTAATGAGAAAGAGTGAACAGGCAAAGGAGGAAAGTAATAGAAAAAACACAGAAAGAGAAGAATAGATAGGCAGAGAGGGAAAAAAATGAAACAGCAGGAAGGAAAAATGAGGGAACAAGAGACAGTAGAAAGCCGGGAAAGAGTAGGCTGGGTCCAGAAAGACAGGAAGAAGGGCACACCCTGAAAGGTGATTAGAAGCCAGCCCCTCCCACCCAGCCCAAGGCAGAGCAGAGGGAGAGTCCGCCTTCTAGAATACAGTCATTTCCTGGTTTGGAGCTGGATGCACTAAATAGCTGCCTCTTCTGATTCCTTAAGTTTCAGACACTGAAACTTGCCCATATACTACTGTCTGAATTGATGTCACTGCCCCTGATCTTAGATTTCCTCCCAGGACCCCCCAACTCTATTCTTCTATGTAACCCTCAGAGGATCGATTTCTAGCTCATATTTTGCTCGGGCTTTTAATCCACTGAGTTCACTTCAACTCAACAAATATTTATGCATTATCTGCTATGAACAGACTAGGCACTGGGGGTACAAAGAGAATCCCACCCTTGGGGGAATCATAGGCTAACAAGAGAGATCAACTTTTAAGCAAACTTTTCCGTATAACCTTCAAGAAAACTACCCAGGTGCTGTGGGCATGCAGACACAGAGCACAGGCTAGTATGCGAGCTCAGAGCTGGGTACCCGGAGAAGACAGATCCTGAGCTTAGCGCTAGGGAAGCAGCTAGGAAAGGGGTGGGAGAGTCCTGTTCCAGCGGTGGTGGGGGGACAACCACCAGCAGTCTGGTATGTCACACACATAAAGAACATAAAGTCATGCCAGGGAAGGACAGGAAATTAGACTGAAAATGTCATTGACCAAGCATTGGAAAACCACGTGTCACTCAAAATAGCTGGAAGTTTATCTTACAGTATTTGGGAAGACATTGAAAAAACTTAGGTAAGGGAAATACATGCTCAGGTTTGTATTCCAGGTGTGTATTTTTAGTGCCTGTTTGGTGCTGGCACTGAAAAGACACATCTGAAATGCAAACCTGAACATATGTTTCCCTTACTTAAATTTCCCTTACTTAAACTTACTCTCATTATTTGTGGAGAGTAAGTTTAGATGAAAGGAGGAAATTGGGCTGCTCCAGCTTTCAGTTCTTTATTTCTCAGCCCGTCTAGACCTGTAACAGTCTGGACCTATTGGGTACCACTGAAGGCAGCTGCACAGATAAGCTGCTTTGTCTTTGGACCTTGAAGGGTATTACCAATGAGCTAGTTTAATATCTTTAATATTTGGTGTATTTTTGCAACTGTTGAAATATTTTGGAACTTGTTTCACAGGTTAAATAGACCATCACTTCAGATCACTAGAATCTCCCTTGGGGTCTTCACTCCCATTTTAACCTGAATTAATTAGCAGCATTCAGACAAAAAAAAAAAAAAAAAAAGCCAGGTATGGTAGCTCATGCCTGAAATCCCAGCACTTTAAGAGGCCAAGGCAGGAGGAAAGCTTGAGCCAAGGAGTTTGAGATTAGCCTGGGCAACATAGCAAGACCCCATCCAACCTTATTTAAAAAAAAAAAAGGAACAAGTGGGTTAATCATATGTTATGATGCCTTCTGATAACATGCAATATGAAGTATTTAGGATGCATTCTGGACAAAAATATTTAATTAGAATTTGACAAATCTTTAAATATAAAAGTAAAACACAAGGGATTAGAAATCCGAGGATAGAGGAACAAGTTAAACAACATCTCAAGACCAATACAAAAGTGGAACATTTTGTTGGATAACTGCTTCAGTTTTTTTCAACAAGTTGATATTAAAAACAATAATTAAATAAAAGGACACTGCTAAAGTAAAAGAAATTTGAGGAAAAAATTGTGTTTCTGAGTCAGATCTTGATTTAGACAAATGAACTATAAAAATCATGTTTTGTTTATTTAAGGAAATTTGAATATGGACTGAGTATTAGAGAAGGTGAATATTTACAGACATTAAGAAGATGAATATTTAATGAGCTCTAAAAGGTAGAGCTCATTCACGCAAAAAGCAAGTAACAAAATAGCACTTACAGTAGAATCTTATCTTGGTATAAAAAGACAAATAAATGTGAATAGAAAAGTAACTGGAAGAATTTCAATCAGGAAAGGGAACTAATATTTATTGAGCACGCTGTATGTACTTAAATGTTATGCTAAGTATTTTTTTTAACATCACTTGTTTAATTATTTAATTCTCCCAAATACTTCTTGCAAAGAAGATGCAATTTATCCCATTTTACAAACAAGACATGTACTTTAAGATTTTATTAAAAATACTCTCTGGTGGTCAGAATTTGGTGACTTTAATTTCTTTTTGGACTGGGTGTTCTAACTTTCTGCAATGCATATTTACTACTTTTGTAACACTAAAAAGGGTTTTTTTAAATTATGAAGACACTTCTAAATAATACATGGGTCAAAGAAGAAATCTCAAGATAATTTTAAAATGTTTTAAACTAAAAGAAAATGAAAACACAACTTATCAAATTTGTGGGATGCAGAGAAAGTAGTGGTTAGAGGAAAATTTATAGCATTAAATGTATACACTAGAAAAAATAAAAATCTAAAATCAACCATTTAAGTTCCACCATTGGAAAGTACCAAAAAAAAGGCAAATTAAATTCAAAGTAAGCAGAAGAAAAGAAATAACAAAACTTAGAGCAGAAATCAATGAAACTGAAACCAAGGAAAACAATAGAGAAAAATCAATGAAACCAAAAGGTGGTGCTTTGAAAAGATCAAAAAATCAATAAAATTCTAGCTAGTCTGAGTAAGAAAAAAAGAGAGATGACACAAATTACTAATATCAGAAATGAAAAAGGGGCATCACTACAGATCCCATGGACATTAAATGCATAGTCAAGAAAATATGAATGACTCTATACCCACAAATTAGATAGTCAAGATGAAATAAACCTACTCTTTGAAAGGCACGATCTGCCAAAACTAACACAAGAAGAAATAGACTGTCTGAATAGGCCTATATCTGTTAAAGAAATTGAATAAATAATTGATAACCTTTCCAAACAGAAAGCAACAGGCTCAGATGCATTCACTGGTGAATTCTATCAATATTTAAGGAATAAATTATACCAATTCTCTAAAGTCTCTATCAGAAGACAGAAGCTGAAGGAATACTTCCTAACTCATTCTATGAGGCGAGCATTATCCTATACCAAAACTGGACAAAAATATTACCAAAAAAAAAGAAAACTACAGACCAGTATCTCTCTCATGAACATAGATACAAAAATCCTCAAAAAAAATTAGCAAATAAAATCCATCAACGTATTTTTTAAAATATACACCAAAACCAAATGGGATTTATCCCAGTATGCAAAACTGGTTCAACCTTTAGAAGTCAATTAATGTAATCCATCACATCAACAGGCTAAAAAAAAGAATCCAACACACATTCATGATTTTTTAAAAAATCTCAGTAAACTAAAAATAGAGGGAAACTGTCTCAACTTGATAAAGAATGTCTACAAAAAACCTACAGCTAACATCGTACTCAATAAGAAACTCTAAGATTTTCTCAGTAAGATCAGAAAAAAAGGCAAGAATGTTTCCTCTTGCCACTCCTTTTTAACATCATACTGCACTAGTTAATGCAATAAGACAAGACAATGACATAAAAGGAATATAGATTGAGAAGAAAAAAAAACTGTTTTGTCTATGTAAAGAATCTGAAAGAATCAACCAAAAAATTTCTGGAACTAATAAGCAATTACAGGAAGGTTGCAGGATACAAGTTAAAATAAAAAACTCAATTGCTTTCCCATATACCAGCAATGAGCAAGTACAATTTGGGGTTTAAAACACAATATCATTTATATTATCATCCTCCAAAATTCAGAACTTAGGTATAAATTTAACAAAATATGTTTAAGATATATGTGAGGAATACTACAAAACTTTGAAAGAAATCAAATAAGAACTAAATAAAATGGAAAGTTATTCCAAGTCCATGGATAGGAAGGCTCAATATTGTCAAGATGTCAGTTCTTCCCAACATGTCCTATAGACTTAATGCAATCCCAATCAAAATCCCAGAAAGTTATTTTGTTGATATCAACAAGCTGATTTGAAAGTTTGTGTAGAAAGGCCCGGGCACGGTGGCTCACACATGTAATCCCAGCACTTTGGGAGGCTGAGGTGGGCAGATCACTTGACGCCAGGAGTTCAAGACCAGCCTGGCCAACATGGCGAAACTCCATCTCTACTCAAAAAAAAAAAAAAAAAAAAATTAGCTGGGTGTGGTTGTGCATGCCTCTAATTCCAACTACTTGGGAAGCTAAGGCAGGAGAA
This sequence comes from Pan troglodytes, assembly GCF_028858775.2. NCBI lineage: Eukaryota > Metazoa > Chordata > Mammalia > Primates > Hominidae > Pan > Pan troglodytes. Next base: position 41,216,613 of record NC_072415.2, read on the forward strand.
TCGCTAGAACCCAGGAGGCAGAGGTTACAGTGAGCCAAGATTGTGCCATTGCACTCCAGCCTGGGCAACAGAGTGAGACTACATCTCCAAAAAAAAAATACAAACAAACAAAATAAAGTTTATGCAGAAAGGCAAAAGATCCAGAATAGCCAGTACAATATTAGAGAAGGAAAAAGTTGGAGGACTGGCACTACCTGACTTCAGGACTTGCTATGAACCTTCAGTAATCAAGACAGTGTGATATTGGCTAAAGACTAGCCAATTAAATCAGTGGAACAGAATAGAGAGCTCAGAAATAGACCCACATAAATATAGTCAACTGATCTTTGAGAAAAGAGCAACAACAATGCAATGGAGAAATGATAGTCTTTTCATCAACTAGTGCTGGAACTGGACATCCACATGCAGAGAGGTGAATCTAGACACAAACCTTTTTTTTTATATACTTTAAGTTCTAGGATACATGTGCACAACGTGCAGGTTTGTTACATATGTATACATGTGCCATGTTGGTGTGCTGCACTCATTAACTCGTCATTTACGTTAGGTATATCTCCTAATGCTATCCCTCCCCCCTCTCCCCACCCCACAACAGGCCCCGGTGTGTCATGTTCCCCACCCTGTCTCCAAGTGTTCTCATTATTCAATTCCCACCTATGAGTGAGAACACGCGGTGTTTGGTTTTCTGTCCTTGCAATAGTTTGCTCAGAATGATGGTTTCTAGCATCATCCATGTCCCTACAAAGGACATCAACTCATCCTTTTTTATGGCTGCATAGTATTCCATGGTGTATATGTGCCACATTTTCTTAATCCAGTCTATCGTTGATGGACATTTGGATTGGTTCCAAGTCTTTGCTATTGCTAGACCCAAATGTTATACCTTTCACAAATTAACTAAAATGGATCATAGATCTAAAATGTAAAATGCCAAACTATGAAACTTCTAGAAGATAGCATAGGAGAAAACCTAGATGGCAAGGAGAAAACCTTGAATATGGCAATGATGTTTTAGATCACAAAAGGCATGACCCATAAAGGAAATAATTGGTAAGCTAGATTTCATTAAAATTAAAAATGTCTGCTCTGCGAAGACAATGTCAAGAGAATGAGAAGACAAACCACAGACTGGAAGAAAATATTTGTAAAAGACAAATCTCGATAAAAGACTGTTATCTAAAATATAGAAAGAACTCTTAAAATTTAGCAATAAGAAAACAAAAAACCTGATTTAAAAATCAGCTCACCAAAGAAGATACAAAAATAGCAAATAGGTATGCTTCACATGATATGTCATCAGGGAGATGCAAATTAAAACAACAATGAGATAATACTATGTATCAATTAAAATAGTCAAAATGCTGACAACACCAAGTGCTGTCAAAGATGTGGAACAACAGAAACTCTTATTCATTTCCGATGCGAATGTAAAATGGTACAATTTCTTTGGAAGACAATTGGCAGTTTCTTAAAAAACTAAACATACTCTTATCATATGATCCAACAATCACACTCCTTAGTATCTACTCAAAGAAGTTGAAAACTTATGTCCACACGAAAACCAGCACATAGATGTTTATGGCAGCTTAATTCATAATTGCAAAACAACTGAGAAGCAATCAAAATATTCTTCAGCAGGTGAATGATAAGTTAACTGGTACATACAGACAATGGAATATTATTTATCACTAAAAAGAAATGCACTATCAAGCCATAAAAAGACATCTAAGCACTATAAACGCATACTACTAAGTGAAAGAAGCCAATCTGAAAAGGCTACATTCTGTATGATTCCAACTATGTGGTATTATGGAAAAGACAAAACTATGGAGACAGTAAAGATCAGTGGCTGCTAGGGGTTACAGAGAGATAGAGGAATAAATTGGCAGAGCACAGAGCATTTTTATGGCAGTGAAAATACTCTGTATGATACTATAATGGTGTATATGTGTCATTACACATTTGTCCAAATCCACCAAATGTGTAATACCAAGTGTTCCCTAATGGAAACAACGGACTATGGTGATTATGATGTGTCTGTGTAGATTCATTACTGTAACAAATACACCAATCTGGTGGGGGATGTCGATCATCAGGGAGGCTATATATGTGTGGGGGGTTGGGAGTATAGGGGAAATCTTCTGTGCCTTCCTCTCATTTTCACTGTGAATCTAAAAACTTCTCTTAAAAATTTGTCTTTAATTTTTTTTGAAAAAAAAACAAGTAACTCATGGTTAAATATTAAGATATTGTAATTCCTTGATTTTTTAAATACAACTTCAAAAATAATGATTAAAATAGTTTAAGAAGAGAATGAACACAAAATACACAAGTACAGTATTTTTTAACTTTTATAAACCCACACCCCTTTTTGATAAACATACAAATCTGTAGTTATATGAAATTCCAATAAATACCATAATTTTTAAAAACCAAAGTCGTGGAAGATAAGACTACTTTGTTTTCAGTCTGCAAATAAGGAGACATGAAGACTAAAAACTAAAACTAAAACCTAAAGACTAAAAACTAAAACTAAAAACTAAAATCCTCTGCCACTCTCTGCCAAATTATGAAATGTTCTCTTATATAGTTATGTCCTTTCAGAGTCACTGACGTTGCAGGAAAAGTATAAACTTTGAAGTCAAACAGATCTGGTTCAAATATTCACCTACACCACTTACCAGTATGGTGATTTTGAATAAATTACTGGGTTCACCATTTCTGAATGTTTGTTGCCTTGTCTGTAAAATGAGTTAATAATCTATTCCTTACAGGGTATTTGGGAAATTAAATAATTAAATAAATAATATTCTTAAAAATACTTAGCACCACAATTAAGTATATAAAGCGTATTCAGTAAACATCATCTCCCTAGCTCACTTGAAATAAAAATGTGTTTGGGTGCTCAATGATCTTTAGACTATAGCCTCACGGGGATTATGGGGACCCCTGGCTTCTAGCTTTTATCTGACTGGCTCCATCTGGAGCCCAGCTAAGGATCACAATTCAGTTCCCTTCATCTGTACTCCCACATCCAGTGATTCATCCTTCCACTTATTTACTCAACAAGTAGCTGTTGAGAGCCAAGTAGTGGACCAGGTGAGAAGTGGCAAATGAGAGACCTGACCCCTGCTGTCTGAGAGCTTGCAGTCTAGTCCTTCCAAAGGAGACCTCCTATTTTGGGCTGCATGCTTTTTCCTGCATTGCTTGCGTGAATTCAGGATTGCTTTGATTTATGATCCAGCCACACACCTGAAGTCACTGCCTAGAGACCCCACTTCCTGTCCTGGTTAGCCTTTTGAATTAGACCCATTGGAGAGAGAGATGCTGGCTCACAGCTGACAAGACTCTCCCAGATCATTGGCTTGGGCTTGGTGATGAAGACAACTAGCCTCCACGCTCACCTGCTAGGAGCTACCCATCTGCTATGGGCCAGGGTTTCCAGTGGTACAGCTGGGATCACTTTTTAAAACTTTTTGCGCTCCTAGAAATTGCTATTGAATCACAGTGCCTCTAGTAATGTCACTTTTTTATTGACACCCATTGTCAGGACAGCAATTCTCTCCCTCTATCTTCAGCAATAAGAATGTTATTTCCAAAGTAGTGAATGATGCTCTTTGGGGATTTCATTTCAAACTGCTAGTAAAAATAAGGCTCTTCCCTATTTTTGCCCCTGTCTCTTTTAATTCAAGCGCACATCTCTATCAGTCATATGACAAATAAATGAACACAAGTGATCACTCTGTCAATACCTTCAGCAGCACAAGCAGAGCTGATGCATGTGTTTTCAGACCACATTGTTCTTATTTAGCGCAAAACACATGACTCAGAGAAATCCAATAGCTCAGTATTTTTATGCTATTTTTGTTACTAGACAAAACCCTAAAATAATAATTACATATGTATATATATAACACTTTTTCTAAATAGTTTTAAACATCAAATAGTAAAGTTCATCTTTTTCAAGATAGTTTAAACATCAAATAGTAAATGTTCTTTCATCTTAATAGTTAATACTTTGAAAGGAAATAAACATATCAATGATAACATTATTTTTAATTTTAATGTTTTAAATCTGTATTTAATTTGATATAGATGAATAAATGTGGTGTTAGGATACGTATTCTAGAGTTCTCAGTGAAATCTTTTTCCATTTCCTTTATAGATTAGTTACCTCTCCCCTCAGCTAAACACATCATAGTAGTGTTTTCTTGCATTAAAAACCCACTCTAATAGCCTGTCTTGATCCTTCACAGTTTTTTCTATGTTCAAATAATCATTTACAGTCATATATAGTACACACACACACACAATACTACGTACACTATTCTACATCATGCTCTTCTCACTCAACAATACCCAGTACATATACCTCTAAGTCACCTGGTATATCTCTAATTAATTATTTTTATTACCTGCAAAATATTATACTTCATGTATTCTATGTATCTATTCCTAGCATAATGACATATCTGTTAAATGTTAGGGAACCAACATATTTGATGCAAATGAGAAATAAGGTACAGAAAAGGGACAAAAAATATATATAAGCGTTATAATTTGTAACATAGTAGATGTGGGTGATGTGGTTGAGACAGGCAGTCACAATGAGCATCCTAATACTCATCTCAGAATTGAATTTACTCACCCAGTCACAGACAACCCCCACGACCATGGCGGAAAGATGGAGGGTGCCTCTTTGAGCTTATAGCTAGCATAAGCACAAGATGTGTCTTGTCAACAGGCTGGCTTCAAAAGAGAGAAAACCCTAGATGAGGGTTCATGGGGGCAAGGGGACAATGGGCTGAACCAAACAGGTTTAGTTTCTTCTCCCAAGCTCACCAATCAGATGATTTCTTCCTGCATCCAAAAACAGGAGTGAAGGAGGGATGGGGAGCAAGGTCAGCTTTCCTGTAGCTGAAGCCTCCCACATAGAAATGTGAGTTCAGAAACTATAATTATATCTAACAGTTGCTTTTTGAATAATAGTATCCTTATAGTAAATTTTGATATCTGATAAGACAAAACCCTTCAATATTCTTCATAATTATTCTTTTATTAGCTTTTAGGTACATATTTTCTTTCATATAGACTTCCAGATTTTTTTCATTCTCTCCCACCTCTATTCCCCACTTATAATATGGGTAAAGTCTGAGAATTGCATTAAGCATTTTTTTAGTAATTGATATTTTGTAATAGTAATTCTTTTCATCCAGAAATCTAATAATGTCTTTCTATTTTCTTTGATCCTATTTTATGTCCTTCATTAATATTCTTTTGTGGATTCTTAGGAAAGTAACTTTCAAGAATTTTACAATCTTTAACTGAGATTGTGAATAGATTCTTTTTTTCAGTTCACTCTCTAGATCCTTATTACTAGGATAAAGAAAAGTTATTCATTTATATATTTATTCTATAAAAATTTACTTTAAAATTTCTAAGAAAAGTACTAACTGCACATGTGTAATAATAAATTTGAAAACACTGAGATATAAATAATTTCCTGCAAAATGTAAATTATCAAAATGTAGGCCCCAAAAAGGAAAACCTTAATAGATCAATTGAATATTGAGGAGCAGCCTAGCACAGTAGCTCATACCTGTAATCCCAGGACTTTGTGAGGTCAAGATAGGTGGATAGCCTGAGCCCAGGAGTTCAAGACCAGCCTGGGCAACATGCCAAAATGGCATCTTTACTAAAAATAAATAAATAAATAAATAAAAATACAAAAAATTAGCCAGGTGTGGTGGCGTGCACTTGTATTTTCAGCTACTTGGGAGGCTAAGGTGGGTTAATCACCTGAGCCCAGAAAGTCTAGGCCACAGTGAGCCATGATCATGCCACTACACTCCAGCCTAGGCAACAGGAGTGAGACCTTGTCTCAAAAAACAGTAATAAATAACGAATATTGAGGAGCTTCAGTATAGCAAAACTTAGTAACTGGAGATAAAATTTCATAAGCTCAAAGCACTTCCTTCAAATGAAAGCTGACCAACCCAATTTAGCAGAAATTGCATCACTTCCGAGTTTAAAGAAATAAAGAGGTGTTTTGAGAATCTGTCCATCCTGACTTCACATCGAAGACTGACATTAAGCCACCATGTTGCACAAGTTGTGCAACATGCACAAACATCCATAAAATTGGCCTAGTGTCTAATGCATCAAAAAGGAAGCCTAAACTGACTCATGGACATGCTGTGCTAATGAAGAAGAGTAGAGGTGGAGTTTTCTCTACCTTTAATCTCTTTCAGGCGTACCTTCCAGAAGAAAGGCCAGGTATGTTGCAGCTGTGCCAGCCTCAGATCAAAAACATCAATTTATGCTGCAAAGATTGTGCTTTGAGAAACACGCTAGAATTCAGACTGAATGAATCCATAGGAATCTTAAGAAGTTTCAATAAAGGAGTTGAAATAATGTTAAATGTTAATATGAAACAATAAAGAAAAAAACTATAGGCTAATAATGCATTTTTCTATAAGGCAGATTTTTTTTTAATTTAAGTAGATAGTTTATTTGAGTTAAGCTGGAGGATTGCAACCCAGGAGCATAGATTCAAGTTGCCCTGAGTATATACTCCAGTTAGCAACAAGTGGATTTGTAAAGGCAAAAAATGGGGACCAGAAATGGGCTGATACAAAGTTGTTTGTCAGAAATTCTCACTGGTTTAAAGAAATAATATTGCTTCATGATTGGCTATACATTGTTAAGCTATAGGATAAGTTTGTCCAACTTGCAGCCCGTGGGCCACATGTGGGCCAAGACAGCTTTGAATGCGCCCCAACACAAATTCATAAACTGTCTTAAAACATTATGAGATTTTCTTTTTAGCTCATCTGCTATTATTAGTATTAGTGTATTTTACATGTAGCCCAAGACAATACTTCTTCCAATGTGACCCAGGGAAGCCAAAAGATTAGACACCCTTACTATAGGTTACAGGTTATGGTGTCCAGTGCGGCATTATTAAGTTAATTTACAGCTGCCTGTGGCAATAGCAAGCAGTTTCGGGAGATGAATACGTAGCTCAAAGGGGAGAGTAGGGCGTGACTGCCATCTCATTTTAATGTATGAGACAGATTTATTAACAATGCAGGTAAGTAATGATTCTAATCATCTTCTTAATGTCAGTGAATACAATATTGTGTTTATTCAAAGGAAGGCTGGTTAAACACGTCCAAAACTGCAGAGAAAATATTCGTGTGTGTAAACTAAAAGTTTGGTGCTTTCCTAAGCACTACAGATCCACCTGAGATGAAAGCGTTATTCTGTCACCCGAAAAATGCAAGAAAAAAAGAAAATAAGACACTTGAAATGTCTGTTCGCTCTAAAATTAATCTTTCAGGAGATTTTGTAGTTCCTTCTTAAAACACCAATACTAAAACACAGAGTACAATAAGTTGTGCAAGTTTTACAGGTTTGACAAACGAACTTGTAACTTACTAATTATAAAAGTATCAGTCTATGATGCCTCATTAGGTAAAAAGCCAGTAATACATGAGTCTTTGGTAGAAAAATGCACTGACTCTGAAGAATAAAGAATGACAGCCTCCTCTTTTAGAAGCATTTCCATTCCTCATCATCGTAGAACTAGTAGTTCTCAACTGCAGTCATTCCTAAAATCCTTGGAGGTCATTTTTCCTTAATGTTCCATGCTGTTTTCAGACTCCATTCTTCTACAGACTGGCGTCTGCGGCATGGCAAGAAACACAGATGCTGCTTCATACATTTCCATTAGCAGGCAGGGCTCCAGGCATGTGGTTTCAGAAGCCGGTGGAGCTGTCTACATGTTATTTCTTCCCATGGGTGGAGATCTAAATTAAAACACTCATAAAAAAGAAAATCTCCCTCCTCAGAAATTACCAACAATAAGACCAATACAATTTGATTACTAGAAAAACAGAAGCCAACTCTCCCATGTTACTTAAAAATACTTGAGGACTTCTGAGAATTGTGCTGTTTATCATCAAAAGGAAGATGTAAAATATACAAATGAAGGGGACATAGCAGAACCACAGAGTGTAGTAAATTAATATTTGACTTTGCATAGCTGGTTCTCATCTTTTCATATCATATCATCCTATCACCTGAGATGATGGAAGAGTTAGGACAATGTTAGGTCCAGGAGGGATGCCAGGTTCCCTGGGTCTAACCAAGATCCAGAACTTTCTAAGTTCTAAGTCTAGTGTCTTAGATTGATATACTATTGTCATACTTTACCTTATTTTAATTTCTTATGTTCTAATAAATTATTAGAATATTTAAATAACATTTAAATTTCTAAATAGAGCTAAAGTATGTGTTCTTATGAGTGCTATTTTTCTCATAGAAGTAGCAGAAAAGATTTACCAATAACAAACTTTATGGGAGGGAGACAGACAAGGAGGAGGGACAGGCATTCTCTTACATTATCGGTGGGAACATAAATTGGTATAGTCTTATGGATGACAATCTATGAAAAATTTGGACTGTATGTAGTGGAGAAAGGCAATACAAGCAATCCAACTAAGAAATAAATTATGCCATGTATACTAAGCAGTATACAGGAAACAAATTGGGATAAATGATTTTTTAAAATGAGGATGAGGGTGCCCAAGTGTTGGGAATAAAGACATCTCTGAGAAGGTCTCATTAGCTACCACTTAATGGTGGGGAGGTTCTGAGTGAAGACTTGAGGCAGAAAGAGCTTAGGGCTTTGGAAGAATTAAAAATGTGCCTGTGAGAGAAAAGGAGTGTGCAATATGCCGGGAGAGGATAATGGAGAATAGGTCAGGCAGTTCCCTATACGACATGACAGGCAGTTTCTATTCTGTTCCAAGCACAGTGGAAGCCGTGATCTTTTTAGAAATAGCACTCAGTGTGCTAAGTGAGGGACAAACTGGACAAGAGGTGAGAAAAAAGCAAAAGCTCAGTTATAAGCCCACTGCCCAGGCTACATGAGAGATGTTAAAAATTTAGCTAATGAGGAAGCTCAGAGAAGAGAACTAAAGTGGATTCGAAATACATTTTGCAAGTAAATCAAACCTTGTCAGTTGTACCTCTGACAAATAAAAACTGAGGAAGAGATTTTCCTAAAAGAAACATTTTGTTAAAGTGAGCATTAGGTTCATTTGGAAAACTCCTTCGTCACACTTTTTATGACCTTACAAATATACTACCACAAATAAGCAATTACCTGACCAGACTAATTCAGAGCAAAAAGAGGTTGACTGTGGTCCACAGCATAAGTAAAACTTTTAGAAAGTTATGTTCATCTACATTTACCCTTCTGAAGTCTGGGTTTAAATCAGCATATGATAAAAATTTTGCAAATCTTTTTAAAGAAATCATTCCAGGGATCACAGAAGCATGGTGAACCACATTACATACCATCTAAAAGGAAATTGGGTTAACAGCTCCTTTTACCAATTATTCAAGTGCAGACTGTTCTCTACAGATGCACAATTATTGCATTTTGTTACATTTCTGGATATTTTCATATGATGATCCTAAGGGAAGAGGTGTACGATTTCCATTACTTTGAGTAACAAAAAGTGATAGATCATTATTTTTGCAAGCCATCTCAAGATATATGTATAACTTTGGGTTTTTTTGTTTTGTTTTGTTTCTTGAAGCGGAGTCTCGCTCTGTCACCCAGGCTGGAGTGCAGTGGCGCTTTCTTGGCTCACCGAAACCTCCGCTTCCAGGGTTCAAGAGATTCTCCTGCCTCAGCCTTCCAAGATTACCCTCCTGGGATTACAGGCTCGAGCCACCACGCCCGGCTAATTTTTTTGTATTTTTAGTAGAGACGGGGTTTCACCATGTTGGCCAGGCTGGTCTCAAACTCCTGACCTCAGGTGATCCACCTGCCTCAGACTCCCAAAGTGCTGGGATTATAGGCGTGAGCCACCATGCCTGGCCCAAGATGTATATATAATTTTGTTAACGCATGATATGTGGAACTATGATCTCAATTCATGAATTTCTGGATATTCAAGAATAATTAAATACCAAAAAGTAGTAACGTCTCAGATATAAGATATATTACATGCTTCCCGTCAAAACAAACTAAAGCCAGTGAAGGCTTGCCAGTGAAAGCAAAGTTAATTAACATTCTCTACTTAATAGGCAATAAAAGTTCTGTAGATAATGAGTTCTAGAAACATCATGGAAACCTCTGAAGATACTGCCCATTGGAATAAATATTCATTCTTACTGCTTCACTCCTTATATGACAATATAATATGGTACAATTTCCACCAAAGACAGAAATGGTTTCTTTAGCTTTTTCAACCTGTGATGTGTTGTACCCACTTTCCAACTCATGTATTTTCAATATGGCACATTAATTGAAGCACAATCTACACACACAATGAAGATCCCTTTCAGTGATTATGATAGTGTTATAATTCTTATCTTTATTTCAACCTCTTGAGTAAGATCCAGTTTCAGGTTGGGCTTCGGTTTCCAAAGACATTTTCTAGAGAATAATAACATAACCACTCACTGGAAAACACGGGAAAATTCTTTATTCTTTCCTTTTCCAAACATAAATGAGAAGAAAAGAGAAAGAACTTCTAAGTCCAGAGGCTCTACACAAATGCACGTCCCAGCAGGACTAACCTGCAGATTACCTTCCTAACACCGTGTAAACGTGGCCCCAATGCAAGGGTGCTTTATTACCGTACTGAGGTCCCCAGTCTTCCAAAGGAAAGGAAGTGTTGGCTTAACAGAGTGCTGTCAAGGGCACTTGGAAAGATGAGAGATCCCCAAATGCCTACGGACAGCACGATGAGATTTGTCATTGCTTTCTACGATCATCCTGTACAGGGACAAGAAATGGAACCAGCCTGCATCAGACCAATGTGCCATATGACGCTCCTATCAAGGCTGCATTTGCTCTTAATATACTACCTAACCAGGAATCCCTAGATGGTATTTCAAAATACAAAACTGAATTACCAGTGAAATCCTTAACCTGTGTTCAGGTAAGCTAACAGTGGAATGATCATTACCTTTTTAAGCACTAATTAATTAAAATTGTTAACAAACTGGAGTTTTAGAAAATGCAGATCATAACAAAGTGAATCATATCTAGAATTTAGTCCACAATGCAATTTAATAGGTATGCTTACAAATATAATTCATTGGCTATCATTTTTAAAAATCTCCTTTGCCTTCATCACAATAACACCCTGAAGAGTTGCAATATATTAAATGATGGGAAAGAAAAAACTAAAAGTGTATTGTTTGTCTCTTCTTCCCTGCCTCCAAGTTTAGAATGCTATTATTCATAAAGTCTAGCTTTCTTCACATTATTTTTCAAATAACTTTCTTTTTTAATTATAAAAACAATGTATCCTCATTAAAAAACAAAATCAGAAAATGTAATATATAAAGATGTAATGAAGAAAAAATAAAAATACATCTATAATCCCCTCATTGAAAAAATAAGTTCTAGTATATTATGGGGTTTGTCCATGCTTATGTATTTCCTCACATTATATTATAAGAAAAAAGCATCCATATACATCCACATGAACCCAAACTCTCACCACTGTTAAACAAATTCAAACACTAAATTCAGAAAGGTAACCAACATTTTGGTCACTGAATTCCACATTATATAAATCACTAACAAATTCAATAGTACTCAGCTCAGATTTCATCACATTTATTTGTTAACTAGTCTAGTCACAGAGAAATTACTTCCTAACTCAGAAAAGACCTTGTCCTGTGTCTCAGTTTTCCCATGTTGGAAAGGATTCAGTAGTAGTTCACTTTTTGATTTTAGTCAAAAAGTGCATAAAATATGATATATAGAATTTAGTGGGAACTCTACAGAGAACACCAAATTTGATCTTTTGAAATTTTCTTTCCTAGTGGAAGCAGATTTTAAGGGTTCTCTAATTATTTCTCTATTAGCATCAACACTCATCAGATTTGTCACAAATCCATTTAAGATATATGGTAAAACTCAGGGATGAGCAATTTTTCTTTTTTTCTGTAAAGAACAAGAAAATATTTTTGACTTTGTGGCCATACAGTCTCTATCCATATCAACTCAGTTGTTACAACACAAAAGCAGCCATTCACAATGCATGAACAAATGGGCATGGCTGTGATCCAATAAAACTTTATTTACAAAGTCTTTATTTCAAAAACAAGACTTTTCTGGAAATGAAGAGTGGTAATGGTCATGGTTGCACAACAATGTGAATATATTTAATGCCACTGATTTGTACACTTAAAAATAGTTAAAATGATAGATTTTATGTTATGTATATTTTACCACAATTTAAAAAGAAACAAAAACAAAATTTTGTTCACAAGATGTTTTTTCTAACTCCTAGACTAGACAGTCCTTTCTGCTTAAAATACTCTGTGATTGGCCTGGCGCGGTGGCTCATGCCTGTAATCCCAGCACTTTGGGAGCTGAGGCGGGAGGATCACGAAGTCAGGAGATCGAGACCATCCTGACTAACACGTGAAACCCCATCTCTACTAAAACTACAAAAATTAGCCGGGCGAGTTGGCGGGAGCCTGTAATCTCAGCTACTCGGGAAGCTGAGGCAGGAGAATCACTTGAACCCGGAAGGCGGAGCTTGCAGTGAGCCGAGATCGCGCCATTGCACTCCGGCCTGGGCAACACAAAGAGACGCAGTCTCAAGTAAGTAAGTAAGTAAGTAAATAAATAAATAAATAAATAAATAAATAAATAAGAATAATATTTCATTTTCTGTACTACTCGGGAGGCTGAGGCAGGAGAGAGCCTCCTCAATTCAGGAGAATTGCTTGAACCCGGGAGGCAGAGGTTGCAGTGAGCCGAGATCGCGCCGCTGCTCTCCAGTCTGAGCGACAGAGCGAGACCCCGATTCAAAAAAAAAACTGTGATTAAGTGGTTTCTAAAACCTAATGTGTAATACTTGCAAAGATAAAATTGCTCTTCTACCAAACCTTTCTTTCAATATTTCTGAAACTGTAAAAAGTACTTTAAATTCTAATGTTATAAGCAAAGTAGCTAAAATGGGGCTGGTAATTTTTCCCCTCTGCTTTATCTTGGGTTAGAGTCGAAATATTTAAGCACTTCCGAGTATGTAACAGCAAGCAGGTTCACCACACTGGGGAAAATGTCTTGAGTAATGAAAAGAGCACCAAGATAATCTACCTTATTAGGCAATCTAGGCTTTTTTGAAAGTTATAAATGAAAAGAAATACAGTATAAAAGATGTCATTTGGGTATTATCAGAGTAATTTTGCAACGCATTATTTATATATTTCAAATATTCAAGGCACCATATAACTGTTCAATTTTATTTCTATTTTTTTTTTATTCAAAGCCTACATTCATAGTTGCTTAATGGGATGTTTTTCTTCTTCATATTTTTAGTGCCTTTCAATAAAATATATCATTGCTTAACATCTACATTTTGCTTAACTTTAGATCTACCCACACATACTCAGGCTGAAAATAAATGCTCTTTTACAAGTTAGATTTTGGGGGATTTTGTATGTTTTGCTTTGCTTTTCGGTTTTCATTGTAACCATAGTCAACTAGATTCAGCCATAAGACATCAACACTGACAAACTGTAGTCCGGACTAGCTTTTGCACTTCCACATCATGATTAATTTATTATTCATCTGGTACCTTCCTATTAAACTTTGTCTTTAGCCTGTGAACTTTTCTTTCAGCTTCCAACAAAGGATTTCATTGCTTTAGGAATCGAGGTGTGGCTAAGTTTTTACCTGGGAGCAAAGGTGATGCAAGCGTTTCTGGTGAGACCTACCCTTGGTTTAGGGTGGGGAGGGACCGCATAACAGACCATCTGTAGACTCCTTTGGAAAGCAGCAGAGACGCTGCAGAGGGCTTTTCTTAGACATCATCTGCAGACGGCTGGCAGGATAGAAGCAGCGGCTCACTTGGACTTTTTCACCAGGGAAATCACAGACAATGATGGGGCTCTTCCCCAGAACTACAGGGGCTCTGGCCATCTTCATGGTAAGTCCTGGATTTTCCTAATAATCACAAACTTCCCTGCTTCCTCCCTTGTTAAAGAATATTATATTTGATTGCACAATCTTTATTATAAATTCTAAAAGGAGTGCAGTGGAAATCAACACTTTGAAATGAAATCGTGAAGATTACCAATTTCCTTCTTTTGTTGTTTTTTGTTTATGTTGTATTTTACATAGAAAAATAAACCAGAAAGAAATGAGTTTTAAAAACCATTTAGAATTTTTTTTAGTTAGTGAATTAAGTAATCTTAATCACAGGTTATATTTTCCACAACATTTTCACTTTCTTTAAAGTTATGCTTTTACTAGTTTTTCTAACCCACAAACAAGAACACAGGAGCCACTTCTATTTTCCAAGACTACATGTCTCTTAGCATATAGCTAAGAACTCTACACGCCTGGGCTTGATACCTGACACGCTTTTAAAAGTAAAAAATCGCAGAATTAAAATCAAAGCAGTGTTTGACTCTAGAGAAGTTGGGAGGATTATTAAGTAAGTATTTATGTTTAGCTATTATGTGCCAAAAGAAAACGTCAGCCTTTGGGGATGGGGGGAAAGACATACAACATTTTAAAGCCATTTTTTTCAGAAGAGTAATACTTCTGTTGATTGAGAAAGTCGTACATAGTATTATCTAAAAGAGAAACGGAATGTCACAGACTGTTTAAAACCTGGATGTTACAGACTAACTTACTCCTTAACTGTGTTCTTATAGCAAAAAAAAAAAAAAAAGAAAAGTCACAATATTATCTGTTACACGCAGATATCAAAATAGTTAAATATACCTTAAAAATGAATGTCAAAACAATTCCTAATGCTAATTTGTATGGTTTCCATGATAAGCTGGGTTGGCCTAGGCATCAATTTACCTCATTTCTTCATCTAAAAAATTGAGATAAATGGACTTCAAGAAGTCACAGGGAGATAGATCTCAAGAAAGGACTTTCTTAGCTCTCCCTAAGATTTTTGTTTTTGTTTCTGTTTTTGTTTTTGAGACAAGGTCTGGCTCTGTTGCCCAGGCTGGAGTGCAGTGGTGCGATCTCCAACTTCTGCCTCTGGGGTTCAAGTGATTCTCGTGCCTCAGCCTCCTGAGTAGCTGAGATTACAGGCATGCACCACCACAGCTAGCTAATTTTTTTGTATTGTTAGTAGAGATGGGGTTTTGCCATGTTGACCAGTCTAGTCTCAAACTCCTAGCCTCAATGGATCCATCCACCTCGGCCTCCCATAATGCTGGGATTGCAGATGTGAGCCACTGCACCCAGCCTCTAAGATTCTATTTCTATTACGACAATGTAACTGTGTTCAGTACCTGATTTTATTTGAAAGGAGGATGTTGTTAAAGAGAAATGTGACAGTTGTATGACTTTCCCACCTTTCCAGATGGGAAATGTCTGGGCTGAACTCCAGGTGGTCTGATAACCCCTATGTCCAAGCCAATGGCAAAGCTCAGGAAGTTAGGGGCCATGCAGCATGGGCTGTCGGGATAGTATTGCCATGAGGACATAGGATTGGGCCACCATAAGCTAAGGGGGGCTCTTTTTTTTCTGCTTTGACATATAGGCCACTCTCAATTACCCCTCTGATTCTGGAGGGACTGTGACATCCTTATATTGAGGCTAATTTTTATTTTTATATTCCCAATGCTTATTATATCTGTCTTAGAGTGGACATGCAATTGTTTGAAGAATGAATAAATGAATGATTTAATGAGCCTTCTCTAAACTAAAAAACCCCTGCACAATGTCGCTATAATTCTAGTCATAAAGGAAACTATGAAATGACATGTATTTGGTTCCACTCAAGAAAATTTTACATACACATGCTGTTTAAACAACAATATAACTTCATACATAATTGTTCAACTGAGTGGTCTAGACCTACTCTGTCCAATATGGTAGCCACTAGCCACATGTGGTTTTAAGCCACTTGAAATGTGGTTGGTCTGAGTTGAGGTGTGCTATTTAATATAAAATATACATCATAATTTGAAGAAGACTTTGAATGAACAAAAGAATGTAAAATATGTCATTAATAATTTTTTATGTTGATTACATGTTGAAATGATAGTATTTTGGATGTATTAGATTAAGTTAAACGTATTGTTAAAATGCATTTCACCTTTTAAAAACGTTTTAAATGTGACTAAATTTTTTAATTATATGTGGTTCGCATTTGTGGTTTTTATCTTTCTATTGGACAGTACTGGTCTACTATTAATGCTATTGATAGAAGGCAGTGTCAGTCAGGAGAGAGGCAATCAAATCTTTATGGATTCAGTGAAATTTGAGCTGATTTGGGATAAGTATAGATGGGCGGGCCAAAAGGAGATCTCTTGGGTTGTCAGAAGAGTATAATCAAAGGCAGGCACAGTTAGGATTTGCCTAGAGGAAATGGACACACCAATTTGACTAGCATGACAGTTTGCTTTGGAGAATCTGGACGTGAATTGGAAAGGCAGCTGAGGGTCAGATTGAAAAGTGCATTTTGTGAAGGCTCATGGAAACCTTTTACAAGTGGGGAGCCACCCAGAGTTTTGAAATAATGTGGTCATGGGGGGGAAAAGCAATGTTTTCTAAAGCATTCTCAAATGGGAATGCTCATCTTTTGTTGTTGCAGGGTGGGTTCTGAAAGTTGGCAGATGTGTTTGAAGGTTTTGTAATAATCCACCATCCAGTGACCATACATGGGTTGCCCAGAACAGTGAGAAATAATAGCAAAGTCATAGACTTAAATCTCTGGCTATGCCACTGACTCACTACAGGCTTTGTTTCCTCAACTGTCAAATAAGAATCACACCCCACCCCCTGCCTAATGAAAATGGTCATAGTGAGAATAAAGCAGCAATGCATGCAAAACAATTAAAAAGTGCTGTGAGAAAGATGAAGTGATTTGTAAACCCTCTAATTTTTATCACTTGTACTATTTTTAGTAATGGGGTAATTCTTGATAACTTCTTCATATTGTGTCTTACTATCTTAAATAACCATGGATACCAGTGTTAGTAAGTCAAGAAAGGGCCTGCATTTGTCTTGAGCTAAAAAGTATATCAAAAACAGTTGTCGTATCAATTTTTAAATTGACAGGAAAAAATAAAAGCTATATTTGGGAGGAGAAGGCATGGGGAATAACTGTCTACTCTTGAAAAAAAATGTAGTATTTATCAGTTTCTTGTGCTTGTTTGATCCATTTTATGCAATGTAAAATAAACGTTTTTGAGGAAAGGACTCATGGTTGAAAATGCTTATCTTCAGAGATTTAATCTTTTGAAAAAAAAATTTATCTTCAGAGGAAACCATTGTGTTTTGTAGTCCACCAAATCCGAAACAGTTTGTCATCCAACACTGCTATGAGCATTTGGACAATTTGCTATATAACTTTATGTTACTATATTAGGTAAAGCTTTCCTCACTAAAAATTAATAGAGAGGTTTGAAATCTAAAGATTTTTAGAGTACAATTTTTTTAAAGAAGTTGGTGGTAGGAAAAAAAAGAGAGAAGTAGTTTAAATACCAAGTTTGAGTTAGCAAGTGTTCTAAATACAGCACAACTATCTTCAACCACTTTGTTTTCTATAAAACATCTAAAAAGAAAATCTTTAGAAAAAGAATTCTAGGCTAAATGGCCCAAATGTTTAACAAAATGAAAAATCTCTAAGCTATCTCTTCTTCTCCTGATTGACCCAGTTTCCAGCACTGCTAATATATATAAAAATAAATGTCCTACTGAACCTCCCAAAAAGTTAATATTCTAAAATCAGAATAACCTTGCGAAGTGGTTCTTCCAGCCCTGCCTACTTGGGCAGAAGTCAGGAAAGATGTAATTACTTCTACCAATTAGCGCTCCCTCTTGCTTCATACCTGAAACCGGTTTTCATCTGGAACTAGAACACTCAGTGCTCATGAGGTTTCTCACAAACCTTTTAGCCTTTGGCTCTTTCTGTCCAGTTAAGAGTCAAGCTGGTAGCCTAAGGTGAGGCCTTGCTTTGGGTAGTTCACCATAAGAAAATTACATAGACGATTTGGTTACTACTCATAATCACAAGATGAATAATTGAATCTGTCTAATATACACCTTTTTCTTGGAGAGCTGCTGTGCAGCTGGCTAGGTTGTACACTGCACAACTCCAGGAGGTGCAGTCACATAAACTACAGCGTGAGCAGTGCCCTGGCATTATTCAAGGAGCAACCTACACAATTGTACAGTGGAGTACTGTTTCTTTTCTCTTTCTCATGGTCAAGAAAGAGAACAATCTTATGCACCTTGACAGTGAATAATTACAGGTCACTTCATATAAAAATGGCTCTTTTAGGCTGGGTGTTGTGGCTCATGCCTGTAATCCCAGCACTTTGGGAGGCCAAGGCAGGCAGATCACGAGGTCAAGAGATTGAGACCATCCTGGCCAACATGGTGAAGCCTCATCTCTACTAAAAATACAAAAATTAGCTGGGCTTGGTGGTGCGCACCTGTAGTTCCAGCTACTCGGGAGGCTGAGGAAGGAGAATCGCTTGAATCCGGGAGGCAGAGGTTGCAGTGAGCCGAGATGGCACTACTGCACTTCAGCCTTGTGACAGAGCGAGACTCCGTCTCAAAAAAAAAAAAAAAAAAAAGCTCTTTTATACCTCTTTTGAAGTTTGGTGACAGAATTGGTTAACATTTTATTAAATGGCAATTTAATAAAACTAACTTACTTTGGGCTGGGCTCACCTATGTGCTTTACACCTATTAATTTAATCCTCACAACAAACCTATAAGGTAAGTAAAATTAATTATTATTCCTATTGTACAGATGAAGAAACTGAAAGATTAAGGAATGCTCCCAAGTTATATGCTAGTACATGGTTGGGAGTTGGATTTAAATTCAGTGATTCAGAATCCAGTATCCAATTTTATATTATCATACTTGACTGCAGCCTACACAGCATTTCAAATGAGCATTTAAGAATATCCAGGGATATTTATTTTTCTTAGCATTCTGTCATGATACAAGGCTTAACTTTCTAAATTAATTGAGTTTACTCTAAAAATCAGTTATTGGAAATTGAATTCTTCACAATTAAATAATTTCCAAGTAATTAGACATATATCAACTTTGTTCAATTAAGGAATTTGCTTTGATAAATACAAAGTTTATCACAATGTTTCAGAGTTTTTAAATTTTAAATTTCAATATATATAGAAAGCTATGAGATATTATGAAAGATGTTAATATGAATGATATTACTTACCTGTGTATATTTCATGACATTTTTCCCAAAAAAATTTAATAAATACAAAATCATGTTTAAAATTTGGACTGATTTATTTGAATTATCTAATTCATTCTACAAATTTCCCCAAGAATCCCCATTCTAGAAATCAGAAGTGTAGTCAGGCCCTAGGCCTGGCTGGGATGAGCTACCTGCATCTAATCCATAGTCTTATGTTCTGTCCCCTGCCACACTAAAGCATGAGGTAACCCCAAACAAGATCTCGGCCAAACTAAAGTAAAGAGCAGGTGCTATTATACTTGCTTTTTGTTTAATCTAGCTACCCATATCCTCAGATTATATTTATTGTGTACATACCATATTCAATAGGAACCTTAATGATACAACCATATACATTTTTATTAACTAATAGAGCATATGGGTATCAAATTGCTTTATTTCATATATTTTTTAAATTTAATAATTAGATTTGCTTTTGATAATATTTGTAATTCATATCTATACCAAGGCACTAAGGCTATATCAATGCTTTAAAAATCATATAATTAAAATTTACAAAATAACCAGAAAACAAAAAGAAAGAAAAGTACAGTAATTCTCAAGATAAGGGAGGTTTTCTCCACATTGGTATTTCCAATCCAGGCCACCAAAAGAGACAACTTAGTTCATTCAAATCGTCAGAAAACTATGTAAATATTTATTAGCTTGATTTAGTCATTCCACAGTTTATACATATCTCAAAGCAGCATGTACATGATAAATATATACAATTTTGTCAATGAAAAAATAGATTTACAAATAAAAACACATAAATTGTTTTTAAAATATCCAAAATTATTATATTAGCAAATTAACTAAAACAAGTAGCCATCATATAAATATTAACTAAAATAATTTTTTTTTAAAAAATACTATTCTAAATAATGTAAGGCTGTGCTGTCCTCTAAAAATCTGAAGATCATTGCAATATTCAGAAATGTTTCCCATCACCTACTTCCCGGGAAGACAGAAATTCTACCTTATTGTGTATTAGAAGGATCATTCTCTGTAGGGCTAGTCCAAGCATGATTCATATTTTCGGGATGACTCTCCAGTTTTCCTGTAAAGGGGAGCCTGCCTGGCCCATCCCTCCTCTCACGTGTAGCTGAGTCATTCTTATGCTCTGAGAAAGGAATTGTGCAGTTACTACATTGCTCTGGTCTTTTCTACCAAGTAACTCAAGGTATTGCTTTAAAAAGAGCAACAATGTTGGAAAATAATTTTGAGACATGTTATAACCACAAGTAATGGTTCTTTTCCATGACAAATTTGAACACACACTCTTTGGAATCAAGGTTTCAGCTGGAATGTCTAGAAGGGAAGAGTCCTGACATCTTATGTCTGACATAATTACTCATTTGGTTCAGACTTGGACTAGTCTATTCATTATAACCCTAGAAAATAAACAATGTAATAAATCTACATTGTTTCATGAGCAACCATAGTCTTTTGCCAAATAGAAATCTAAATTGACTATCATATAATTTTCTTTGTACCGTTAGTTTTTTTTTTTTTCTCTTTATGACAACTTTGGTTAGAATTTAGCAGTAGTTGGCTCACACCTGTAATCCCAGCACTTTGGGAGGCCAAGGCGGGTGGATCACCTGAGGTCAGGAGTTCGAGACCAGCCTAGCCAACGTGGTGAAACTCCGTCTCTGCTAAAGATACAAAATTAGCCGGGTGTGGTGGTGTGCCCATGCCTGTAATCCCTGTTACTCGGGAGGCTAAGGCAAGAGAATCCCTTGAACCCGGGAGACGAAGCTTACATTGAGTCAAGATCGCACTATTGCACTCCAGCCAGGGCAAAAATTGCACTCCAGCCAGGGCAAAAAGAGCGAAACTCCGTCTCAAAAAAAAAAAAAAAAAAAAGAATTTAGTAGTAGTGAGGTACATGCTCTGGAGTTAGGCTACTGCGGTCGCTATCCTATTATGGCCATTAGCTAGGGCAAAGTATTCATTCCCTCGCGTCTCCAATTCTTCATCTGTATACTAGGGATTATAATACTAGAATCTCCTTCAGGTGCCTGCTGTAAGTATTACATAAGACAGTAAGTATAAAGCTCTAGGAGTAGCCGCTGATACCAAAACTACACAATAAACATTAGCTACTGTTATTACTCTTGTAGTTTTTTTTTCTTCTGACTTATTTTCCACCATTATTTTCCTACCAGATTCATCAGATAATCAGTGGATTAGCAAATACTTGTTAAGCACCTGTGAGGGTTACAAGAAAAAAAAAAAAAACCTAATAGCACTGAACTGGAAAGTTTACAATACTCCTGGCTTAGCACAGAAATTCTTTCATGCACATAAAACAAGAAATAATAAACTGTGGTAAACCATCATGGGCTAAATTTCATGGTACAGAATATGTGTTGTACAAACTCAGAAAAAGAGACATCAGTAAAGACAATTTCATGGAGGTTGTTGGAACTTGATGGATCTGAAAGGATGAGCAATATTTAAGTGGGTGGAGTAGAAAGAGGTAATGCATGCCAGGCAGAACAGAAGATGACAAATGACACAGATGAACGTCTCATATGCTCTTGAGAAGGTGAAGACCCTAGCCTACATGGCTTCATTTTACTATCATTTAATTTTGGGGGGCCACTCTGAAAATTAAGTTCAATATTTAAATTGAAGTAATAGAGCAGAGATGAACAGATCCATGTCTCACTGCAAACAGGGTTTGTGATTGGAATAGCATATCCTCATCTTTTACGTTTTGTTCTCTAAACCAGACTGGTTCCATTCCATTCTTTTCA
Organism: Pan troglodytes; assembly: GCF_028858775.2. Lineage (NCBI taxonomy): Eukaryota > Metazoa > Chordata > Mammalia > Primates > Hominidae > Pan > Pan troglodytes. The sequence continues at coordinate 41,238,620 of NC_072415.2, forward strand.
CTTGTACAATTAAAGAAAATGTTCTGTAATTGTAGAGGACTAATACAGGATCGCCTTCCTACAAATCAGTTGGGTGGCTGATGGTTTTTAATAATCCCCTGTGGCCCCTTTCTGAAGGATTTCACAATGGTGCTTACCAATGTTTCCCAAAGCAATGACTTTCATAGCTTCCAGGAACTGTGTATAAAGCAGCCAGGTAAGAATTGTGTGGTTGCTGCAACTGACTATTAGGCATAGTTTTTGCAAAGTCCAATAGGTTCTTCTTTATATCATCAAAATTCTGTAGTCAATTAAAAAACTGGTGGAATGTGTTTATATTGACAGTAATATTCCTTTTCCTGGTAGGAACTTACCCTTTGATTATTGCTTCTTGAAACTTACTTCTTTTGAAATAGAAACAAATCACAATATGAACAATGGAATATAATAATCAGGATTATTCATTGTATATAATTCCTTATTTGAAGAATTCACATTTAATTCGACTTTATTTAAATGTCTGCAGGTGGTCATATTGGTTCATGGAGAATTGCGAATAGAGGTAAAGTATGAAAAAGGTTTTTGTACTTAAAATAATAGTTTAGTTTAAAAAATTAAATTGTGTTTAGTAGAAATGAATATTTAATTTCTAAAATTATTCAATAATTTAATTGTGAAAATATATAAAATTAAAATTCTAATAACTGATAACAATATTTTAAAACTAGTCATCCATAAATGTCATTATTATCATTTATTTCATGCATTCTTTTCTTCTTATCTTAAACAAATCAGCTGGTCAAACCCTATGGGCCCAGTAAGATACTGTGGAGTATAAAAAGAAAATATAAAATACGACTAAATGCTAATATTAAAAATCACATAGCTTTGTAATTATTTTAGTTATTTAACATTTATTACTTGCTTGACAAAGTATCAGGTAGAGCTAATTAGATACCTAACAGTCTTAGTGATCTTGAAACATAGGGGGTTCCTCAACTAGGTGTCTGTAATCAATATTCTAAGCAAAAATTGCCATTAATTTCCATAACAAATGGAATCCCTTTTTACATAAGACTAAAGGTCAATATGATGAAGAAGAGATGACTATGCAACAAGCTAAAAGAAGGCAAAAACGTGAATGGGTGAAATTTGCCAAACCCTGCAGAGAAGGAGAAGATAACTCAAAAAGAAACCCAATTGCCAAGGTAAGTTATATCGACAGGAGTGTATGAGTTTTTAGAATAAATGTATAAGGTGTAAATTAAAATAATACGGCAATTCCAAATAACAAAATGAAGACTGGGGAGTCCACAGAACAAGTGAACTGGTATTCTCAACAAAATAGTACAATAATAATAACAATGAGAGAAAGGAAGGTAGCTTCTAGGGTTATGAAAAAGAATTGAGACAAAGAATTGAGACATATTGACCAATTTTAATATAGAAGGCTTACTTGGATACAGAGTCTAGCAAACAAATAGGAAAAATAATGCATGTATAAGACAGAGAAATGGTTGGGAGCAAAATTTGGATTGGTCATGTATTGATAACTGTTGAAGCTCAGTGATAGGATGTATCAGGTTTATTATACTATTCTTTTTCTTTCTTTCTTTCTTTCTTTCTTTCTTTCTTTCTTTCTTTCTTTCTTTCTTTTTCTGAGATGGAGTCACTCTGCCTCCCAGGCTGGAGTGCAGTGGCACGATCTCGGCTCACTGCAACCTCCTCCTCCCAGGTTCAAGCAATTCTCCTGCCTCAGCCTCCTGAGTAGCTGGGATTACAGGCGTGCGCCACCATGCCTGGCTAATTGTTTTTGTATTTTTAGTAGAGACGGGGTTTCACCATATTGGCCAGGCTGATCTCGAACTTCTGACCTCATGATCTGCCCGCCTCGGCCTCCCAAAGTGCTTGGATTACAGGCGTGAGCCACCACGCCCAGCCTGTTATACTGTTCTAACTTTATATATATTTCACATTTTTCATGTTAAAAAGCTTTAAAATTACAACAATAAAAAGTAAATTATTTTAATACATATTTTAACCCTACCATACGATCTCTTTCCCTTTTTGTCTCTCCACTTCCCCCAATTTAAACTAAATAAATATCTTTTGTTTTTTAATGTTGTCAGGTAAAGAGGGAGCCTTCAGGAGTAGCCTTGTCAATATTAAATGTCTTTGACTTTCTTTTAACATTTTAACACTATCATGTGGCCACAGTCTAAGCAAATATTCTAACACTAAAATGATTAGCGCACATCATTGGTTCAGGCTGGTTGTCAAAAACAACGGTTTGATTTTATTTCATATTCCTAGTATCTATCAAGGCAAAAAGTAAATGGCACAATGTCAAAAAGAGTGAATCGAATGAACGGATGACTTTAGACTATGGAAGTGGGGGTGGAGAGGGAAAGGCTTGAGTGATGGTCACCTCAACGTTTTTGGTATTTGGGGCTGTAGATTACTTCAGATTACCAAGCAACCCAGAAAATCACCTACAGAATCTCTGGAGTGGGAATCGATCAGCCGCCTTTTGGAATCTTTGTTGTTGACAAAAACACTGGAGATATTAACATAACAGCTATAGTTGACCGGGAGGAAACTCCAAGCTTCCTGGTAAGTTTGGGTCCTCAACATTGGGCTACCCTTCTCCTTGTATGCCATCGCTTTAGAAAGTGACACTTTTCTACTGGTAAATTTAGAGGAGAGTTCAGTACATGCATCAGTCCACCAGCAAATAACAATATTAGTCCCTCCACAGAGCCTCGCCTGAGGGAACACAGCAGAGGGTGCGTGAGTGAGGGCTGAAATCTAGCATGCCAAGTGCTTCAGTTTGCCATGACACAGCATTAGCCTGGTGGAAGGAGGAACTTGCCCAGTTGGTCTGCCCAGAGCAGGCACCTTTTTCCGCTTTGTCTACCCTTTGGGGAAATATTTCTGCTTTGCACAAAAGTGATGTCCATGCCAACAGAGGCCTTATTTCTACAAGTTTTAATAGTATGAAAACTGATTGCAGAGTAATACTCCACATTTTCCCTCTGTTCCTAGATCACATGTCGGGCTCTAAACGCCCAAGGACTAGATGTAGAGAAACCACTTATACTAACGGTTAAAATTTTGGATATTAATGATAATCCTCCAGTATTTTCACAACAAATTTTCATGGGTGAAATTGAAGAAAATAGTGCCTCAAGTAAGTCTTTTACAGTACTTACCACTTTCAGTTTATCTACTTTCAAATATGAGTCCCACTACAATATGTCATTCTTACAAACTAATTTATGCTCTTAGTTTAATCAGTAGTTTTGAAAAATAAAATTCATTAAGATAAATCTGGGTCTTCCTTTCTAAAATGTGTATTTGAGCTAATTATTTACTATCACTGTATTTCTAGTTATAGTCTGGTTATCAGGTCAATAGTATCTTATTCTATATATACAATTTATATGAGCATTTGGCAGTCACAAAGCTAAACAGGCAGCCTTGGGTAGCCTGGATGCATCAGCTGGGCTCTTTCAGGTTATAAAGGACAGAGACACACTCACATTACTTGGATAATTTGTGGAAAGGGGAGAATTATGACAATCTATCAAGGGAGAAAATTGAGATAGAATATAGCCTCAATCTCAGCAAACGTAAGGCTTAGAGAGAACCGAAGAGTTTGTATGGAAGGAAGCACAGTTCTACCTGGTTGGGAGAGACAGAAAGAGGTATCACAAGTGATATACAATTTTTTGAACATACAGATGATTTTAGGATATTGAAAAATTAGCATCAATGTGAACTTGTTTGGAATATTTAAAGTAAACATAATGTTAATTGTTACATATTCTTTAATAAACGTTTTCCTGTGTTCCTAGACTCACTGGTGATGATACTAAATGCCACAGATGCAGATGAACCAAACCACTTGAATTCTAAAATTGCCTTCAAAATTGTCTCTCAGGAACCAGCAGGCACACCCATGTTCCTCCTAAGCAGAAACACTGGGGAAGTCCGTACTTTGACCAATTCTCTTGACCGAGAGGTACAGCAAAGCACTTGGGGGAACATTCAAGATTAAAGGGTTTGATTATAAGAAAACCAAGAGAGGTGACTCCATTTTACCTGAAAATTAAAAAAGAAAAGAGGTTCTCAGTACTTAACTTGGCTAATCTAGGGAAATTGTTTGCATTTTTAAGTGTGATTCTGGTGAGGTGAGATGTGTACCGGGCACCTGCAGAATCAGTTGTACCCTGAACATACCAGTGGAAGTTAAATAGGGGCAATGAAAGAAGGCATTGACATAGACATACATGGACAAAGATTGAACTGCAGCTAATTCCTCATGTGACGGAGGAGAAGCAAGTGTCTTAGATGAAGGGAGAAATTTCTGTCTGGAATAAAGCCTTCTTTTATATCACACTTTTTCTCCTGACTTCTCTTAATTTTATCCCTGCTTCCAGAGCACTAAAGAATCTCCTTCTCCAATCCCCCTCATTACCTACCACCACCACCTTCTATCTCCATTACTACAGGCTACCCGGTCAGACTCCATATTATTTTTGTACAAATGGCTTTCCCAATAGACTAACAGAGAAGCTCCATAAGTGAGCTTATTACTCCCACCCTACTCATTGCCCATTTTTGCTCTAAGGTTACAGTAGAGTACAGTCCTGCCATAAGAAGCTCACAAAACAGAAAACCTGCCCTAGCCCCTTAAAGACCTCCACCCAACCATCCAGAGTCCCACAAATGTCTTCTACATAAAATTGAATATTTCTACCTCCTTACCCATAGGAATCAAGTAGTTTCCATTTATAATTCTTAGAGATTAATTATTTTTCTTTATTTTTTATCCAAAATTAGCAAGCTAGCAGCTATCGTCTGGTTGTGAGTGGTGCAGACAAAGATGGAGAAGGACTATCAACTCAATGTGAATGTAATATTAAAGTGAAAGATGTCAACGATAACTTCCCAATGTTTAGAGACTCTCAGGTACATCCATTGCTCCTTAAAGAATCATTTAGATATATATTTAATACTTTGAAATCCTAATTCAGGACTTGCCTGTTTGTTGGCTTTTATTTAAGTTCTCTGCACTTATCTTTAAAGAAATATGCTTTTTAAAAAATATAAGAATTCAGTAATCAGAAGAAGGAAATACATAATTTGAGAAATAAGGATTACCATTTAGAAGAAACATAATCCCTCCGTGTAAAACCTGTCATAAGGTCTTTAATTCTGCTTCTCGCCTTTTCAGTATTCAGCAAGTATTGAAGAAAATATTTTAAGTTCTGAATTACTTCGATTTCAAGTAACAGATTTGGATGAAGAGTACACAGATAATTGGCTTGCAGTATATTTCTTTACCTCTGGGAACGAAGGAAATTGGTTTGAAATACAAACTGATCCTAGAACTAATGAAGGCATCCTGAAAGTGGTGAAGGTAAGGTCTGACTTCCCTTCATTGGTAAAAAAAATTCTGTATTAACCAAAATGATCATTTCTACAGATAAAATGTATTTATTTGTTAATATCACTTTATTACAGAAAACACATAAAAGTAGATTGAACTTTTTGTAATCCCCATAGAGCTGCTTTACCTGAGGGCAACCTCTCTTAACATCTTGAACTCATTCCAAGCTATTGAACTTTCTATAGTAAACACAAACACACTAACATGCTATGGGAGTGATGATGTATACTTTAAGCACATGGTAATATATTATGGGTGTCCATACTTTAAGCACAAGGAAGCAAAACACATTTCTTGACTTAATCTCATTTGCAACAATCAGATTGAAGTTAGGACAAGATAAGAATGGATGGAATCACGTCTTGCCCATTCGTCAATCGGTTTTAAATGGATTAGCTACAGTCAATAGAGAATAAATGGCAACTCTTCCTACAAAATGGGAATTTATGAACAAAATCTGCAAACTGAAAGATAAATAATTGGGTAAAGCTTTTAATATGCTTGGCTATGACAGACTCCTTATCTGAGAGTGTGATCTGGGCCCCTTCCTTGGTACAGCACTTTGGTTTTTTGTTTGTTTGGTTGGTTTTTGTTTTTTGTTGTTGTGGTTGTGGTTGTGGTGTTTTTGGTTTTTTTTTTTTTTTTGAGACAAGGTCTCACTCTGTCATCTAGGCAAGAGTGCAGTGGTGTGATTTTGGCTCACTGCAGCCTTCACCTCCCAGGCCCCAATGATCATCCCACCTCAGCCTCCTGAGTAGCCGGGTCCACATCATGTGACATCATGCCCAGCTAATTTTTATAGTTTTAGTAGAAATAAGGTTTCACCATATTGACCAGGCTGGTCTCGAACTCCTGATCTCAAGTGATCCACCCGCCTTGGCCTCCCAAAGTACTGGGATTACAGGCATGAGCCATCGCATCTGGCCCTTGGTACAGCATTTTGGATTCCATGAGAGCGTCCTTATTTAAACCTTAAATCCAGTTGAGTGACAGACCATATAATCCTTTAACAAGGGGGCTGCTGAAAGCTGTACATGCAGTCCTTTGTTACTGTACTCTTTGGGACAAGTGCCACAGCCATCCCCACTTGTAAGGGTTTTGTTATAAACTCCCACCAATGCCTGGGAGTGAGCTATTCTCTATCTTGTGTATTGGTGTCATTCAGTCTCCCAAACTAGAAACGTGGGCCTTACCCTGAATTGTGACATTTCCTCACAGCATACAGCCTTAGAAATTGTCTTTGAAGTCTGACCCTCTTCTACCTCCTTACTGCCTGTGCCCTGGCCTGGCTTTTCCTCTCTTCTCTTAGACGATTGCAGTCCCTCCTAATAGATATCCCTACCTCTTGTCTCCATTGACTTTGTTCTCCTCATTCTTACCAGTGCACCACCACATTTTTCTTAAAAACAATTTGGATCCCTTACTCTTCTCTTTAAAACCATCCCTGGCTCTACACTGGCTATGAAGTTGGCCTTCAACCCTAATTATCAACTCAAGTTACCTGCAACTTTCCCTTGACAGTAAGGGTGTAGGAACTATTGGAGAAGCCCAGGCAGCAGTGGGTCCTTAAGACTCCTCAGGTGACTCTACAGTCAGCCAGGGTTGCTAGCTCCTAGCCCTTTAAGATGAAATTCACAACGCAATTTGTCATCTGTATTCAGCCTGCAACTGCTTTCACCTATGCCTGGATAATTTCCCGGCATCCTTCAACACTCAGCTTAGATGAATACCTCTCAGAAACCCTTCATAGCTCTCCTAAGTAGAATTATTCCTTTGCTTTCACACATAGACGCTATCATCTCTTTTGCCTCTTACCCCTTGTATTATACTTCCGTGTTTAGATATCTTTCTCTTCCACTTCACTGGAAAATGCTTGAGCACACAAAGCCAGTCATTGCAAAGTTAAAACTTAAATCCAGATCTCTTACTTGAATCATTTTTAGTGATATAAAGTTGTAACCAATATGAGCATGTTCTTATCTCATCACTCTCAAAAAAATTTACTAGTGAATGAAGAAAAGTTATCCTGGGATTCCTCAGGCCTTGATTTGGGCCACCTCAATAAGGGGATCAAACAAATGGCTATCATGCAAGACCTTCTGAAAATGAGTCTACAAAGAGTTGCTGGGCCACCCACTCACTGCTTTGCAGGGGCCTATTTGCCAACCAAGATTATGAAGTAGTTTGCCTTTCCCACCTAAGAATTTTTAAAGTCAGGAAAGATACCATTGTACATAAATCCAGTGAAGATTCTGCAAATGACCATAACTGCCAGTTATAAGAACGTATTAGGGGGCTTGATTTGTTCAGTCCTCACTACACCCTGATGAGGTAAGGCTTTTTTTTCAGAAGTGGAGAGTTGAGGATCAGAGAAAACAAACATCGTTCCCTGAGTCACACAGCTATTAAGCAGCAGAACCAGGATTCAAATCATGTTACCATAGCAAACTTGGGGTTCTTTCCACTGCACCTCATAGCCTAAAGAGACTATGATGATGTCTTTCTAGTCTGAAAGAGGTACCCTTATTAGTACCAAACTGAGGTCTCATGAGTTAAGAATCCTAAAGCTTTCTCTATCTCAACATTATAATAATTTCTGAAGCTGTTTTGCTATTTAAAAACAAGAGAATTCATTCACAGCATCTTGCATAGTGTGCTGTCATCATCTACTGGGTTTGCGGGAGTGTATTTTTGTGAAACTGCCTTCTAATTTTATTTTTTCTCCAGGCTCTAGATTATGAACAACTACAAAGCGTGAAACTTAGTATTGCTGTCAAAAACAAAGCTGAATTTCACCAATCAGTAATCTCTCGATACCGAGTTCAGTCAACCCCAGTCACAATTCAGGTAATAAACGTAAGAGAAGGAATTGCATTCCGTCCTGCTTCCAAGACATTTACTGTGCAAAAAGGCATAAGTAGCAAAAAATTGGTGGATTATATCCTGGGAACATATCAAGCCATCGATGAGGACACTAACAAAGCTGCCTCAAATGTCAAGTAAGACTATTTTTATTTATATCCTATTTCTTGATGAGGTTTTAATCTATAAGCTATCACAACAACACATAAACTATTATGTGCCAAGAATAGAGATATGACATTGATAAAAACAAGAAACTGGGTAACTCAAAAAGTAACATTTAGCTAAATCATTAGGTGATCATCTAACTGTACTAGAAGCAAAGATAACATAAGCACAAGTTACAGTGGAAACCAAGGAAAGAATGCCTTAGCCTATCAACAGAAATTGGGAACATGTCTCATGGAAACTTACAGTTGAGTCTTACAAAGGAGTAGAAGTGCACCATGAGAACATGTTTTTATCATATAAAACAGCACATACAAAGACATATATGCCTAAAATATAACAGCACCATGCAAAATAATTGCTATATTATACAGAGCAAGAACACAGGTATTTTATTTTATTGTGCACAGCAGAATTGGAAAACTCTGCTAATATATGCTTAAGAATTATGAAATATGGGCCTGGCACAGTGGCTCACACCTGTAACCCCAGCATTTTGGGAGGCTGAGGCAGATGGATCACTTGAGGTTGGGAGTTCGAGACCAGCCTAACCAACATGAAGAAACCCCATCTCTACTAAAAATACAAAATTAGCCGTGGTGGTGCACACCTGTAATCCCAGCTACTCGGGAGGCTGAGGCAGGAGAATCATTTGAACCCAGGAGGCAGAGGTTGTGGTGAGCCGAGATGGCACCATTGCTCTCCAGCCCGGGCAACAAGAGCGAAATTCCGTCTCAAAAAAAAAAAAAGAATTATGAAATATGGCTCATCTATGCTATGTTAATTTTCTGTTGCTTTTTATAAAAGCATATTTCAATGTCAACATATATTAAATATGAATATACTAAATATAAAATGAGTCATTTTCATTAAATATGTAACATTCCACATTTGAAAGAAAACTATTTTTTTTAATATTATGAAACAGATATGTCATGGGACGTAACGATGGTGGATACCTAATGATTGATTCAAAAACTGCTGAAATCAAATTTGTCAAAAATATGAACCGAGATTCTACTTTCATAGTTAACAAAACAATCACAGCTGAGGTTCTGGCCATAGACGGTAAGAAAAATATTTGAATCATTTCAGAGGAATGTTATTGTAATTGATGCTTCTTTATGCATAGAGGATTATGATTATTCAACATATTATCTTTACCACTGGAGAGAGAGAATTATCTTAGGAGTGTTGGGCCTCAAGTTTGAGGCAGCTGAATCCAGGAGAGAAAACTAAGAGTTTCAACTTCTCAGTGGAGTTTGAACCAGCGAATTCTGTGTTAGGTCCCTATGGTTTGCTGTGGTTGAAGCAGAAATTTTTTGACCGACAGAAATCCCTGGGTTTGAGGGAATGGATAAGGATTCATAGACAAAGCGCATCAGGGAAGCTCAACTTGTACGTCAGGTGCTTTTGTGAGGTACCTATAGAGACCTCATGTACTTTTATCATTGAACAGTGCAATTTCCTCTTCTGGAATGTTTTAAAATAATATTCATTGAGTGTATGTGTTTCCTCAAGTATAAAATTAATTTATGTTGAAGGTAATAAAAAAGATAACCCCCCCAAAAAAAATAAGTATCAAAAAGATGGCCATTTGGGAAAACAAGAAAAAAAGTAGTAAGGGTAACAACAGAAATGACACATAATGCCCCCACAGACAGATTTTTATTTCATTATTTTTTATTTTCAGCATTTAAAATTTTTCTCTAATAAACTTTAACATTTTGAGTAATAAAAATATACAATTTTTTATTCCAAATAAAAAATGTGTGCTTTAGAAGCAAAAACCTTTCACACATTGATTACAAGTGAAATCAACACATTTAAGAAAGTTATTATTTTTGTGCGGATTTTATTTGAAATTGGTGAATTCATCATCTTACCGGTCTTGGGTTCGAGCATATTAAATTAATTTTCAATTAATTATAGTTAGAGACATCAGCCTATTTGGTAAATTTCAATTTGCTTTTTACAAGATGCAGAAATAGGATGACTATTTTTACTTCTGAGGATAATATAGTATTTCACGAGAAGACACACTAAGTTGGCTACAGAAAAGAGAAATGTAAAAGATTCTCCTTTTTTGTACAACTTTGTTCTATACATTTCTTTAACTCTAAAACATTGTTCTTACAGAATACACGGGTAAAACTTCTACAGGCACGGTATATGTTAGAGTACCCGATTTCAATGACAATTGTCCAACAGCTGTCCTCGAAAAAGATGCAGTTTGCAGTTCTTCACCTTCCGTGGTTGTCTCCGCTAGAACACTGAATAATAGATACACTGGCCCCTATACATTTGCACTGGAAGATCAACCTGTAAAGTTGCCTGCCGTATGGAGTATCACAACCCTCAATGGTGAGTAACAGTAAAGTTGCTTCTATAAATGCAAACTGCTCCTTTGTATTTCCAGAAGAATAAGGAAGATCATTTAAGAGCAGGTCCTTCCAAAAGTAACTGGAAAAATTCTTTGCAATGAAGATGTGGCTGTAGCCTTGTGAATTACTTCTCTTTTCAGAAGAGAAAAGGAATGATACACTGTTAGCACCATTTCATATTTTATTTTGAATCCTTTTTAGGGTACATTTGATATTTTAACATTTTAAATCTGTTTATTTCTACTTCCATAGTGCACCCAAAAAAGATTAGAGTCAGGCATCTAGGTGGGGCACGGTGGCTCACGCCTGTAATCCCAGTACTTTGGGAGGCCAGGGTGGGAGGATCATCTGAGTTCAGGAGTTTGACACCAGCCTGGCCAACATGGTGAAACCCCATTTCTACTAAAAATACAAAAATTAGCTAGGTGTGCTGGCGCATGCCTGTAATCCCAGCTATTCAGGAGACTGAGGCAGGAGAATCACTTGAACCCAGGAGGCGGAGGTTGTGGTGAGCCAAGATCCTGCCACTGCACTCCAGCCTGGGCAACAAGAGTGAAAACTCCATCTAAAAAAAAAAAAGTCAGGTATCTATTTATCACAGAGCTGTTTAGATTTCTAAATACTAAATACATAAACTTGTTCTGATGGAGCAGTCTATGAGCAGACATGTAGCATGAAGAAGTCAGTCTGCTCAAGGCTCACAGGGAGTGCCGCTTACACTGTCACTAGTCAGGAACCTTGAGAGCATAGCGGACTGAAATTTGCAAACCCATTATCCAACAGGGAGGAGCTAATTCATCCTTTCTCCTTCCCAACCTTTATCATACTCATTGTACATTGTCTGTGCTTTCCAGAAGTGTCATAGAAATAGACATTAGACTCCCTAAAAGTCTCCATCCTTTCTGGATTTTATAGTGACGATGAGACCACTTCAAGTCCTTAGTAAACTCATTTTTCCCTAGCTCCTTTCTGAACCAGCCTTGCTTCCTTTCATGAATGTACATGCTGTTAAAGCATGTCCTTCAGTCCTAAGTAGCAGCCACTGCCAGAGTTACCAAAGGGATCTTGATCTTCATGGTCATCTTTCCTTGGGCCCTCACACTTCTGACATAAAGATCTATCTCCAAACTGTGCATGTAGCATTTTGCTCCAAATGAGTTTACTGGATACGTGGCCAATGAAGAGGCTGCCAAAGAAAGATTAGAGAGGGCCGGGATGTGTCACAAGACATACCTGCCCAGGTGTGGCTGGGCAAGGCAACAGTGATTGGACTAGGTGGGCAAGGCACAATGTCAAAGGATATGGTGGGATCAAAAAGATTCAACAAATGCAATGCTGAACCTTACAAGAACTGTTGTGGGATCCACTTTAAAAAGGCAACATAGCAATGGGAGATAGAAAACAGTCTATGCTCAGGACTCAGATAGGCAATAGGCCATCACCACAAGGAAATCCCATATCATAGACCTGCAGCTCACGGGATAAGAACCAGGAAGAGCACTTGAGGTAGTAGCAGCCAAAGTTGAAAGTCTTGATAAGTAAAACACAAGAACACAAAGTCAGGAACACAAACACTCAAATGGCCACACAAGTCCAAGGATTGGTGCAGACATACAAGAGAGTGGTTAAGCCCCAGAAGAGGAGTGCCTGACTCTAAATGATGTCGCCCATCTTCTTTAGTGGGAAAAGCAGAGTAGAACTGAGTTTCATGGGAGAGAATAATTGGCCTACCTGCAACAGAGAGGACAAGGAGGCAGGTGTAGACAGATTTACCCACTTGAACCCATTATAGCCCTCGTCACTGCTCAAACCTCACTCTATTATCAACCCTATTGTTTGTGGCAACTAACTCTGCTAATGAAAATAAGTAGTAAGAGTGTAAGACACTGCTACGGTTGGAATAGGTCTTCCAAAGCTCATGTGTTGAAAACTTAATCCCCACTGCAACAGTGTTGAGAGGTGAGACCTGTAAGAGGAAATGAGGTCATGAGGGCTCTGTCCTCATGCATGGATTAATGGTGTTACCATGGGAGTGGGTTCATTACAGTAAGAGTGAGTTGTTATAAGGGTGAGTTCAGCCCCCACCTGCTCTCATGCTCTCTTGTCCTTCCACCTTCCACCGTGGGATGATGAAGTCCAAAGGCCTTTGTCAGATTCTGACACCTTGATATTGAGCTTCCCAACCTTCAAAACTGTGAGAAATAAATGTGTTTTCTTTATGAATTATCCAGTCTGTGATATTCTGTTATAGCAACACAAAATAGACTGAAAAGACACTTCGTCCTACTGTTGATTTGCATGATTCTTTCTCTACAGCTACCTCGGCCCTCCTCAGAGCCCAGGAACAGATAGCTCCTGGAGTATACCACATCTCCCTGGTACTTACAGACAGTCAGAACAATCGGTGTGAGATGCCAGGCAGCTTGACACTGGAAGTCTGTCAGTGTGACAACAGGGGCATCTGTGGAACTTCTTACCCAACCACAAGCCCTGGGACCAGGTATGGCAGGCCGCACTCAGGGAGGCTGGGGCCTGCCGCCATCGGCCTGCTGCTCCTTGGTCTCCTGCTGCTGCTGTGTGAGTAGCCAATGTTTCATTCTCTGTTGGACCAGGTGTCCTCATTTGCAAAGGCCTCCATGCTGCCCTGCTCGTCTGTGCAATGGGGAAAGAATATTCTCTGATGTTTTATAGGTAAAGATAGGGGGAAATGGCATTTTCAGAAAGAATCTGAAATGTGTAACATGTCGCTTGCTAACAGTCTATATTCATATAGCAACACAAGTTATATATGTCAGACATTTAGAAGACAGCACAAGATAATCAAGAGAAAAGCAAATCATGAAGACTTTCTACACACTGTTAGTAATGTTCATGGTCAAAATTATGGCTTTATCCAAGAGTGTGGCACTTTCTAAGATGTTTTCTCTATATTCATTACATCTCATGAGATTCTAAGATAAAAAGAGAACACTAGTCAAATAAACTTAGGGAAATACAAATAGGGTATCATAGGCTATTAAGATATCACCACATGCTATTAATATTAATTAATTAACCCCCACTAATATTAATCAATAGCATATGATATTAATATTAATATCATATGCTATTAAGATAGCATAGGTTCTGAGAAGTTATTGCTTCATCTAGCATTTCCTCAAAATAGATTGCCATCTGAATATGCATCCCCTTTAATACCTTCACATTTAATATAACTAAGTTTATTAAACACATTTAGAAAACTATGCGTAAGTATCCTTTTCCAATAAAGGTAAAATTTATTCAATAGATAGGTTTCTGAAAAGTTGTATTTGAATCAAAATCTTATAAATCAAATAGTATTTTGATTGTAAGAGGTCTCTATTTAAAAGAACTTCCTGACTAATTCTTGTATAAACAAGAGAAATCCTTGCTAAATTCACACTTTCTTAATTTATTATAAAAATCACAGTTTTAGAGTTAAAATTAATTATGTGATTATTAATTTTAAAACCACAAAAAGTAGAGAAAATGTGTAGACAACTACACATACAACCATCACTTCAACTGAACAGATATGAATGTTTTCCAATATTTTTTCAGGTCCCTTTTTTTAAAAAGAAATAAATTGCTATAGATACAGCTAATTGCCACACATGCTATATTTTTCCCTTCCTTATTCTCCAAAAGCATTTACTGTTCTAAAGTTATTATACACCATTTAGTTTAAGAGCTGAAATTGACACTCAGAGGTTTGGTTTTTCAATATAGTATTAATCAAGTTCAAGAACCAAAAATTTTTAAGTACCTCTATGTGAATCACTATGCTAGCTTCTAGCTGAAAAGGAAACTTGATTTTGGTTTTCATGCATGTCTAACTATAGGGGAAAAATACCATGATAAAGCTGTAATAGAAATTACTACAAAGGGGTAATTACAGAACATTTCACGGAATAGAGGAATCATTCAATTGAGCCTTGAAGAATGATTAGGATATAATCAGTATAAAAAATGGAAAAGGCGTTTCCAAAAATTGACAGCATCAGCCAAGGCCAGAAAACACTTAGTATTTTCTGTTTTAGGAATCACACAGCCTTCGAAGGCTAAAGCGTGGGGAAATTGTGGAAAGTGAAGGAGCAACAGAGAATGCATTGGGACTCATTTGAAAGGGCTACATACACATGCTGTGGTGTTTGTACTTTATCCTATGAGAAAGAGGAGCTGCTAAAAGCATTTGAATAAAAGACTAACATGATCATATTTGTATTTTAGAAAGACAACCCTGGCAACAGTGTGTACAGTATAACAGTGTAAATTAGAAAGGAAAGAACACTTAAAAGGTCATTGTAAAAGTTCAAGAGAGATGATGAAGGTCAGATTTAGAGCTGTGACATGAGACTGGAAAAGAAAGGACAAGTGTGCAGTGCATTACAGTGGCCCCTGGAGAGGATTGGGAGATTAATTGTTATGGTCTGAATGTGTGTGTCCCCCCAAAGAAATTCATATGTTGAAACTTAAACCCTAAAAAAATAGTATTAAGGAGTTGGGCCTTTACCTATATTAATTCAATCCTCACAACAACCTATGATGTAGATACTATTTATTCCCCCATTTTATGGATGAGTTAACTGAGCAAAGAAGGATGATATTACATGCCCAACATTACATAGCTGTTAAGTGGTACAGCCGAAATTTAAACCCTAGAATCTGACTTCAGAGGCTGCATGCTTAAACCCCTCACTAAGCTGCCTCTAAGTGAAGAGAGTTGAAACATTAGGATTCAGGTGGCCTTGGCAGGGCAGAGGTGGCAGTGGGGCCACTGACAACAAAGTGTGGGAAACACCTGCTTTCAAGAATAAGTATGTCACTCTTGGTCAGTTCACATGAGAATGACATTAATCTTTATTGCCAAGGATGTGCACAGAAAGATATTTACACTGCCAGAAGAGCCCTCCAAGCTCAAGCCACAACTAAGAAATTCTTAAATTACAATTAAGAATGCATTGATAGCCATTTATTAGGCTATCACCCTAGTTACTGAGGGAGTTTTCTGGTTAATTACTGTTTACTGAGAGATAATTAGAGACTGGATTACCAAAACACCATCGTGCCCACCTGAAATCTGGACCATTCTGGTCATATATTTATCTGTGTATTCACCTGACACAATATACATAGCCCCAACATGTGCAAATAAATGCAATAATCATAAAAATATATTAAGGAAAAGGATTGAGGAGCCAAACAGCCACTTTCATTCATACATCAGTGCCTATTTTAAGACAATATACCAAAAAAAAACAACAAGAAATGATCTGATCTGTCTCCTTCAGTTTCATAATCACATGAAATTCTAGTGTGCTTACTGTACCAAGTTTCATTTGTAGAAACTAATTTTGGTTTTCATTAGGAATTTTCTACTAATATTTAAGATACTGTATTTTCTTTGTAACATTCCTGAAAAATTATCACGTTAAATAGTTCCTAAATTAGTCAAGTGTTCTGATGTTTTGTTTTGTTTTTCACTAGTGGCCCCCCTTCTGCTGTTGACCTGTGACTGTGGGGCAGGTTCTACTGGGGGAGTGACAGGTGGTTTTATCCCAGTTCCTGATGGCTCAGAAGGAACAATTCATCAGTGGGGAATTGAAGGAGCCCATCCTGAAGACAAGGTAAGCATCCAGTTCATAAATTATGTATTTCAATTACATAGAGAAAATGTGTGATTTACATTGAGATAGGAAAAGAGGCAAAGGAACATGAAAATAAGAGATTTCTTGACCTTTAGTTTCAGAGTCAGTGCTGAATAGATGGAGGCTTTTAGGATTTTAGCTCTTCAGATGTCAAATCATAGAAATGGTTATCGCTGCAAGAATTTGCACTTCTTGTAATGTTATCATTTACAAATTTGCAAAGGGCCACATGTCACTATATTGCTCTGAAATCTGGTTCACTTTTAAATGAATTTATTTTTCACATGGTTTGCAGGAAATCACAAATATTTGTGTGCCTCCTGTAACAGCCAATGGAGCCGATTTCATGGAAAGTTCTGGTAAGTGGACATAAAATGTTTGAAAGCAATGGTGAGTTAAGTGGTAAATATTAAAAAATAAGAAGTGTTCAAATTATCTTCTTAATAATTTGCATCTGTGTGCACATGTCAGGAGCTGTTACCACTGAAATGGAGAAAAGCTGTTTTAATATTTTTGTATTAGTCAATTCCCTGACATGTCTGGCTTCAATAAGTTAATTTATCCATTGATGCCACCATTGTCAATATCTAAAGATTTGTTATACTTTTTCCAAACTTTAGTGACGTGTAGTTCTCAGGCAATCAATTACTAATTTTTTAATTAGGAAAGACTTCACACATATAGAAAAATGTAAGGGAAAATATAACGAACATCTATGTATCCACCACCCAACTTTGTCTTTTCCAAACATTAGTCATATTTTCAGTTAAAGTCTCATGTGCACATCCTCGATCCTGTTCCCCTTCTTTCTTCCCCAGAACTAACAGTATCCTGATTTCAGTTCAATTACTAATTCCTGCATTCAGTCATACTAGGACATGATCACTTATGTTGCCATACAGGTCATACAGGTGAATTTGTTTATTTCTTTGGTTTTACCAAGTGGCTATTGCATTAATATTATCTGAGTGCCACAACTACTCAGTGAACTAAAAGAACAATAATACTTAATGCCTAATATTAAAGTTTTGCTTAATTCCATAGGTTGTTTTCAAGTGTCCATCCTGCAAAATCCGCATGAGATTTCCCCAAATATGTAGCTGTCTTCCTTTATCAGATGCTCCAATCCTCACCTGCTTTTCCCATTAGAATTACATAGCAAGAGCTATGTAAAGAATTATCTAGAAAAAAGTAGCTTTCCATGAAAGCATAATGTAAAGGTAACAGGCTGAATAGTCGTGATTTGTTAAATTCTCTTTAGGTACAAAGACATGCTAATTTGCATGATTACATTATGTATGTTTCCTCTTTGGTTTCCATACTGAGCTCATATGACTGCTTAACTATAATGTTTTTTCGTGAAAACAAACAAGCATTGCATTAGAAGCTTCCCATAGCTGTGTACTAAATATCCTATCTCTTCTATTTCTGGCTGTTGTCACTGAAAATCTTATTTCTTTGTACACTTTTAAAATTAGTATATTTTTAGAGCTTTTTCACCCGTTTATATGCCCTCCTTTGTGACTCTCACATAACACATTGTGGGATGTTATCACCTCTAGTCATATAATTGTATTTTCTCCCACTTACTTGTTTACATGGTGACTGCTTATAGACACCCAAGACCCATTTTATAAAAATGCAACAAATAACAGCATAAGATATTACAGAATGTTCTCCCTTGTTTTTAGAAGTTTGTACAAATACGTATGCCAGAGGGACAGCGGTGGAAGGCACTTCAGGAATGGAAATGACCACTAAGCTTGGAGCAGCCACTGAATCTGGAGGTGCTGCAGGCTTTGCAACAGGGACAGTGTCAGGAGCTGCTTCAGGATTCGGAGCAGCCACTGGAGTTGGCATCTGTTCCTCAGGGCAGTCTGGAACCATGAGAACAAGGCATTCCACTGGAGGAACCAATAAGGACTACGCTGATGGGGCAATAAGCATGAATTTTCTGGACTCCTACTTTTCTCAGGTAATTTGGTGAAAAACTTTGTGGCTTGATTATCTTATTTACATTAGAGATCTTTTTATTTGATTATATACTTCAGTTTTGCAGTTTTTATTTACAGCTTGTTAAAATGCAAGAAAAAAATGGTTTGTTTGTTTTTTGCCAAAATAATACAGATAACCTAAGGTAGCTGTCAAAATCGGGTCACTGATCAAAAGAAGAATGGGAGCCAGGCACAGTGGTACATGCCTGGAGTCCCAGCTACTTGGGAGGCTGAGGTGGGAGGATTGCTTGCACCAAGGAGGTAGAAGCTGCAGTGAGCTATGATGGCACCACTGCACTCCAGCCTGGGTGACAGAGTGAGACCTCGTCTCTAAAATAAACAAATTAATAATAAAAGAAGAATGAGTAGATAACCACAACATGAGAGCATATAGCAAGTAGCATCTCATTCCTCCAACTGAACAAACAATTGAGGGCAAATCTCTTTTATGTGAGAATTTCTAGCATCTTCTTTAAGAATACAAAGCAGTTCATTTTGTATTTCCTGTATCATAAAGGATATCCAAATACCTGTGTGTATATTTTCCTGAGAGAGGGGTAGAGTATTCACATTATCTGTCTAAAAAAGTTGAAGAACCACTGAATTAATGACCCCCAAAAAAGGGGAGGCAAAAAGAATAGGATGGAAGATCAGTGATGGGAGGAATGACATGTCAGGAAGCATAGAACAGAAAAGGAACATAGATATGAAAACAAAGAAGACTTTGAAAAGTAGGATGCTTGCCTCTCATTTGATAACCAAAGATTAGTGGGCAGAGAGGCATGGTTAGAATGGATCTCACATTGAGTTTTGGTATCGATACTGGTAAGTGCCAAGGTCTGACCTAGTATCCAAGCAGACAAAGAGTGATATTGTGTTTGAAGAAAGACTGCAGGGCAGGGGAGAAAGGGAGGGGTTGTTTGAGATGAGGACTCTTGGGATATTTCTAGGTGGGATGTGTGTTACAGTCACATGTCAGGCTCCCACAAGATTTGTAGAATCTAGACAAAGGTTCTAGCTCAATTTTGAGGTAATGTCAACCATACTGTTGTCTAAACACCAGATAATTTTTTGAACAAGATTGTTAATAGACAGTGTCCTTTACTTCTATGGATTACCTAGTTTGGGCATTCATAATCCAAATGAGTTCTACAAACAGTATTATATTGTTCAACTGACTCTTTCTTAAAATTCATTTTTTCCCACTTTTTCTCTGTCTTAGAAAGCATTTGCCTGTGCGGAGGAAGACGATGGCCAGGAAGCAAATGACTGCTTGTTGATCTATGATAATGAAGGCGCAGATGCCACTGGTTCTCCTGTGGGCTCCGTGGGTTGTTGCAGTTTTATTGCTGATGACCTGGATGACAGCTTCTTGGACTCACTTGGACCCAAATTTAAAAAACTTGCAGAGATAAGCCTTGGTGTTGATGGTGAAGGCAAACAAGTTCAGCCACCCTCTAAAGACAGCGGTTATGGGATTGAATCCTGTGGCCATCCCATAGAAGCCCAGCAGACAGGATTTGTTAAGTGCCAGACTTTGTCAGGAAGTCAAGGAGCTTCTGCTTTGTCCGCCTCTGGGTCTGTCCAGCCAGCTGTTTCCATCCCTGACCCTCTGCAGCATGGTAACTATTTGGTAACGGAGACTTACTCGGCTTCTGGTTCCCTCGTGCAACCTTCCACTGCAGGCTTTGATCCACTTCTCACACAAAATGTGATAGTGACAGAAAGGGTGATCTGTCCCATTTCCAGTGTTCCTGGCAACCTAGCTGGCCCAACGCAGCTACGAGGGTCACATACTATGCTCTGTACAGAGGATCCTTGCTCCCGTCTAATATGACCAGAATGAGCTAGAATACCACACTGACCAAATCTGGATCTTTGAACTAAAGTATTCAAAATAGCATAGCAAAGCTCACTGTATTGGGCTAATAATTTGGCACTTATTAGCTTCTCTCATAAACTGATCACGATTATAAATTAAATGTTTGGGTTCATACCCCAAAAGCAATATGTTGTCACTCCTAATTCTCAAGTACTATTCAAATTGTAGTAAATCTTAAAGTTTTTCAAAACCCTAAGATCATATTCGCCAGGAAATTTTCCTAAACATTCTTAAGCTTCTATTTTTCCCCTGCCAAAAGAAGGTGTTTATCATTTTAAAATGCAATGTGATTTAGTGGATTAAGCAGGGGCGCTGGTTCTTGTCTCCGTTGTCTTTTCTTATATCATTGATAATGATGTAAGAATCACAAGGTATTTGCTAAAGCATTTTGAGCTGCTTGGAAAAAGGGAAGTAGTTGCAGTAGAGTTTCTTCCATCTTCTTGGTGCTGGGAGGCCATATATGTGTCTTTTACTCAAGCTAAGGGGTATAAGCTTATGTGTTGAATTTGCTACATCTATATTTCACATATTCTCACAATAAGAGAATTTTGAAATAGAAATATCATAGAACATTTAAGAAAGTTTAGTATAAATAATATTTTGTGTGTTTTAATCCCTTTGAAGGGATCTATCCAAAGAAAATATTTTACACTGAGCTCCTTCCTACACATGTCTCAGTAACATATCCTGTGTTAGTCTTTGAAAATAGCTCATTTTTTAAATGTCAGTGAGTAGATGTAGCATACATATGATGTATAATGACGTGTATTATGTTAACAATGTCTGCAGATTTTGTAGGAATACAAAACATGGCCTTTTTTATAAGCAAAACGGGCCAATGACTAGAATAACACATAGGGCAATCTGTGAATATGTATTATAAGCAGCATTTCAGAAAAGTAGTTGGTGAAATAATTTTCAAGTCAAAAAGGGATATGGAAAGGGAATTATGAGTAACCTCTATTTTTTTAAGCCTTGCTTTTAAATTAAACAGCTACAGCCATTTAAGCCTTGAGGATAATAAAGCTTGAGAGTAATAATGTTAGGTTAGCAAAGGTTTAGATGTATTACTTCATGCATTCTACCATGATAGTAATGCAGCTCTTCGAGTCATTTCTGGTCATTCAAGATATTCGCCCTTTTGCCCATAGAAAGCACCCTACCTCACCTGCTTGCTGACATTGTCTTAGCTGATCACGAGATCATTATCAGCCTCCATTATTCCTTACTGTATATAAAATACAGAGTTTTATATTTTCCTTTCTTCGTTTTTCACCATATTCAAAACCTAAATTTGTTTTTGCAGATGGAATGCAAAGTAATCAAGTGTTTGTGCTTTCACCTAGAAGGGTGTGGTCCTGAAGGAAAGAGGTCCCCTAAATATCCCCACCCTGGTGCTCCTCCCTCTCCCTGGTACCCTGACTACCAGGAAGGCAGGTGCTAGAGCAGCTGGAGAAGTGCAGGCAGCCTGTGCTTCCACAGATGGGGGTGCTGCTGCAACAAGGCTTTCAATGTGCCCATCTTAGGTGGGAGAAGCTAGATCCTGTGCAGCAGCCTGGTAAGTCCTGAGGAGGTTCCATTGCTCTTCCTGCTGCTGTCCTTTGCTTCTCAACGGTGGCTCGCTCTACGGTCTAGAGCACATGCAGCTAACTTGTGCCTCCGCTTATGCATGAGGGTTAAATTAACAACCATAACCTTCATTTGAAGTTCAAAGGTGTATTCAGGATCCTCAAAGCATTTTAACCTTGCCGCTTAAAACCCAATTTACCATGAAATGGGAATTTTGCTGCATTGTTAAACTGTAGTGGAAACCATGCTATAGTAATAAAGGTTATATAAGAGAGAAATTGAAATTAAATGTGTTTTTAAATTTCAAAAAAAAAAAATCAATCTTTAGGATGACTTAAAAATTGATTTGCCATGTAAAATGTACCTGCATTTTTTACACAAAACTTGTTTTAAGCATAAAATTTTAAAACTGTACTACTTGATGTATTATACATTTTGAACCATATGTATTAAACCATAAACAGTATAATGTTGTTATAATAAAACAGGCAATACATTTATAAATAAAAGCTGAACTACTCTCTATATTAATAGTTATTAAGAAATATGATTATAAAACAGCAGTCCCCAACCCTTCTGGCACCAGGAATCACTTTTGTGGAAGACAATTTTTCCACAGACGGCGGCAGGGATGGTTTCAGGATGAAACCGTTCTACCTCAGATCATCAGGCATTAGATTATCATAAGGAGCAGGCAACCTAGATCCCACATATGTGCAGTTCGCAATAGGGTTCACGCTCCTGTGAGAAACTAATGCCACTGCTGATCAGACAGGAGGCGGAGCTCAAGCTGGATTGCTCACTTGCCCGCAGCTCACCTCCTGCTACGGCCTGGTTCCTAATAGGCCACAGACAGGTACTCTTGGGGGTGGGGGCAGGGTTGGGGACCGCTGATATAAAATGACTCACATATGTATTTTTATCAGTATTTTAGCTATTTTTTCTAGCTGATTCCTTTTCTGCATCTTCCAGGCAGGAAGGAAGTATCTCAAGATTCGGGATGACTTCAGGTGGACATAGTGCAGGAGAAAGTGCTGGATGAGGCCAGGGCAGAGGGACTTTACTAACTGGATGCTTTAAGTCATTTACTGTTTATTTTGCAAGTTGCAATTGTCTCTCAGGTAACTGAGAGATCACTGTTGTGACATTCAAAAGTTGTGACATTCTAAGATGACTTGGGGAGAAAAGTTGGAGTAAAGAGAAGGTAATGTTTACAATCTAGCCTGATGAAAAATGCGTACCATGTCACTGGTGAAAGCCATCAGCCCCAGAAGTGGAACTGTTTTTCTGTAAATGCTAAAGTCCTTATGTCTCCTTTTAAAAGATGCCACAGAATAAGTCCCTCCAACACTTCAGAACTTTCTTCTGGCTGACCTTCCTCCTTCTTAAATCTGGACAATGAGGCTTGGACATGGAGTATGGGGAGAAAAAGAAACTGGATTAAAGCAAATATCGAGTAAAGAATGGTAGTTGGCTTAACTCAAATGTTTCAAATCAATTCCAGGAAAATGAAAGTCATGTAGATAAAATCCAAAAATATTACCAGCTTCTTCTATTCATAGAAAGTTCAAGGAACGAAAGTGACAAAATCGGTTTAGTTTAACCTGAGGACCTTCATACGTGAGGTAAGAGTGTGAATGGGACACATTCAACTGACTAGTTTCAATACAACTAACAATTTAGAAACAAGTAAAAGTTAAGAATCCTTCTTGTTCTTGCATTTCCACATTGTCTCGTATCTTCTTCTGGGTCTACAAAGAGGAATACTGAATTAGAGATTATATGGTTTCACAGCGTTCAGTAACATAGTCTGAGATGGTTTTACGTAAAGGGGATAATTGATAAGACAAGAAGATAAACAATCATTTAAATTCCAGAAGCCAGAAACCACACCTTTTCCACGATGATCGCTGAGACTCCTCTTGCTTTGCTGTCCAGAGTATGCTAAGATTCCCTCCCTGGCCAAAGACATCAGGCTGTTCTCTGGTTGGTGTCTTTACTTTCTTTTTCTTCCACAGTTTGATTCATTTTTACAAATAAAAAACAAAAAAATTTAGACACAATAGAGATATAGTTAAAACTCAAGAGGGTAATGTCTGAAGAACAAGTACAAATGGATGTGGTTATCAGAGCAAGAAGAAAAGAGACATTGGTGAGGGTTACCAAGTAGTCAAGAGAGCTACATACTCTAATTCAATTCTAGAGTAATCCTTAGATTACAGGCATGGAAACAGAGACTCAGAGAAGCAAAATAACTTTCTCAAGTTTGCACAATAAGTGACACAGATGTGAAAGTTTATCAATAGTTGTCTGGAAATAATAACTATTACTCTCAGAATAATCTGTTCACTTCCAGTCTAAGACTTGAGTAGAACATTAAAAATTAGAAAGAATACAAAGAAAATGAAAATTATAAAAAGGATTACAAATCTAGATGTAATTTTAAAGATTAAATAAGTAGTATAATGTAGGCATATGTGTGTGTGGGAGGGAGAGAGAGAGAGTGACGGAGAGAGAGAGAGTGACAGAGGGAGAGAGAAAGAGAGAGAGAGAATGCTAATACATGATGCTGCTATTTTGAAGTACATGTGGAGGTTTTTCTTTCAGGGGCCAGTGACCAGGTCTCTTCCACAACCAATAACTAATAAGAATGAGCCAAAAGCCTAAATTGCAGAAACAAGTATTTAGCTAAATTTAAATTACAATTTTTGTATTTTAATATAAAATTAAAATGCAATTTTATACAATTATAACTGATGTTGTAAGTACTGAAAAAAACTAACTGGAATCTCTTTCTCAGTCAAGTCCCTAAGAATTACTTTGATAAAACACTATTTAGAAAAGGTTGTATGAAATGTATCCAGATATGAAATGATTACCTTAAACATGTCCTTCCAGCTCAGTGTTTCCATGATTTGTGGAAAAGAACATATTTTAACAACTACAAATTTTTTACTCCTTGAAATCAGTTTCATTTCTACTTTGATTTTCCTGAGGAACATGGTATGACTATATTTTCAATTTTATGCCTCAGAACATCTCTGATGTTTTCTGTGTGCAGAATTCATCATTACTAAGTTAGCAAACAGTGAATTTTATGTGACAACACAGAGAATCAAATGATGATAATATAAGCAAAACATTGATATTGAAACAATGTGTATGTCCTCATTTCCCCAGAAGGCAGAAGAAGTATTTATGTTCTTTCATAATCAAAAGAAGGATTGCAAGGAACTTTCTTGATTATAAAGCTGTAAAGAATCAGGTAATCCTGTATTTATTCAAATGGCATAATGACATGATTTTCAATCCTGCAAGGAGACATTGTTACTAAGTGAAAAATGAGTATTTAAACACAAAATATGAGATTAACTTCAGTCATGTCTTCTCATGTCCAACTGACTTCTACTGATAATAAGATTTATATGGTCCTAACTCAGATGAAACACACACACACCCACATTCTTGCCTCAGGTAACCTCATGGCTTGGCATAGCTAAAGCAGGGTCTTTCCATTATCAAATCTATGGACCAGACACTAATGCTTAGTGGGCGCTGCAGACACAAAGTTTCTGCATTTAAGAATTCTGCTATCTAGCATTATTATTTTAGAAAATAATAATAATCACCTAGATTTTGCACCTAAATTTCTTTAGGTAAGCTATGGTGGAAAAGCCTTATTTAACCAGACTTTTAATTATTTTCAACCAGGTCTGACATCCCCAACATTTAATTAGTAAAAAAATGCAATAAATCCTTAATCTAGTAAGTTCTGACAAAATCTACCTTCCCGCATCCTCCCTCTTTTTCTCAGCTGTTATAAATTGCTATGAATTTTTCCTCAGAACATATTTTGTGGCTGCTATCTTATACCTAAATTGATTTTCTAACTTGCCACTGTTTCTACATACACTCTCTTGGATCTGGAAATGTTCTCTTTTGTGTTGGTCTTTGAATATTCTTTCAAAGAGGCAAACTTATAATGAAGGCATATGCTACCAAGACAATAACAGACCTCCTACTTTATGCAACAAAGGCTCACCCAGGGCCTCTCAAACAAGCCAATGCATGCTATTGCTACTTTTGCCAACTCTGGCTAGAAAAGGGTATCTCCACTGAAGGAACAAGTCAGGAGATGTTCGTGAATATAGAGAATGAGTTGTCAAGCTAAGAAAACCTATTAAAGTTTGCAAAAAAAAAAAAAATCACTACTGAAGGAGCTAAGAGAATTTTTAAAAATCTCATTCCATCTGTTAATCAATCAAAATAACTATATTATATTTTAATGATTAACAAAAGTTAAGGCAGGGCGCGGTGGCTCACGCCTGTAATTCCCCAGCACTTTGGGAGGCCGAGGCAGGCGGATCACGAGGTCAGGAGATCGAGACCATCCTGGCTAACACGGTGAAACCCTGTCTCTACTAAAAATACAAAAAATTAGCCGGACGTTGTGGCGGGCGCCTGTAGTCCCAGCCACTCAGGAGGCTGAGGCAGGAGAATGGCGTGAACCCAGGAGGCAGAGCTTGCAGTGAGCCGAGATCGTGCCACTGCACTCCAGCCAGGGCGACAGAGTGAGACTCCATCTCAAAAAAAAAAAAACGAAAACAAAACAAAACAAAAAACAAAAGTTAAACTTGAAAAGGTTTCTGTTTTGTCTTTTTTGTGCATTTAAATTAATGGTTGAGTTCAGGCTTTGAAGACAAACTACATACTTGAGTTCAAATCCCCGTTTCCCAACTTACTAACTTTATGGTTTGGGGCAAGTTTCTTAATCTCTATGAACCTCTCTGGACTATTATTATGAAGATAATAATAGCTTCTACTTCACAGAGTTTCTGTAAAGTTAAGAGAATGCGCTTTGAACATAGTAAATGCTCATAAAGATTTGTTTTCTTTTTTTACTGTATTTTAAATCTTCAAAATGAACTCAATCATCTCAAAGAGTTCTGACGTACAAACTACTGAAACCACAGAATCTCGAAATATCCCTATTGTATGATCCAAAGCCCTCCTTTTACATAGATGCTTAAACTGAGGCTGAGAAGCAACTCGTGGATCAATTTCAGAGTTAAGAATTGGCTAGGCTGATTCTCTTTCTGCTACTCTAGACTGCCACCATAATATGTCTTTTTTATTAATTTTTTGCCTTAGCCACAAGGATTGCCCTAGTCTTCTCAGCACTGGAAATTCCGATGAATGGACAGTCCAATGAAGACATGCCAGTTCATAACAAATTGTTATCTTGTATACCCAAGCCGATCAGAATCACCAGATGATTGCCATTTTTCAATTCAGCTTCCTTGGAAAAGTGAATTTAGGCTTTTAAATGAAGACTTGAATTCCTGTGTTCAGGTGGATATTAACTGTGACAGGGTCATGTAGGTTGTTTCTATCATGTTGCAATAGGGTCATGGGCAGGATGGATGGCTTCTTTCTTCCCCCAAAGAATACTCACTATGTCATTTCTACCAGCCAGATGGGACATCCACGTGGCTTTGGGGGGAAAAAAAACCCCAGTTACTTGAAAACTAGCATGAAAAGAATGACACTAATTGACCCCACTTCCATTGGATATATATTTTAATGTTACTAGAATAGTGACAAAATGCATGAAAAAAGACCACACTTTTATGTTCAGTTTCTATATGATTTATGGATCATTATCACTGCTGGGCAAGTGAAAATCAGCTTATTTGCAAATGCCAAGCTGACCCATCATAAAATGGAAGGAAGTGAAATCTGTCTTTACCTTTGCATGTTTTTTCTTTATTTCTAGCACATGACATGCCTAATGTCTTCATATTCACTGCTACCTGCTTCTTCTAAAAACTGGCTATAACTAGTTGATAAGTTTTTTAATTGTTTGAGAAATTAATTCACAGTAAGGTATAAATCACAAAAAGCACTTTGTTACTCCTCCCTGAAGTGTGTGTCTTTAATGTTTAGAATATTTGTTGACTGCATAAACAAAGTGAATTTTCATTATCATTGAGCAATAGGTTAGGAGGTAAAGCAACTTGAGAACACACACTGTCCAGCATCCCTCCAATCACACATTTCACATCTGTCCATTTAGACCATTTCTGTACACATGATCACACCTGGGACTCAGGCCTCACATTCTGACCCATTGAGCATACTCTGTAGACTCAAGATTTCAATGATTGAAAATTCTGGGGTATACAGTAGACTAATTCTCCTGTAGTGTCAAACAATGAAAACTAGCCATGGCAATTTTATGAACCATAGAGCAATTCTTCACATGAGCTTTTACATGGATTTCACATTATCCAACTCTGAATCTTTTCTGTAATACTGTTCTGCTTAACCTGTTGTCATCAACATAACTATTTACTTCAGATTCATGTTGTAATCCCACAGTTAAGAAAGAAGTACAATGATACACTTTCATCCTCTCTCATACCCATAAGAGAATTAATCACAAGCAGTCTTTGTGGACTGACTTAACTTTATTGTAGCTGATTCTGCATGAAATGGGTGTAACTCTCTCCAAAGGTATAATGTCATTCACATATTGTTCCAGCTGAAGATTCAGCCACTGGGAGGAGGAAGATGTTACAGTAAATGTGCAGACAATTGCCTAGCTAAGTAAGGGGTCAGCTTTCAAGATACACAGTAATGTTCATAATGAACACAATCTTTTTTTTTTAATTTTAACCACAATTGTCTTCAGACAAGCTGAAAAGGGTCATTGTGAGTATTATATCTAAACTATCCAGAGCAATTTTTTTCCCATTGCCTTCTTTGTATCAAACTTTTTTGCTCAATCAGTTTGCTTAATCTTTAAACACATCTCCGTCTCATAAAACCTCTACTTGGAGTGAGAATTAGAAGAGGTGATGTAACTCAATCTAGGTCTACTGAAAAAAAAAAGCTATGTAATTTGAACAAAATGGGTTTAAAAACAAACATTTTCAGCCAGGGGCGGTGGCTCACGCCTGTAATCCCAGCACTTTGGGAGGCCGAGGCGGGTGGATCATGAGGTCAGGAGTTCGAGACCAGCCTGACCAACATGGTGAAACCCCGTACCTACTAAAAATACAAAAATTAGCCAGGTGTGGTGTCACGAGCCTGTAATCCCAGATACTCAGGAGGCTGAGGCAGGAGAATCGCTTGAACCCAGGAGGCGGAGGTTGTAGTGAGCCGAGATCATGCCACTGCACTCCAGCCTGGGCAAGAGGGTGAGACTCTGTCTCAAAAAAAAAAAATAAAAAATAAAAAAAAATTCCTGAAATTCTAGACACCAGAGACAACATTTTGGTTCTCTTCTCTTATAATATCTGAAAGAATGCTTTGACTCTCCAGTTCCCTGGGTGTATATAGATGCCAAAATTAATTAAATTATTATTTATCATGTTATGGGGTTTTCAATTACTTTTGCTATGGAGGTAAAGTTACTAGATAGAAGTAATTTGCCATTCACAGTATCTAACCTGGGATTCAAGAATAACAATATTGTAATTGTAGTCAGCACAGTTCATGAAGTGTGTCCTCCAAAGTAGATGACATTCACAAGCTCACGCCCTCAGACGGAGAAGCCCTGTGATCAAGGCTAAGGCTCCCATCTCCTTCCCTGATGGAACCCATGTTTTTCCTCAACCTGAGAAGAATAGCAGAACACAAGTGGGTAAGTTCGTTATTGAATAGCCTTAAATGCGCTCCAATCATTTTAACAAAGGAAATCCTTCACAAATTTCAGAATGTTATTAACAAATTAGTACGTTGACTGAAATTTTCAAGCCACCACCAAAAAGACTACTTTGTAAAGTAAATTAAAATAAATAATTTAATTACTTTAAATTCTTGGGTTTTTTTAGAATGAAAATCATGTACTTTTGAAATTCTGCATCTCTCAACCAAAGTGCTTACAATTATCATTCTAGGTCATTTGGAAAGATTTTTAAACCCACTATTTTACTTCCAGGTTCACTCTCCAAAGCTACTGCATTGTTTCTATTTCACTTTTTCATTGCACATAAGACTGTCATTGTCTATCTACGAATGAATAATTGCCAAAAACCAGTTTTGTTTGTTTTTTCTGTCTTCTGAGGGGTTTTTAAAATTTATTTATTTCTGTGTATCTCCCTAAGCTCATTAGTCACAATGGGTCAGTGTGATGGTTTCCCTCTGAAACTCGGTAAGTACTGCTGTGCCTGCCCTAAAAGCCTGCAAGCCCTGTCATGCTGGTGATGGATTCCAGTCCAGGACTGCTGTTAGCAACCGAGGACTCCCCTGCTCTCTTTCTTTGCTATTTCCCTTATCTTTCCAAGAACTTCCATAAACAAAACTTAGGGTGAAACCGAAATGATAGATTTGTCATGAGTAGATAAAATTAACTTTCCCCAGTGTTGCACTCCTGTAGTGAATGCACATTTTGTTCATTTCCAGAGAGAAGGAGGATTTTTCATGTTGTTGATGCTTTCTTCCCTGGTTCCCCCTGCAAGGAAGGGAGCCTTAAAGCAGAGGAAGAACAGCCGTGTTCTCCACTGGCGTCTGAACTCCTCCACTTCACCCTGTCCCGGCAGTCTTAGCAATGCCCGCCCTTGACGAAATTGTGAGGTAGAGCAATTTTATCCACAGTGAGCCAGGCCCCCCATCACACCCCCACCCCAGTTTGGTGACAGTCCCTCATGTCCTTCCAGGAATCCAATGTTCTCTTCCCCTTTTCCCCTTTACCCTCATTTTACACTCTCTCTCTCTCAATTCCAAAATAACCTTGAAAATTTCTTCACTTATTCATGTATTTACACATTCAGCTGGGATTTACCGAAAGCCTACATTGGGCCAGGCACTGTTTTATTTGCAGGATACACGGCAGTTCACAGAGAAAAATCCCAGCCCTCACAAAGTTTACATCCTAGGGAATGGCAACAGATAAGAAATAAGTTAAAACACAGTCTTTTAGGTTACAATGTACCAAGAAGAAAAATAAAGAAGAGAAAAAGAGGATGGGGAGCTCTGGGCACGGGGGGCGGGGGGAGGGTAATTACAATTTTAAAATCATTGGTCAGGGAATGTCCTTACTGAGAAGGTAACATTTGAGGGGAGAAAAGTGAAGAGTGACGGAAAAGACCTTGTACATTTCTGGAGCAGAAACTTCCAGGGAAAAGGAACCGCAAGTGCAAGGCTCCGAGGTGGGGCATGCCTGGTGAACCTGTGGCACTAGACTAAGATGTAAATAACTGACAGTGGATCAACATTCTGCCCTCCCAGTAATATGCACTCCAAGGAAGCCTTCTGCTGAAGGAATGCCGACATTAATCAGTGAATGGGAGAGGCCTTCTTTTGGGGCCTCCAGGCCTTGCTGGGGTTTCCCAGGCAGTTGCCTGTTTCATAATTGCCTCAATCCAGCATTATTATATTCTGATCACATTTTTAAACTACTGTGACTTAGTTCAAAAAAGATTGCATGAGATGTGTTCAACACCCTACTGATTCCCAAGAATAGACCATTTTGTTTCCTCTACTGCACCAAATGCTATTTTGCAACTGTCATTGTCTTTCCCTAATTCTCCTCTGCCTCATGAACAATGTTAACAATTTCCTTAAAACAGCTTGGCTCAGAGACTTTGCATCCAAAGCAGTCAGTCCATGTATACTGACTCACAAGGAGGAACATGTGGGGAAAGCTCAGTGAGACACTGTGACTCACGGCACTGGGACTCTCACTCTTTCGGGATGTTGACGTCTGAGGCTGTGATCTCAGGGCTGCCTATTTTTGCTCCCCCAGAATGAGGGGACTGTTCATTAAGGACGTGCTGGCTTCTCTGTGCTAGACAACAGGGCTTGGAGTCTGCTGGGCTTTATTATCCTGTGAGTTCTAACTGGGAAAGTCAACATAACTTTTCCCACTCTCTTATTAGAGGCCTCCTCCACCCCCACGTTGGCCAACGCTCCTCTCTCACCACCTAAGGCGGAAGCGTCTCTTGGTCCATCTAACTGGAGAGTCCATAAGAAATTCAAGATCCTGACTCCAAATGTTGGTGCTGTCATCCATGCCTTGACTTCCATGGAATAGGACCATGGGTCTTTCTCCAGGATTGAGGGGAAGGACGATCCTCTCCCATTTCTCCATGGCCAATGTAACAAACTGTCTATTCTCAGCTGGGCCCTGAGCTCCTCCAGCTTCATTCACCCTGTCTGTCTTCCTCCTGACCACACTCAATTCCAGGAGTATCCTGGATACTTACACCTCTTTTTTTTCTTTTATTTTGATAAAGCTTTTTTTATGGAATGGAAAGTTACAGTTTCTAACCTAAACCTTTTCCTCTGAAACTTAAACATGTTTCTGCTTAAAGAAGCAATAGGAATATATTCCTTACAGAAACGATTTTTAGGACTTTTACATTCTTTTTCTGATACTGTCACTTTATTCTTTTTTTTGAGACGGAGTTTCACTCTTGTTGCCCAGGCTGGCGTGCACTGGCACCACCTCGGCTCACTGCAACCTCCACCTCCCAGGTTCAAGCGATTCTCCTGCCTCAGCCTCCCAAGTAGCTGGGATTACAGACATGCTCTGTCACGCTCAGCTGATTTTTTGTATTTAGTAGAGATGGGGTTTCACCACGTTGGTTGGGCTGGTCTTGAACTCCTGACCTCAGGTGATTCACCACCTAGGCCTCCCGAAGTGCTGGGATTACAGGCTTGAGCCACTGCACCTGACCACTTTATTCTTTACTAGGTTAAATATTCCCAGCACCTTCAGCCTTTTGTTATAGATCTTGTTTATCATCTTTGTATGTGTGATATTGTCCTCAGTGCCTAGTTCAGTTCTCTTTATAGATGTTTTACATAGATATTTCCATAAGATGTCATCAATCTGGACCTAGAAAAACATCAAAATAATAGTTGATCTTTCCTGGATACTTACACCTCTTAACTGTCATCTGGGTCACTCTACAACCCTGACTTACACCTACCAGCTGCCATCCTTATTCTGCTCTGGGCTGCAGTGTTGTTAGGGAAAACATACGTACACAAACTGACATGTGAGTGTATGTGTGCAAATGCATGTACACATACATACCACAGACCAACATTTTCTTACCAGAACCTCTGCTAATTCACCCACAGTGGATATTCCAAACACTTTTTCTTATAATACTCCTTTTTCACTTAGAATTAATCCCTTCCAGTGTGTGGGCTTATTTCAACAAGTCTTAATTGATCATCTGATATGTGCTGGATGCTGAGGGTTGGGCTCACTGTGAATATCATATGGCCTCTGCTCCCAAAGAAGGAACAGCTTTGAGGAAAAAAAATGGGTGGAGTAGTAGACATGGATGAAATAACCATAAACTATAATGTGATTGCTGCTATGCAGGTTGTGTGAGTCATCTGGGATAGAGCCACAGAGTACTGAAGGAGAGGTAAGTAACTGGATATGGAGAGGATGGAAAAAGGAATAGAGGATGCCACTCAGGTCCTAAAGTGAGTGGCCAAGTTCGCAAGGCTGCCATTGACTGAGTGGGGCACATGAGAAAGCAGCAAGCTTGCACTGGAGAGAAAGTAAAGAGAGGAGATATTAATCTGTTCTCATGCTGCTAATAAAGACAAACCTGAGACTGGGTAATTTATAAAGGAAAGAGATTTAGTAGACTCACAGTTCTACATGGCTGGGGAGGCCTCACAATCATGGCAAAAGAGAAGCAAAGGCATGTCTTACATGGAGGGAGACAAGAGAGAATGACAGCCAAGCAAAAGAGGAAACCCATTATAAAACCATCAGATCTCGTGAGACTTATTCACTACCATGAGAACAGTATGGGGGACACTGCCCCCATGATTCAATTATCTCCCACCAGGTCCCTCCCACAAAACGTGGGAATTATGGGAGCTAAAATTCAAGATGAGATTTAGGTGGGGGACACAGCCAAACCATATCAGAGGGAAAGCTTTTTTGTCAATATGCTGAGTTTGATATCCCTACAAAATTATTATGGAAGTGTGAGGTTCCCATGAAATATCCAAATAGTGAGGTCCCATGATTTGAGCTTGAGAAAGAAAGCTAAGTTTACACAATGAAAGTGACCACAGAATCATACCTGCTACTAAGTAAGAAGAAAAGAAGCAAAGTTTGGAACTCAGAAGACACACACATTTTACAAGTAGCAGAGGGCAAGAAAGGGATTGAGAAAGAACAGCCAGTGAGATGGGAACAAAATAAGGTGACTATTTCTGCTGCCCAAATCTATTTCCAATGCAGTTGTCCTTTCTCATTTCAAATGACTTGCTAGGCTTTTCTAATTGGATTTTGTTCTAATGTCTCAAATTCAACATGTTTTTACCAAAAGAAAAGTTTTTACTTCTGATTCCCTGTTTGTGTCAACATGATGAAAAGAAAGCTTTTTTCACAGCTAAAGCGAAAGCCCCTGACTCTTCATCAACAGTGTCTATGCTTTGAGTCACTCTGCCCTGGCAGGTTCGACACCTGGTTCACAATTACTCATCCTTTAAGAATCACTTCAGCAAACTTCCTCCAAGAAGCCTTTTCTAATCCCATAGTCCAAAGTGTGAGGTGGGAAACCTTCATTGTTCATATACTGCATGTGTAGTTCTACCACAGCGGTTATATTATTTTATTTTATAAGTAATTATAGTTATATTATTTTATAAGCACCTATTCTTGTTTCTTTCGATACAGGAAAACATTTAATTTTGCATTTCTAGTAAAATGCAAATTAAATGTTTGTTGAACAGGGACAAGGTAAATATTGAATAAACTAGTAGAACTAAACCAAAAAACAGATTCCTCCTCGTATTTCCCCTCTCAGATTACCTGGGAGTATTTCACATTTTGTCCTGTGTCCATATGCCCTTTGCTAATCAACATTCTATGAGTAATCCTCCTGACCATGATAACCTTTTTTTATAACAGCTACACAACTCTATGATTTGTTTATAAAGCATTTTAAAAGGATAGCAACCAGATTTAGCTCTCACCTCTGAAACATTAATTCTAATACATATACTCATGAGATTTTCACTGGAATTAAGTGGTCAGCCACTTATCAGACCTTTAGCAAAGAACTGTCCATTTTTAAAATAATATTTAATGCTAGGATGTGTTGGCAGTAAGGAGCAGTGTTAATAGAAAAGAGATATATTAATTTTCATTGATCTTTCTGAAACCCTTTAAAGTATTTTTGGTTTTAGATCATATTAAAGGGGTGATTTTAATGAGCTAATCACTTGAAGATTATTCTTATCTGTGTATGTGTGTGAAGCAAAGTATTCTGGAAAACATAAATTCAGGTAGATATTTTGAATATATCTAGATGTTAAAGGTAATTATTATTCACACAAAATATGTTTTGAACTAATCCATTCTAAATGTCTTAAGAAAAGTACATTTACCATAATGTTCAACTAACTTGGGGGAGGAAAACATGAAAGTTAAAATTTTCACATCCTGTTAAGACTTCAATTTATTTTAAACAAATCCTTAGTCCTTTGTTGGTAATGGCTATATTTATTTTTGTGCACAGAGATGTATGAAACAGATTTACTCTAACCGCAGCATAAAGAAGTTAGGAGCCAGAGAGTTAGCTGTGAAACATCTGATTCTCAAGAAGTTCCTTCACCTCTCTGAGTCATAAGTTTTAGAATTTTTAAAGTAGAACTAATTCAGGAGTGACATTCTATGGCACTGGATGACATATTGGCACCTTCTCTCAAAGTCCTGGGGAAAATGTCTTATAGAAGGAATACTACCTTGAAACTAACTTTGATAGCCTTCAGGGGAGGTTGAATAATACAACAGAAATAAAGTTTGCATTGGCTATTTCTCATTCTGGAAGCTATGATTATCTTCATTGCTGAATAGAAACCAAAGACTTAATAATGAGGCATAAATACTTCTCTATAGGACTCAATTGCAAGGGCACAAATTTAAGGCAGGACTGACACATAGTTTCCTACAATGATTTCTGCAAGTGATTTGGTAAAGCCTCACTTCTTAAATCAGGAGTGCTCCCAGCATGATGGCAAATGAGAAGTATCCCCAAGGTGTGCTAATACCCACATCTAGCTCAAGAGAAAGGAGTGGAAATTAAGACATATTTCCTCCAGATTCAATGATGTAAAAAAGTTTACTGAGAGTATCCCATAGTACAGAGCACAGTTTGGGGCACTTCTGAGCACAGTAATGAGCTAAGTCCTCAACTAATTCAGCCACCGTCACTTAAGTAACTGCATGAGAAAATCCACTCAGCAGCTAAGCCCCAAACATATGGAGAATGTGCTTCTCTCAGCTCAAATAGGCAGTGGTCCTTGGGGAACTGAGAAGAAAGAGTGTAATGAGGAGGTGGTGACTGTACTGGATCTTGAAGATTGGCACTTGGGAGAAAAGGGTGAGAGATGCTACCAGAGGGAGAGGGGGCATTTTGGACCACAGAAGGAACTCTACTATTTGAGCCAAATTTAATGCCAAACCTCTCTTTCTAGTCTCCAAATAACCCTTTATGCTTATATAGGTGTGGAAAAAAAGTTAGATATTACATTTGAACTCAATTGAACATGGACACAAACAACGGTCACCAAGTCCCAGAACAGGTTGTGTGAGCCCCTTGAGGAATTCATCCAGCACTGTTTCGAAGAAATCTCTATTTCAATCTATACCTATACGTTAGTTATTGAAAAACAACAGACAATCGCAAAAACAAGTTGACCTTTTGTGTTATCTGAGCCCAGTCTCGAAGGGCCCTTGTGACTGGGCCTCATGCCGAACAACTGGTTACAAAAAGAGCTAGGGTCCCAGACTGCAACGAAGCTTCAAGAGACATCTTCTTGTCTGTGTACAGATGAGTGGCTGACTCTGGAGCCCAGGCTGTTGCTTCTCAGTCTGGTGATGAATCCTCCATAGTCTGAGGAGTGTGTATATGTGTGTGTGTGTGTGTGTGTGTGTGTGTGTGTGTGTGTGTATATATATACACATACATATACACACATATACATATATATTTATCTTTTCCCTTCTCCCCTTCCCATTGCAATTTGCTTATTATATCAATTTTCTTATTCTATCATTGACTTATTGTATCATTTGTTTATTATATCTGCATTGCCATTTACGTGGGATAAAGGTTGTTTACTCCTAAAAGTACTGTGCGTGGCTTCTCCCCTCACAGGTCTCCCACACAGAACATTTTTGGCATCACGAACAGGATCTGAAAGCGAAAGCATGCCATTTTCCACCACAAGGACCGGGCTGGGAGGTCCCCATATTCCGGGATGGGAACTCCCCAACTTCTCCTCCTTGGCCATTGAGTGGTCCAATGGAACTGGCCTTTGTGAAAATTGGGAATCTAAATTAGTGCATTTTGAACCATTGGCTGTGCATGAGGTGCTGCAGGGAATCCCAGTTGGTAAAGTGGAAACTGAGGGAATTTACTGGCATGGATGGTGCTTGCTTACTGCTTATAAGTTAATGTGTCAAGATAGGAACAATAAAAATGTAAGCTGGAAAAGGAAAATGCTAATTTGATTTCCAAACTGGCCCTGACCCAATGCCAGGCCTATGTCTTGATGGATCAGGCTCAAATCTATCAGCCTATTGCTGAAAAGGCAGCTATTCAAGTGGCCCAGTCAGGGTAAAACTGAAGAACTAGTCAGCCAGGGATCAGAACAGGTAAAAACTCAGCTCCTGTCTCAAGAATGGGAAATTAACCCCAGTAAAATTCAAGGACCTACACAAATTGTAAAATTTCTTGGCATCCTATGGAATGCAGGGAAATAGTCCATTTTACCAAAGGCTAAGCTAAAATACTAAAATGTGCAATCCCTACCACTAAAAAGGAGGCTCAGAAATTTATTGCCTTGTTTGGATTCTGGAGACATCATATTCCCCACTTGGGTGACATTTTACAACCTCTTCAGGCAGTCACTAGAAAAGGCTATGACTTTCACTGGGGAGAGGAAGAGAGCATGGCTTCTGAACAAGTTAAACAAGTGGTGCAACTGGTCCTGGATTTATGGCCCATACAAGATGGACCAGTAGAACTGCAAGTAACTGTCCTAGATCAACATGCTAATTGGAGCCTCAGCCAGGAACAAGATAGGAAGAGGGTACCTTTGGGGTTTTGGACCTGGAAACTGCCAGAGGATGGCAAAGTTTATACACCTTTCTAGAAGCAATTGTTAGCTTGCTATTGGGCTTTGCTGGAAATGGAGCACCTCTGCTTCAACCATGATATCTTTATGAGGCTTGAAATTCCTATTATGACTTGGGTCATGAGTTCCCCCAAAGCTCACCGGATAGGGCACACCCAAGAAAGTAGCATCATCAAATGGAAATGGTACATATAAGACCAGGCTAAGCCAAAACCAAAGGGGGTATCACTTTTACATGAGGATATACAAAACTTGCCAGCTCAGGAAACCACAAAGCAAGTCCTACAGATAGGGAAGGAAACCTCCCCCGCCCAATGGGGCAAATCCTTTAAAGAACTAAGCCCAGAGGATCAGAAACATGCTTGGTTTACTGATGGATCTACCAAATACATTGATGGGACCCGATGCTAGAAGGCCATGGCTCATAACCCTGTTAAAAAGCATAAGCATTTCTGATGAAGGAAGGGGTGGGAGCAGCCAGCTGGCTGAACTAGTAGTGGTCCTCTGAGCTATTCAGGAGGAGGCCAGAGGGATTTGCCACTTGAATACCAACTCTTGGTCAGTAGCAAATGTTCTTACCACCTGGATGCCCCAATGGCAACAAAACAAATGGTTAATTGGGAATAAAGAGGTTTGGGGTAAACAATACTGGGAAGATATCTGAATCCTGGCACACACTACCATTATCACTGTTTTCCATGTTGATGCTCATGCGTCTGTTTGCTCTTGACAGACTATTTCATCAGCAGGCAGATCAACAGGCCAAAATTTCCACCATAACTGCAAACTTGAATGTGGATGAATGGATTACAACATGTTCAAGACTTGCAATGAGAGGCTTTATAATGTATGGTGGTATAATTGATAGTGCTTACCGGGGAGAGTTAAAGGTCATTTTATACAATACCACTCCAGATTCTTTTGCTATAAAACCTCAGATGCAGGTTGCTCAATTGTTAGTGGAACCTTGTCAGCAATTAACCCCTGAGGAAATCTGCCCCAACAGAGGCTACATACAGAACTGGGGGATTCAGATCCTGGAGCCAAAATCCTGGAGCCAAAATATGGGTACAGCGTCCATCAGGTCCCACCCTTAAGACTGGTGACCTTGTAGCTATAGGAGCAGAAAATGAAGCACACTACAATTTCCTAAAGATGAAAAACAATATCATGTTCCCCTCTGTTTTTGTTATCACATGGAATAACCTATCTACTAATGGTCAGCACCTGTGTCTTTGTGTCTGACGCCAAGATTAAATTCATCAACTGGGTAGCCACCGCTGCAGAGGAAGCCAACCGCAGTCAATGTTGGCTATGTGGGAATGAGCTACCTTGGAGAATCCTCCCTGCTAACATTTCTGAATGACTATGTCGCTACCAATGGGACCACAACAACAACACTTGCAATCCAACCTGGACTTTCTTTGACCAAACCAAGCCTTGGTACTCTGGGGTTTCTCCTGCCAGACAATTGTCAACACATGCTCCAAATCAACAACATTACCCCCAATGAAACACAATCTCTTTCCTACTTTTATAACACATTAGTACACTATGATTACAGTAACTCCATTGCTGTCCCCTGCAGGGCCCTCTGGGTATGCGGATCCTATGGGTGGCGATACCTGCCCCCATATTGGATGGGGAGATGCACTTGGGGGTGGCCATTAATTCCATTCACCATCCGGGATAATATTCCCCTCCCCAGTAATCTAGATGCTTACAAACATCCCTGGTTAGAATGCACCCGACTCCGTAGGGGTGGTATCCTATCACAGCATTCTCCCCTGCGGCCGATACAATCCTGCTTCAGCAACAAATTAAAATATTAAGCTCACTTCTAAGAAAAGCTCTTAATGATAGTAGCACTGGATGTATGTTGTTATCAGATGAATTTGCTCAGCTACGTACTGTTGTGTTGCAAATGGAAAGGCATTAAATATGCTTACTGCAGCCCAAGGAGGGGTTCGCACCTTACTGCATACTGGATGTTATGTGTATATCCCTGACAATTCTCACAATATTACTTTCCTTGCAAAGCCATGATGGGTGTGTTATTAATTTTGCTTTTAATTCTCCTGTGCTTACCCTGTATCTGTAATCTCTATCAACTATGCCTTCCCCATGTATCTGTAGGGGTATTTTCCTGCGATTGAGTATCAGATTGAAGCCGAATGTGGAGGAAAACTTAAATATTAAATTTGAACTCAATTGAACATGGACACAAACAATGGTCACCAAGTCCCGGAACAGGTGGTGTGAGCCCCTTGAGGAATTCATCGAGCGCTGTTTCAAATAAATCCCTATTTAAATTCCTATTTGTTAGTTATTGAAACACAACAGACAATCGCAAACACAAGTTGACCTTTTTGTGTTCCTTGAGTCCAGTCGGGAAGGGCCCTTGTGACTGGGTCTCATGTCAAACAACTTGTTACAGTAAGAGCTAGGGTCCCAGACCATGCGGAAACTTATGAGAATCCTCCGTAGTCTGGTGAGTGTAGTGTCCGACTCTGGAGCCCAGGCTGTTGCTTCCCGGTCTGGTGGTGAATCCTCCACAGTCTGGTGAGTGTACATATAAATATATCTTTTCCTTCTCCCCTTCCCATTGCAATTTGCTTATTATATCATTTGCTTATTATATCCGCGTTGCCATTTAATTGGGATAAAGGTTGTTTACCCTTAAAAGTATGGTGTGTGTGTC
This sequence comes from Pan troglodytes, assembly GCF_028858775.2. Taxonomy (NCBI): domain Eukaryota; kingdom Metazoa; phylum Chordata; class Mammalia; order Primates; family Hominidae; genus Pan; species Pan troglodytes. The sequence continues at coordinate 41,279,414 of NC_072415.2, forward strand.
TTTTCTTCTTCCCTTGCGCCTTTCTCGCACAGAACAATAGGCTCGTCCATTACTTCCAGTCGTTACATTTCTTGGAAGTTTCGTAATCCGGTGCTGATTCTAGTGTTTGGATGCCCATACTAAGTTTCTGCTTTTCAAGATGTCAATTTAACACCTCACCTCGCAATCACGTTGTTCTAATTTTAACAATTATTTATTGAACCCTTAAGTTCTAGACACTGCAGAATGCTTTACCTAAGATTTTCCAATTTCGTTCTCAAAACTTCCCCGTGCGTTGGTCGCTATTAACTCCATTTGACAGATCTGGAAACTGGGGCCCAGAGAGGCTAGTCTAGGCCACTCAGCTAGTCACTCTTGGAGCGGGGCCTCTGATCTAGCTAGTGGTGTAATAGAAATTGTAAATCATTTCAAAGAATATATATATTTCCCGTAACACCCTAGAGTTTTCTCCTAGCCCAAGAATTGTCCTTTTTGACCTCTGGTGATTGTTTCTCCTTGAGCCAGATAAGCTGCAAACCTGTTGGAAGCAGTGAAGGGCCATAGGGAAGAGCAGCCTTTGCGGAGACAGCCACCTGAAATTCTGCTCCACAACCTCCGCTCCAGGAGAGCGGGCCGAACGCACCGCGGTCGCAGCTTTCCTGAGGACACGGGTCCCCATGTCACTAGCGACACCTGCGCTCCGGACCCAAAGCACAATCACAAAGTGCGGGACCTTTGGGCGGTGCTGGGCGGCCTGGCCCCGCAGCCACTGGGCCGGTTGGTCCCGCAGGACTCTGCTCCGTGGAGCTTTTGTCCTTGGGCCGGGGCCCTGCGACCCGCGCTACCCAGGTCGAGCCCCGCCAGGAGGCTCCCTCCTCCCGCCATTCTCCAGAGAGTAGGGGGTCGGGAAGGAGAGAACGGCGGGGCGGGGCCTGCCAACCCAAGGACGTCACGGTCCCAGGTGCGAGTGCGAGCGGGCGGGAGTCCACCCCGCGCCTCCCTCCTCTGCTGAACTCCCCACCTCTGTAAAAGCGGCCCGGGCCGGCCCCCGGCTCCATTTTCTCGCGGCGGACACACCTGGAGCCGCGCCTTTGGGTTGGGCTGGGCTGGGCCGCGCAACCGCCACGGGAAGACAGCCCTCGGGGCGGAGAGGGAGAGGGTGGCCGGGCCGGGGGGAGGCCGGGGCCAGGGAGGAGCCGAGTGCGCGCTCGGGGCAGGCGGCGGCGCGGAGCGGTGCGGCGGCGGGAGGCGGAGGCGAGGGTGCGATGGCGCGGAGCCCGGGACGCGCGTACGCCCTGCTGCTTCTCCTGGTAAGTGCCGCAAGCGGGACAGGGGAGCCACTGCCGGGGAGGGCGTCGGTAGGCGAGGTCTAGAGCTCGCGACCAGACTTGCCCGCCGCCCTTGTGCGCGTTACCTGCCCGGCGCTCCTTCCTGCTGCCCGAGGGGGGAAAAGGGCCGGGCAGGCTGCGGCGAGATCCGACCTGGGGCTTCGAAAAACCCTCTTGGCTGGAGCCAGGAGAGTAAGTTGCGACCTATCGAAGTTGTGTTTTCCTTCCCGCGTCACCCAGGCCCCAGCGCCCTTTTCTGTGGTGTGTGGGTGTAGTGAGCCCTGGGGCGGGGAACACCATTGCTGGGGGTCGGAGGCTTTGTTGAGAGTCTCTGGGACGAGAAACGTGGGGGCAATAGGGAACAACCTCGCGCTTCTTCCACGTTCCTTAAATTTCCCTAGGATTCCCCAGCTCCTCTAGCCGCCGACACAAGCCAGTGAACTGGGGAAACCAGGAACATACTTGTATTCTTAGAGTGCAAAAAGTTGGCTAAAAATTTTTTTTAAAGGTGTAATTTACAAAGCTTAATTTTAAGTGGGTCACCCACATATAGTTTTAACTTAAAGTTTATGAAGTTGGTGTTTCAAAAGTTTTCCAATATTAAAGATAATAAATATATGTAATAGTTTGAAGGCTTATTCATTTAAAAGGTTACAGAAAATGGAAGTGTAGCGCCCCCTCCCCCACGCCCCACCCCTCACTCCCCGGAAACGACGTTCAGTCCCTGGATTTAGAGTTCTTTTGCTCAAATTGGATTTTAAACTGTTGGTTTTCTGTTTGTTTAAGGGGTTGCACGTATGTATCTCGCTTATAGGGGTTTACTAAAGGGGTTTTAATAAAGTGACAGTTATGCTGCAAATATAGGTGTGAGTTCACCTTCCAGAGAGTTCACAAATATGTGTTTACAGAGATTAGATGCAAAATCATACTCAGTTTTCTTATGTAATAATTAAAAATGCAAATACATTCACTATATTCAAAGTTCTAACTTCCAAAACATGAGAGCCCTTATATCCTCGAGTTTTGGTGGGATGTGGAAGAAAATCGTGTGTGTGTGTGTGTGTCTCAAAACGGAAAAAGGCGTGACTGAATCCAGTCTAGAGATTTCCATGAACTCTCAGGTGGAAGAGCATGATAATTAGGGCGTCCAGGCCTAGCACACAGTTCATTTTCATGCTCTATTTATCCATTTCATTTTCCCCGTGTCCTTGAGGTAACTTTCAATGAAAGTTCATTTTGTTGACAAAACTTTTCTAAGACGTGATCTGGGACGTCGTTTTTAGCCTCTGGGATGGCAAAACAACTAATCCTGTCGCCTTGATGTTTCCTTGTTTAAGGAGAATTCCAAGCTAATGTAACACCTAGCTTACTTTGAGAGTTACATATTCTTTCCATATGTGAAAATAAATGACCTTTAATCTTCAAATAATATAGCAATCAGGCCAATTTGTACACTCACAGAGTAGCCGGTAAGCAAATTAGGCATATCTTTCATTTTAGCAATTTGATACTTTTACCTTATTGGGCAGTGATAAACATCTCCTTTAGAAAGCGACTATAGCCAATGGAACAGGAGCAAAATTCTTGGACTGTTCTATGTATTTTCTATAAAACTTTCTGCAGTATAAATTTGAATATGTTTATTTTTGTCCAGAGAGTAGTGGGCAATGCAGCATTTTACCCCCAGTGTGTTTGCAGTTGCAGTTTTTTGGTAAAAAAAAAAAATGGAAAGCAACTCATCTGACAGAAGTAGTTGCCAAGGAAACAGGTCCTTTATTGGAAGGAATATAAATTGTAGTCTGTTAGATCAGAGTTCAGTTGCAGATAACGGAATTTACTCTAGCTATTTAAAGCAAGAATAGGTTTATTTCGGGGCACTAAACTGACTACCTAAGTGTAGGAAGGATTGAGAAGACTGCCATTTGAGCTGTCAGTAATGACTTCAAAGACACACAGCAGAGCCACACCGCTTAGGGAGCTGCTGCCTCTCCTGTGACCAGGAACTGCACTGCCACTCCCACAGTCTGAAAAACTGCTGTGATCAGGGTGCTACTTTTGCTACCAGCTGCAGACCCATGCATGCCACATCTGCTAGGATGCATAACAACATGGATGCTTGTACCTTGCCTCTTGGTGTTCACGAATCTAGTAGCTGGACACTAGAGCCATAATAAGATGACTACAAAGAACCCAGCTCCATACGTCCATATCTGCTTGCCAGGAGGCACAGAGCTCTGTTTCACTTCCTTCTTTCAAATCTCATGTAAATACTGATTGAACCCAAACCCCATTCAGAACGAAGCCTGCAGTGGAGTCTGTGACACATGGTCTTTCGCTTTCCTCAGCAGTACAGGGAGACACACCAGAAGGTAGCTGTGTCACCCACATAGCTATCACACATTTAGGCCAGCTGTATCAAAATGGAAAAAAGAAATAATTTTCTGAATAAAATCAGAGAATATTTCCTCTTCAAGGGTTCTTTGCAATCCATCAACTCCCAAATGGTTCACAGATAGAATTCAAAGAGTTCCTAGAGATGGCAAGGAATTAATTACATATATATTTTAACTAACTTTGGACTGAAATTTAGTATTTCTTTAAATTATGGGTGTGGGGAAGACACTGCACAGTAGTGTGAGCAGTAGCTGTGACTATCACAATAGAATTCACAAATACCTTTACATCTTATGGTGATCGCAAAATACCATTTATTCTGAACATCACTAATAGACTTTCTACTAGATCTTTTACTTAATATGTTAATAAAATACATGATATTGCTGCATCACAAATTGGTATTTTAAAAATGCTGATAACTATTTCAATATAATTGGGTTCATTGATAATCCCCTGTATTTTATTTTATACATTTGAAATCATTAATCTGAGAAGGGGTTCATAGGCCTCGCCAGATTGCCAAGGAGGGCTCGTGGGTGAGAGATTTCCTGATGGTTGCTTCAATTTTGGGTTTGACTAATGAAGCTTGTGCTTTAAAATCAAACTACATTTTAAGGATTCAATGACAGCAGATCACACTGTGAGCAGATATATTTAGTAGGGTATTAGTTTGCTAGGACTGCTGTAACGAAGTGCTAAAAACTGAGTGGCTTAAAACAACAAAAATATATGATCTCACAGTTCCAGAGGCTAGAAATCCAAAATCAAGATATGGGCAGGGCCATGCTCCTTCTGAAACCAGTTTCCCTCCTTTCCTCTTCCAAGTGCGTACTGGTTTGTTGGCAATCTTTGTCATTCCTTCTCTTGTAGGTGCATTCATTACTCCAATCCTCCATCTGCACATGGCATTCTCTCTTTTGTCTCTTTATATCATCTTCCCTCTGTGCATGTCTGTGTCCTTGTCCAAATTTCCCCATTTTATAAGAACATCGGTTGTACTGGATTATGCCCCAAAATAATGACCTCAGCTTGGTTAAATCTGCAGAGACCCTATTTCCAAATAAGGTCACATTCTGAGGTACTGGTGGTTAGCACTTCAATATATTATCTTTTAGGGGTCATAATTTGATCCATAACAAGTGGATTCAACTATCTATAAATTATCAATAATATCAGAGTTATGCTTAGTGTTCTAATATACAACTGAATAACACATATTAAAGAATACATTAAAGTATAAATTAGATGGTGAATATTGAAGCCATAAGAATAATCAATTATCATATCCAAGGATTTTAGAAACATGGATTTCTTACTGGTTTTTGTTTCTAAAAGTTAGTAGGTAATGGGAAAATGGCAGCTCTTAACAGAAATTTTCTTTAATTATAACTTAAGGCAAGTACTTTACAAAGAGACATGAGCATTCATTGGCCTACGTACTCTCTGATTATTAGAAATCCCCGATAAGCTAAATTAAAGTTTCCAAGGCTAATATTCTGTGGTGTGTGAGTGTAGTGAGCCCTGGGGCGGGCTCACTACAATATAAATATGTATTTATAGAAACTTCCCAATTGATCTAATTGTCAGACGAGTGTAAGCGTGAGAATTACTGGTCTATATTTTGCAAAAAAATCTATATTTATGACGTAGAAAAATTTACATGGGAAAAATTACACATTGAATAGGGATAAGTGTTTTTGAAAACTGCCAAATTATATTTAAAATTAGAAACTTTAGGCTGGGCACAGTGGCTCATGCCTGTAATCCCAGCACTTTGGGAGGCCAAGGTGGGCGGATCACCTGAGGTCAGGAGTTTGAGACCAGCCTGGCCAGCATGGTGAAACCCCGTCTCGACTAAAAATACAAAAAATTAGCTGGGTGTGGTGGCACATGCCTGTAGTCCCAGCTACTCAGGAGGCTGAGGCAGGAGAATCGCTTGAACCTGGAAGGCGGAGGTTGCAGTGAGCCGAGATTGTGCCACTGCACTCCAGCCTGGGTGACAGAGGGAGACTCTGTCAAAAAAAAGAAGGAAGGAAGGAGGGAAGAAAGGAAGGGAGGGAGGGAGGAGGGAAGAAAGGAAGGAAGGAACTTTAACTGAAAGCATAAAGGACTTTTAGATCTATTTGAGCAATTTTTAATCACAGCTTTTTTCCCTTGTCTTTCACTCTGACACAGATTTCAATAGCTTTGACAACAATTTATAAACATATAGTCTACATATGATGAGAAACTATCTTCTCAGTTTTGTTTTTTATTAAGTTTTTATCATATGCAAAGCTTGGTGATTAGAGTGAAGAAGCTGGAACAACAGAATTCCTACCATGGTCTATAGTGAGATGAGAAATGTCCATAAGAAAAGAAACCAGACACATGACCCCTATTTAGTGAATCCCTGCTTGATGCTAGGCAATGTGCTAAACACTGGAGAACTATAAAAAACCCAGACATGTTCTGCCCTCATGGTGCTTACAGTCTAATGAATGGTGTAAAAAGTAAATGGCTAACTTCCAAATGGGTAACGATAAGAAGAGTAATAATAGAGAAACATAGTACCATGGAGCCTATAGAAGGAGCAACTATCTCAGCACTGGGTATCCCAGCTGGTATCTGAGAATAATTATAAATTAGTGAGATGATATGAAGAGAAATAGATTCTAGGTAGAGAGAAGAGCATCTAAAAGGCCTGAAAATGACAGTTCATGGTTCTGCAGAGGAACCTAAACGTTCATTGTTGCTTGAACATAGAAAGTGAGGCAGAAGAATGTATAGGAAGATAGGCCTTCAAGCCAACAGAAGCCCAGAAAAGCTACTTGCCAAGGAAGTGTTTTCAGGGAGGTATTCACATCACTAAGTAAATGAAAAGATGGACTTTGGTTGAGATGGTCAGGAAAGAGTCAAGAAAGAAGAGATAGGATTTGAGTGATTAAGTATAATTTCGCCCAGTTAAAAAGAGAGGCAAGAGGCATTGAGGACTTGGTAAGCTGAGATCAAAGCCAGGCAGAAAAGCCCAGAGACCATGGGGTACCTCGGAGGGAGAAGCAGCCTGACTGCCACAGGGAGATTGGTTTGGGAGCCAAAGGGGTGGGAAGGCATTTTGGTTGTCACAGTGCCTGAGGATGCCCCTGGTATTTAGTTCCCAAGGTCCAGGGATGCTAAGACTCTACATTCTGCAGAACCTTCAAGAATTGGGCACATGTGAAGAATTTTTCTATCCAAAATGCTTATAGCACCCACATTGAGAAACAGTGATAGGCAAAGTAAGAGGTTCTAAGTAGGGATTTATTTTACTTGTCTGGACCCTCTTTTTGAAAGGCAAATATCTCTTGGGTTGATTACGCCTTGATACATTCATCCACTCAACAAATATTGAGCACCTACTCTGTGCCAAGCACTGTTCCAGGTCTCACCTCGAAATCACACCTGACTGTGGATTATTTTCATCAGTCAAGGAGTTTCCATCTGGCTGACTGGGGAATGTTTTGGATGGAGATGAGAGGAGATGAGACCGTTCAGATTTCCCTTGGTCTAAAACACCTCCATCCCACCACTCTTTCAAGCCCCCTACAATGCAAACAAAAACATTAAACAATGTTTGATACCCACTGCCTCAATTTAATGATCCAGCCTCCTTAGACCCCAAAAGTGCTAATTGAGAAACTGGGCAAGGGTCCTAGCTCAGTCATCATCTTCTTTTAACACCATTAATCATATCATTTCTTGTTTCAGATATCACCTTCCTTTGCTTTCTCAGTATTCTGGGGTTCCTTTCACTTACAGGAACCTGCAGTGCTTCTCACCCCTTTTTATCTGGCCTAGCACGATGGGGCGGACGGCGGAGTGGGGGACACAGTACATATATTACTAGGAGACATCAAGTAGGGGTGGGAGACAATGGCAGTGGCCAAGAGGGTGCTGCCCTTAGGACAGTGTGCTTGTGGATGTTGAGAATGTCCCTAGTGGCCAGGCAATCCATGCTCGTCATTGAGCCGCACTGCCCTGCTCTCTGTTATGTAGCATCTCTCTGCCCTACTGAGATACTTTCCCCAGGACCTAAGCTTAACATGTCTACAGTCTGTCCTCTGGAAATTGCATCTTTCTAGCCACTCAGACTGAAAACGTTGGCACCCTCTGACTCCTTCCCTATTATCCCCACACAGGGCATTGCCAAGGATTTTTGTCCCCATAAAGACTCCTACTTCTACCTGTCTATCTCATTGCCATTCCCCTGATACTGTTCCTCATTCCATCTCCCTGACTTAGTACTTGAATCTCTGAACTGTCTCCTGCCTTTTATCTTGCACAGTACTGCCAAAAAATCTTCAGAATCACTAGCGACATAGTCTCCCTAATCAGAAGCTGGCAACGACTCTCCACTCCTTATAAGATCAGTGAAGAGCCTCAGCTCAATGCTTTGTCCTTATTTTCTACTTGCCACCATTGTATAGTTCTAGGTGCCAAACTGCACTACTTCTTATTTTTTGTCCAAATATCTCCATGTTCTGGCACATGCAGTCCCTCATCCGTGTGTTTTCCTTCCTCCTGTATGCACAGAAACAGATTATCTTCCATTTCCAAGGCCAAGCCCATTGCTATCTCCTTGCTAAACCTCTCCTGATTTCCCCACAAGGAAGTAATCTTGCCTTTTCTGAGTTCCCCAGAACTATTTTTATAGCCATCAGTTATACAATTAAGGTTTCCTACCTCATAGTAGTTTGATCCTCCTATTAAACTGTAAGCTTCTTCAGAGCAAGATCTTTGTATCTTTTATCTATAAACTAGCTAAATGCCTTGGGCACGGACGTATTCTTTAAAAATGTGAGTTAAAGTATCTTTCTATGTTTAGAAAAGCTGGAATAATCATATGGATTTCATGTGTTTAAGAGAATTATTTAATGCCCAGGTAGGTTAAGTAGTAATTTTTTTTTCTTTTTTTTTCTTTTTTTCTTTGAGATGGAGCCTCTCTCTTTCACCAGGCTGGAGTGCAGTGGTGCAGTCTCGGCTCACTGCAGCTTCCACCTCCCAGGTTCAAGCGATTCTCCTGCCTCAGCCTCCCGAGTAGCTGGGACTACAGGTGCACACCACCACGCCCATCTAATTTTTGTATTTTTAGTAGAGACAGTTTCACCATGTTGGCCAGAATGGTCTTGGTCTCTTGACCTGGCCCGCCTCAGCCTCCCAAAGTGCTGGGATTACAGGCGTGAGCCACCGCACCTGGCCGAGTAGTAAATTTTTGTTTAAATTTTATGCATTTAGCAGTCACAAATTGGGCATCTACTATATGACCAACAGTCTTCTAAGGACATGTGAACTGCCCCCTGCAATCCTGGAGCTTACAGTGGAGAAAGGAGTGTAAGGACAAGAACTTGACATTTTTTGAATATCCGCTGTGTGCCAGTCACTGGATTTAATGAAAGTTAATAATGGGTGAAACTGAATCAAACCCAGGTTCACCTGGCACCAAATGCCTGTCTGTCAACCCAGAGGCATCATCGTGAATTCCCCTTACAGCAGTTTGCTACAGTGAGTCATCAATAAGGTCCGAACTTCTGGAACTAGATAATTAATTTCACTGCAAATTAGAATCATTCTAGAAAGGAAAAAAACAAGAAATGTAAATTAAGATTTACCTCATTTCAGAGATATAATCCTGAAAAACTGTACATATAACTTTCTAAAGCCCTTGATTTTCACTCTTTTCAATTTTGCTGATCCACTTATTTGAGACCAATGAAATGCCTGCTTCCCACTTTGGACCTTGGAGTTGCCTGTCGGTTAATTTCTGGTAGTTCCTGCAGTTTGCCTTACTGACAGGCCAGTGCCATCTAATGGTAAAAAAGGACAGTCTGAAGCTCTTGGTTTTCTTAAACTGCCCAGTGAAAAGAAATCATTTTCTTCATTTTACTTTTCAGTGTAGTGTTCAGGAATATATTGCAGCAAAAGAGTGGAGACAACCTATAATTTTTGTTTATCATATTTTGTGAAGTCTGTTATACAGCTTTATTTATATTTTGCCTAATTCCAAAAGCATTTGTGGCCATTACAGAAAACACCTACCAATAAAACAGTAAAATATTTTTTTACATGTCTAGTCATTTGATAAATGCTATTTTGAATTGAAATTGTATTTTAGTTAGTTTGCTTGTTTGAGCAACCCAACAACGACTTCAATGAAAAGAAAAAGTATTGTTTTGCTTTTTTGTTTTTTCTTTTTTTTTTTAATTATACTTTAAGTTCTGGGGTACATGTGCAGAACGTGCAGGTTTGTTACATAGGTTTACACATGGCCATGGTGGTTTGCTGCACCCATCAACTCGTCATCTACATTAGGTATTTCTCCTAGTACTATCCCTCCCCTACCCCCACAGCCTCAACAGGCCCCATTGTGTGACGTTCCCCTCCCTGTGTCCATGTGTTCTCGTTGTTCAACTCCCACTTATAAGTGAGAACATGCGGTGTTTGGTTTTCTGTTCTTGTGTTAGTTTGCTGAGAATGATGGTTTCCAGCTTCATCCACATCCCTGCAAAGGACATGAGCTCATCCTTTTTTATGACTGCATAGTATTCCATGGTGTATTTGTGCCACATTTTCTTTATCCAGTCTATCATTGATGGGCATATGGGTTGGTTCCAAGTTTTTGCTATTGTGAATAGTGCCTCAATAAACATATGTGTGCATGTGTCTTTATAGTAGAATGATTTATAATCTTATGGGTATATACCCAGTAATGGGATTGCTGAGTCAAATGGTATTTCTGGTTCTAGATCCCTGATGAATCGCCACACTGTCTTCCACAATGGTTGAACTAATTTACAGTCCCACCAACAGTGTAAAAGCATTCCTATTTCTCCACATCCTCTCCAGCATCTGTTGTTTCCTGGCTTTTTAATGATCGCCATTCTAACTGGTGTGAGATGGTATCTCATTGTGGTTTTGATTTGCATTCCCCTAATGACCAGCGATGATGAGCTTTTTTTCATGTTTGTTGGCTGCATAAATGTCTTCTTTTGAGAAGTGTCTGTTCATATCCTTCACCCACTTTTTGATAGGGCTGAGTGTTTTTTTCTTGTAAATTTGTTTAAGTTCCTTGTAGATTCTGGATATTAGCCCTTTGTCAGATGGATAGATTGCAAAAATTTTCTCCCATTCTGTAGGTTGCCTGTTCACTCTGATGATGGTTTCTTTTGCTGTGCAGAAGCTCTTTAGTTTAATTAGATCCCATTTGTCAATTTTGGCTTTTGTTGCCATTCCTTTAGGTGTTTTAGTCATGAAGTCTTTGCCAATGCCTATGTCCTGAATGGTATTGCCTAGGTTTTCTTCTAGGGTTTTTATGGTTTTAGGTCTTACATTTAAGTCTTTAATCCATCATGAGTTAATTTTTGTATAAAGTGTAAGGAAGGGGTCCAGTTTCAGTTTTCTGCATGTGGCTAGCCAGTTTTCCCAACACTATAAAATGGTATTTTTTAAGTGACAAATGCTTAGGACCAGTAAAAGTTAAACTAGAAGAAGAGGTATAAACCAGGGGAAAACACTACCTAAAGTAATTCAGTTGTAGTTGATGAATACTTGTAAAATGAAAAATCTTTTTGTAATGGGGAGAATTCACAGTTACTGAACTGCCTGATTTATTTTATTTTATTTTATTTTATTTATTCTTGAGATAGAGTCTCATTCCGTCACCCAGGCTGGAGTGCAGTGGCGCCATCTCGGCTCACTGCAACCTCCACCTCCTGGGTTCAAGTGATTCTTGTGCCTCAGCCTCCCTAGTAGCTGGGATTACAGGCATGCACCACCACACCTGGCTAATTTTTGTATTTTTAGTACAGATGGAGTTGCACCATGTTGGCCAGGTTAGTCTTGAACTCCTGACCACAGGTGATCCGCCCACCTCTGCCCCCCAAAGTGCTGGGATTACAGGTGTGAGCTTACAGGCATGAGCCACTGAGCCCGGCCTGAACTGCCTGATTTAGAACACATCTTTTCACACATCTCTCTGTAACTAGGGGCTCATTATCCAGTTTATGAATTATCCAGGCTCTCCTCTTCTTCCCTTTCCTATGCTACCATGTGATTTTACACAGTGGTTTCCAAAAGTGTGGTCCCACTTTTGGGGCCAAGCAGCATCAGCATCCCCAGGAAACTTGTTAGATACAAATTCTTGGACCCCATCCAGACCTACTGAGTCAGACACTCTAAGGCGGGACTCAGTAATCTGTGTTTTATCAAGGTGATTCTAATGCTACTCAAGCTTGAAAACCACTGTTAACATCCCATAGAAAATAAAAATAACTGGAGTAGAAAAGAAGATTAAATATTAAAAAGCCCTATGTCAAGGGAAAAAATAGGAACTGTCCATGAATATACAAAACTTTACTTGAAATAAGAATTCACAGCATGAGTGAACAAGTCAAGTGTAGCAAAGCATTGCTAAATGCATATTTTAAAATTCTATGAGTTAATAAAAAGCTTTCAAAGAAACTGTCTTCCTCTTTGTAACTAACTTCGATATGACTCACCTAAAATCATATTTGTTACATTCAGATTAGCCCAAACATCCAAAGAACAGGTGAAAGATTTTGGTAAGTCATGTACTTTATTACTGTCAGACTTAAAATATTTATTATTATCTAAAGTTCAAATTCAGAGTTCAAAAATTAAAAGTTCAAAATATTGCTCTTGTTTTTTTTAAATTAGCAACTGTGAAAAATATAATTACGTATTTAAATCAGCTGTTGAGTGAGACTGCTATAGGAGTATATAAATGTCTAGATCATCTGTAAGTTGGACTTTTAAGTTGGAATTTTCTAAATAAGTTGTGCTGGTTAGCCTTAAAATAAATGTTATAAAAACTGCCTTTTCTTCCTCCTGTCCCCAAAATAAGATTAAGAAGAAAAAAGTGCAGTAGGTGAATTCTAACATAAATCTGACCCACGTCAGATTTATCAGAGCAGATCACCAAACTCACTGGTCCACCCTGACTGCACTGGGTCGCTTGAACTCTTCTGAACGTGTACATTTCTATGACTGTAGACTGCAGAGCCTTCTTTGTGTCTACGGACGCTACTACAGACCAGACCACCAGCTCTGCCAATACAAATAGAAAAATCAGGATGTGTGACTAGAGGAAATAAACAAGTGGCATCCACTCCCTTTATTTTATCTCATTTTATTTCTTTTAGATTATTTCAGCCAAAGTTGAAAGCTCTTTAAGAATGGATTGGGGATAAACCAGGGATCCTCTGGGCAGTTTTTGATTTGACCTCCTATACAATAAAAGGGAGAAACAAAAGAATTATAAAACATTCTGCTGGTTGGAAGGTTGAGTAACACAAGGAAAGAAAATAACACAGATGTTAGATGATGGGCCTGAGGTGGGCATGAATTTAAAGAACCACTGGCAAGTGCCACGTCCTCTGTGTTTGAGTTCTAAAGATAGTCCGTTGAGCACACTGCTTACCTTCTAGTAATTTCTCACTGAATGGACATTAGAAGCCATTATAGTGACTGAAAGTTGAAATAATGTTTTAAACTAATTTGTATTTCTCTACATCCATTTTTAATAAGGTATCTCTTAGTCTGATGTATTAAAGTTTAAGGGATCACCTCACCATAAAACCACTGAACACTTCAAGATTCTCTACTTTAAAGGAAAGACTTCTGACAGAGAACCTGTCAGCCAGGAGGAGCTGTCATCCAGTGACTCATGAGTCCTCCTGGATTCTTGTTTAAACTCATCAAGGTGACTTCAGAACAGAAAGTCTTTTCTAAAAGTGCTGACCTTGAAAACAAAGAGTACATTGATTGATGGTGTTTGGTATTCCCTCATGCCTCTGCAGGAAAAAAAAAAAAAAGAAATCTTTTGCCAGATACCAGGAAGTCCAGTTTTTATAAGATGTGCAGGATCCAATGGTAGAAAATTTTTTACATGTTTTTCAAAGCAGCAAAACTAGTTAATAAAATAATTTTTTTAGAGTTTAGCAAATTAGAAAAGCTTTTGCAGAATTTTTTGGTTCATCTGAAAACACTGCTTTGGATACAGGAACTAGCAGCTTACTTTTCCTCGTCAGTCTTAAAGGCATGTTGCAGGTGACATTTTTCTGTCACCAAGTTCCTGGTGAGAAAAAAAGTCACAGATTTAGTGTTTGGAGGAAACCTTATTGGCCATTTTGTCCAGCCACCCTTCCCATGCTTGAAACCTCTTCACAGCATCCCCACAGGAGGTGACTCAAACTTACAGAGTGGACAGGTTTTTAAAAAAGTGCCAGGGAGTGGGAATGGAGGACTAAGGCAGAGAGTTTCTGCTTGTTCCATTCATGTTACTTGCAGTATACTACCCACTAGAGATATACAGAATCTCCACAGTCCTCTGCAGCTTGTATTACTGTCCTGACCCTAGTTATTACAGTAGCTTCCAATCAGAGAAACGCAGCCATGGTTTCTTAACCTCGGCACTTGGCCAGTTGCAGCCAGATAACACTTAGTTGTAAGGGCTATCATGTGCATTGTAGGATGTTTGACAGCATCTCTGGTTTCTACCCACTAGATGCCACTGGCATTTATCTCCCCTACCTCGAGCCCTACCCTGGTTTGACAACCAGAAATGTCTCCAGACATTACCAAATATCCCCAGTGGCAGGAGGAGCGGGGCAGGGCAAAACTGCCCCTAGTGGAGAACGACTGGTCTAAATTAAGAATGTGTTCTGTGAGATACAGGATCTTAAGGAACCAGATCCAAATTATTTAGAAAGCAGTGGCTGAGATCTTAACTGCTCAGTCAAATAAACAAACAGTTCCACAATTGACAAAATGTTAGTGCAGTTCTTTTTTCTTTTTTTGTACAATGAATGAAGCAAATATTTCAGTCCATCACACCTTACTAAAAGCATGCTACTGCAATACGTGCTATAAAAATGCAGATAGCAGAACCCTCTTACCTAGATTCCAAGACAACCTTGACTTTAAGATGCACATCAATTCTTCTAATGTTTTAGTGTAACATACATCCAGAAAAGTGCACATATCACGAGTGCACTGCATCTTCACAAACTGAAAACACCATGTCACCAGTAACCAGGTGAAGAAACAGATTGCCAGCATCCCAGAAGGCCCCTTGTGCTCCCTTCAGTCCCTACGATCCCCCTGATAGCCGCTGTCCCAATTCACAGCAGATTAGCCTTGCCTGTGTTACACTGGCTCCCTAGATGCTCAGCAATTTAATACCAGCCTTTTGAGAGAAGAAAAGAAACATTACATTAAAGATGTACAAAACCTCTAATATGCATCCCAGTTCCTTAACTAAAACCGACTGATGACTCCCAAATTTTTATCTCCGGGCATAACTTCTTTTCTGAGCTACCAACTCCTATATCCAAAAGGCCATTCAAACAGAACACATAAAAACGGCTCTTACCTCCCATTTCACCTCTCCCTCAACACCACCCCTGTCTCCTGCCCCACCTTCAGCTTACCCCATCCCTCTCCCCATTCTGTCTCATCTCTGGAAATGGTGCCTTCACTCACCCAGGTGTTCTGGGTCAAAATTCTAAGGGTCATCTATATTTGCCCTCATTCATTCCATTCACAGGTCTCTGTTGCCTCTGCCTTCAAAATAAACACTGGAGATATCTACTTTCTTTCATCTTTACTGCAACTCCCAGGGTTTAAGCTAGTGTTATGTATTGCACGTGCTTCTGCAATGATGCAATGACTACAGTCTGGTCTCTATACATTTTTTCTTGCCACTTTATGGCCTGTTCTCCATACAGTAGCACCAGCGAGCTTTTTCAAACATAAACTGGTTGTATCATTTCCAAACATAAAAGCTTCCAGTGGCTTCCTCTCACACTCAGGATAAAACCCAAAGTCCTCTCCCTGACTGGGTACTGGCCTATCCCTGTGACATCATCGTCACTGATTCACCACCGCATGGCCTGGGCGTTCCTTTTGCAGGGCTCTGCCTGACTGGCTTCCTCATACCATTCACGTCTCTGTGCAGATGCAGCCCCTTCTGAGAGTTTTCCCACACTTCCAAATCACTCTCTACTATCCTGACCCTGCTTTAATTTTTTTTATTGCTCTTATCAAAACCTGGTCTGTCTTTGTCTGTCTCCCCAGGATGTAAGCATCCAACAGGGTAAGAATATTGTGTTATTTAACATATCCTACAAGCTCAGGAAATTGAGGTATGAATTAATTCAAACTTGCAGAAATTTTAAGATAAGGACCATGCAAAACTTAGAATTGAGGAAATGTCTCATAAATTCTATTTATTGAATGCCAGTCACTGCAATAGTTACATTTCATATATTTCTTTAATTTGCACATCAGCCCTGCAAAATGGATGTATCCTAGTTAGGTGGCTTTCAGATGCAAGTAACAAAACCCAACTAAAACTAGGTTAAAGAAAAGAATGTTGAATATCAATCATAAGAAAAGGTTTAGAGAGAGAGTTGGTCCAGATTTGAATGATTCTGTAACTTAAAGCCTTTATGGTTTCAATTTGGCTTCTCTAGCATTTCATTAGCTTTCCCCTCATGGTCACAGCATGGCTGTAGCTATTCCAAATGTCACCTCCTCACTCAACAGTCTCCAGAGGCACTTAAATAGGGAGGTTATGCATGCGCTTCTCTTCTAATCAGTGAGGAGAATCTTTTGTAGGGTCTCCTGATACCTCATTGACCAAAATTCTCTTACACATTTATGCCTAAACCAGCCAATATCAAAGTAAATGGGCATACATACCATGCTTTGTCATGCCAGTCAATCAGCTCCATGAGCTAGGCAGGGTCTACCTGAGAGTACAAAGTAGAGTCTTATGAACACTGAAGATGAGAGAAAATGCCAATAAGCTAGACAATTGAAAATGTCTGCCACAGTATGTATTACTCTCCTGTTACAGATAAGGAAATTCAGACTAAAGCATCTTGTCTGGCAGGATCTCCTCCCTGCTTCCCTCTGCCCTGAGGATGGGTTAGACTTAATGACTCACTCTCAAAGAATGGAATAGGGACTGGGAAAAATAGTAACTTTACAACGGAGAAACTGCAATCAGTACCTTAGCCGGTTGTGTCATGTGGCTATTGCACACCAGCTAGTATGGTGTGACAAAAAGGGCACTTCAGCTCTGTGATGTTCTTTCCAAAAATGCATAATACTGATCTAATCGTGAGAAAAACAACAGATAAACCCAAATTGGAGGACACTGTGCAGGATACTCAGCCAGTATTCCTCAAAACCGTCAAGGTCATGAGAAACAAAGACTGGGAAAGTGTCAAAGACCAGAGGATATAAAGGAGAAGTGATCACCAAATGCAATGTGGAATCGTAGATTGGATCCTGGAACAGCAAAAGAACATTAGTGGGGGAAATGGTAAAATCAGAATAAAGTATGGAATTTAGTTAACAGTGCATTAACTAAATGCACCAATGTTAATCTCTTAATTTTGACAAATGTACAGCAGCTATTTAAGATGTTAACATATGAGGAAATTGGAGAAAGGAACTGCTGGTACTATCTTTGCAACATTTCTGTAAATCTAAAACTATTCCTAAGTAAAAACATATTTTAAAAGAAATGTGTGCTAGGTAATTGTTGAAACTGGATGTTAGCTATATGGGTGTGCATGTTACTATTCACTCTGCTTTTATACATGTTTGCAATTTAAAGTGATTTTAATGTTAAAAATACATACATTAATGAAATATATTTTATGAGTTTCTGCCTTCGAGATACTAGCAGTCAAGAGTAACAAAAATTCTTGTGCTGACTACTGAAACAATAATGGATAAGGCAGACTTCATTGACTGTTGTTTGTACCTAAACAAACAAATGATATTTCATGTCACATTCTACACTCTTGCTCCTCAAAATTTGGTCTGAGAACCCACAACATTGCTATCATCTGAAACCTTGTTAGAAATGCAAAGTGTAAGGCTGACCTCTAGACCTACTGAATTGGAATCTTCCTTTTAACAAGGTCCCCAGTGAACAAAATACACATTAAAATTTAAGAAGCACTGTTGGTAACCATGTGATTTTCTGCATTTCTGAGCAAATCACATCTAGAAAGTAAATTCCAATAAAAATCAGTGAAGATGCTCATATGATGAATTTACCTTTGACTAGAGGACTGTAAATTACTTCCGTTTTCTTATATCCTAGTAAAACACATGACACTTGGTCAGAATAATAATATTTACTTAAAATAACATGTAAATTATACCCTCTTGCTAGGGCCGGTAAGATTGTAGGGAAGAATAAAAGTAGCAAATATTCAGTGCAGCCAACTACTTAATATGGCCTGTACCAAAGAGAAGAGTCTGATGGTTAGAAGGATGGGCAAGAAATATATTAAATTTGTTTGTTTGTTTGTTTGTTTGTTTGTTTGAGACGGAGTCTCACTCTGTTGCCCAGACTAGAGTGCAGTGGCGCGATCTCGGCCGACTGCAAACTCTGCCTCCCGGGTTCACGCCATTCTCCTGCCTCAGCCTCTCGAGTAGCTGGGACTACAGGCACCCACCACCACGGCCAGCTAATATTTTTTTGTATTTTTAGTAGAGACAGGGTTTTACCGTCTTAGCCAGGATGGTCTCGATCATCAGACCTCATGATCCGCCTGCCTCGGCCTCCCTAAGTGCTGGGATTACAGGTGTGAGCCACTGTACCCGGCCTAAATATACTAAATTTTAAGGCTGTTCCCTGATGATGTGGACACTGGGACCTCTCTGATCCAGGCACTGATCTTTCTCTTCAAAAATTCCCACCCAAGGAACATGCAGAGAGAAGTGATCTATCTCAGCATTGCTTTCCCTTGCTTTTCATACCATGCCACCTTTGAAAATACGTAAATTTGGGGAGCACCACTTTGGTTAGAGACATCTCTGGCCATTGCTAGCTGGGCAAGTTAATAGTAGACAGAATGAAGAAGAGATCATAGATCTGATCATAAAATAGAGAATTAGCCATGATTGTTCATCTGCCCCAGAGAAGCCCACACTAGAAGCTGAACATCTGCTCTCCTTGAGTTTCTCTTTGGAATGGAGAGCCAAGAACATGAACTGACAATGGAAAGGAAAGAAAGAGGCTGAAAGATTCACTTGTGGAATGGACCCTACAGGAAGCTTTCAAATGAATGCAAAGGATGTGAAAGAGACTTTGAAATTTTAGGGAATGCCTTGTTTCCCATGATGTACCAACTAGGGCTTCGTGGATCCATGTGACCATGCAGATGGGAAAAGGCAAACAACTGAGACAAGCTACACCAAAGACAGTCCAGTGAATTAATGCATAAATGGAAGGTGGAGTAGTGGGAGCAATACATATAGACAATAATTTCAATTTGGAATTATAAGTAAGAGAGGGATATAGAGCAATAGATTGTTAACAGAAACAAGAGAGGGATCTGGTTTTTTTTTTTTTAAGATAAGGAAAACCTAAATATATTTGGTTTGCCAATCAGAAGGAAATAAATGTGTTGATTAGCCAATGGAGAAGGAAGATAAAAGGTTAGTGGAAGGATTAAAGTTCTTGAAGATAAATGTGGGAGAACAAATAGAGTTGCAAATAAAGCACACAAACGATGGTTTGCCTTGGAAAGGAGTCAGGACACCTCTTCCCTGGGGAAAGAAGGGAAGGAGAGGATGACTGAAGATAGTCTCAGTCAAATAATACATGGGGTCATCTCATAAGAGTGATAGGTACAGAGGTGTGACTAGAGTCATCTCCTAAAGTTTGGAATGCCTATTTTAGAAATGCAGTAAGGGTAAGGCAATGACAAGGTGACGATATAATTTATAGTGTGAGCACACTTTTGAGGATGAAAGGGTTGCTAACAGATGGAATGCCTCACAGCAGGTGTCAACCTAGACTCTTCTGAGCAAATGCAGACATATGGTCACACTAGAAAGGAACCGCCACCCCATGGAAAGAGCAGCTATTTGAGAGCATTAATGTGTAAGGGATCTATTCAGCCACTGTGGCCTCCTCTAGCAATATTGCCAGTACATGGTCAGAACTAAAGAGAATAATAGGTTTCTAGAGTTGAGAGGAAAAGTGAGGCAGGAATAGCAGTCATGAAAATGAAGCCTCCCTGGTGGTCACTGACAACATCTTCAGAGTGGCAGGCAGCAGTCTGCTAGCTGCTCCGGTAGAACTGTGTGCAGTGGTGGAAATGTTTTCTGTCTGCCCTGTCCAAATGGGTAGCCCTTAGCACATGTGGCTGTTGAGCAACTGGATTATTCATTTCAAATAATTGCGGTTAAAATCCAAATAGCCACAAGTACCTACCATATTAGAAAGTGCTGGTTCAGATTGAGCCAAGAGAAGAAGGAAGCCAGCAGGGAGATTAATGAACTATAAGGAAATCCTGCCATTTGCAGCAAAACAACATGGCTGGAAGTGGAGGTCATTATGTTAACTGAATAAGCCAGGCACAGAAATACAAATATAACATCTTCTCACTCATATGTGGGAGCTAAAAGTTTTGATCTCATGGGCATCGAGAATAGAATGATAGAATCCAGAAACTGGGAAAGGTAGTGGGGAGGTGGGGGAAGAAAAGAATTGATTAATGGGTACAAATATATGGTTTGTTAGAAGAAATAAGACCACTAGTTAGAAATAAGAACACTAGTTCGATAGATCAGCAGGGTGACTATAGTTTACAATAACCTATTATACATGTCAAAGCAGCTAGAAGAGAATTATTTGAATGTTTCTAGCATAATGAAAAGACAAGTATTTAAGGTAATTGACATCCCAAGTACACTAATTATCTTTACAAATTATATGAATGTATTAAATTATCACATGTATTCCAAAACTATGCACATCTTTAATGCATCAATTTTTAAAATTATTATTTTACAGTGCAAAATATTCAGAAAGCAAGATGGGAGTTTTTTGGGCAAATTTAAGAGTAAGCATAACTGTATTTAGAACAGTACTAGGTCATGATGAAGTCCCAAGTGTGACAGTGCCTATGAAGAACCAAAGAAAAGAGTTGGTGGGACTGAGGATACTGAGGAACTGAGAAGTCAGAACATGGGCTGTCCGTGTGTGTGGTGTGTGTTTTTTTGTGTGTGTATAATGCACACACATCCATAGGGATGGTGGGAGTTAGCTGGGTGTGGGGTGCATTACATGCTGGTGGCCTCGAGGAAAAGTAAGCAGGTCCTGGAGAACACAAGATAAAAACCATAGGATGCGGAGTAAAGGATGAGAGAATGTCTAAGATTTCACAAGGCAGATTATTTTGTTTGTTTTTTAAGATACTGTTTTCTGGAGGAGTCAGTATGGATCCAGGAGAATATAGATTTCTCCTCTGGCACTTCCTATTAGGGAAGGCAATGGGAAAAATTAGTTTCCTCTTGACAAAGGATAGTAGTAGTGGTTAAACTTTTTTTATGTCTATAATATTCAATGTGGTAGGTTATTCATGAACAATGTTTTCACACTGAATTGAGCAGTAAATTGGCTAAATATCAAATAATTTTATTTTACAGATCTGCTTTAACATTGGAAGTGGACTTCACTTACAGGTGAGGAAACAAACGGATTATTTCTGCCTTCTGACTCAGGAGGGTTAATTCCATGGCAAACAGGTTGACTGGGCTTTACTAGATTAAAGACACATGTTGTATTAGACCCAGCCATTCCCATTCAAACAAGTGCAGAGGAGCTTATCCAGGGGTATTCAGTGCAGCAGTTTTTGACAATGTAAATATCCACCAATAGGTGAATGTTAAAACCATTTATGGTACATGAAAGAATGTCCATGACGAGGTGCTGAATGAAAATCAGGGGGCAAAATAAGATATATAGTGTAAGTCCATTTTTATAGCAAAAAGACCTTTATGCATCTGTGTATATATGTGCAACTGTATAGTTATGAAAAATCATAAAAGATATTAATCAAGCTGTTAATGAATACTTTGTAAAGTATAAATGAAAAAGTAATTTCAATTTTTTGTCATAGAAAATTTTGTTCAAGTAAAAAAAAAAAAATCAATGACCTAGTGATAACCAGTGTAAATATTTTGAAGTAAAATACCTATTACATAGAGCAACAAAATGAGTAAAATGATAAACCAAACCTAGTATAAGGATTATTTCTGATCTTAAGATCCCAGGTCAGCTGTATTGAAATTTCCCTTGGATAAAATATATATTCACCTGTAAAACCCAACTGGAAATTTATAGAATGATTTTCTGCCTAAGGTTCTGAAAATGAAATGGGAAATTTAATTCTTTACCCAATCCTGAAAACAATAAATTCATTAACTGGCAGTTTCCCTGGTTTTAGTCAAATTTATATCAATAGATTACTAAGATTTAGCCTTAAAAAACATTTAGTAATTTATTTTTAAACCACAAACCACCACAGAAAAATGAAACTTCATTTTCAGTTAATAAGAAAAAATGTTTTTGACATGATCTGTTATTTTTTACTTTGCCAATTTGTAAGGCTACTAAATGATTCTTTAAACTTTTCAAACTCTCACTCTGGGAAATCATTTCTTATGGTTAAAAACAAAATGCTACTGGCTGGGCACAGTGGCTCACACTTGTAATCCCAGCACTTTGGGAGACTGAGGCGGGCGGATCGCTTGAGGCTTGAGTCTAGGAGTTCAAGGCCCCCTTAGGCAACATGGTGAAACCCCATAGCTACTAAAAATACAAAAATTAGCCAGATGTGGTGGTGCATGCCTGTAATCCCAGCTTCTTAGGAGGCTGAGGCAGGAAGATGGCTTGATCCGGGGAAGTCAAGGCTACAGTGAGCCAAGATCATGCCACTGCACTCCAGCCTGGGTGACAAAGCAAGACCCTGTCTCAAAAGAAAAAATAAACCAGAAAAAACCCTACACTTTACTAGCTTGGAGACAATCTCTTGAGGCCCTATGCAGTTTGCTGGAATATATATATTCCCTTTTAGACAATGAAGCCTCATAGGAAATACAAAGCATACCTTAAAATTTGCACTATTTAAAAGTTTATTATGTTATAGGACAGCATACTAATGTTCTATATTTATGACACATAATAAATTTTGGCAATATTCTATTGTTATAGGTCTTAAGCACAAGAAATGAAAATAAGCTGCTTCCTAAACATCCTCATTTGGTGCGGCAAAAGCGTGCCTGGATCACCGCCCCTGTGGCTCTTCGGGAGGGAGAGGATCTGTCCAAAAAGAATCCAATTGCCAAGGTACCTCCTAAAGAGGAACATGAAATATACGCATATGACTAAAATGTGGTGTGAGAGGACTTTTATGTCTACTTTAAGATTTAAGGAAAATGTATGATGTGCTTACAGAATTTTTAAATATTCAAGATATATCTGAAAATTAGCAGAGCTTACTTTTTAGCATAAAGTATCAACTTTAAGATTCTCTTTCCCATTCCGGAAGATGCAGCATCATTGGCAAAAATATAGATAACTTTGAGTTTTGATTTAACTAAGAGTAAAGGGATTTGGCACTGGTAACACAAAATGTTCAGTGCTCAAAAGAGGATGTCATAAAATGTCATTTTCAAGATGAACTGGTGTCTATTACTAGGTAGGGGGACCATCTTCATCTGCCTGAGACAGTCGTGGTTTATGCCTGCTGTCCTGGCTTAATAATTAATATCTGTGTTTTCACTCTCAAGGGGTCCAATTTTTTTGATAAATTATGTGATAGTGTTGCTACTCTATATTTCAAAGTTGGCATGCACAAACATAAACCCTTCATTTTTTCCCCCCAAAGCTTTTCTTCATAAGTTCTACCCATTTTGGTAATTGATGCTATAATTCTCTCCAGTTTTTCAAGCCAAAAATGTACCACACACTATCAGTTCTATTCCAAAAATATATTCCAAATCTGCTGCTTCTCTTCAACTCCACTGCCATTCCCCTAGTCCAAGTCATGTCATCTCTGGCATGTATTACCAAAGAACTTCAGAAGGAAATTGTCCATAAAAATATTTACCTGTAAATTATAGAGAATCACTTCTTAGGCTTTTGGCTAAGATCAAATCTAGTAAATTACAGAGAGTTCAACCTGAAACATTCCTGTTATTTTTATGTTAGATACATTCTGATCTTGCAGAAGAAAGAGGACTCAAAATTACTTACAAATACACTGGAAAAGGGATTACAGAGCCACCTTTTGGTATATTTGTCTTTAATAAAGACACTGGAGAACTGAATGTTACCAGCATTCTTGATCGAGAAGAAACACCATTTTTTCTGGTAAGAAGAATAATTTTAGATTCATTAGTTTGTAGTTTTTCTGTCATAATAAGTGTCATTTGTTTTATTTTTTCATAGTATGGTAATTTAGTTTTCTTAGCTTAAATCTAATCTTATTTATGTCATAATTTCAGCTAACAGGTTACGCTTTGGATGCAAGAGGAAACAATGTAGAGAAACCCTTAGAGCTACGCATTAAGGTTCTTGATATCAATGACAACGAACCAGTGTTCACACAGGATGTCTTTGTTGGGTCTGTTGAAGAGTTGAGTGCAGCACGTAAGAGTCTTTTTTTTTTTTTTAATAAATAAATACCTAAGATTACTTTATCCCCACTGTAAATAAACACTAAATTTCATATCTTAATGAAAGTTGAGTATTACCTACAGAACAAATGATAAGAAAGCAGTTCATAACTGCTTTCCTTATAGGTTTAAAGGACTTTACATGCCATTGCTTTTACCCTCAGAACAGATAGGGTAGATTAATGTGATGGATAAGGTCTCTGTAGCAACTACTCAACTCTGCTATCTGCAGGAAAGCACCATAGACAATATGTAAACAAATGAGCCTAGCTGTGGTCCAATAAAACTTTATTTACAAAAACAGGTGGCTGGTTAGCTTTGGCCCTACAGCTTTGGCTATAGTTTGCTGACCTGTAAGTTGTATTATTTTTACTGTAAGGTTTATTCACAACATTGTTCAACACAGTGCTCTTCATGAGGACCCGAAGGAGAGATTTCTTTTTGACCATGATATAAGGAATAGTTACGCTTCTCCTGATTTGTTTGTATCTTAATAGATATCAGGATCATGTACCTGCTCATGTTACTTTCTTTGTATTGGCTACTAATACTATTATAAACAAATCTGTCCCCTTATACAGCAATTTTTCAGGACTCTACCCTCAGCCTTGCCTTCATCTTGTTTTTACTATTGTTATATCCCATTCACGCTTATGTCCTCATCCAGTTAAATGTTATATTGTGGTCAACTGTATGTGATTTTGATAAGCACCTGAAATCTTTTTTGGAACAAGCTAAAATTATAAATAAAATAACAGGTAAATATGCTTAAAGTTAAATTTCATCTTAGACATCTTTATTTCTAATGCCAGATACTCTTGTGATGAAAATCAATGCAACAGATGCAGATGAGCCCAATACCCTGAATTCGAAAATTTCCTATAGAATCGTATCTCTGGAGCCTGCTTATCCTCCAGTGTTCTACCTAAATAAAGATACAGGAGAGATTTATACAACCAGTGTTACCTTGGACAGAGAGGTAAGTTAATATGTTATGTTGCTCATCTTTAAACTCTCTATCCTTTCCAGTTTCTCCTCTCTTTTTCTTTTCTAATTTTCTTATTTTGTTCTCTATTCCTTATCATAGGATAACTCTTGGAATTACTCTCTTTTAGGGCTGTGCTGTCCAATATGGGCCATGTGACTATTGAGCACTTAAAATGTGACTGGCCCAAATTGTAATGTGCTGTATGCACGTTGAATGTGTAATATATGCACGAGATTTGAAAAACTTAATATGAAAAATGCAAAATATGACCTTAATGTTTTTTGTGATCATTGCATGTTAAAATAATATTTTAGATATCATAGATTAAATAAAATATACTTGTTTAAAATTGTTATCATGTGTTTCTTTTTAAAATGTGGCTACTAGAAGATTTAAAATTACATAAAAACAGCACCATTCTAGGGCCTCTCCTATCAGGGTTCTGTTTACTAGAGGTTCCTAAAACATTTCTCAGTTTGCAGTTCTCTAATGAAACATTAGGAGGCTCCTCCACGGCTAGTACGTAGGAGGCAGTGAGGAAAGGGATGAAAATAGGAATCCTAGTTAGAGAATAAAAGTATCTGTAAAGGAGAGAATTACTCTAAATCCCAAATTGAAGGAAAATTTGAGTAGGTTTACTAGGAAGGCATTTCTCTCGAACATTTCACTTTATTATTTCTAACTGAAAGGGAAATTTTTAAATAAAAAGGGGAGATAGAAGATTTTTTAAATGCTGTATACATAAAAGGTTTTAACAGCGTACAAGAGTAAAATGTGGTTGATCATAAAGTACACTCTTTGTCATCAGATATAAATCATCATCCAAGTGCACTACGTTCAGTATTTCTTAGAGAAATGATTGGCCGGGCGTGGTGGCTCATGCCTGTAATGCCAGCACTTTGGGAGGCTGAGGTGGGCAGATCACAAGGTCAGGAGATCGAGACCATCCTGGCTAACACAGTGAAACCCCATCTCTACTAAATATACAAAAAATTAGCTGGGCTTGGTGGCGGGCACCTGTAGTCCCAGCTACTCGGGAGGCTGAGGCAGGAGAATGGTGTGAACCCAAGGGGCAGAGCTTGCAGTGAGCTGAGATCGCGCCACTGCACTCCAGCCTGGGCAACAGAGCAAGACTCCATATCCAAAAAAAAGAAAAGAAAAATGATTTAATTCTGCCCAAATTGGAAGGATTGTGCCTAACAGGCTTAAGGGAATGTTTATAAAATTAAAGAATATGATTACACCTAAAATTCTACTCTATACCTTTTCACATAAAACTAGAATGGAAAAGTGTTACTTTGCATTAGTAGTGTGATTTTAAACAAGCTGCTATTTCTAAAGGACGGAAAGTTTAGCCAATAATAATGGCTGTTAACTTACTGGGCATTTACCTTCTGCCAGGTACTGTTCTAAGCCTTTTTATGGATTAACCTATTTAATCCACATGGAAACCCTGTGAGGCAGATTCACTTATTATCCTCATCTTACACATAAAGAACCCGAAGGTCAAAGCGAATAAGTGCATGTCCAACACAGTCAGTAAGTGACGATGCCAGAATTGGAACCCAGGCAGATGGCTCCAGGGTCCTGGTGTCCTGCTGTGCACTGAGTGGTTCTGCCCTATGCAGGACCCCAAGCACTGGCACTACCTGCCCTCCTAAATTCCAGCCACGCTGAACAGAACCATAGTAAGGGGACCTCATGGAAGAGAAGAAGTGACATCTGAGAAGCCGTTCTCTAGGACACATACTGTAAGAATCAAATCTCTGGGGAATTCTGGACAAAGTTCACCCAGTTTTGCCTTCACTAACCAAGTTTATTTAGTACCAGCTTTTCCTCACTGAGAATGAAGTGCAGGACAGAAAGAACCAATTCCTACAGTTCCACCTCACTTTCAGTAGAGAATAAGCTACATTTTCAGTAGTGGCTCCTTTGTGCAGACTATCTCCTGATAATATCACCAATGACTTATTGAAGAATTTGACTATCTACAACTCCCGAGGCTTTTCTGTTCTTCTGCAAAAGCTCTGACTGCAAGTAAATAGTATCTTCACACAAATAATAGCAGATCATAAAACAGATTTGTAAATAAAATATACTGTGGTACGTGATAAACTGGACTAAAACCAGAAAGCCAGATGTAAGAGTGACTCTTTTCACCCAGCTGGACATTTTTCATTGCTCTGCAGGAACACAGCAGCTACACTTTGACAGTAGAAGCAAGAGATGGCAATGGAGAAGTTACAGACAAACCTGTAAAACAAGCTCAAGTTCAGATCCGTATTTTGGATGTCAATGACAATATACCTGTAGTAGAAAATAAAGTGGTAACTATTATTCTTCTAATAACTGTACCTATTTATTTATATTTTAGTCCTAATTAAAAATATATCACTTATATTTGTATTTCATTGAAATAAAAATCATGTGTTCATGTTTTGCAGCTTGAAGGGATGGTTGAAGAAAATCAAGTCAATGTAGAAGTTACGCGCATAAAAGTGTTCGATGCAGATGAAATAGGTTCTGATAATTGGCTGGCAAATTTTACATTTGCATCAGGAAATGAAGGAGGTTATTTCCACATAGAAACAGATGCTCAAACTAATGAAGGAATTGTGACCCTTGTTAAGGTAAGTACTAAGTATTCAAAACTGGCATGGGCCAAGTTGGTGCTGGAAAGGAATCTAATATATTTTGAGCCCTGAACACTTAAAAGTGCTTTACATATTCAATTAACTAGCACTACAGTTGTTTGAGAAAGGAGCCATCCCTATTTGCCCAAGTTCTGTGGTTAGGAAGTGGTCACACTATGGTTCAAATTCATATCAGGGGACTCTAATCCTAGCCAGACAGCATGGTACCACCATCATTACTGCTTAGCTCATTTCCAGGCTTTCTTGCAGCTCATACCTGGCGATCACATTCTCACATCACAATCTCTTGCCTCTACTGAGTATCCCCTCAATTACTACCTCTGATTTTATCTACTTAAGAGTAAAGCCAGCCCCACACTTTGAGAAGCCAAGGCAGGCAGATAGCTTGAGCTCAGGAGTTCGAGACCAGCCTGGACAACCTGGCAAATCCCCGCTTCTACGAAAAAAAATACAAAAATTAGCTGGGCATGGCAGCACATGCCTGTAGTCCCAGCTACTAAAGAGGCTTAGGTGAGAGGATAGCTTGAACCCAAGAGGCGGAGGCTGCAATGAGCCGTGGTCACACTGCTGCACTCCAGCCTGGGCAACAGAGTGAGACCCTGACTCAAAAAAAAAAAAAACCCGAAACAAAACCACTAAACCCAGGCCTCACTAATAACATCTAAAAATAAAAGCTGTGATAACTTGATAGTTAAGTGTGCCTAAGAATCACCTCATAAAAAACTGCATGCCAAAAATGTAGGTTCCTGGTCTCATCAACAAAAAGTTTCATTGGGAAGGTTTCAGGAACTTGTCTTTTTAGCAAAAATCCACTTGTGATTCTAATATTAGTATGAGGCTCACATTTGGAAATACAGTATACTAAGTTCTTGTGCTTAATTGAGTCAATGAAGGGAAAATTGAACTAAATAGGGATATTAAGCATTTATGTCGAATTA
Organism: Pan troglodytes; assembly: GCF_028858775.2. Lineage (NCBI taxonomy): Eukaryota > Metazoa > Chordata > Mammalia > Primates > Hominidae > Pan > Pan troglodytes. Next base: position 41,308,230 of record NC_072415.2, read on the forward strand.
CAGGATGGGCCGGGTGTGGTGGCTCAGGCCTGTAATCCCATCCCAGCACTTTGGGAGGCCGAGGAGGGCGGATCACGAGGTCAGGAGTTCGAGACCAGCCTGGCCAACATGGTGAAACCCCATCTCTACTACTAAAAATACAAAAATTAGCCGAGCGTGGTGGTGCATGCCTGTAATTCCAGCTTCTCAGGAGGCTGAGGCAGGAGAATCACTTGAACCTGGGAGGCGGAGGTTGCAGTGAGCCAAGATCGCGCCATTGCCCTCAAGCCTGGGCAATAGAGTGAGATTCCGTCTCAAGAAATATAGGTAAGGAATAATATCAGTGTATTTTAAGTAGCTTATATTAGAATTGCCTTACCAGATTTTAAAATAAAATGCAAAGCTACAGTTCCAAAATACTATTTCATTAAATTACACATAGGCAAAAATTGATTCCAGAAGTTTCGAAATTCTTATGAAAACTTAATATATAACAGGCTGGGTAAAACTCTGACAGTGGAAAGAGGAATAATGGTGATATAAATGTATAACAGAATAGGGAAGAATTAACTTGAGGTTTCATGATAATTGAGCACCACTTATTGACAGCTACTATATGCATTTAAGCTACCTTTTTAAAAGCAGAGTAAAATTGAGTAGCATTACCTCATGTTTAAAGAGAAGAACTCATGATTATTGAAGAAATGGATCATGTCATTCGAGACAAAATCAGTTTATCTGCTTGTGTAGAAATATAATTTTTAAGCCATCAATTTATAGGTATGACCATGCCAGATACCTGAGATAGAAAAGCCAATTATACACGCAAGGAGAAACAGTCAGATATTGATGAATGACAGAGGTGCTAGCATAGAATTGTCATGTGCCACATACGAACGTTTCAGTCAGTGACAGACTACATATATGACGATGGCCCCGTTAAATTATCACGGAGCTGAGAAATACAGAGTAAGGATGTAAAGAAAAAAAAATATTTTTGTGTAGCTGCACAGTGTGTTTGTGTCTTAAGCTAAGGCTCATTACAAAAGAGTCAAAAAGTTAAGAAAATTTTTAAAAGTTTACAGAGAAGTTATGGTAAGCTAAGCCTAATTTATTATTGGAGAAAGAAAGTTTCATTTTTTTTTTAATTTAGTGTCGCCTAGGTACAGTATTTACAAAGTCTGCAGTAGTGTATGGTAATGTCTTAGGCCTTCATATCCATTCACTCACTCACTCAGAGTAACTTTCAGTCTTGCAAGCACCACTTATGGTGAGTGCTCTCTATACAGCTGTACCATTTTTCAAATCTTTACTATCATATTTTTACTATACCTTTTCTATGTTTAAGCATGTTTAAGTACACAAATACTTACTATTATATTATAATTGCCTACAATATTCAGTACAGTAACATGCTTTACAGGTTTGTAGCATAGAAGCAATAGGCTATACCATATAGTGTAGGTGTATAGTAGGCTTTACCATCTAGGTATGTGTGAGTTCACTCTGTGATGTTTGCACCTCAACAAAATTGCCTAAACTGCATTTCTCATTTCTCAAATCATTAAGCAATGCATGACTGTATTTTTAGTGTACTATGATAGCACAAAAAAGGGATATAGTTATTTCTATCAAGAGGGATGTGGATAAAAAAACAATAAAATGAGTATTACAATGAAAGCAACGGAGTGAGATAATTACAAAGTCATTGTCTCAATTATGTAATGAATTGCTTCCAAATTAAAAGGGCAGCAATCAGATTCCATCGAAAGGAATTTAGACAAAAAAGATATACAAGTAGCAAATACCCACATGAAAAGGTGCCAACATCATTAGTCATTAGGGAAAATCAAATTAAAACTATAAGAGATACCACTTTACCTTCTAGAATGGCAGAAATGAATATCTTAGTCCGTTTGGGCTGCTACAACAAAATGCCATCATCTGGGTAGCTTATTAACAACAGAAATTTATTTCTCACAGTTCTGGAGGCTGGAAAGCCCAAGATCAAAGCAGATGCAGTATCTGGGCAGGTCCCGCTTTCTGGCTTATACACAGTGCCTTCTTGTTGTATCATCACACAGTGGAACATCCAACAAGCTCCACTAGGCGTCTTTTAAAAGAGCATTGATCCCGGGATCTCCTAAAAGCCCCACTCTTAATATCATCACTTTGAGAGTCAGGATTTCAGCACATGAGTTTTAAGGCAACACAAACATTCAGACAATAGCAATCAAAAAGATTGACAGCACCAATTATTGGCAAAAATATAGAGAAACTGGATTGCTGGTGGAATTGTAACATGATACAGGCAGTTTGACAGTTTCTTTTAAAAGTTACACAAGAGTAGTTATATGACCCAATGATTTGATTCTTAGGTTTCCACCCAAGAAAAATAAAAACAGGTCTATACAAAGACATGTATGCAAATGTTCATAGCAGCATTATTCATAATAATAAAAAAAATTAATAGCAGTCCAAATGTCCATCAGCTGGTGAGTAGATAAACAGAATGTGGTGTATTCATATAATGGAATACTAATGAGCAATAAAAAGGAATGAAGTACTGATACAAGCTACAACACGGATGAACCTCAAAAACATTATGCTATGGGCTGGGTGCGGTGGCTCCCGCCTGTAATCCCAGCACTTTGGGAGGCCAAGGTTGGGGGATCACCTGAGCTCAGGAGTTTGAGACCAGCCTGGGCAACATGGTGAAACCCTGTCTCTACTAAAACAAAAAATTAGCCAGGTTTGGTAGTGCATGCCTATAATTCCAGCTGCTTGGGAGGCTGAAGCAGGAGAACTGCCTGAACCCAGGAGGCAGAGGTTGCTGTGAGCCAGCATCACGTCACTTCATCCCAGCCTAAGAGACAGAGCAAGACTCCATCTCAAAAAAAAAAAAAAAAATTTGCTGATTATGCTATGTATAAGGAGCCAGACACAAAATACTACATATTACATGATTCCATTTACTTGAAATTTCTAGAAAAGGTGAAACGATGGGGATAGAAAGCAGACCGGGATTGCTTGGAGTGGGGAGTCCGAGTGGGGACTGACTACAAACACATGTAAAGAAACTTTTGGGGGTGATGGAGTGTTCTAAAACTGGACCATAGTGATGATTGCAAATCCAGAACTCATCATGCTGTACACTTAAAATGGGCAAATTTTATTGTTATAAGTTATACCTGAATGAAGCTGTCCAAAAAGGATAAAGGAGATGAACAAATATTTTTAAATATGGAAATAGAGATAGTAAATAGTCACATGAGAAAAATTCACAGCTTTGTTAACAAATTTACAAATAAACTTACAATCTTTAATGTTATTTAAAAAATAGCAAAAATGGAAATGATAAAATAAGTTTACAGAGTTGTAAAAAATAGAGGTCTATTCCCTCACACAGTGCTCTTGATACTGAAAATTTTCCATTTGCTTTGGAGCATTATGGCTATTTATGACTAACACTGTGAAACACTTATGGCCCCAATACCTAGCTTTTATTTATTTATTTATTTTTTCATGGTCTTGGCCTTTGGATACTAATGACATCTGGTTGGAAGATTTTATTTCTCATCCGGCATATATCATGCCATCAAACAAGCATGTCAAGTGCAAGAGTGACTTAAATAAACTAACAAGCTTTCACAAAGATATTACAATCACAAAGGATGTATTTTCTCTAGTCTTTTTCTCCTGTGTCCTTGTCTCAACATCATAGTGATCCATATTTTTAAAGGGTGCAGAAGTTGTGATCCATCCAGAGCCCAATAGAGAGGAAAACTGACTGACTTATTTTGGTGAAAATAAGTAGTGGTAGCTCCAAAGGAAGGAAATTCACAATGAATTCTCCAAAAAACAAGTGAAAAGCTTTGCTGTAATTCATGTAAACATGCCTAATATATTTAATTTTATACTGAAGAAACAAGCAAAAATGTTTAGTGCATGTAAATGGTCAGAGATACTGGAAATAAAAAGCAACAGGACCTAAGTAAACTTTAGGTAGTTCTTTTAGTAATAGGATATAGGTCAACAGAGGAAAAATAATGTGTATAAAAATGCTGAGAGCAGTATTAATTATATTTAGAAATTGTGATAGCCCAAATGCCTAATTATAGAATGACTGTCTATATCTAAGTAGTGGAATACTATGGAAATGTTTATAAAAAGAAACATTGAAAAGTTGGAACATAAAATATGTATACAGTAATGAACTGATTATTTCAAATGGAAATTGTGCTATTACAAAGAACTATTTGAAGAAAGCTTAATCTTTTATGGAATTAACAGCAAACCAGATATTAATAGGTATTATGCTAAAAAAGAGGAGAGTGGGGTTCTTTGTTTAAACAGATTTGAAAATCTCTAGGTTTCTTCTTTACTCCAGGAATTCAAGTATTTTAATATGCTAATGTGTAACATATAGCTATATTAGAGGGACAGAGCTCACAGAGCTACCACTACTTATTTTCACTAAAATAAACCCATAGAACACATTTTAAGGAATACTGATTTATACTGAATGCCCACTAATTTTTTACATTAGAAAAAAAATCACTTCAGATTGTTAAATATATATACACATATCTATAGATATGTGTGTGTGTATGTTTTGAGACAGGGTCTCACTTTATTGCCCAGGCTGAAGTGCAGTGGCATGATCATGGCTCACTGCAGCCTCAACCCTCTGGGCTCAAGCAATCCTCCCACCTCAGCCTCCTGAGTAGCTAGGACCACAAGCACGAGCTATCATGCCCAGCTAATTTTTGTATTTTTTTGTACAGATGGGAACTCCCTATGTTGCCCAGGCTGGTCTCAAACTTCTGGGCTCAAGTGATCTACCTGCCTTGGCTTCCCAAAGTGCTGGGATTACAGGCATGAGCCACCATGCCTGAACAAAATATGTATATATATATATTTACAGTAATTTCAACATTTAGGAAAATAAATTGGTAATACTTCCTAAACATCCTTAACATTTATGACTATCCAGATTGACGGAATTTTTATTTGCTTGGTGTCAGTATAAGAGTTGGACTATTCAGTGCTGCTATATTTCCTGTGCATTAAATTATTGTATCTAACATTAAAACCACACGTGTATATGTATATGTATGTATGTCTTCTGTTTTCTCTTTGAAAAGAATTCCCTTTGGTTTTCCCTTTCAGGAAGTAGATTATGAAGAAATGAAGAATCTTGACTTCAGTGTTATTGTCGCTAATAAAGCAGCTTTTCACAAGTCAATTAGGAGTAAATACAAGCCTACACCCATTCCCATCAAGGTCAAAGTGAAAAATGTGAAAGAAGGCATTCATTTTAAAAGCAGCGTCATCTCAATTTATGTTAGCGAGAGCATGGATAGATCAAGCAAAGGCCAAATAATTGGAAATTTTCAAGCTTTTGATGAGGACACTGGACTACCAGCCCATGCAAGGTAAGAGAGAGTGACACGTGTATTTCTTTATTTTAAATTATTTTCAGTGCCTATTTTCAAAAATCATAATCAAATCTGAACACTTCATTCCTTCAAATCCAGCATTATAGTTCCCCAAAGGTCTACAAGTTAAATTTTCCAAAGATGTGTCTATAACTGAGAGATGAGGGGGAATTTTCACCAGAATCCACCTTCTTCAACCACCTGTGTGTGAGGAGGAAGCTGGTTTACTCACCACTGAAACAGTTCTGGCTAGAGATGGCTAAAAAGCAACAAAGGAAAAGTTCAGGAAAAAACTTTTTAAAACCTGTCTTATTTCCTGAAAGATTATTACTGGAGGGTGAGAACATAGCAGATAACATCCACAAGATTTACTTTATACAAGTTACATAATGTATTTTAATATGGGGAAACCAGCTTTACTTAACGCATAAATCTTGGGAATGAATCTTCATTTAAACCTATTTGTTTCAGAGATTAATGAGCCTTCTACACTGTTTATGTTTGTCTTGATCATGGTGACCTTTACTCAGAGTACATTTATTGAGAACCTACAAGATGCTCACTGTGTTGGAAGAGACTAGTTTGTGTCCACTCTGTAGTGGCACCTTATTGTGTGATGCTTTCAAATTTTCAAAGTAAATTTACATCTTAGATCTCCGTGCCATGCCACGGAAAGACCATTCTCTACAGAGCTGTTATTTATGGAGCTCTAGTTACTGTTACTGCAGTTGAATTTAAAGAATCCCCACCTGCTGTCCCAGACACAACTTTAGTGACTTCCTGCTCAGTGCCAGAGCTGCCTGGTTGCTTGAGTGTCCTTATACACCTGTGTCCCTGTCTTAGTCCATTTGAGCTGCTGTAACAAAAATACATTAGACCAAGTAATTTATAAACAGCAGATTTGTTACTCACAGTTCTGAAGGCTGGGAAGTCCATCAAGGCACCAGCCAACAGATTTGGTATCTGGTGAGTCTCGCTGTCTGCTTCCAAAATGGCACCATCTTGCTGCATCCTCACGTGGCCAAAGGAGCAAGGGAACTCACTGGAGTCTCTTTTTTAAGAGCACTAATTCCATTCATGAGGGTGGTGCCCTCATGACTTAATCACTTACCAAAGGCCCCACCTCTTAATATGATCATACTGCATATTAGACTCCAACATAAGAATTTACGAGGGTTACAAACATTAAAATCATAGCAGTCCCTGTGTACCAGTGCTTCCTAAAACATTGTATTTAAGTGCATCGCCAAGTGTAGCAAGAATGAAAATGTGGAAGAAGCTCCTCAACAACCTTTTTCCTTTTAGTGAATCGCCTTTTCATGGAATTCCTTAAATAACGTTTTTTCCAAAGTAATGTTAACAAACAGCTTCCACATATTTTCTGTAGTGCCTTGGTGACATTCTTTGGCCCGCTGTGCTCCTCTTGAGTTATGTGGTCTAGTTGGTCTAGTTTTAATTTTCTCAGCTCTATACCTCACAAGACAGTATACCCAACTGAATTTACAAAATTGAGGATGAATTTTCTATGTGATCATTTTTCACTGCTGTCTATGGAGAAACTTATATGTTCAAACTAGTTATATACCAATAATATGTGGCCACTTATTGAAGCTTCTGTTTCCCACCAAAGTATTGACTTTTGGCTGCTGTTTTTTTTGTTTGTTTGTTTGTTTGTTTGTTTAGGGCCATGAATACATCAAAAGATTGTGTGTTCTGCCTGGAAGAATAATGAACCCTGCCTTTTTTATTTCTTAGTGTTTTATTGTATTCTTTAGAATGCAGTTACAGAATTTTAGAAAGAAAAGGTCTTAAAGACCAGCTCAAACCTATTATTTTACAGATAAGGAATGGAGACACAGCCAAGTTAAATTATTTTCCAAATGTTTACCTAACTAATTAGTGGTTGTTATTTTGAAACACTGATAAGGGGCTGGGTGTGGTGGGTTCATGCCTGGCATCTCAGCACTCAAGAATCCGAGGCAGGAGGATCACTTGAGGCCAGGAGTTCAAGACCAACCTGGGCAACACAGCAAGACCTTGTCTCTACAAAAAAAAAATTTTTTTTCAATTAGCCAGGCATGGTGGCACATGTTTGTAGTCCCCACTACTGGGGAGGCTTAGACAGGGGGATTGCTTAAGCCTAGGAGTTCAAGGTTCCAGCGAGTCACCATCACACCACTGCATTCCAGACTGTTTGTCATAATTTACTGTTTTATTGATTATTCATGTGTATCAGCTGTTTACAGATATTTGATATAACATGTAAGCAGCTATGCTACTTGAATGATGTCTAGCTTTTACAACAGAGAACAGAAGATTTCTTAAATGAGATTAAACAAGCACATTGTGAAATGTAATCCCTATTTCTAAGACTCTGCCTTTATTATCAGTATGAATGTTGGTAAACCATACACAGCAACTTATGTCTAAGCTTTAAAATTTCAGACATGAAATTCAAAACTAATTGTGAAAATCAAAATGTATTATTATTTACTGGTAGCAATATTAAGAGGCAGAAAAATTTAGTTCAAGTGTATAATTGGAAATAGCACTATAAATAAATATTGCTATAAATTAGCCTCTCATTCCTGTGTGCTCAAAGCCACTTAATAGAAAATAAATTAACAATTTGATTGAGCAAACCAAGATACTCATATGTTTGGTTGGTACTGGTATTTTTATGTTAAACTCATTGGTATTCATTAACTAATTACATACATTTCTTTTTTTTTTTTTTTTTGAGACTAAGTCTTGCTCTGTCACTCAGGCTGGAGTGCAGTGGCACGATCTCGGCTTACTGCAACCTCTGCCTCCCGGGTTCAAGCAGTTCTGCTTCAGCCTCCCAAATAGCTGGAATTACAGGTGCCCACCACCACACCCAGATAATTTTTGTATTTTTAGTAGAGATGGGGTTTTACCCTGTTGGTCAGGCTGGTCTTGAACTCCTGACCTCAGGTGATCCATCCGACTTGGCTTCCCAAAGTGCTAGGATGATAGGTGTGAGCCACCACGCTCAGCCAGTTACATACGTTTCTGAAAACATAATATGGACATTTGCCTTGCTCTCCCAGCATTGGCTCCTTCCACACTAATTCTCCTTGCTTTGAGGGAAGAAACCCAGAAACGATTTTATCGGCATTGTTTCCACTTTTAACCAGTTCTACCTGAAAGAAAATTATTACCCCAATAATCAACAGTATCAGAAAATTTGTAGATGCTTCCGTTTAAAATGATCATTGATTTTTTTTTTGAGACAGAGTTTTGCTCTGTCACTCAGGCTAGAGTGCAGTGGTGCGATCTCGGCTCACTGCAACCTTCACCTCCTGGGTTCAAGCAGTTCTCCTGCCACAGCCTCCTGAGGAGCTGGGATTACAGGCACGTGCCACCATGCCCGGCATTTTTTGTGTTTTTAGTAGAGACGGGGTTTCACCATGTTGACCAGGCTGGTCTCAAACTCCTGACCTTAAGTGATCCACCCGCCTCAGCCTCCCAATGTGCTGGGATTACAGGCATGAGCCACCGCACCTGGCCCCTGTGATCATTGATTTTTAAAGTTGATGTTTGTAAATGTTGCTAACGCCCCCAATAAACAACAGAACATAAGACTGCTCTTCTCCACCAGTGCTTATTGTATAACTAAGTTATTCCCCAAAAGTTTAACCCAACTTTAAGGGACACTAAATCAAATGCCATAGGACAGACTGCAGAGCAACTTAAAAACTTGAGTTAGTGGTTAGTGGGCTCAAGAGAATCACCCTTAATTTTATGTCTTGGGTATGTTGCGGGAATAAGGAAGGTCCAATTTAAGTGTGACATGCAGTAAAGAGAGGGGCTTTTAGGATGGTTTTACAAAATTAAAAACATTCAAAACAAATGCCTGTAATAAGAACATATTTAAAGAGAAGAAAAGTAAGCTTGAAAGAGCTGTAGATGTTAGAGATTTCCAATTCATGCAGAATTCAAAATTAATTTTATGTTTGTTTTATGACAGATATGTAAAATTAGAAGATAGAGATAATTGGATCTCTGTGGATTCTGTCACATCTGAAATTAAACTTGCAGAACTTCCTGATTTTGAATCTAGATATGTTCAAAATGGCACATACACTGTAAAGATTGTGGCCATATCAGAAGGTAAGTTATTAAATAGATCTTTTTCTTGATTATATGTATTTAGATTTTTATTTTCCAACATCAGAAACCATTGATTTGATTGTGTATAAAAACCTAATCTCGGCCGGGAGCAGTGGCTCACGCCTGTAATCCCAGCACTTTGGGAGGCCAAGGCAGGTGGATCACAAGGTCAAGAGATCGAGACCATTCTGGCCAACATGGTGAAACCCCGTCTCTACTAAAAATACAAAAATTAGCTGGGCATGGTGGCATGCATCTGTAGTCCCAGCTACTCAAGAGGCTGAGGCAGGAGAATTGCTTGAACCCAGGAGGTAGAGGAGCGGAGATCGCGCCAGACAAAGGGAGACTCCAACTCAAAAAAAAAAACAAAAACAAAAACCTAATCTCACCCCAGCACAGTTGCTTGTGTCTGTAATCCCAGCTACTCAGGCAACTGAGATGGTTGGAACACTTGAGCCCAGGAGTTTGAGACCAGCCTGGACAAAAAAGCAAGACACCATCTTCAAAAAAAATTTGAGGGGTAGATAAAATTAAAAAATAGATGTCTAAAAAAATTTTTTAGTAAGATGAAATAAGCACCTAATTTCTCCAGTAGATAAATCTCACATTTCTACTCAGTAAGTGGATTAAAAGATATTACTTGGTCCAAATTTGAAACATATCTAGGATAGAAAATGTCCTAAGTGGTTAGTACCTTCTCCACTCCAGATTGGCAAGGGAATTCAAACTATGTCTGTTGTCAGCAATAGGAACAGAATGTACATACTTTTTCTCTCTTATTTTTAAGATTATCCTAGAAAAACCATCACTGGCACAGTCCTTATCAATGTTGAAGACATCAATGACAACTGTCCCACACTGATAGAGCCTGTGCAGACAATCTGTCACGATGCACAGTATGTGAATGTTACTGCAGAGGACCTGGATGGACACCCAAACAGTGGCCCTTTCAGTTTCTCCGTCATTGACAAACCACCTGGCATGGCAGAAAAATGGAAAATAGCACGCCAAGAAAGTAAGCAAAATCACTGGACTACATAGAAATCTAAATATTAAGCATGATATCTAAAATATTTGTAAGTTGTATTTCTTCTCATAAATTATATTTCCAATATAGTTTTTTAAAGGAGTTTATGAAATGAGGTCCTGAACCTACTGACATATAGTATCTTTTATATGCTTATGGAGAGAAGAAAAATAATCTAAAACGTCTTGAAGGTAGCTGGGTATTCCCTAAATAGCCCTTGAAGTAGTTTTGTCTGGTAAGGTGAGGAGTACCAAGCCTTTGTCAGCACCACAATCGTAGTAGTTTGCCTTCTAAAAATCTTGTAATAACAGTAATTCCATTTAAAACAACATTTATTGAGCACTTGCTATGTGCTAGGCATTCTGCTAGCCCATCCTATGTATTACCATATTTAATCCTTCCTTCAACATTATTCCCTGATTAAAGCTGAGGATACCTTGGTTTAACTGGAGGTAAGTAAAGCTCAAACCTAGAACATGATAGAAACAACATAACAGGGGAGTTATCTGATTCCCCCCTTCTCCATGTCAGTGGACATGTCCATATGTCCACATCCAGGACATCTAGACACATGGACCATATGATGTGTTGATGTGAGTTTTCAGATGTCCTTCAGGGTGGTTCTGAATGCAGAAAAGTCTATCCAGAAAACTATTTTGTTTTAAACAACTAGGTTTCATTTCAGTAAAATTTCAAAGACAATAGTCAGGTTTTTTTTTTAATTTACAGCTTTATTGTGTTAAGTCTAGCAAATGTTTGAAATCATTTTAAGAGGGTTTGAATAATGTTTAGTCCAATTAACAAATTAAACACCATCAATATTTCAAACTGTATTTACAGATTTAATATATTTAGTTTCCTTATATATTTCAGTGATCTGAATTAACAAAACTTCCCAGCCAGGCGCGGTGGCTCACGCCTGTAATCCCAGCACTGTGGGAGGCCAAGGCGGGCAGATCATGAGGTCAGGAGATCGAGACCATCCTGGCTAACACGGTGAAACCCCGTCTCTACTAAAAATACAAAAAATTAGCCGGGCGTGGTGGCAGGCGCCTGTAGTCCCAGCTACTCGGGAGGCTGAGGCAGGAGAATGGCATGAACCCGGGAGGCAGAGCTTGCAGTGAGCCGAGATTGTGCCACTGCACTCCAGCCTGGGCAACAGAGCGAGACTCTGTCTCAAAAAAAAAAAACTCCCTATGATCCTTATACTCTAAAATTCTAATAAATTTAACTTACAAATACATTGAGTTGTATATTAGAGAATATTATCAATAACAAGTTGAAGCCGGGCATGGTAGCTCACGCCTTAATCCTAGCACTTTGGGAGGCTGAGGCGGGTGGATCACTTGAGGTCAGGAGTTTGAGACCAGCCTGGCCAGCATGGTGAAACTCCATCTCTACTATAAATACAAAAATTAGCTGGGCATGGTAGTGGGCACCTGTAATCCCAGCTACTCAGAAGGCTGAGGCAGGTGAACCTGGGAGGCAGAGGTTGCAGTGAGCCAAGATGGCAGCACAGCACTCCAGCCTGGGCAACAGAATGAGACTCCATTTCAAAAAATAAGAAGAAGAAGAAGAAGTGTAAGAATGCTAATGTTCCTTGATCTTAGAAGGTGCATGCTGAAGAATGTCGTGCTATCTGTAACTTACCTTGAAATAGTTAAGAAACTTTAAAAAAAAGAAAAAGTGGGTATATAGAGGGCAAGAAAGCATTGTTGCAAAAGGTAAACAGTTAGTGAAGGGTTTGTTAATATTCACTAAAATATTCTTTCAACTTTTCTGTAGGTTTGAATTTTTTTTTCCATTTTGAATGTATATACTGTTGAGAACAAAAAAAGAAGGGACTAGAGAAAACAAGATCAGCCCATTGTTGAAAATGATTAACACTGAGGATGGGTACCATGGGGGTTATGCTCTTCTCTCTATTACTATGTTTGAAAAATTGCCTTAGTGAAGTTTTTTTTAAAGAAATGGTAAAATAAAGGTCATTCAGTAGAAATGTTAACTCACCACTTGTTTGTCACTGTATTCCCAGCGTATAGAACAGTTCCTAGCTTTCCTAGACCCACACACATTGGTTACAGCTAATCATCATGAAAGTAAGGTGTCCAGGTCTGAACCTTTGCTATTTAAACTGCATATTCAGGGCCTATAGACAAATTTTAGTGAGCACACTTCAATAAGTGAAGGAAGAACAAAGTACCTAATTGGAGTTAAATACAATCAGCAATGAAAGAACATTTGTGGAATTTAATGTTGCCTCATCCTTGGTAATCATTTGTTTTTATTTCCTTCTGCCTCCCAACCTTGTAGGTACCAGTGTGCTGCTGCAACAAAGTGAGAAAAAGCTTGGGAGAAGTGAAATTCAGTTCCTGATTTCAGACAATCAGGGTTTTAGTTGTCCTGAAAAGCAGATCCTTACACTCACAGTTTGTGAGTGTCTGCATGGCAGCGGCTGCAGGGAAGCACAGCACGACTCCTATGTGGGCCTGGGACCCGCAGCAATTGCGCTCATGATTTTGGCCTTTCTGCTCCTGCTATGTAAGTCTTTAAAAGCCACTCTGTTGTGCTTTTGGGAATCTGAGTGTACTCCTGGAGATGTGTTACTATGGTAGCCATTGATTTCTTCACAGTCATTCTTTAACCGCACTAGAGCACTTTGAGGGTGAATAGGGAAACAACTGATGATTGGCAAATCACCAAAGCATAATATAAGACTCTTCAGAATTTTGTTTTATAAATGTATATCCTTTTCTGATTTCAGTAACTTAGGAACTACTGGCATAAACTTCGCTGGTATTCCCATTTCGATGAGCTCTGTGAGGGCAGCATGCTGTCTGTTCTCTTCACTGCTGTATTCCCAGTGTGTGGAACAGAGCCTTGCATGTAGTAAGTGCTCAAAAAAGATGTGTTGCATGACTTTGGGTTATGGGCACAAGGTTTTTTACAAACCCAGCTTATTCCAATCAATCCTGCTTTGTACATTCAACTTATCAGAGCTCCGCCTCCCTGATATTCCCCGCTTGGCTTGTTTCTTCATCAGCACCAAAAGTAGGCAGACCCTCTGAGCACTTCCTGTCCTTCCTGACCGTAAGATGTTCTCAACCAGTCCTGCCTGCCCTACCCACACTCCAAAGACCTCGGGTTTCCTTTTATAAAAGAACAAGGGACTGCATCCTGAGGTCACATGAAATATCACTCTACTTGACCACTGAATATGGACAGAGGGCTGCCTCCAAGGCAGCCTAGGCTAGTGCAGTGACAGAGGAGAGGTCTGTTAGACAAGGGGTCCCCAACCCCCAGGCTACAGACCAGCACCTGTCCGTGGCCTGTTAGGAACCAGGCCGCACAGCAGGAGGTGAGTGGTGGAAGAGTGAGTGAAGCTTCATCTGTATTTACAGCCACTCCCCATCGCTCGTGTTACCACCTGAGCTCTACCTCCTGTTAGATAAGTGCTGGCATTCGATTCTTATAGGAGCTCAAACTCTATCGTGAACTACTCATGCCAAGAGATCCAGGTTGCGTGCTCCTTATGAGAATCTAATGCCTGATGACCTGTCACTGTCTCCCATCACCCCCAGATGGGACCATCTAGTTGCAGAAAAATAAGCTCAGGGCTCCCACTGATTCTACATTATGGTGAGTTGTATAATTATTTCATTATATATTACAATGTAATAATAATAGAAATAAAGTACACAATAAATGTAATGCACTTGAGTTATCCCAAAACCAACCCCCCTACCCCTAACTTCCCTGTGGAAAAACTGTCTTCCATGAAACCAGTCCCTGGTGTCAAAAAGGTTGGGGACTGCTGTATTAGAGCCATTGATAGATGTGCAATTGAATGCACAGCACTCAACAGTCTGCAGTGTACTTTTATACCATCATCTCCATGCTGTGGCTACATATACAGATACATAACGGTAAATGACTTGTCTCAGCTTACCAAGTTTGTAGGTAGGTACTGGAGCTGGGACTGTATCTTTTGCTCAGGGATTCCTTGCACTGCTTTCTCATCTCAGATTCCCTGGAGCCTAATGTGGTACTTGGCACATAATAGACACTTGATGAATGTTTGTTAAAATTGTTGAATTGCCACTGGCTGATTTCAGTCTTATTAATCATAGTAGCTGTAGTTAATGTGCTGTTGACTGTTTGTTTGACATAAAAACGAATCTAGGCAGTAGCCAGTTCATCATTGGAAGCTGCCAAATGGGAGTGGCAGATGGGCATGCAGGTGTGTTTAATTCTTTACTGCATTGATCAAGGGGTCAGCCTTGGTCTTTGCTTCCTCCTAGGGGTAAAATAAAATCTAAGAAGAGGGCTCTGAAATTGTTATATGTTTCACTTTATTATTTCTAATTACTGTTTTCAATAATACATATATTTTTGCAACAGTGATTTTTTTTTAATTGGACCATAGTTTTAAAAAAATTAATCTTTAAGCTGGTTTTGATGATTTGGATACTATCTGAACCTAGTCTTGGTATTCCACTCAGCATCCACAGACAGCCTCTTTTTGATGAACAAGGCCTTGAATCTGTAAGACTCCCTCATCCTGCCTTCGGGTTTTGGAGTAATTCACCCAAAACAAGCTTGGTAAGGTTGGATCAGGGTGAAGAAAAGAAAAATAGAGCTGTAAATAAGTGAAGACAAGTCCAGGAAGGGACATGCAAATTCCAAAATTGTGTAATATAAATTTAGAAATATATCAAGGTTAACCTTATCTGTGTTCAATTTTGTGTCTGTACAGTGGTACCACTTTTACTGCTGATGTGCCATTGCGGAAAGGGCGCCAAAGGCTTTACCCCCATACCTGGCACCATAGAGATGCTGCATCCTTGGAATAATGAAGGAGCACCACCTGAAGACAAGGTCAGTGGATCAGATGTCAATATGACTTGTCTTCTTCTTGGGTTTTAAAGGGGCCTAGGGAAGTGTTTCTTACATGTTTGGTTGAGTGAGTAAAGTGATCACTATGGATTTCACTCATGTGCCTTTGTTAAGCAAAGAGTTCAAATGACAGCATATTTTGTGTTTGTTGCCGGGGCAGAATTGAGATAGTTTTACTCTGTTTTGACACTTCCCATGTTGTAGAGAATGTAGAGCAAGGTTCAGGAAGAGCAAGAGTGTGTAGGAATCTTAGTCTTTTGTCCCAACATTAAATGGGCAGTTTTCATAACCAGGAACTGCTTCATTTCCATTTCCCTCAATACATAGGGTTTGCAGAGGTAAGCCCACAACCCCCATGACACTTGTAAAATGTTGCAAAACCCCATTTCCCAACTACATCATAGCCATATCCCTTTGTCTCTCTGTTGCATCTTCACCCTGGACCTCTCACCACCATGTTATGAGCACCATTTCTAATAGGATAGGATTTAGCATCAGGTGGCAGAGAACTCAGAATAACAGTGGCTTAATCCTAAAATGGTCATTCCAAGATCAACATGATGATTCATCCGCAGCATGGTCCCCAGTTCCCTCTTCCTTGTTTTTCTTCCATGGTTGAGTTCCATTCCCACACTGTCCTCATGTCCTAGTTCTAGCTACCTAGCTGCCGTCCCCACATTCTAACCAGCAGATGGGAGAAAAGTGAAGAACCCTCTTTAAGCACACTTCCCGGAACTTGTGTACACCATTTCTGCTTCATTCACATTGACCACAGTTTAGTCAGGTGGCTATACCTAGCGGCATCAGAGGCTTAGAAATATAGTCTTTATTTTGGGTGGCCATGGATCCAGGTCAAAACAAAGTTAAGAATTCTGTAGCTATAGAAGAAGGTATCAAACTGTAGAGGGAGGTTGAAATGCCATTGGTCGCATAGAATAAAGGAGCTGTGACTGTTTGGGCTTTGTTTTCTCTTTGGGTTCTATCCACCTATAAAACAAGAAGAGAGAAGAAAGAAGATCTTCATAAGACTTACATAAGTTATTCAACTCAAAATACTTTTTCTAACTGGCCTCAGTGGAAATAGCTTATACCTTCCTATGCCCACTTGACTCAGATCCTTCTACCAAGGATGAAGGATTCCCTCCATCCTCCTGACTCAGTTCTCAGCTGTGTTTGCTCTCACAGGTGGTGCCATCATTTCTGCCAGTGGATCAAGGGGACAGTCTAGTAGGAAGAAATGGAGTAGGAGGTATGGCCAAGGAAGCCACGATGAAAGGAAGTAGCTCTGCTTCCATTGTCAAAGGGCAACATGAGATGTCTGAGATGGATGGAAGGTGGGAAGAACACAGAAGCCTGCTTTCTGGTAGAGCTACCCAGTTTACAGGGGCCACAGGCGCTATCATGACCACTGAAACCACGAAGACCGCAAGGGCCACAGGAGCTTCCAGAGACATGGCCGGAGCTCAGGCAGCTGCTGTTGCACTGAACGAAGAATTCTTAAGAAATTATTTCACTGATGTAAGGATGAGTGAGTTTTATGTATTGGTGGTGGGGGGTGGGGGGAACATTTGTATGTGAATGTGATATTATTAGGGTAATCATTGCCTTGGATCCAAATGAGACTTTGGGTTTTTTTTTTTTTCTTTTTTCAGGGAATACTTATAGGCAATAAGGAAAGAGAAATGGGACCCACAGAATCAGTCGGTGTTAGCTAAATTATGCTATAGTAGCAAGTCACCCCATGATCTTAGTTCTCACACAGGCATATTTCTCACTTACAGTTATGTTTTTGCCAGTCAGCTCAGCTCTGCTTTCCTTCATGATGTCTTCATATCAAGATGCACACTGAGAGAGCAGATTGTACCTGGGAAGCTGCCGTCCTTGTGACCCAAAGAAAAGAACAAGGCAGAACCAGGCAATGGCTCTCAAAGCCTCCACCTTTTTACACCACATTTCATTGACCAAAGCAAGTCATATGACCAAGACAGATGTCAGTGGGTCGGAAAGTTGCATCCCTCTGCAGGAGCAGGCTTGGTAGGGATGAGCTCCGTAGGAGAGGCAGAGGATATATAACCTAAAAAACACAATCTATTAAGTCCATTTAAATTTTACCTTCTGTATGAGAGTACTTGGCTTTGCTATTATGAGGGTCCACCAAAAAATGATGAGAAAAGTTCCAGGAAGATGATCAGATGCAATAAGGAAGCTCATGCTAGAATTGAGGAATTAGAAGCAGAACTGAAAATAAAAGTATAATGTAGAGGTCAGGCACAATGGCTCATGCCTGTGATCCCAGCACTCTGGGAGATCAAGGCAGGCAGATCGCTTGAGCCCAGAAGTTCAAGACCAGCTTGGGCAATATGTTAAAACCCTATCTCTCCAAAAATACAAAAAATTAGCCGGGCATGCTGGCACACACCTGTAGTCCCAGCTACTCAGAAGGCTGAGGTAGGGGGATCACTTGAGCCTGGAAAGCCAAGGATGCAGTGAGCTGTGATCATACCACTGCACTCCAGCCTGGGCAACAGAGTGAAACTCTGTCTAAAAAAAAAAAAAAAAAAAAGTATAACATAGAGATAAAGTATACTTCAGAACAAGAAATATTACCAGGAATAATGAGGGATAGTTCATAATGAAAAATGAGTCAGTTCATCAGGAGGCCTGAAACTCCTGAATATGTCAGAACCTAATAACAGAAATTTTTAAAACTTAAAGCAAAAACAACTGAAAGAGAAACAGACAAATTCATAATGATAGTTGGAGAGTTCAACCTGATCTATCAGTAAATGAAAGAACAAGTGACAGAATCAGTAAGCATATAGAAAACTTAGTACTGTGAACCAAATGGATCTAGTTGATACTGACAGAACACTCTATGCAACAGAAGCAGAATACACATGCTTTTTCATATACTGTATTCTAGAACATTAAATAAATGTAAATAACTTTTAAAGAACTGCAGTCATACAATGTACTTTGACGAAAAAAAAATTAAAACCAGAGATCAGTAACAAAGAGATATATAAAATATACTCAAATATTTATAAATACACATGACTGCAAATTAAATTATACTTCATGAAAATTTGTGGGGTACTACTAAAGTGATGCTTGAAGGGAAATTGTAGCAAAAATGGTTATATTAGAAGATGGTTCTCAAATCAGTGACCTAAGCTTCCACCCTCAGAAGTTAGAAGAGCAAATTAAACCCAAAACAAGCAGAAATAAGATAATGATGAATTTTAGAGCAGAAATCAATGAAATATTTAGCAAAAAGTAATAAGAAAAAAAATTGAAGCCACAAGCTTATTATTTAAAGAGGTCAATAAAATTGATAAACATTTTACCAGACTAATTAGGATATTAAGAGATTAAGCACAAACTATGGATGTTAGAAATAAAATAAAGAACTTTACTACAGATCTTACAGACATAGTAAGAATAATTTTTTAAAAGGTAGGACTGGGTGGTTTTCTGGAGAACAAGGCCCTGTGCTCCCATGAGAATGGACAGAGTTGGAATATAAGGCATCTGAAGGGCCCTAGAGAGGAGTAAGGGGAGGGGCTTCCATTGAGGAAAGCAAGTTACTTCTGTCCCCCTCTTCTAAATTTGCAAATTATTAGCGTGCTTTCCCACTTTCTGCTCCTTTTTAACCTCCCATCTTTCATACCATCCTTCACCCACCTTCAAGTATTAGCTTAACAGGGATGTGGGTGGTGTCAAGCAAAACCATTTCTTGGCCTTTCCTGTCTCACTGCTAAGCTCAATTCTAGCGTCCTGTTTGTTTTCTTTTGGTAAGTTTTCCCTCTCTCCACTCTAATCCTGCTCCAGTCATTCTTGGTTATGTATGTATGTACTAACTTTTGATTTGGAAGTAATTTCAAAGTTATCAGAAAATTTGCAAGAATAATAGAAATTTTGAACCCAATAAACATTTTGCCACATTTGCTATTTGCTTTTCCATTTTCTCTGTCTCTCTCTCACTGACACACATTCACACACATTCTCTTACATTACTATAGTACAGTTAACAAATGTAGAACTTTAATATTGACACAGTCCATATTTCAGTTTAGCCAACTATCACACTATCTTTTACAGCAATTTTGTTTTTCTCAGGACCCTGCATTCCATTTAGTTGTCCTGACACTTTAGTCTCCTTTAATCTGAAACAGTCCCCTCTGCCTTTCTATTTTTTCCCTGATATTAATTTTTTTTAAGAATACAGTCCAGTTGTGTCGTAGGATCTCTCTCAATTTGTGTTTCCCTGATGGTTGCTTGTAATTAAATTCACATTACTGCATTTTGAACAGGAATATAGAGTCTTGTTTTAAAATGAATTTATATTGCTAATTATTTGTCTGTTTTGTGTTTGTTTTGCTTTGTTTTCATTTTAGAAAGCGGCCTCTTACACTGAGGAAGATGAAAATCACACAGCCAAAGATTGCCTTCTGGTTTATTCTCAGGAAGAAACTGAATCGCTGAATGCTTCTATTGGTTGTTGCAGTTTTATTGAAGGAGAGCTAGATGACCGCTTCTTAGATGATTTGGGACTTAAATTCAAGACACTAGCTGAAGTTTGCCTGGGTCAAAAAATAGATATAAATATGGAAATTGAGCAGAGACAAAAACCTGCCACAGAAACAAGTATGAACACAGCTTCACATTCACTCTATGAGCAAACTATGGTTAATTCAGAGAATACCTACTCCTCTGGCAGTAGCTTCCCAGTTCCAAAATCTTTGCAAGAAGCCAATGCAGAGAAAGTAACTCAGGAAATAGTCACTGAAAGATCTGTGTCTTCTAGGCAGGCGCAAAAGGTAGCTACACCTCTTCCTGACCCAATGGCTTCTAGAAATGTGATAGCAACAGAAACTTCCTATGTCACAGGGTCCACTATGCCACCAACCACTGTGATCCTGGGTCCTAGCCAGCCACAGAGCCTTATTGTGACAGAGAGGGTGTATGCTCCAGCTTCTACCTTGGTAGATCAGCCTTATGCTAATGAAGGTACAGTTGTGGTCACTGAAAGAGTAATACAGCCTCATGGGGGTGGATCGAATCCTCTGGAAGGCACTCAGCATCTTCAAGATGCACCTTACGTCATGGTGAGGGAAAGAGAGAGCTTCCTTGCCCCCAGCTCAGGTGTGCAGCCTACTCTGGCCATGCCTAATATAGCAGTAGGACAGAATGTGACAGTGACAGAAAGAGTTCTAGCACCTGCTTCCACTCTGCAATCCAGTTACCAGATTCCCACTGAAAATTCTATGAAGGCTAGGAACACCACGGTGTCTGGAGCTGGAGTCCCTGGCCCTCTGCCAGATTTTGGTTTAGAGGAATCTGGTCATTCTAATTCTACCATAACCACATCTTCCACCAGAGTCACCAAGCATAGCACTGTACAGCATTCTTACTCCTAAACAGCAGTCAGCCACAAACTGACCCAGAGTTTAATTAGCAGTGACTAATTTCATGTTTCCAATGTACCTGATTTTTCATGAGCCTTACAGACACACAGAGACACATACACATTGATCTTAAAATTTTTCTCAGTCACTGATATGCAAAGGACCACACTGTCTCTCCTTCCAGGAGTGTATTTTAGAAATGTTCCACAATTTACTGAGGACATAGAGATGATGATGCTGCTTAGGTGCCTTTTAGCAAGCTATGCAAACAATCCTGATAAAACAAGATACATACAGAGTCAATCTGGCTTCTGAGAATTTACCAAGTGAACAGAGTATCTAGTTCATCAGCCGTCCAGTAAAGCAACCCAGGAAACTGATTGGGTCTCTTTGCCTACCATATTAACATTAAACATTGATGTTCTGTATTCTGTACTTTACTGCATCTAGCATATTTTCAACAACTCATTGATCCAAAGATGATACATGCACAGTCTGAGCACCAGTTATGGTGCTCATAACTTCTTTAAGACTTGAACCCTTTTAATCTGTGTGTGATTCATTAAATTGGACCATTGATGATAAGAATACACATTGTATGTTTCTGTGCACATGACTTGTGTGTGTGTGTGCACATACATACTGTATAGTCTTAAAAATAGCATTATACTGGCCAAGGGTGGTGGCTAACGCCTGTAATCCCAGCACTTTGGGAGGCCGAGGCGGGTGGATCAACTGAGGTCAGGAGTTTGAGATCAGCCAGGCCAACCTGGTGAAACCCCGTCTCTACTAAAAATACAAAAATTAGCTGGGCGTGATGGTGGGTGCCTGTAATCCCAGCTACTTGGGAGGCTGAGGCAGGAGAATCACTTGAACCCGGGAGGCAGAGATTGCAGTGAGCCGAGATCGCACCATTGCACTCCAGTCTGGGCAACAGAGTGAGATTCCGTCTAAAAAAAAAAAAGAAAAGAAAAAAAAAAATAGCATTATACCTCTTCCTCGTCTCAACCGCCATGAAAATTCTGAACACTCCAAATTCAGTTGAATAATCCAAAACAAAATTTATAAGTATAAAATAATTTTACTTCTTATAGTAATAGTATACTTAAAAAAGCCTCAGGGTATATTATCTTCTAAACAGCTACAATTCAGTGCAGCTACATTAACCAACTATGTTCTCTAGTTGTGAGAACAACTAGGCCTATTTCACTGCTGTGTAGCCTCAGTGCCTAACAAGGGTGCCAAATAAATATTCGTAGAATTACACTGAATTGTAAAAACCATTCGTTTTTGTTTACGATTGCCAAAAATCTCAAAAGGCCCTGTATTTCTGTAATTCTTTGAAATTATTATTTTATTTTGATTTCTCAGTTATTGACTGGCTGGGTGTGACTTAGTACATAAGTACTCAATATTATAAAAACCTCAAATAATTGACTTGATTTTACACAACATCCTTCCCTTTTCTACAAGTTAATTTTTTTACAAATCATTTGGGTTATCTCCTAAATAGGTTATATTTTATTGCTTCTAGAAACAATGTTTCAAAATATATGTGCATTATCAGTAATAATTTGTATAAATATTTCCCACAACAATTTTCATAATTTTCAAAGACTAATTTCTTGACTGAAGATATTTTGCTAGGGAAGTGAAACTTTAAAATTTTGTAGACTTTAAAAAATATTGTTGAATGGTGTCATGCAAAGGATTTATATAGTGTGCTCCCACTAACTGTGTACAGATCAGGACACATATTTTTAGACATCTAAGTCTGTAGCTTAAATGGAGGTTACTCTTCCATCATCTAGAATTGTTTACTTAGTAATTGTTGTTTCTTTTATTATTATAGACTTACTATCAGTTTTATTTTGCCAAGTATGCAACAGGAATATCACTAGTATATGAAAATGTAAATATCACCTATGTACTCAAACAAAAGTTGGTCTTAAGCTTCCACCTTGAGCAGCCTTGGAAACCTAACCTGCCTCTTATAGCATAATCACATTTTCTAAATGATTTTCTTTGTTCCTGAAAAAGTGATTTGTATTAGTTTTACATTTGTTTTTTGGAAGATTATATTTGTATATGTATCATCATAAAATATTTAAATAAAAAGTATCTTTAGAGTGACCCTTTCCCCATAGATTTTTATTTCTCTATATATTTTACAAGGAATATAACTCAGTTTGTTAGGGAGAGTGCCTTAAAGGCAGGTGTTTCTTGGACTTTGTTATTTAATTAGATCTGCTTGCAATAAAAAAAGTTATCGGTTATCTAAAATTCAAATTTATCTGGGTACTTGGCATTTTCATTGTCCAACTCTGGCAACCTTGTTCCTAAGGAAGTGAAGGTTGCTCTCTGCCCAGAGTAACGCTGGAGAAATCTGTTGGGTTTGGCAGAAGAAGGCTAGTATATCTAACCCAAAGAGATGAAATCATTCTACCAATGTTTGAGAGGCTGTTTTAATTGCTTGTTATAGTTTAGAAGGGAAAAGATCAGAGTTGCTGCTATAAGAGAAGAAAAACAAATTTTCTTCTAGGCCCCCAGCTGGGGCTCTGTAACAAAACACAGATTAACAAGAGAAAAACAAACATTAGTCTGTTAACATGTGTATCTCATGCATGCTTTGGAGTAACTGGAATGAGCAGCTCAAAGGGGTGGTTAGAACTTGGGTGTAAAATGTTAAGAGCTTTAAACAAATTAAGTCTAACAGTTTACTTAAGCAAAGAAAGGTTCACAAAATTGGGCTGCCCTGGAACTAGAAAAGGTTCAGAGAACTCTATTCTACAATAATGAGCAGGCCGTATTCATAGACAGAAAATGGAAGTGAGGTAGGGAAGCTGCTTGATTGGTTACAGCTGAGCCTTTGCCTTATTTGGAGGTGGGCTGATCAGTTGGCAGCCAGTGACTGGCTGAAACTCAGCTGCTGTGATTGATTGACGCTCAGCTATGTATTACAAAAATATACTCCTAAATTAGGCTTTCAGTTCATTTATGTACCAAGCTAGGCTGCAGTTCGTCATGTGGGGACTTAAGGTATGGAGGCAGCCTCAGGCCCAATTTAATTTAATAATATACCAACTTGGGCTAAAACATAGGAAAGGGGATTAGGGGCTTCTGGGCAGGGGAAACAAGTTATGGGAAGGTGACCAGGAAAAGTCTGGTAAGCTTGAGTAAGATTTGTCATGCAGATTTAAATTAATCTCTTTGTCACTTATAGTCATCCTGTGTTTCCGGTACAGAGGGAGACAGCCTTACAAATGGACATTTCCCTTATAAATGTAAATCCCTTTACAAAAGGTAAACTTACGTTCTGTCTTCAGAGTTTCTCCTGCGTCTGCTATTTCTCAAAATAATCAGCTCAAAATAATCCTTATACTAAAAACATATTTTGGGGGCTGTAGCATATTCTAGTCGACACTGCCGGTAAACTGGAATGTCTCATGAATGAAGATTTCACGACAATGGCACATCAGAACATCCTAAAGCATGAAGACTGGTTTATTCCTGCGTGACTTCAGTTCCCACTCCCAGTGGCACATGGAGCTAATTCTGGTTGATCTCTGCAGACCATATTCCAATCACCACCACATCAAAATGTCTGCAGTAGGACGTTGCTAACCAAACATCACCTAAAAATGAGACATTTCAGATCATTAAATCTGACTTTCTTAATGGACTAAAATTTATTAGTTTCATTATGTTTTATTTTAATCCTCTATATCATTCCCAATTACTTTGTCTACTGTTTCCATTAATTACTAAGAGGTTGAAGTCTCCCAAGTGTGGCTTTGCTTATTTCCCCCTTTAATTCTTTCTATTTTTGTTTCCTGTGTTTTGAAACTTTTTGCCTGTGTTATTGGGTACAAGTACATTTAGGATTACTGTGTTGCTGAAGAACTGATCTTTTTATCATAATGAAATGCCTCTCTTCATCTCTATTTATAACTGCTAATTACCTTTAGCCTAAAGCTGCCTCCTTACTTTCTTTTCCTTTTTTTTTTGAGACGGAGTTTCAAGTGAATGAAATGGCGCAAACTCGGCTCACCACAACCTCCGCCTCCCAGGTTCAAATGATTCTCCTGCCTCACCCTCCCAAGTAGCTGGGGTTACAGGCATGCGCCACCACGCCCAGCTAATTTTGAATTTTTAATAGAGACGAGGTTTCTCCATATTGGTCAGGCTGGTCTCAAACTCCCGACCTCGGGTGATCCGCCTGCCTCGGCCTCCCAAAGTGCTGGGATTACAGGCGTGAATTACCACACCTGGCCCTTGTTACATATTTTAAGTTTGGCCTGAAGGTTTCTCCATACTTAGTGAACTATAACCTAACTGGATGTGTAAACAGACTGTAACCTACTCTTGTCTGAGGCAATCACGGCCGCAATACTTCAACCACTCACAGGCAGCCAACTGTTCAAACTGCATTCAAATAAGGCAAACCCTGAGCTGTAACCAGTCCTGCTATTCTGTACCTCACTTCCTTTTTCTATCCATAAATCCTCTCTGACCACGTGGCAGCGCCAGCGTGGCTCTGAATCTACTCTGGTTTAGGTGCTGCCCAATTTGCAAATTATTCTTTGCTCAATTAACGTTTGTAAAATTTGTTTATATATTTATTTTATTATTTTGGAGATGGAGTCTCACTCTGTCACCCAGGCTGGAGCGCAGTGGCAGAATCTCCGCTCACTGCAACCTCCGCCTCCCAGGGTCAAGTGATTCTCCTCTCAGCCTCCTGAGTAGCTGGGCTGGGATTACAGGTGTACGCCACCACACCAGGCTAATTTTTGCTTTTTTTTTTTTTTTTTTTTTTTTTTTTTAGTAGAGATGGGGTTTCCCCATGTTGCCCAGGCTGGTCTCGAACTCCTGGCCTCAAGTGATCCACCAGCCTCAGCCTCCCAAACTGCTGGGATTACAGGCATGAGCCACCACACCCAGCCAACTTTGTAAAATTTAATTTGCCTGAAGTTTTTCTTCTAACACATTCTTTGTCTTGAGATCTACTTTGCCTAACATTAATACAGCCATACCAGCCTTCTTATGGTTAGTGCTTCCGTGGTATATCTTTTTGATCCTTTTGCTTGACACCTGTCTGTGCCTTTATAGTACATTTATTGTAAACAATATACAGGTAGGTCTTGGCTTTTCCCATTTTGACAATTTCTGACTTTTATCAGAAGGTTTTACAACAATTATTTATATGGATAAGTTTAAGCTTCCATCTTTGTATTTTTTATCTTTGTCCACCTGGGTTTTCTGTTGGTTTTTTGGTTTTCTCCACTCTTGTTTCCTGACTTCTTTTGTGTACTGCATGCTTTAGGATTCCACTGTAGCACCTCTATTGACCTTTCACCTACACCCGCTTGTGTTTACTTTTTAATTGGTTGCTCTTACTGAGGAAATATAACTAACAACAAAATTTCCTCTCAACCTAAAAAACCTTTCCACAAAGTAAAGGAGAAAGAAAACAGTGTTATCATTGAATAAGCATTAAACCCTGAAGGTGAGGCACATCACAGGTAGCTCCTAAAGAAACTGCGGGCCGGGCACACGGGCTCACGCCTGTAATCCCAGCACTTTGGGAAGCCGAGGCGGGCAGATCACAAGGTCAGGAGATCAAGACCATCCTGGCTAACATGGTGAAACCCCGTCTCTACTAAAAATACAAAAAATTAGCCAGGCATGGTGGCGGGCACCTGTAGTCCCAGCTACTCGGGAGAATTGCTTGAACCTGGGAGGCAGAGCTTGCAGTGAGCCGAGAGCACACCACTGCACTCCAGCCTGGGCAACAGTGCGAGACTCTGTCTAAAAAAAAAGAGAGAGAGAGAAAAGAAACCACAGGTTGGGCACAGTGGCTCATGCTTTTAATCCCAACAGTTTGGGAGGCCAAGGCGGGCGGATCACCTGAAGTCAGGAGTTCGAGACCAGTCTGACCAGAGAAACCCCATCTCTACTAAAAATAAAAAACTTAGCTGGGCAGATGGCAGGTGCCTGTAATCCCAACTACTCAGGAGGCCGAGGCAGGAGAATCGCTTGAACCGGGAGGTGGAGTTTGCGGTGAACTGAGATCGCGCCATTGCACTCCAGCCTGGAAATAAGAGTGAAACTCCATCTCACAAAAGAAAAAAAAAAAAGAAATTGCAAAGACAAAAAGTTCTTGCTTTTTGTGCAGCCATTTAGAACATACCTGTTCACAAGATAAACTATAGCTTGTCCTCAAGTCAGAGGATTTGACAGCACCGTTTGTCGTACAAAGCTTATCTTAAACTCACCTAGTAATTGAGGTGGCTATTGTGTTTGCTAATTGCCTTTATTCAAAGAAATAATAAAACTTCTTAGATCTCTCTGATAGGTAGCTAGTTATAATTTGGAGCGAGCACCCATGGAGATGGGAAGATAGGAGGCTAGCTTCCTTGATGTTAACATTTCAAAGAGATAGCCCCAGGTCCTTCAGAAGGACATCCCTGGTTATAAAGTTGGCAAAGGAGATAGAGAAAGAATTAACAACTGCAAGTTTTTTAAACTAAATACTCTAAGAAAAGAGAGATGAGAGATGGCAAGGGAAAGTTTTCCTTGTTTGCACTAGGGAAAATTCAGTTTTTTCCCATTTAGATTTGTACTTATATTCTAGGGCTATGCTCTACGTGGCAAGCGGCTACCAGTTGGACAGCACAAATCTAGAACATTTCTATCATTGTGTAAAGATTTGGGGGGAACTTCAGAGTGAAACCACCTTTGCAAAAATTATAACAATGAGAAAATTACAACATGAAAGAGATCTGATCTAACCAACCCCTATCTTGCCTTTAACCTCCAAACTGCCTTTGGTCTTTCCTGGGCTTAGGCTAAGCTAACTTTGGGAGAAATTTAGGTTATAGTTTAAATGAGAAGAACCTTTCCCTAAAACTAAACCACCTTTATAAAACTAATGAAAGCCCACCAGGTTAGGAGGATGAAAGGGGCTTCTAGTCTGCTAAGGTGTAGGAGTAAACAATTACCATCCATTATTCGGGAAGTGACAAAATTTGCAACTTCCCCAATTACTCTGGCAGATAACATTATTATAATAGAAAATAAGACTGGCCTTTTGGGACGTCGTTTGCTACTTTTGCATTTTTGACGACTGGATACCCACGACTCTTGGCTCAACTGCTCCTGTGGCCCCCATCCTGTAGCAGACTTGGTGCACTAGGACCGTTTTCCACACCCCTATGATTGCATCCCCAACCAATCAGCAGCATCCATTCCCCTATCCCCCTGCTGGCCAAACTATCCTTGAAAAACCCTCACCTCCGAATTTTCAGGGAGATTGATTTGATAACAATCTCCCATGTGGTATGGCCAGCCCATTTCAATTAAACTCTTTCTTTATTGTAATGTCATGGTCTCAGTGAATTGGTTTTGTCTGTGCAGTGGCAGGAAGAACCCATTGGGTGATTACAATGGTTCTGGAAATTACAGTATGCATCTTTAATTTATCACAGTCAACCTTCAAATATTCTACTGTTTCACAAATGATATATGTGAACCTTGAGCTTGCACTTTGTGGATCTTGCTATGCCATTCAATCTCTGACTTTCTTTCTACCCTCATGCTAATCAAGAAGCTTTCAGCATTGTCTCTGTCCCTCACACCTTCCATCATACCCCTGCCCCACTTGCTATAATGCGTTATTGGCATGATATGAAACATACAGTATCAAGTCCATCAGTGGATGGGAATGGACTCACATTGCTCCACAGATTACAAAAACCCACCTATCCAGATTGAAAAACCATGTGATGAGGAATGTGTGTCTCTGTTAAAAATCCAGATACGCCCTGGGCCAGGTATTTTCCATTTGCCTCTTCATACTCACTCTCTGCTCTTCTTCACCCTGCTCTGAGACCCAGGAGCTTACCTTTTATGGATGTTTCAACGGGCACTGCTTGCTGCCTCTGGCTTTTAGATGGGCTTGGCCAGTGATGGCCTTGGCTAGAGATTGGTGAGAAAGAGAAAAATGAGATCAGGGCATCTCTCCCTCTACCTCCCTCTGTCACACATCTCTCTATAAAGCAACTCCCTCTCTGAGTTCCTGGACCCACGCTCTCTCTTTGTTCCTTTAGGCCTATTAGTAGTGGTTGCTTCCTTCTCAATTATTACCAGACTTGAAACGGTCCCCCAGTGTTGACGAGGATTGCATGCTGAGTTCTGAACAGAAATATATTTGTAATTAAACATTAATCAGGCTGCACTTTGGCCCACTTCGTTGTTGCTAAAAGTCAGGTAGCACCAGGTACTGACCATTTGCATTTCCATTGTTACTATAGATAGGATCTCTGAAGTTAGGGTCATAAAGCTGTTGAAGAATTGATTTGCATCCCGCATTGTTCCCCTGCGTACTGTCAGTGGGTATTGAGATAAATGAAGGCAGGAATGGGCCTTTTTGATGTTTGTCACCTCATACTTACTCCAGTATCAACCAACAAAAGAAATAGTTGGTCACTGAATGAACAGAGGGCCAGTCATAGGAAGAATGGTGAACTGTGGTGGGAGGAATTTACCTGTCTCAGAGGGTAAGCGTTTTTGGTACATTTAAGCAGGACAATTGCAAAAATCCAAACAAAATTTTCAGACTGGTTTTCTAAACCTGCACATGATTCATTTAACTGACAACATTTAATCTGCTGCATCCCAAGCCCAAGTTAGCTCTCATTGTTAAGTCTGAATTGATGGATTCTCAATGGGTTTGAGGGATTCTGAGGAAAACTGCAGAGGTTTCAGTGCAGGACACGATCTATTTGCAATGGTTCAAAATCTCTTTCAGTTCCTATATTCTGGTTACTTGGATTGTTGGAGATTTTACTCACTGTATTAAAGATCTGTTTTATTCTTCTTTCTTTTTACCCGAGGCTATACATTAAGACGTACCCTATATGTTCCTCTGCCCCTCGTCTACTGCTTTCAGCTTCTTCTAGCAGGAAGTTTGGTTTTGCAACCCCTCTTGAGTTGGACCCTTCTAAAGTAATCTTGAGTTTCTCATTCCAGCCTCTGCAAGGACCACATCTATTGTTTCCCTAGTTTACATGGGTGCTTTTTCAAAGAAAAACACTGGATTGGGATACTTCAATGAAAGAAGTTGGAAAACGCACAAAATACAAGCATCTTAAATGCTTCTAGATATACCCCAACTAGATGTACCAGGTTGAATTGGCTTAGCAGTAAACTATATGTATGCTCACCTAGTAATAATCCATGTGTTTCTACACTTAGAGATCCTCTGGACTACAGAAATAAGGTGGAACAGAAGCACTGTGGCATAACTATGAGTGTTATATGCTTTATGGCCACAAGATGGCACTATGCACGCAGTAAAAGAGGCAAAGTCAATCTATCAAAGCTAGGAAGAAAAAAAAAATCAAGCAATTTAATAAGTTCGTGAGCAACACAAACTTGCAAAGGCCAATCCCTTCCTTCACTAATTGTGACCCTCTCAGATAAAGTGTGATACGCTTCAGAGTTGCCTGAGAAACGAGACCTGGATTATGGAAGTCTAATAAAACCTGTACCACTCTTTGATGGTGAAATACAAAATGTCTTTCTGAAGGTCAGTCATGAGCCTTTGGTTCTATCAAAAATGCTGCACTTTGGAGGAAATGACGCTGGCCAATGGATTTACGAATAACACACTCAGCCTGCTGTGGGCTATCTTAAAGAATAGATGTTGACTTTTTCTGAAATATTAGATTCAACTAAGCATATGTTGAATTCTCACTATGTGCAGAGCCCTATTTAGTGGCTTTAAAATTACTCAAAGATGAGTAAGACCCAGCCCTTGCCCTCCAGAGGCTCACAATATAGTGGAGGAAGTAGTTACAAACAGCTTATTCTGAAAACCAATGTAAAAAACAACATATCAAAGATAGAAAGAAAATGCCAAGGCTGATTGGAGAGATTAATTCTTCTTTTGATTAATTTCTCTTTGTCATTCCCAATTCCTCCAAGTTGAAGGGGAAAGGGAATGTCTAGGAGCTCTTCTTAGACAGGTGGGCTTTCGATGAAAATTGGAAGTTAATATAGTTAGGATACGGTCCCCTCCAAATCTTAGTTGAAATGTGACCTCCAATGATGGAAGTGGAGTCTGGTGGGAGGTATTGGATGATGGAACCGATCCCGCAGGAACGGATTCGTGCCATCCCCTTGGTGATGAGCCAGTTCTCGCTCAGGTCGTTCACGCGAGATCTGGTTGTTTTTTAAAAGTGTAGCCCCTCTCTCCCCTCTCTCTTGATCCTGGTCTCACCATGTGATACACCCACTTCGCCTTCCGCCAATAATTGGAAGCTTCCTGAGGCCCTCACCAGAAGCAGATGCCAGCACCACACCTCTGGTTCACCTGCAGAACCGTGAGCCAATTAAACCTCTTTTCTTTATAAACTACCAGCCTCAGGCCAGGTGTAGTGGCTCACACCTGCAATGCCAGCACTTTGGGAGGCTGAGGCAGTCAGATCACCTGAGGTCAGGAGTTCAAGACCAGCCTGACCAACATGGCGAAACCCGTCTCTACTAAAAATACAAAAATTAGCCGGGCGTGGTGGCGGGCGTCTGTAATCCCAGCTACTCTGGAGGCTGAGGCAGGAGAATCGCTTGAACCTGGGAGGCAGCGGTTGCAGTGAGCCAACCGCGCCACTGCACTCCAGCCTGGGCGACAGAGTGAGACTCCGTCTCAATAAATAAATAAATAAATAAATAACCAGCCTCCGGTATTTCTTTATAGTAATGCAAAAATGAACTAATCCAGAGAGTAAGTAAACAGGAGGAAGGACCACCTAGATCAGAAGCTTACCTCACACAGGTGAGGGTGGCTAGCGGGTAAGGGATTAGAGGCGGTCAGCACAGCAGAAGGTGTGGGTGAAGAGGCAGGTACAGGCCACCCTGTGGAGGACTTGGAACAGCAGCTAAGGCTGTGGGACCAGACTCTATGCAGTAAAGAGCCACAGACAATTGTGAGCAAGACACCTTATAACCAGGTTTTAGAATGAATCCTCAGCTGGAAGGAGGAGATTCTGCAGGAAGAGGGTGGGGGAAAGTTGAAGTTAACTCCAACCAAAGTCAACCTTAAATATTAACCTTTTTTTCTTCTGACTTTCATTGACTTTTCCGTGCATTTTCAGTGCCCTTTTCCTTGCTGTAAAGTAAATTTTAAATATTATGTCAATAGGTCACAGAGGCAACAGACAGGCAAGGTATGGTTATGAGAAAAACATTTCCCTAAACAAAATTAGAAGACAGCATTTGATGAAAGATTTTTTTCGTAACTTGTGAGTTTGTTTACATAAAAACACTTACAAAATTAGTCAATCAAAATAACACGGAGTCATTTACTTAAAGAATTCCTTACGTTTAAAAATAAAGTACTTGAATATGGAATCAACCTAAGTGTCCATCAACTTAAGTGTCCAATTTAATCCATCAACTGGATTAAAAAACTGTGGTACATATATACCACGGGATAATACTCAGCCATAAAAAAGAATGAAATCATGTCTTCTGCAGCAACATGGATGGAATTGGAGGCCATTAACCTAAGTGAAATAACTCAAAAACAGAAAGTCATTCGAGACCAGCCTTACCAACATGGAGAAGCCCCATCTCTACTAAAAACATAAAATTAGCCGGTGCATGCCTGTAATCCCAGCTACTCGGGAGGCTGAGGCAGGAGAATCGCTTGAACCTGGGAGGCGGAGGTTGCGGTGAGCCGAGATCTCACCATTGCACTCCAGCCTGGGCAACAAGAGTGAAACTCTGTCTCAAAAAAAAAAAAAAAAACCGTATGTTCTCACATATAAGTGGAAGCTAAACAGTGGGTACACGTGGGCATACAGAGTGGAATAATAGACACTGGGGACTCCAAAAGGTGAGAAGGGAGGAGAAAGTAAGGATTGAAAAATTACCTCTTGGGTACAATGTTCACTATTCCGGTGATGGGTACACTAAAAAGCCTAGATGTAACTGTTATGCAATCCGAGCATGTAAAAAATCTGCAGCCAGGCTCGGTGGTTCATGCCTGTAATCCCATCACTTTGGGAGGCCAAGGCAGCAGGATTGCTTGAGCCCAGGAGTTCTAGACCAGCCTGGGCAACATAGTGAGACCTCGTCTTTACAAAAATTTTAAGAAATTAGGTGGCCATGGTGGTGTACACCTGCGGTCTCAGCTGCTTGGGCGGCTGACATGGGAAGATCACTATTGCCCCGGAATTCAAGGCTGCAGTGTGCCATGACTGTGCCACTGTACTCCAGCCTAGATGACAAAGACTATGCTTTAAAAAAATGAAAATTTAAAAATCCTGCACTTGTACACCTGAAATATATAAAAATAGAAACAGAAACTTAAATAATAATAAAATGCATTTCTTTTACACATAAAACAAATAAAAGTAAAGTACTTGAAGTTAGACGATTCCAGAAAATTGTTGACTTGTTTGTTCCCCTAACAATTTGGTACTTTGGTCTCCTTTATGAAACTGTGAAAGCTCCGAGCCAAAAGCTTTGTCTTTCTTCATTCTTGCATCTTTAGTACATATCATAATGCTTTATATATGACACGTGCATGACTATTTGTTGTTAATTGAATGGTATATCATATTTCAATAGACATTTTCCCCAACATTCTATTGGAAAACTTTTCACACACATAGCAAACTGAAAGAATTTTCAGTGAACACTTGAATTTCTACCACCAAGATTTCACTATTAATATTTTACTGTTCTTAGTTTATTACATATCTATCCATGTCTGTATCCATTGATCAATCCATCTTATTTCTCTTGGTGAATTTCAAATTAAATTATAGCCATAAGTATACTTAAATACATCCATACGCTGAACACATCAGAGTTGAATTACAGTTCAAGATTTATTTACATTTTTTTTCTTCTGAGGCAAAATCACATAGCATGAAATGCACCAATTTTAAGTGTACATTTGCTAAGTTTTGAAGAATGCATACACCCGTGTAACCAAACCCCTTTCAAGATGTGAAAATGACCATGACCCCAGAAAATACCAATACCTCTTCCTGCTCAGGCCTCATCTCTATCTTTGAGAGGAATGACTTTTTTATTTAAATTTTTTTTAGTTTTGCCTCTCCTAGAACTTTATATAAATGGAGTCATATAGTGTGGACTCTGGAATAGACTTCTATCACTCAGCATAATTTTTTGAGATTCATCTAGGTTGTGTGTACCAGTAACACATTTCTTTTTGTAGAAAAGAAACTATTTTGCAATGGAATGCAGTAGCGTTCTATTGTATAATTATGTCAAAATTGCTTTTCCATTCTCATATTGATGGACACCCAGACTGTCTCCAGTTTTGTGTTATCAAAAATGAAGCTACTATAAACATTCATGTTCAAGCCTTGGTGGCCATATGTTTTCATTTCTCTGGGGCAAATACCTAAATTGCTGGGTCATGGGCTAAATGTATGTGTAGACATTTTTTAGAAGCTTTTTTTTTTTTTTTTACTTTACAAAAATGCCAGGCTATACTTACGATGCTTTTTCTCTCCTAGTTTGCCAATTTATTATTTATTTATTTATTTATTTTCTTGAGACAAGGTCTCACTCTGTTGCCCAGGCTGGAGTGCAGTGGCACAATCATAGCTCACTGCAGCCTCTATCTCCCAGACTCAAGTGATCCTTCTGCCTCTGCCTCCAGAGTAGATGGGACCACAGGCACGCACCACATCAAGCTATTTTTTTATATATTTTTTGTAGAGATGGGGATTTGCTATGTGGCCAAGGCTGGTTTTGAACTCCTGGGCTCAAGTGATCCTCCCACCTCGGCCTCCCAAAGTGCTGGCACTGCCCCTGGACTAGCTTGCCAATTTAAAAGAAATCCCTGAGTAAGAGCACCCAAGGTCCGCTGAATGCCCTTCACCTCACTCGGAATTCTAGAGCATCCGAGGATCTTTCCATTCCATATGATACACACCCTACCACACACTCAACCAACAGCTGACTGGATGAGAGAGGTACTGAACCTAAAAGTGGCCATCTGCAGGTTGTCTAGAAGCCCAAGAGATAGACTGTTCAAAGATCTGGCCACAATGGGATGACAAAGAATAATCAGTCCAGTTAACTCCCTTCTTATTAATTAGAAATGGAGACACTGGAAAGAGACATTTAGTTAAAAGTGGACACAGAAGGAAAAAGACACACAAGCAAAGCATTCTTCAGATTTCTTTGAGAGCAGCTAAATTGATGGTTAAAGAGACATGCGGAAATTCATGCTTTTCTAAGGAATGAGCTCTTTAGGAGTTTCTCTTGCAAACAAAGAGAAATAAAATTCCCACATAATCTGGAGCACTCTAAGGAAGGGTAGAAAAATCCATGTTCTTGCTAGTACAGGACTTAGAGTCTTAAAAATTAGAGAAATTCGTTTAAGATTTATAGTCTTAAAAATTAGAAAAATCCACCCACCTGATCCACATTGAGAAGCTGGAATGAAATAAAACTAAAGATAATGATTAAAAGGAATATTCCCTCAATATTTCCACTCCCTGCATCCCCGACCCGTCTGCGTCTCCCTCTACTCTCATACATACTCCAGTAATATTTGGCCAAAAGTAGAAGCCAGGGGGTTAGAAAAAGAAATAGGATAAACCAAGACAAACTATCAAGGAAGTAAAAGGAACATAGAGGCAAGCAAAATCCTCATGTCTCTTTCCCCCTCCTCCTGACATAGCCCTGATAACTAGGGATGAAGAGCATCTGCTACCGGGTGCATCCTCTGAACATTCCAATGACCCGACCCATGGAAAGAGAACCAAATTCTTCAGCCCAGCTTCTAGGATCTTACCTCAAGAGAGTCTTAAAATTATGAAAAGATATGTATATAAGGATGTTTGTTACTATGTTGTTTATCATGTTAAAAATTGTAAACAGTAGGTTATTGGTAGATTTCCTTCAAAATGAGCTGTGGGCCGGGTGTGGTGGCTCACCCCTGTAATCCCAGCACTTTGGGAGGCCAAGATGGGAGGATCACCTGAGGTCAGGAGTTCGAGATTAGCCTAGCCAACACGGTGAAACCCCATCTCTACTAAAAATACAAAAAGTTAGCCATGTGTGGTGGCGGATGCCTGTAATCCCAGCTACTGAGGTGGCTGAGGCAGAAGAATTGCTTGAACTCGGGAGGCGGAGCTTGCAGTGAGCCGAGATCATGCCACTCCTCTCCAGCCTAGGTAACAGAGTGAGACTCCATCTCAAAAAAAAAAAAAAAAAAGAGAAAAAAATCAGCTCTGTGCAGTGCTACATGTGGATTAATGAAGCATTGAAAGTTACAATCCTTTTGGTAATTGCAAGGGAACCTGGAATAGATCTACCCACCATGCTATCTGACCTTTCTAAACTTGTGTGTCAGTTGCAAGGTTTATTGGTCCACTTTTTAGATGAGCAAGCCAAGGTGAGGTTCATGCAACTGTGGCACACCTATACACAGGTAAAGCTTTCGGACACAGTGGCCTCTGTTACTCAAGGGTTCTTACCCCAGTCAAAGGGTGTTCTACTGCAAGTAGTTCTTAAGAGAGAAAATTCAATGTGCATTTCCCTTTGGAATAATAATACTCTGAATCACAGAGAGAACCTGGCACACGACAAGGGTGATGGTGATCACACCACTAGTAAAGAATCCAGTATGCACTGGGTACCTTCTCTGGACAGGCCCTATGCTGAGCATTTCTCATACTATTGTTTGATTTGATCCTCACAACAGTCCTAGTGATCAGTACTATCTATTATTTTTCCCCCATTTGATGGGTGAGTTGGAGAAGCTATACAATATATAAAGCTGGTGGTTTGTCTCTTGGCTTTTGCATCATCAGACAGTTCACCCCAGCTAAAGAAATGATGACGGGAACAAGAAAAAAGCCAAGGTTAAGGGCACTTCAGAACTTCAGAAAAACATTTGTTGCCTCTTCCAATTTTTGGATTTGTTGGGACAGAGAAAGGCTGTTTAAAAACAATTCAAGAGCCAAAGACATACGAGTGTTTGTTTGTTTGTTTGTTTTTCTTTAAATGCCCTAAGCTATTTTTCATCTCTAAAAAAAAGCACAGGGTAGAAATTTCCATTCACCTGTGGCTGGCTAATCTTTAGCGATCACTTAGCAACTGGGTAACAAATGGAGGTTGGCAAAGCCCAGCTGATTAGCATTCTTTTTTAGTCAAAAGATCAGAGTTATCACAAGGCACAGCCAACAGCTCTGAGGCTTACAGGCGATGGAAAGTTCAGACAAAGTCGCTGTTCGTTTTGTGTCTTTTTTTTTTTTCCTTCAGAGCAAAACAAGTTTTCTTTGTTTATTTGGTTTAAAAAACTCATAAGATCTTTGCAAGAGAACAGATCCTGGACTGTGGGAAGGGTCCCCAGCTTGCTCAGTAGAGCTTCTCAGTTTTTCTATCTCTACAGAAATCTACATCAGCCCATGATAATGAAGATCGGCTATGAAATGCTTTGAAGTCTCTACAAAAAAATTAATTGTACAATAGATTTTCACCAGTGGAGCAAATAACAGCAATAATTTGCAATAAGTGAGGAAAACACATTTACAATCACAAAGAGAATTAAAAGAAGCTTGAGAGACCAACTAGTCCAATCCTCCCATTAGGACATACCTCCCGACCAGTGAAAGGAGGAAGGGGGCCACTATGTATCATTCTTGGTTATCCACTCCCAGGGTTCACAGCATCTGTATCAGGAAGTTCTTTCTTAAGTTTCACTGGAGTCCCTCTTGCTACTATTTCCAGCTAATCTCTTCTTGTAACTCTTCATAAAAGAGGCATCAATCTTTCTTAAGAGCTATCTTAGTCTTGCTTGATGTGCGTAATGAATTCATGAAGACCTTTCTCTTCTCCAGGTTCAATTTTTAAATCCACTGGGGCTGGCAGCAGGACTGGACTTTCTAAGTCCTGAACATAGAAAGATTTATAACACAGCCCTTTGCTGCAAGGAGCTTAGGTTTTCATGGGGTAAAGTAGATGTTTAAAGAAATGATGGCAGCAGAGTGTTATTGTGTAAAGTTCTGACATTCTTTGTTTTTGAAACTTTGCATTTTGATATCTGTCCGTTCAAGATTACCCTATTTTTCCATTTCAAAATTTTAGCTATATTTTTGTTACAAAATTTAATTCTTCATTCCACTGATGGGGTTGGGGTGAGGGGTGGGGTGCAGGAATAATAGAATGGGCCTGCCATCTAGTGGCAAAATGAGACAAAAAGAACACCAAACTGTACCAGCATCCTTGTATCTATAAGGAGGAGAACAAGGAATATATTTCCTGGATTCAAGGTATCAAAAATTGTAAGATGCACCATTGGTTTAGTAAGGGAACAAAAAGACCAAAAATGGAAACAAATACAACAAATATATACATCATCTGGATTTTAGAAATGCTAGGAGAAGTGAGGGGCATCTTAAGGAAATATGCTCATTTTTCACTACTTTCTCTCTAACAGTTGGCAGCTGATGATGAGTAGTGAGTGCAGCCAACGATGGGGATTACCATGCACCCAGTCCCTGCTATATGCTGAATATTTCACAATTGTCCACAAAAGGGATATCATTTCAGCCATTTAACACCTGGAGAATGGGAGGCTCAAGAAAGGATCCACTCTTGACCTTAGAGCCAGCATTTAAACTCAGGAGGCTGGCTTACAGAGTTCACAATTGTTCTACTCCCCTAAGCTCCCTTCTGCTTTCTCTGCAAACCCTAGTGCTTCCCCGCTGCTTTCCTTGAACTCTCTCCTAGACACACAGACAAGGTCTGATGACTCCAATTATTGGACTTCCCCGCATACTCCAGTTCACTCCCCTCTCCTGGATCAGATCCATGAGGCTGTTAGCTCCTGAAACTGTTCCACCTCAGAAACCTCTATCTCAAGCCCCAGGGTATGGCTCTATTCCCATCACCTCTTCTCTTCCACTTTCTAGTGATTTCTAGAAAACCTTTCCTCCCTGCTTACAGATGCCCCCTAACTTGCAGACACCCTCTAAGTGGTCCTGAGATAGCAACCTGATTCCTTCACAGCCTTGGCATGAAATTTAGGAAGGCAGGAGTGTCCCAGAGGGCAACATGGAGATGCAGAGAGAACAGGTGGCTCAGGGGAGGCCTAGGGTCAGGAATTGAGTCCAGAGAGGGTGGCCCCCTCATCAATAGAGGCAAAACATCAGGGGCCTTGAAATTCAGCAGCAAGTCTCAGCATATTGGTCCAAAGGACAAGTGCAATTAGACACATCTCAAGAAAGAATGGTGCGGAACATTCGGGGACAGCCTCTCTATTCCACGGCAGAGACCAGCATGCTGGGAGAGGCCCGTCCCACCAGGAGTATGGGTAGGTCTCTCCCTGCACCCAGAGGCATTTTAGGAAAACAGGAGGGAGATGCAAGACAGCTTAAGTTAACCCAGAAATGACTACTTTAAACCATAAGAAACAGAATATTCTTGCTTTGGCAAGTTTAAATAGTATCCCACCCCAGCCTCCAGCATTGGTAGAAATGGGGCTCTAAACAGCAGTTACAGAAGACAAATGAAGGCCAAATCTATGCAGATTTGAATAACAGCATGTATCTATCAGCATGTATTCAAGAAAGTAGAGTCACTGTGGATATCACGGAAGAAGAAACAGGATAGGGATTAGACCTGACACAATTGTGGGAGAAGCTGGGAAGGCAGAGATCTGGAAGGGGAAGTGAGAGTATCAGAGAAAACTCACTGTCCAGTCCTCCTGAAGCCCTGGCCAAGTGTATTGATCAGAGCTTGCTAGAGATCAGGGAAGGAAGGCCAAGTGCTGTTGGGCTGCTGAAACAGGATGACAGTAGGGGAGCTGGGATGTGTGGGTAGGGAGTGTTGGCCACTGCAGGTCTACGGCCAAGTGGCTGGTGGTGGGCCAACAATCAGAAAGAAGACCTGGACATGGAGAGGAACAGAGCAAAGACGGGCTGGGACCCACAGGGCATTGCCCATCTGATAGTCACGATATCAGCCTGCAAAGGGATCCAGAGAAAAACGACCACTATTTCTCTTCTGCCTCTCAAACCTCATGCAAGTGTCTCTTTTGGCTAACTCTATTTAGGATCCATAGAGGGAAGGGATTCTGAAAAACACAGTTCCTAACATAGCCAGAGGTGACTGTGGAACAATTCAGCACACTGAGTACATTTCAATCCTGCTCCAGGATTTATAGCTTTAAAGTTATTACACATATGAACACGTGGCAGCGCCAAATAGCACTGGTTGAATTCAGAGAAAGCCATGGAAAAGGTGACTCTGGAAGTGGACCCGATATATTTTCTGTCTAAAATTTTTTTCATGCACTGAACATTCATCACATAGTAGCTGACATGTAACAGATTCTCCAATGAGCAATATAATTCATTACCTACACATGCTGTGCTGATACCAACATTTTCCCCAAACCTTCCTTCTTCCTTAGTAGAGAGTTCTCAACCAGGATCTGCCACCTCCAGTTATTCACAAACAGTGGTGGAAGAGAAAATTCCAAGCTTCCTGTGTGCCTCGCATTCAGGGTTTCAAGAATAGTTCTGGTGAATCAATAACTGTTCTTTCAACAAGGATGGAGAGCAATTGAAAAGGTTGGCTGTGACATGAAATTGCAGTGTGGCTGTAATTTCCTTGTATTTTCTAAACAAGACCTTAAAGGCTCCAGAACATTGAAATGCTGTGGCTGTCATTCACTCTTACAATAGCCATTTCCTTGGACCGTCTTCCTTTCTGGATGATAAAAGCCCAAAATGCCAGGCACTGGCTGTCCTACCATCACACATAGCCAGGACCTGCCTTGTGTCCCAATCCTGGCTCCCAGCATCAGAGGGAAAGTTGTGAAAACGTGCTGCTTTCTCCCAGATAAAAAGAAACATCCTTTTCCCTCCTCAGGCTTCTGCAGAAGACAGCTCTGGTGGCCGTGTTGAGAGCTGTGAGAGAAGTCAGGAGAATCACAGAGAAGCAAAACCCAGACCTGTGACACTGCTGACATTGTGAGACAACCTGCAACCACCCACTGCTTGATTCCTCTCATGCCAGATGATCAAGCCACTCTTGGGCCTGATACATTTTTAACATTTCCAGTTTTGCAAGGGATTCACTGCTTTTTCGCAGCCCACTGGACTTAACTAGAGTGCCCAAGCAAGCCCACTTAGGGCCACAGAAAAACCCACGTGCTCTGTATGCAATCTCCACGCTTTCCTCAGGCTGCCTCTCATGTTTCCTGCCAGACTCTGCCATCTCCTGGCTTTGCTACTTTCTGTTGCCAGAGATTTGCTCTGAACCTTGGCTTCTGCTGACTCAATCATCAGGCTTTGGATGTATTAACACAACTTTGCCCTTTGTTCTCCTTCAGAATAAGAAGTCCATTTCCTGCCCCATGCATCCTTTCACCCCAGGTAACCTCATGCCCCAGCCTTGACACTGCCAAGCTGGGTCTACCACATGCCCACCAAACCTGTCCCAACCCACTCCTCCTATGGGCATAAAATAGATGAATGGAGACCACGTGGAACTAGTCCATAGGACTGTGTATAACAAAGCTTCATGGGAATTTTTCTAGGGTCACAATATATTTTCAGTTGAACGCACGGTGATTCACGCCTGCAATCTCAGCACTTTGGGAGGCCAAGGCAGAAGGACCACTTGAGGCCAGGAGTTCGAGACCAGCCAGGGCAATATAGTGAGACCCTGTCTCAAAAATTAATAAAATCAAATTAAAAATAATATTTTCTCCTATGTAATTCCTTAGAGTTGAATGCATAGACACCAAAAAGGGGAAAGTTTGAAAAATCAGCTATAGTACCAAGAAGAAATCAATGCCCAGAGAAGGAATAATACCAAATTCATTAGAGTCCCAGACTCTTCCTCTGTGTTAACTCTAGTCATGTATTTGTTTATGTGGAGGTCTTCTACAGTAAGTATTGGGGCAATACTGATACCTGTTAAAGGATATTATGCCTTTGATAAACGATTTTTTTTCTTCCACTACATGCTAAATGCTGTCATTATCAATATAGAGAATGTAGTTAAACTTCCACAGTGGGCACAGGTGAAAATTTCACTGCCATCAATTTCAAACCTAAACCCTGATCTCAGTCAGTATTTATAATTTTATGAGTTATAATTAGGACATCCAATTTGTCTTGAGTTTGCACATCATTATGCTTCACAATGAAAAGTAAGCAGGTTCTTGGTGCCTGAATTTTGTTAATCATTCTTCCTGGTTGGGGACCTTAATCTTGGCTTCAACTC
Source organism: Pan troglodytes (assembly GCF_028858775.2). Lineage (NCBI taxonomy): Eukaryota > Metazoa > Chordata > Mammalia > Primates > Hominidae > Pan > Pan troglodytes. Next base: position 41,350,406 of record NC_072415.2, read on the forward strand.
TGACATTAAATTAAATACACTTGCACACAAATTATTCTAACTGCCTTATTTAGCCAGAGAAGAACAGGGCCTGGCCGTGAAGCATTTCCCCATTACCTGCACCTGAGCTAGTCCCTGATCTAGCACTGTCAGCTCCGCAGGCAGGCCTGGCAAGGTTTACCGTTCTGACCCCTGCCCTGGGAATCCAGGTCTCTGAGTGCTGCTTCTTCTGGCCTACCCTATGCCCCCACAACCTTCACACCCACCCGCTACTCCAAATCTGATTGGGTCCCTCTACGTAGGTGTTTCCAAGTGGTAAACTGCACCTAGTGCTATCGTTTGGATATCTGTCCCCTCCAAACTTCATGTGGGAATTTGATCCTCAGTGTTGCAGGTGGGGCCTAGTGGGAGGTGTTCGGGTGATGGGGGCAGATCCCTCATGAATTGATGAATGCCCTCCTTTGAGGATGAGTGAATTCTCACCCTTAGTTCCCACGAGAACTGGTTGTTAAAAAGAGCCTGGCACCAGCCCTTTCTCTCCTGCTTCCTCTCTGGCCATGGGATCTCTGCACACACCAGCTCCCCTTCACCTTCTGCCATAAGTGGAAGCAGCCTGAGGCCCTCACCAGAACCAGATGCTGGCACCGTGCTTCTTATGCAGCCTACAGAACTATGAGCCAAATAAACCTCTTTTCTATATAAATTACCCGGTTTCAGGTAATCCTTTATGGCAACACAAAATGGAGTAGGACACCTAGACAGACATCCAGGTTTATAAATGTAGACACATATATACGTGCATTTTCACACATAGCTTGTTAGAATGTGTGTGTCACTGGGGCTCTTTTATCTATACACTTGGAAAAAGGCGTCTGCTTCATTTTATTTTTGCCTTTGCTCACCTCGGCTCCTTTATTTCTGATACTAGCAACTCAAGAAAGGGGCATTTTAATTCAATCAACCAAGAAAATCAATCCCAATTGACCTCGGGACCATATTTTTATTTTCATTTAAAGTTAACTAAAATTATTGAAAAGAAAAGAATGAAAAATAATAAGAAACGAAAAACCTAATAGCTTGGAACAACATGTATTTGCTAATTTTGTTTACTAATACCTCCATCCAGGGGAGTTATTTCTAGCAAGATTCTTTTTTATTTTTATTTTTATTTTTATTTTTTTGAGCGGAATCTCACTCAGTCATCCAAGCTAGAGTGCAGTGGTGCCATCTCAGCTCACTGCAACCTCTGCCTCCCAGGTTCCAGTGATTCTCCTGCCTCAGCCTCCTGGGTAGCTGGGATTACAGGCACATACCACCATGCCCGGTTAATTTTTTGTATTTTTAGTAGAAACGGGGTTTCACCACGTTGGCCAGGCTGGTCTCGAACTCCTGACCTCAAACAATCTGCCCACCTCTGTCTCCCAAAGTATTGGGATTACAGGCGTGAGCCACCATGCCTGGCCTGCAAGATCCTTTTTTATTGAGGCAATTAAAAGTTAGAAGAGAAGAAATGGCTGTGTAAAAATAGGAGCAGATAGAAAATGAGAATGGCCGGGTGCAGTGGTTCATGCCCACAATCCCAACACTTTGGGAAGCCAAGGCGGGTGGATCACCTGAGGTCAGGAGTTCAAGACCAGCCTGCCCAACATGGCAAAACCCTGACTCTACTAAAAATACAAAAAATTAGCTGGGTGTGGTGGTGGGCACCTGTAATCTCAGCTACTCAGGAGGCTGAGGCAGGAGAATCGCTTGAACCCGGGAGGCAGAGGTTGCAGTGAGCCAAGATCACGCCTAGGAGTGCAAAAAAAAAAGAAGAAAAGAAAAGAAAATGATAATCTTACCATCTCAGCCCTCAAGTAAAAGAAAAGGGCAGGGCTAAGTCGGCAGAATGATCAGGAAACTGATTCCACAGCCCTATTGCCTAAATAGGGAGGGACAAACAAGATTCAGGCATTTCCCTCTTGGTCTACATGTGGATTAGGTCCCCCACCAGTAAAAACTCCTCCCTAATAGTTCTCACAGTTGTTCACCTAAACCTGAGCAGTGCTCTGGGGTGCATTAGCTGGTGAGAAGCTCTCCTTGCTTGAGCCAGTTTTAGGAGAAGGAACAGTGGGATTGAAAGTCACTAGGGAGCTAGCCTATGGCCAAGTGCTATGAATGGCCTGCCATGTTCCAGAAACCCCCATGTGAGATCTTTCTCTGGGTTAAAGCTCCATGGTTGCTAATTGCTGTGAGAGTGATAGAGTCCCCTAAGTCTAATCAAGCCTGGAAGCTGAAGGACATTGTGTGGACTTGGGCCCTGAGAGGTTCCCGAACTCCAGAATTCTGCAAGTTATATGACTTTCATTTAAATTTTCTTTTTAATTGAGAAGGAGTCTCGCTCAGCCACCCAGGGTGGGGTGCAGTGGCTTGATCACAGCTCACTGCAGACTCACACTCCTGAGCTCAAGCAATCCTCCTGCCTCAGCCTCCTAAGTAGCTGGGACTATGGGATATGCCACTATGCCCAGCTAATTATTTTTTGGTAGAGATGAGGTCTCACTACACTGCCCAGGCTGGTCTTGAACTCCTAGCCTTAAGCGATCCTCCTGCCTTGGCCTCCCAAAGTGCTGGGATTACAAGCATAAGCCACCATGCCTGCAGTTATATGACAATGATTGTTTCTCTTTAAACGAGGAAGCATTAGCTCAGAGAAATGAGAAATCTCTGTATGTAGTAGATGATGCAAACCATGCTAAAATAAACACATATAATTGGAGAAGCTAAGATCATTCTTAAAGCTAGGTCAGTCATTCTAGCTGCCAATCAAAACCTGCACACAAAAACCTGGACATAAGTATTTATAGTAGCTTTATTTATTTATAATTTGGCATAGTTGATGCCAAAACTTGGAAGCAATCAAGTTGCCCTTCAATAGGTGAGTGGATAAACAAATTGTAGTGCATCCACACAACAAAATACGATTCAACGATAAAAAGAAATGAGGTATCAGGCCATGAAAAGACATGAAGAAATTTTAAATGCGTATTACTAAGTGAAAGAAGCCAATCTGAAAAGGCTACATACTATATGATTCCAACTATCTGACATTCTGGAAAATGCAAAACCATGGAGACAGTCAAAAGACCAGTGGTTGCCAGGGGTTGCAGGGGAGGTAGGGAAAGAGAGGGGGATAAATAGGTGGAATACAAGGGGATTTTAGGGCAGTGAAACTATTCCATATGATACGGTGATGGCGGATATGTGTTATCATACAATTGTCAAAACCTCATTCAACACAAAGTGGATCCTAATGTAAACTATGGACTTCAGTTGAGAATAATGCATCAATATTGGCTATCAATTACAACAAATGCACCGCACTGATGCAAGATGTTTATCATTGGGGAAGCTGTCAGGTGGAAGATTTGAGGAGATACAAGGATAAAGGGGGTAAATAGTATATAGGAGACAAAGAACAAGAATTGGCTGAAAGAAGGCAACATATTAGAAAGAGGTTTTATAAGAAGCCATTCAAGTGAAGAAATATAAGGATAGACTGAGAGCCGATTCTTTGTTAAACCCGTGCTTTCCAGGCCTTGTTCTTCCCAATCTTTACCAATCTTCAGCAATGCAGAGGAGGAACCAGAAACTCTGGGAGACCTGAGATTCATCTACACACCCAGAAGGTGGTAAAAGCAGGGTTTGGACAGGTCTGTCTGCCTCACAGCTCCTGATCCTTCCTCCACCCCACCCTCCCTTTGTCTACTTAGAGGAGACCCCAGCTTGTCTTCTACTTGGGACAGGGGTAGCCATGGAAATACTAGGAACAACTTAACAGTTATTCCCAGCAGCTGCCTAAGGAGATTTTCTCTGCAAGAACAGAGGATAATGAATTCTCCTAAAGAATGAGAGAAATCCCAGAGGTAAACAGAGATGCAAACACCCAAAAAGGTCACAGTCACAGCGATAGCCCAGCAAGACAGCATCGAACGACGAGTCTGCTCTGTCTTTAGAGAAGAGGGGTGTTTTCTGAGAGCCTCTCACTGCAGATTCCCTGCTGATCTGGCAGCTCCAGCCTAGCGCTCAGAGGAAACCACAATGAGACCAATTTTCCACGGTCCTAAGAAGAGACACATCCCCTTCTGTGTATACATTTCTCTTGTATTCACTGTTTTCACTCAGCCCCCTGCAGCCTGCATGAGATTTGAAATTGCAACCCTTATACCTTCAAGTCCAGATTATCCTTCTTAAAGGGAATCAACCATTGTTGAAATCCCCAGATAATCCCCCAACCTCATTTGTACCATTTTTTGCACTGCTTTCCCAGAAAGTTCAAGCCCTAGACTGAAGGAACACATGAAGTAAAATTGATGGCTTTGAATGGCAAATCCCAGCCAAGAATCCAACCGAACATGGTGTACCAGGGCCCCATGCATGCTTCCTGTTCCCCACTAGCTACCGGCTCCCAGGCCCATTCCTGCTCAGACTGCCGTGGGCCTGTGCAGACAGCCCTAGAGGAGGCGAGGAGGTTCCTTCCAGACTGGACGAGGTCTGGGTAAGGGCAGCAGGCACAGTGCAGACTCCCCCCGCGAGCTCAGGTCAGGGCACAGTCTGGCTGCCGTCGAGGTTTGGATCTTAATCTCCGATTTGGCTCTAAAAGCTGCTCAGGCGGCACCCAGTGCAATAACTGAGGGGCAAAATCAAGAAGTATCTAGCAGGAGAGGGTTTCCAGAACAACTGTGCCAGGGGTCCTAAAAACTGAGCATTGAGCCTATGGACACTAGCCCCTGGATGGTCTAGAAGGCCCAGGATCCTACTTTAACCTGTTCTCCCAGCCAAGCAGGAGCAAACCACATCTGACTTAATATACTCTTGTGGAAGATCTACCTGCTCTATGCCTCCTCACAGTCTCTGCTAGAGCCACTAGCATGGTACAAGTGAAAACAAGCTTGCAGGATGGACACGTGGGAGATAAAGGGGAAAGGGAGGAAAGAGAGGGAAGGAGGGAAAGTGGGGGAGTGAAAACAGTCTCTAGGTGGGCAAAGGGTAATGAAAATTTCAGTGTCAGAACTCCCTTCTCCTCCCTGCTTCATTTCTGTATCTTTGAATCTTATCATTTGCTCTAGACCCCAGTGAAATCTCCTCCACAAAGTCTTCTTTAATGCCACAACTGAATACTGAGAGCTCCCCATTTCCCAAGTGTGTTGGGCAATTTCAGTCGGAACCACCAACACAGCCCTTTATGACATGCCTCTGGTTTCGAGTATATAACCTTTGTTCCTGACACACTCTCCAAACAGGAGGCTTCACTTGCTCAAGGACAGTTATGCTAGACACTTTCCTTGTAGCCAAGGTCTAGGACTGCACATCACCCTTCAAGATGGGCATTCGCTCACTGATTGAACTCCCTCCCCAAGTCCCAGCATGCTCTCATCTATGTAGGCACTGGCAGGAGAACCCTCGAGAGCTTTTCTTCAGGACCAAGGGAAGGTAGTGCTCTTGTTCCCTATCTCTGGGCCTCCAGAGTATGAGGGCACAAAGGTACAGCAGAGGGCCTGCCAATCCTTGGCCTAGGCATTTCAGGTGGTCTGGAGCTGATATTCATCCAGAAATGGGTTACTATTTTTCAAACATACATACACACATTTGATTTATAAAATACAAGCCAGGCATGAGGACTTATGCCTGTAATCCCAGCACTGGTCGGCAGGAGGATTGCTTGTGTTCAGGGGATTGAGACCAGCCTGGGCAACATGAAGAGGCATTGTCTTTTCTTTGCTTTTTTTTTTTTTTTTTTTTTTTGAGACGGGGTCTCACTCTGTCACCCAGGCTGGGGTGCAGTGGCGCGATCTCGGCTCACTACAGCCTTCACCTCCTGGGTTCAAGTGATTCTCCTGCCTCTGACTCCTGAGTAGCTGGGATTACAGGCACCCATCATCATGCCTGGCTAATTTTTGTATTTTTGTAGATACAGGGTTTCACCACGTTGGCTAAGCTGGTCTTGAACTCCTGACCACAGGTGTTCCACCCACCTCAGCCTCCCAAAGTGCTGGGATTACAGGCGTGAACCACCATGCCTGGCCAAGAGGCATTGTCTTTACAAAAAAAAATTGTTTAAAAATTAGCCAGGTGTGGCAGTGCATGCTTGTGGTACCAGCTAATTGGGAGGCTGAGGTGGGAAGTTTGCTTGAGCCCAGGAGGTCGAGGCTGCAGTGAGCTGTGTTCACATGACACCACTCCAGCCTAGGTGACGAAGTGAGACCCTGTCTCAAATAATAATTTAAAAGAATAAAATACAAAGTCATTTCAAGCCATTACTGACTTTTTATTAACATTTTGTTATAAATTTATTTTTAAATAGGTAGATATTAGAAGTTCAGGTCCCAGGATTTTTTGACATTTGAAAGAACTTCAATGTCATATTAGAACATTTTGGAACTACTGATCCATACATGAATGCTGTTCCTCTCCTCATTCACAGTCAGGTGGCATGCTGCTAGCTGCAGTCCAGAATCCAGGTTCCCCATTTATGAACACACAGTCATTGAGTCTGCCAAAAATCAGCTTCTGAATTTGCAGAAGTTCAAGGCTTAGGGAAAAGTTTAAAGGCAACTGATGCAACAGTCACGCTTGACCAATTTGCTGGGAGCTGAAATCATACACAATCTATAAATATGACTTAAACAGTTCTATTTCAGTTTATAATAAACAATAAGGCTCAGCTCCAATCCTTCCCTCTCCCCAGTGAGGACTTTTTTTTTTTTTTTTTTTTTTTTTTTTTTGAGACGGAGTCTCGCTGTCTCCCAGGCTGGAGTGCAGTGGCGCGATCTCGGCTCACTGCAAGCTCCGCCTCCCGGGTTCACGCCATTCTCCTGCCTCAGCCTCGCCAGTAGCTAATTTTTTGTATTACGCCCGGCTAATTTTTTGTATTTTTAGTGGAGACGGGGTTCCACCATGTTAGCCGGGATGGACTCGATCTCCTGATCTCGTGATCTGCCCGCCCGCCTCAGCCTCCCAAAGTACTGGGATTACAGGCGTGAGCCACCGCGCCCAGCCCCCAGTGAGGATTATTCAGAGCCCTACCCTTGCATAGTTAGGAAAGGTGGGGACCAAGTTTCATATTTCATGGTATTAACAGACACAACAAAACTCTCTTTCCTTGACCCAATTCACTGCCTTTATTTTCACAAACTACTTGGTGCAATAGCCATTTAGCATAGCGTGTCCCACTAAAACAAATGGCGGCATCATTTAAATGCCGTACTAACTTGTTATATTTCTACATGCTTATAAACCATGAGGCAACTATCAAGTTAATAAATATCCAAATTCTGATGGATTTACATATTATATTGTTGACACTGTATTTGCATTCAGAGCAAAAATGAAATGGGTCTTAAAATGAGTCGTGATAAAGTGATTGCTATCAAAAGGCTGGAAGATGGATCCAGACAGCCGTGGGCTTGCAACTTTCTCTGTTGAACAACAAACATAGCCAAAGATTAAAGTGCTCAAATAAAAATTAGGGCAGGTCTGCCAACCCCATTTCCACCTCTACCTGATGAGACCAGTATTCATGAATTACTATGGCCCATAAACTGTGTTGTGCTTCTTATCCACTATTGAATTCAATCCTCCCTAACAGGCAGATGCTATTCTTGTCACTATTTAACAGATAAGGACACTAAGCCTCGGTTGTGTAAGAAAACACAAGTAAACAATCTAGTACAAAGCAAACTCACGCAAAGTCAGACTCAGACCAAGATTTTCTGAAAATCCAAAGCCCATACTATTCCTCTTACATTACTTTGCCTCTCAAGTGAAATATTATTTCTTTGCCTAGCAGCCTTCACTTACAGCCAGGGTGGGTGTGGACAGATCTGTATATGGCTCTAGTATAAGAAAGTGGGGAGATGTTTAGAAGGCTCAAAAAATTGTTGACACCAAAAATTCAAACTATCCCCTGTCCACAGAAGTCCCAGCTGAGTTTTTAAATCAATATTCCCTCAGCTGACCATGATAAGACAGAGATTTCAAAAATCAAATATGCACAGACATGTTCCACTTACTCACTCATGTAAACTTCTTAAAAACTCGGCAATGAATTACCATATGGAGCTCCAAGTACAAATGATGTGTCTATCGCCTTTGAGGTCTCCAGGCAGAGGTGAGCAGTGAAGGAAGGACTCTAGGGGATGGGCATAATACATGGTGGGCAGCTTACCCATCTCAGGAACTGGCTTCAGCCCCATGGCACCACAGGGATGGAGGTAAGAGATTGCAAATGCAGTGGGCTGACTGCAACTGTGCTATTAGGAAAACTGCTAACCCCAATCAGCAGCAATCACACTTGATCTTCAGGATGACTTTGGAGCAGTTCTCAGAACTAAGCAGTGGAGAGAAGGCCAAATGAGGTTATACATGACTCAGATAAAGCTATGGATAAATTAATTTTGTTTTCTTGTGCAAACATTTATCCCAACTGAAGAATTATAGTGTTGGCATGAATATACATTAAAAGAACAGAAGCTGAATTGTGTTCCAAAGGAATTGTATTGACTACACAAGCAGCTAATGACATGGTTTACTTCTCTGGAAGAATCAGCACTCATTTTCAGAGTGACCTTATAGTTTAAATTCTTTGAATTGAGAGCACAATGAACAAGCTCCTCTACTGAATTTATAAGTGACTATGACACGGCAACACCAAGTCACTATCTGGGTAACTCATCTGCCTGTGGAAACCTGTGTTGATCATTGCTTTTGCACCAGCCTTCCTAAGCTAGTGCTGTCTGCAAACAGATCTTTCTGTGCAGATTAAAGAGAGCCTGGTTCAGTAGAACCCACATGTCACAGATCATTTGCTTTGCCTCTCTCGACACAGAACTTTAGCATCTGATTAACGGAGGCCAGGTGTCCAACATCTGGCCAGATGGATTTGTTTCTGAGCAAAGTCAGAGGAAACCAGAGGTAGACATGCACCTGGTCCCCAGTCAGCTTAGCCCTTTTAATGTGCCTAGCCATCCCTGAAGTTTTGCCCTGTTAACGAAATAGGAATTTGCCATTGCTATCTTTACAGGTGTTCACAAAGCCATAGAATAAAATGACTATAATTTGAGATCAACTGACTCAAAAACTTTATCTCCTAGAGGAAAGGAAACTAAAGTCCACAGAAGTTAAGTGACTAGGCCAAAGTTACCCAGCTAGGAGATGGCAAAGCTTTTAAAGACACCAGACTCTAGATTCCATGGCCCAACCTCACTCCTGGTTATTAGTTGCATCTAAGACAATGGCTTTCAAACTTTAGCATCAGAATCATCTGGAGGGCTTGTTAAAACACAGATTGCCAGGTCCCACCCCCAGAGTTTCAAATTCAGTGTTTCTGGACTGGGGCCCTAGAATTTACATTTCTAACAAGTTCCCTGGGGAATGGTGATACTCTCGGTGTAGGGCCCATATGTGGAGATCCACTGACGTAGCATGTGTGATTAGATAGGAGGAAAAGTTGCTCATCTGACCCCAGGGACACAAAAGATTTATCTAAAAACTCAGAATAAAGAAGTTTGTTCCAGTTTCCAAATCTGTTCTAGGCTATGTAAGTTAAAGGGAATTTGCCTTCTAGAATGCACATTTTAGAGGCTTTTAAATGTCTGGGGGAAAGGCTTCTGTTCATCCTGATAAACCATCCTAAGGAAGCTTTACATTTGAGTCTGAAATTAAAGATGAAGAAATAATCCTCAGACAAATATAGAAGCCCAGGGAAAAGGATGGGTGGCAATGGAAGGTGGGCACAGGCATGTGGGCGGTGATGTGGCTTGGCTGTGTCCCCACCCAAATCTCATCTTGAAATTTAGCTCCCCTAATTCCCACATGTTGTAGGAGGGACCCAGTAGGAAATAAGTAAATCATGAGGTTGGTTTCCCCCATACTGTTCTCGCGGTAGTGAATAAGTCTCATGAGATCTGGTTTTATAAGAGGTTTCCCCTTTCCCTTGGCTCTCATTCTCTCTTGCCTGCTGCCATGTTAGATGTGCCTTTTGCCTTCTGCTGTGATTGTGAGGCCTCCCCAGCCATATGGAACTGGGAGTCCATTAAACCTCTTTTACTTTACAAATTACCCAGTCTCAGGTATGTCTTTATCAGCCCGGTGAAAATGAACAAATGCAGGTGGGAAAAGAAGGACACGATCAGTGGATGGAACAAGGAGCACTGGGGCTCAGAAGCAGTCTGGCTCAGTTGGGCACACGCAATCAAGAACATGGGAAAATGGCAGCTGGATTGTTGAGCTGGAATCAGGAATGCCAGAAATAGGATAGAGGGCAATGCAAGTGTTGGTTCACTAAGAGAGAAAGCAAGACCCAGCTGCGACTGCAGCTGACTCCATTCATTTATTGAATCATTCAGCAAGCATTTACTGGGCATCTCCTGCATGCTAGGCCCTGCACTAGGACTGGGGATGCAAAAAGTAAGAAGGCATTGCCCAAGAAAGAGAAATTGTGAACACAAACAACTCTGATGGAATGGCTAAATGTTCAACAGAGGTACAAAGCACTGCATAGCAGAGTTAACTTCTGCCTGGAGAAACCTCTACTTGAAGTTTCTCTTGCTTTTATCACTGGCCACAGGTTGGTTTACCCCAGCGCTCTATCCTTGGACTTCTTGTTGTTAAAGGCTTTTGGGTCCAGTGCTGGTATTTATGCCTGTAATCCCAGTGCTTTGGGAGGCCAAGGCGGGAGGATCACTTGAGGCCAGGAGTTCAAGACCAATCTGGGGAACATAGTGAGACCCTTATCTCTACAAAAGTGAGTAAATAAATTAGCTGGGTGTTGTGGCACGAGCCTCACTTGAGCTCAGGAGTTTGAGTGCAGTGAGCTATAGTCATGCCACCACACTCCATCCTCGGCAACAGAGCAAGACCCTGTCCCTAAAATAAAATAAAATAATATAAAATAAAAATTTAGTCCAGTGGTGAACTCCAAATGCTATACTTGAACTCACATGCTGAATCTCCATCTCCAACCTGATTTCCTCCAGGCTCCATCTCCTAGGCTGTCACTTCCAGCTGTCCTCTAGGCATGGATGCCTACATGTCAACCTTTTTATCTCAACATGTCCAAAAGCAGATTCATTTTCTTTCATATTTTTAATCATATAAGCTAATGGCTTTACTATCTAAACATCCTTCCAGACATTTTTGGCTCTTCTCACTCACTTTCCATTTCTGATGTCACCAGAATCTCTTATTCCTACTCCCATAACTATCTCTCATCTGGCCTTTTCTCTCTGTAACCACTGCCTTCAGCAACACTCCACTATGCTGGCTCCTTCAGACAATCAGAAGTGTGAGGGAGAATGGATGAGAAAGGGGTAAAGGCCCTGGGCTGGCCTGTCACAGGCTCTGCCCAGAATTCAACTGGTTTTTGAATGGTCAAAGCAAAAAACCAACTCATGACCATCTCTGAATGTCAGACTAAGGACATTTGACTTTATTTGGCTGGCCATGAGGAGCGTGGAAAAGCTTTTGTAGAGAGATGTGATGTAATCAGAGGTATGCATTAAGAAGATTAATTTGGCAGTAGCTTATAGAAAAGATTATATGGAAAATAGATTAGCAGTAAGGAGATCAGCTAGGACATAATTGCAAAAGACCATATGATTAACAGGGAAGGTTTGAATTCAGTTGGCAGTTGTGGAAACAGAAAGTAAGAGATGAGGGAAATATTTTGGAAATAGAGTTGGTATTACTTTTTGAAGTCTGCTGTTAAGGGAGGCAGAATTCAAGCATTAACTCTTGAGCTTCTATCCTTGACTAGCCAGGATAATAGGGATTTCACTTAGGGAAAGAATTATGGGGCAAGGGGAGAAGGGAATGAAGAAATGCAGTGTTCAGATTTAGGCATGTTGAGCTTGAGGCACTATTGCGATGCTAAGAGAGTTGAGGGATTCTGATTGTGAGGCTGGGACAGAAAGACCAGAGCCTCATGGCCCTACTTAGAGGTGAAGAGCAGCTCTGCATGAAACTGATCAAGGTATAAGCCTGACCAAAATGCTTTTGTAATTGGTGATGATAAGAATACCAACACCCTTGAAGTAGAAAAAAGCCCTGTAAGAAGAAGGAGTGGGGAAACTAGACTGCCATCACTGCTGTTCATGATGAGAAAGCAGAAGTGGCACAGTAGATTAATCATTAGCAGTGATAGAAGTAAGAGAGGCAGAATCCTAGTCAAAGGCTGTAGAAAGATTGGGAAGGATGTGTTGCCTTGTGGTGACGTGAATTAGTTTTCAGGCACAGGGACCCAGAAAAGATAGGGAGAAAGAAGGAGAAAGAACAATAGAGAGTAGATAATAGATAATCTTAGAAAAAGACAAATAAATTAAGATCAATGTCAAAATAGGAACAATAGTCTGGAAGAATGAAAGATGGGGGTAACCCAGAAGAAACAATGAACTTTCTTCTGAATGGGAGACGAAAGCAAAAGAAGGGTCAAGGAATGGTTCACAAAATAAATGAAGGATGAATGTTTAACGCAAGTCTTTAAAAATATGTAGAAAATGCAAAAAGGAGTAAATACAGTATGCACACGAACGTAAGAATTACCAAGCTATAATAAGGGTTATACATGAATTAAACGAATGTTTTGAGGGCATGATCAAGACCACGTTGTTGTTCTTCCCTTAAGCAAACTTAGCACATTTCCTCCTCCCGTGGATGTTCTTCAGTCAGAGGGTGGGGAAGATTAAGGACAGAAGGCATCTAGGGCACCAGGTGAGAGAAACGACTGAGCACGGGACACAGGCTGGTAGGGAAGATAAGTGAATCCCAAATAGGAGTGCTGAGGGCTCCAGGATCTCTTGATCAGATGAGGGAACTGGTACCACTGAAGAAAGCTCAAGAGAAGTACACTTGCTAGGAGAACCCAGATCCCAACTAAGACGAAGTACAGAGAGCACTTAGGGCACTGATTGAGGGTACTGGCGAATTTAGCCACGGTGGGATTGAAGTTGTCTGGTACTCAGTGGAAGGATTGGGCGGAGGAGTCTAAGTGAGCACAAGAGAGCAGAAAGCCTGAGAAGTCAGGGAAGAGGGAGGAGTTTGCACCTGTGAGGATAAAGGCGATGGAGCCTGAGTTGTAGGTCAACCCCTTTTGTTCACTCAGGTCTCAGGATCCAGCCAACTGGAAAAATCAGTCATACTTCTCCATCTCAGAGGGATGAAGCAGATCAACCTAAACATTCCTCTATTGTTCCATTCTCGTGGTCCATTTGTCTAAGACTGTCTCTTCCAGGACACCAAAGGCCTTGTTTGAGGAAAGCATGTGTTTGTTGCAAGGACATCGAATTAAAGTTAAACTTGCTTGTCTCCTAAGCCTCTGCCTTTAAATTGTGAATGACTTCCTTTGTCATAAATGAAATCTTCAGTTTACTTGGATGTTACTTTGATTCACTATCTTAGGTCTCTGTCAGGGACCTAAGATAGTGTCCTCTCTAATCCTCTTGGGTCCTAAACTAGAGAATCATTCTGACTTTCACCTTCCTCAACACCCTGTCCCTCTGCTATTAGTCCTTGCTCAACACTGTCTGTTGCATCCAACCCTTCCTTCTATAACCAGTGGTACTACCCCCACCCAGATTACTATTGTTGACATTACAGAAGAGGTGCTTGCTGAGGTCAGTGTCTCCAGGTGGAGGCCAGCTAACTCTCTCTCCAGGGCTACCTGGATGAATTTACCAATTCATTCAGGCTGGCCAATGCCCAAAGTCCACTGGGGAGGCTCAGAATCACAGTTTCATTAGAAATCTCAGAAACGGACTCACTAACCAAGGTCACAAATGCTAAAGCATAAGTAAGAATCTCAATGTAGTAATATTCCATAACAAAACCTGCAGCCACACAGGCCAGAATGACTAATATATTCTCTCTCTGGCATAACTGTGTAGGAAGTCTTTGCAGCTGTGTTTCCTGCTCCAGCAAAAGTCCTGCCCATAAGACTATAAATCTTCAGTCCAAAAAGCCAACACACTACAACTTCCTTTTTTATTTCCTTCCACTGCTAACAAATTCCAGGGATGACTGCCATTTTCTTTACATGTGCTCGTAGATTCCATTCGATTACAGCCAAGCCTTGATGGCCTGGGGGAGGTTATTCTGTCTCTGTGTCCAGGTTCTTCACCTTATTGTGCATAAAATTAAATATAGAGATGACAAAGGAAACCAAATATGTTGAAACGCCATTATTAAAATATTTTTTAAATTGTCATATAGTAATATATGTGCATCTTTATTAGTTACAAAATCTAGCCCTAGGTGTCATAATTTTAAAGTAGTGATGAGCATAAAGAATATTTCAAAATGTATCCACCAACTATATGTGATAGGAGTATGTCTGTGATTTCTATTGGTGACAAAATCACAGTTACTGCTCATAACTACTCTGGCTTATTATCTACATTCATAATTTAAGAAAATGCTAAATTGCAATCAGAGGTTTGTATAAAGATGTAATTTTTTTCTCATCCAGTAATCACAGGTTTCCTGAATTCTGCTCACAGACATCAAGGATCTGTGGATCCCGGGTTAAGAGCCCCAGCTGAGTTGATGTGGCATGGCTCTGCTTTCCTCGCGACATGCTGATTTCTTAGTGTATCTCTCACATCACAGTTTCTAAGTTCTTGGGCAAGTCATTCCATTTCATAAATACTACCTATCATTATTAGGTATATTCTCCATCTTTGCAAGAACATTGTTTTTTACATTTGAAAATGTATGAGACAATCACCAAAAACTGGAAACTGAAATGTTTGCTAAGTGGTGAACTGATAAATTGTAGTATATCTACTCCATTGAATACTACTAGTAAATTAAAGAAAAAATTAATAAAAACATGCAACAACATAGAGGAATGTTAAAAGGAATTATGCCAACTTCAAGAAGCCACACTGACAATGCTATTTACTGCAGGACTCAATGGGTATGACATTGTGGAACAGGCAAAACTATAGCCACAGAAAACAAATCAGTGGTTGCCAGGGGCTGGGAGGAAGGAGGAAATTCACTACAAAATGGTGTGAGAAAACTTTTTGGATGGAAATATTACAACTCTTGATTCTGTTGTTAATTACATGACTTACATACATTTGTCAAAATTCATATAACTGTACACCTAAAAAAGAATTTTACCATATGTAAATTATAGTGCAATATATCTTTTAAAAGTATGATAAAATATATTCAGACCTTCACATAATAGAGGTCTTTTTAATAACATTTCACTGAGAAAATACAAGTGTGCATGTAGACTCAAGAATCTGCAATAACTCCAGAAGGGCAGGGGTGCAGATAACCTTGACCCACAGGCTGGACCCTACTGATTACACAACTATATTAGTGTCCTAAATGGCCACTTAGCCTGTATATTTTTCTCCTCCAGGCTCTTCCAGGCTCAGTCTCTCCAGTTTCCATCCTGTTGTTCTGTCAGTAACCCAGAACTCTCAATAACCTCTTTTAATTTTTGTTCTGTCAATAACCCAGAACTCTCAATAACCCCTTTATATAGACTTGTTAGTGGAAAGGACTTTGAAGGTCATGAATTTCCAACTCTGACTCACTGCCGAGCCCCATCCCCAGTACTCCTGCCTGAGGTCAGCGAGCTTCTACCTGGGTACCCTAGTGGCAATGGGGTTCCCCACCTCATGAGGTAGAGTGCTCTACGGGTAATAGCCCTGAATTACTAGATAGGTTTATGTTCTTACTTACAGAGAAAACTCAAACTTCTCGGGAGAGCACTAAAGATCTTCCACAGTCTGACTCCAAATGGCGTCTCTGGCTCATCTCATTAGGTTCATCTAATCCACATGGTAGGCCCTGCTCTACTCCTTGTTCTCAGGCCATGCCTAGTGTTCTTCCACTTTTGCACCTGCACTCATTCTGGTTTCTATGTCTTGTAAAACAGATTGTCTTGTCCTGTAAACTCAGTGCTCAGAGACACTCCCTCATCCTTCCTTCTCTAAAGAGGCTCCAAGAGTCCGATAACATCTATGATAGCAATTACAAATATCATAGCCAAACACTCTTAACTAGGCCTCAGTGTGTTATGCTGAAATTCCCAAACCAGGTGTAATAAATGGTTTACAGGAATGGTCCCTTCTGCCCTTGGAGTTGCCAAATGAGGCCTGGGGAAGCTGGATTCCCTGGGCTCATTATCTCCAAATGGAGCAATCTCTTCCATTTATCCCAAAATGCTAATACACACACACACACACACACACACACACACACACACAAAATAAATATGTGTGTATATATAATATATATAATTTTATCTATATAAAAATTATTTTTATGCATGTGGAAAACTGAAGAAGCACAGCATTCAGATGTCTCTAGGGCCCAGACTCCATCAGATCCCAGGCTCTAGAACTGCTCCTACCCCTCCTGACCTGCTTGTTCCATTGTCTACATGACTATCCCACTGCCTCACTCCTGGTCTGACCCTCTCACCCTAGCCCATTAACATTGATGCTTCGTCAGATTCTACGCTTGGTTACTACTCCTAGGTTCTGGATTTTCCGCCATTCCTAGTTCCACAGCACTCATGCCATTAATTTCTTCTTCCATCCCCATCAACTTGAAGCTCTCAAATGCTTTCCGACTTGTATGGGAGAGGCATTCCACACACTGCTCCTTTTTCCTCTGTAGATTGTATTTCTCCTTGATGATCAAGCTTCAATCTCACCTCTTCACAGACAGCTTCCAAGATCCCAAAGTCACTTCCTCCCTCTGTGAATTACCATCCACCTCATCAACTGTTTCCTGTTGACTGGGCATATTTTTTCCTACTTCTTCAACTTTTATTTTAAGTTCAGGGGTACATGTGCAGGATGTGCAGGTTTGTTACATAGGTAAAAGTGTGCCATGGTGGTTTGCTACACAGATCATCCCATCACCTAAGTATTAAGCCCAGCGTCCATTAGCTATTCTTCCTGATGCTCTCCCTCCGCCACTTGCCCCTCCTCCAACAGGCCCCAGTGTGTGTTGTTCCCCCCATGTGTCCATGTGTTTTCATCATTCAGCTCCCACTTATAAGTGACAACATGTAGTAGTTGGTCTTCTGTTTCTGCGTTCATTTGCTGAGGATAACGTCTTCCAACTCCATCCATGTCCCCGCAAAGAGCATGATCTCATTCCTTTTTATTTCTGCATAGCATTCCATGGTGTGTGTATGCCACATTTTCTTTATTCAATTTATCATTGATGGGCGTTTGGGTTGATTCCATGTCTCTGCTATTGTGAATAGTGCTGCAATGAATATACGCATGCATGTGTCTTTATAATAGAATGATTTATATTCCTTTGAGTATATACCCAGTCATGGGATTGCTGGGTCAAATGGTATTTCTGCCTCTAGATCTTTGAGGAGTTGCCACACTGTCTTCCACAATTGTTGAACTAATTTACACTCACACCAACAGTGTAAAAGTGTTCCTTTTTCTCTGCAACCTCATCAGCATCTGTTGTTTTTTGACTTTTTAATAGTAGCCATTCTGACAGGTGTGAGATGATATCTCAGTGTAGTTTTGATTTGTATTTCTCTAAGGACCAGTGATGTTGAGCATTTTTTCATATGTATATATTCTTAATAATTAAATTATAAGCAATTTGAAGGCACATGCCTCTCTTGATAGCTCCCATAGTGATGGCTAGCTAGCACATTGGCTCACATTAGGAAGATGCTTAATAGTTGCTTCTTTTAAATTAGTTGCTGAATTTAAAATATCTCTCTCAGTTCCAAGGTTGAAAGAAAATAGAAGTAGCCAAAATCTATATCCTGAACCATGCACAATGGATTATGGCCACAGAATCAGTACAGCTGATCTAAGGGATATGTAAGTACAGACACAGAGTCAACCAAATAAATCCTCTTTAATTCTGGCTGGCGCGATTGACACATACCCCAATGCAGTCTCTTGGTAAATGGGGTAAGTTATTAAATATCGCAAGGATGTGTTTGGAGAGGAAATGGTATATATCATATCAGGTATCCAGAAGGCCACACCCCACTTCCTCCTTCCTTCGCAGATCATGGCCAGAGAGGCCACCTAAGTGGCCTCCAACTTTGAGATTGTTTTGCTACACTAGCTGCATGAGAGCTCCGGTGGGGGCGGGGGGTGGATAAAAGAAGCCCAAAGGAAACCTGCCAAATAGATTCTTTTAAAAAATACCTTAAAAATTTAAACTTCCTCTTTTGTCTGCATATCCACCCCATAGGTAGGGGTGGATGAGCTTTGAGTAATTCTGGAAGCCAAAACTCTTAACTGTGTCTAATAACTGTTTATGGATAAAATCTTCTAACACGTGTGTGATCACTAGGACAGATACGAACCTGGACCAAGAAATGGGTGTCTTGCCTGAATCATCAGAGCTACTGATATAGAGCAAAATCCCCCAGATAGTGACAGGTGTGTTCTCAAGCCATAGGTGAGACTGAAGTTGCCACTCTTGGTTATACAGTCCGCAAACATGGGGCATGGCAGCACACAGGCTAAGAGTTGTGGAAGATTCTTATACAAGGGAGTTCTCAATGGTTGTTCCCAACCAGGTTGGCCCCCAAAGTTCAACCAAGAAACTCAAACTACAATTAACAAAAATAAAATATGGTCTAATTAACATATCCTAGATAATGTTTGTCTTTACTTGGATGGTTATTTACATGGACAAGGGAAGAAGGGAAGATAAGGGAAAAGGCTTTTTATGTGTTTATTCAACACTGGCGGAGGAGAGGCATGCCAGATAAGGCAGACACGGGCATTCCAAACACAAGAAAGGTATGTGCTGCAGAGAAGTCAGATAACTTTCCTAGGCTCTCCTGCAGTCCGGATGAAATACTCTCAAAAAATTAGCCTGGGCCCTTTGCTCCAATTTTTCACTTACCTAGCAACCATCTAACTATTAATTAAATTGGTATTACGGTTTTAACATGAATCTTTTATGATTTGCTTACCATTAATCAAACCCCCGAGGCTTATTCACCTCAAGGGGAGCTGACAAAGTTGAATTATTCAACCTGCAAAGATTCAGGGCCCCCAAATAGCATCATTTCCACTCTCCCCTAACCCCCACCATGAGGCCCAGTCTCAGCACTCGGCCAGCCTATGCCCAACTCAGGGTAATCAGCTTAGACATATTAATATTAGTGGGCATTTCAGTATCAGCAGATCACTGTCTAGCAGTTGACAGGAACCCTCAGAAAATAAACCAAGAAGAAAGGGTTTATCTATAATATCAAAATTTTTCATAGATAAACCTGCCCATTATAAGGAAGAGGGCAGAAGAACCCTAAACTAAGAGCTAGGCAACTTGTTCATTAATCACAGCATATTCCATAGGAGGAGGAGAAATGTTGTCATCAAATTCATCTTTTTCACCTCAATTAAACATCTATGCTACAGCCCCACAGTCAGATTGAGAGGAAAAACAGTACGTAGCTAAGAAAAGACATAAACTTGTAACTGAAATGCTTCACTGGTGCTCCTTTTGTTTTAAGGCATTGGATCTTCATAGCTACTGATCATGCCCAAGCACACAGTATCTGCAGCAACCACTTAGGCCTCCAGGAATGTGGTGACCATTGACCCTAATTCATTCCCCTTCATGGATCCTATGTAACCATCCTCCAAAAAGAGCTTTCGCAAACTCAAATAAACACAGGAAAGGAAGACCTTCTTATCTTTGAGAGTATATGTTTAGCCCTATAACCCTCTCTTATCATAAATTGCTTCTTAGACAAGAAACACTGGATTTTTCTTGTATTTGTCATTGCCATTGGTTCCATACAAGCATTCATTTAACAAATAATACATTCCATCTCCGTTTTTTGCTTTTTCCTTCATGCTTCAGCCTTGGTTTTCTCTCACCTAAAACACTGCAAGCTTCTTCTCCCAGAGCTCTCATGTTGACTCCAGACTACCTACATTTAATCTTTAATTCTCTACCAAAATTTTCTCTTATTTTTATATCTTTTTAATTTTAATTTTAATTTTTGTGGATACATAGTAGGTGTATATATTTATGGGGTACATGCAATGTTTTAATACAGGCATGCAATGTGAAATAAGGACATCATGGAGAATGGGGTATCCATCTCCTCAAGCATTTATCTTTTCAGTTGCAAACAATCCAATTACACTCTTTATTTTAAAATATACAATTATTAATTATAGTCACTCTGTTGTGCTATCAAATAGTAGATCTTATTCTTTCTATTTTTTGTACCCTCTCGTCTTTTTATATTAAAAAATAATCTTTATCTCTGTAAGCTTTATCAGTGATTTTCCAATGAAATTTAGGATCTTCTCTGTACCCTGAATTGCCTTACTTTCTCCCCACTTCCTTGTCTTATTCAAATGCAGATTTCATTAATGATTTCCAGATCAATGATAGTTCAGAAAGCAAGCAAGTCAAAGTGACCAAGGGCATGGCCTGAAAACTGTTCTAAGAGAGGAATTTACAGAACAACTATTAAATGATGTCAATAGGATTGTATTAGTCCGTTTTCATACGGCTATAAAGAACTGCCTGAGACTGGGTAATTTATAAAAGAAAGAGGTTTAATTGACTCACAGTTCAGTACAACTGGGGAGGCCTCAGGAAACTTACAATCGTGGTAGAAGGTGAAGGGGAAGCAAAGCACCTTCCTCACAAGGCGTCAGGAAGAAGTGCCAAGCAAAGGGGGAAAAGCCCCTTGTAAAACTACCAGAACCTGTGAGAACTCAATCACTATCACAAGAACAGCATGAGGGAACTGCCCCTCATGATTCAATTACCTCCACCTGGTCTCTCCCTTGACACATGGGGATTATGGGTGTTACAATTCAAGATGAGATTTGGGTGGGGACACAAAGCCTAACCATATCAAGGATCAAGTGGTGGGTTGAAACTAACAGGATGAGATATATCAGATACAAACACAGGGTCCCATATTTGGGTTAAAATTCATAAATGATCAAAGCACAGGATGACAGATAATATAGGTCACTTTAGATTATTGTGGCCAACAGATCACAGTGGGTAGTGTTATGACGAAGGAAGGGTCACAGTTACTACAGTTACAGATGGATTCTGGGTACAACATTTGCACTAAAGTGCCTTTGCCAAGGGAGGCAACAGTCTCGACATCCTGTGGCCTGATCTACTTCAGGGACTGTGTCTTGTTCAGAGCATCACATTTGAAGAGAAACTTTGACCAAGGGGGTATGCCAGAAAAGGAAGTTCAGGATGCTGAGGATCTTAGGAACTATGTCTAAACAAGATTCATTCACAGAAGTGGGAATGTCTATTTGGCAAAAAGAAAATACTACTTACATGGCTGTTGGAAGACCAGCAATCACAAACTCAGTTTTTCAAAAGGCTGGGCAGAAACACAGATGAAAGAAACAGGCCATGTGTAAGAAAAGATAAAAGCTCAAGCATGATATGCCACTAGAGAATCACCTAGCCTCAGCGTTGGCAGGGAGGCCTGGGGAGTCGTGATGTCTGAGAGTGACGTTCTGATGATCACTGTCATGTGTAAATGTTGGCCTAAAGCTGCCAATATTTTTTATTTAAGAGAAGCAAGAAATGCAAATTTTTATGCAGCATGTCTCAATTTTTAATTTTGGCAACTATTACAAAATGTTTAAAGAGACTCTGTGCAGCCCAAATATAACATATCTATGGGCTGATGGCAGCCCAGGGTTGCCAGTTCACAGGGTCTACAAGAGATGATTCTTAGTTTCAACAGGGTACAGTGCTGAAACGCGTGCACAGTAGATTTTGCTTGGGTTATGAAAGAACTTCCAAATACTTATGATTCATAGCCAGAGAAAAGGCTCTCTATCCAGGTTCTGAGCAATAGGAAATCATCAAGAGGATATTGGATGACAATATATGAAAGATGTTATTTGAGAAAGGATTTTCTCCTGAGGCATAGATGTTGAACCAAATTCTATTATTTATGCTTTTACAGCAAGATAGTGGTTTACAGCTTACAAAAGGCTTGTACATCCTCTCATATTAAAAGTTATTAGAACAGTCCTTTGAAGTAGAAAAGTAGGCATTTCTATTTTACAAACGAGTTGGCCGAGTATCTGAGATAGTAAATAACTCATAGAAGGTCATCCGGGAAACAGGGCAGCAGAACTGGGATCAAATGACTCTGGTCATCCAACTCCAAATGCAAAAGTCTTTCTGCTGCTGCTTCCTAGTTAAACTCTAAGGGTCTAAGACTCCATTCCTAGTTATGGTCTCAACTACATTTGCTCATTGCTGTGAGGGGTCAACCCACCTCCCGGAGTCCTCTCCTGCACATTCTCATGTTCCTGAAAGTCTTTTCTGTCCCTTCCACTACTCCCTGTAAGCTCCTGTGCTTCACAATTTCTTGTTGAATTTTTTCTAATCTGACTCTATCAGTTATGGGAATGTTCCCTCAATTCTTAGTGCTCCAAACCGGACTTGCTCTTGGCTTGTATTTGTCCAAAATATTTGTCTTCTCTATGTTTTCTACATGTTTGTCTTATAAGGACAAAAACCTGCCTTAGTTTATCCATGAACAAAGCCATGCATGCTAGTGCACACACACACACACACACAAACACACAGAGATTTTGTATGTGAGTAATGAATCATCAAATCCTCATAATTTCTGGACTTGTATTAATAAGTCAGCCAGGAGGAAAAGAATCTGTTGTCAATCATGGCTTCTGGTTCTCACAGTCATCTCTACTTTCTTCCAGCAAGTTTGGTTCCCTCAAAAACCAGCTGTCAGCCTTGTTCCTGCATGCCCAATGCAGGAGAGTCAGTAAAGAAGATTTGGTTCTCTGTATTTCAGGGGCATCAATGCCAGGTTGAAATATGCCATTCCAGCCCAGCTCAGTGGCTCACACGTGTAATCCCAGCACTTTGGAAGGCCAAAGCGGGTGGATCGCTTGAGCTCAGGAGTTCGAGACCAGCCTGGGCAAGAGGCTGAGGTGGGAGGATGACCTGAGCCCGGGAGGTCAAGGCTGCAGTGAGCTGTGATCGTGCCACTGCACTCGAGCCAGGGCGTTGGAGTGAGACCCTGTCAAAAAAAAAAAAAGGAAGGAAAAAAGGAAGGAAGGAAGGGAGGGAGGGAAGATGCCATTCTTAGATTGAAGTGGACTTTATCTGGGCAGAACACCCACACACATAGACACATGCACACACACATTGTGGAGAAATTGCTGACTAAGCAAAGCTTCCAAATGACTTAGTTTGGCTAAAATGTAGGCTTTTAAAAATGTGAGCACTGCCAAGGGTTTTTCCTTGTTGACCCATGGATCCATCAAGTGCAAACATTTTCTAATGCACTATATTTAAGCCTGTGCAGCTAAATGTCATTCAACATGAAATACATAATTACAACTTGCATCTGTCTAAAATCTTGCATCTAAAATGAAAGACAAAAAATGTATAAAAATGGAAAACATGCATAGAAATATGTGAGGGAGGAAAAAATTACCCCCAAGAATGTTAGTGCACGCAGTCACACAGGGAGAAGACTATTTTTGTTTTGTTTTGATTGTTTTCTTTTGTTTTGGTTGTTTTGTTTTGGTGACCTAACTGGTCAAATGACCTATTAAGAATATTTCATAGAACGAATGTTCCGATGCTCTAATCTCTCTAGACAAGGTTCATATTTGTATGGGTTACTTATTCTCTCTTTGTTGACTAAGTCAATAATCAGAATCAGCAGGTTTGCCGTCAGATTGGCAGGGATAAGCAGCCTAGCTCAGGAGAAGTGAGTATAAAAGCCCCAGGCTGGGAGCAGCCATCACAGAAGTCCACTCATTCTTGGCAGGATGGCTTCTCATCATCTGCTTCTCCTCTGCCTTGCTGGACTGGTATTTGTGTCTGAGGCTGGCCCTACGGTGAGTGTTTCTGTGACATCCCATTCCTACATTTAAGATTCACGCTAAATGAAGTAGAAGTGACTCCTTCCAGCTTTGCCAACCAGCTTTTGTTACTAGGGCAAGGGTACCCAGCATCTATTTTTAATATAATTAATTCAAACTTCAAAAAGAATGAAGTTCCACTGAGCTTACTGAGCTGGGACTTGAACTCTGAGCATTCTACCTCATTGCTTTGGTGCATTAGGTTTGTAATATCTGGTACCTCTGTTTCCTCAGATAGATGATAGAAATAAAGATATGATATTAAGGAAGCTGTTAATACTGAATTTTCAGAAAAGTATCCCTCCATAAAATGTATTTGGGGGGCAAACTGCAGGAGATTATATTCTGGCCCTATGGTTATTCAAAACGTATTTATTGATTAATCTTTAAAAGGCTTAGTGAACAATATTCTAGTCAGATATCTAATTCTTAAATCCTCTAGAAGAATTAACTAATACTATAAAATGGGTCTGGATGCAGTTCTGACATTATTTTATAACAACTGGTAAGAGGGAGTGACTATAGCAACAACTAAAATGATCTCAGGAAAACCTGTTTGGCCCTATGTATGGTACATTACATCTTTTCAGTAATTCCACTCAAATGGAGACTTTTAACAAAGCAACTGTTCTCAGGGGTCTATTTTCTCCCTTAAAATTCATTATACACATCCCTGGTTGATAGCAGTGTGTCTGGAGGCAGAAACCATTCTTGCTTTGGAAACAATTATGTCTGTGTTATACTGAGTAGGGAAGCTCATTAATTGCCGACACTTACGTTCCTGATAATGGGATCAGTGTGTAATTCTTGTTTCGCTCCAGATTTCTAATACCATAAAGAATAAATCCTTTCACTCTGATCAATTTTGTTAACTTCTCACGTGTCTTCTCTACACCCAGGGCACCGGTGAATCCAAGTGTCCTCTGATGGTCAAAGTTCTAGATGCTGTCCGAGGCAGTCCTGCCATCAATGTGGCTGTGCATGTGTTCAAAAAGGCTGCTGATGAGACCTGGGAGCCATTTGCCTCTGGGTAAGTTGCCAAAGAACCCTCCCACAGGACTTGGTTTTATCTTCCCGTTTGCCCCTCACTTGGTAGAGAGAGGCTCACGTCATCTGCTAAAGAATTTACAAGTAGATTGAAAAACGTGGGCAGAGGTCAAGTATGCCCTCTGAAGGATGCCCTCTTTTTGTTTTGCTTAGCTAGGAAGTGACCAGGAACCTGAGCATCATTTAGGGGCAGACAGTAGAGAAAAGAAGGAATCAGACCTCCTCTCCTCTAGCTGTGGTTTGCAACCCTTTTGGGTCACAGACCACTTTATGTAGGTGATGAAAAGTAAACATTCTATGCCCAGAAAAAATGCACAGATACACACACATACAAAATCATATATGTGATTTTAGGAGTTTCACAGATTCCCTGGTGTCCCTGGGTAACACCAAAGCTAAATGTCCTTGTCTTAGAATTTTAGGAAAAGGTATAATGTGTATTAACCCATTAACAAAAGGAAAGGAATTCAGAAATATTATTAACCAGGCATCTGTCTGTAGTTAATATGGATCACCCAAAACCCAAGGCTTTTGCCTAATGAACACTTTGGGGCACCTACTGTGTGCAAGGCTGGGGGCTGTCAAGCTCAGTTAAAAAAAAAAAAAGATAGAAGAGATGGATCCATGAGGCAAAGTACAGCCCCAGACTAATCCCACGATCACCCAACTTCATGTGCAAGAGTGGCTTCTCACCTTCATTAGCCAGTTCACAATTTTCATGGAGTTTTTCTACCTGCACTAGCAAAAACTTCAAGGAAAATACATATTAATAAACCTAAGCAAAGTGACCGGAAGACAGAGCAATCAGAAGACCCTTTGCATCCAGCAGAAGAGGAACTGCTAAGTATTTACGTCTCCTCAGAGAAGAATTTCTGTTGGGTTTTAATTGAACCCCAAGAACCATATGATTCTTCAACCATTATTGGGAAGATCATTTTCTTAGGTCTGGTTTTAACTGGCTTTTTATTTGGTAATTCATTTATGTTTATATAAAATGCCAAGCATAACATGAAAAGTGGTTACGGGACTATTCTAAGGGAGAGACAGAATGGACACCAAAAATATTCCGATGTTCTTGTGAATCTTTTTCCTTGCACCAGGGCAAAAAAAAAAAGAAGTGAAAAGAAGAAAGGAGGAGGGGCATAATCAGAGTCAGTAAAGACAACTGCCATTTTTATCTATCGTAGCTGTTGCAGTCTTATGGGAAGCAATTTCCAACATTCAACTATGGAGCTGGTACTTACATGGAAATAGAAGTTGCCTAGTGTTTGTTGCTGGCAAAGATTTATCAGAGAGGTTAAATACGTAAAAGGGAAAAGAGTCAGATACAGGTTCTTCTTCCTACTTCAGGTTTTCCACTGTGTGTGCAAATGATACTCCCTGGTGGTGTGCAGATGCCTCAAAGGTATCCTCACACCACAAGGGACAGGAGCGAGATCCTGCTGTCCTGGAGAAGTGCAGAGTTAGAACAGCTGTGGCCACTTCCATCCAATCATCAATCTTGAATCACAAGGACTCTTTCTTAAGTAAATATTATACCCGGCCGGGCACAGTGGCTCACGCCTGTAATCCCAGCACTTTGGGATGCCAAAGTGGGCATATCATCTGAGGTCAGAAGTTCAAGACCAGCCTGGCCAACATGGCAAAACTCTGTCTTTATGAAAAATACAAAAATTAGCCAGGCATGGTGGCAGGCGCCTCTAATCCCAGCTAATTGGGAGGCTGAGGCTGGAGAATCCCTTGAATCTAGGAGGCAGAGGTTGCAGTGAGCTGAGATCGTGCCATTGCACTCCAGCCTGGGTGACAAGAGTAAAACTCTGTCTCAAAACAAAAAAAATTATACCTACATTCTCTTCTTATCAGAGAAAAAAATCTACAGTGAGCTTTTCAAAAAGTTTTTACAAACTTTTTGCCATTTAATTTCAGTTAGGAGTTTTCCCTACTTCTGACTTAGTTGAGGGGAAATGTTTATAACATGTTTATAACATGTTTATGTGTGTTAGTTGGTGGGGGGGGGTATTACTTTGGCATGCCATTTGTTTCCTCCATGCGTAACTTAACCCAGACTTTCACACCTTATAGGAAAACCAGTGAGTCTGGAGAGCTTCACGGGCTCACAACTGAGGAGGAATTTGTAGAAGGGATATACAAAGTGGAAATAGACACCAAATCTTACTGGAAGGCACTTGGCATCTCCCCATTCCATGAGCATGCAGAGGTGAGTATACAGACCTTTGAGGGTTGTTTTGGTTTTGATTTTTGCTTTTGGCATTCCAGGAAATGCACAGTTTTACTCAGTGTACCACAGAAATGTCCTAAGGAAGGTGATGAATGACCAAAGGTTCCCTTTCCTATTATACAATAAAAAATTCACAACACTCTGAGAAGCAAATTTCTTTTTGACTTTGATGAAAATCCACTTAGTAACATGACTTGAACTTACATGAAACTATTCATAGTCTATTCATTCCACTTTATATGAATATTGATGTATTTGCTGTTGAAATAATAGTTTATGAGGCAGCGCTCCAGACCCCACGTAGAGTGTATATAACAAGAGATGCACCATTTTATTTCTCGAAAACCCGTAACATTCTTCATTCCAAAACACATCTGGCTTCTCGGAGGTTTGGACAAGTGATTCTTGGCAACACATACCTATAGAGACAATAAAATCAAAGTAATAATGGCAACACAATAGATAACATTTACCAAGCATACACCATGTGGCAGACACAATTATAAGTGTTTTCCATATTTAACCTACTTAATCCTCAGGAATAAGCCACTGAGGTCAGTCCTATTATTATCCCCATCTTATAGATGAAGAAAATGAGGCACCAGGAAGTCAAATAACTTGTCAAAGGTCACAAGGCTAGGAAATACACAAGTAGAAATGTTTACAATTAAGGCCCAGGCTGGGTTTGCCCTCAGTTCTGCTATGCCTCGCATTATGCCCCAGGAAACTTTTTCCCTTGTGAAAGCCAAGCTTAAAAAAAGAAAAGCCACATTTGTAATGTGCTCTGTTCCCCTGCCTATGGTGAGGATCTTCAAACAGTTATACATGGACCCAATCACCCTGCCTTCTCCTTAATTTCTTAAGTCATTTGAAACAGATGGCTGTCATGGAAATAGAATCCAGACATGTTGGTCAGAGTTAAAGATCAACTAATTCCATCAAAAATAGCTCGGCATAAAAGGCAACTATTCTCTGGCTTAGTCATGGATGAGACTTTCAATTGCTATAAAGTGGTTCCTTTATTAGACAATGTTACCAGGGAAACAACAGGGGTTTGTTTGATTTCTGGGGCCCACAAGTCAACAAGGGAGCCCCATCTACCAAGCAGCATGTCCCTGACTACCCCTCAGCCAGCAGCAAGACACGGACCCCAGTCAGGGCAGGAGCAGGGTTTCGGCGGCGCCCAGCACAAGACATTGCCCCTAGAGTCTCAGCCCCTACCCTCGAGTAATAGATCTGCCTACCTGAGACCGTTGTTTGCCCAAGAGCTGGGTCTCAGCCTGATGGGAACCATATAAAAAGGTTCACTGACATACTGCCCACATGTTGTTCTCTTTCATTAGATCTTAGCTTCCTTGTCTGCTCTTCATTCTTGCAGTATTCATTCATCAAACATTAAAAAAAAAAAGCATTCTATGTGTGGAACACTCTGCTAGATGCTGTGGATTTAGAAATGAAAATACATCCCGACCCTGAAAGGACTGAAGTAAGACAGATTAAGCAGGACCGTCAGCCCAGCTTGAAGCCCAGATAAATACGGAGAACAAGAGAGAGCGAGTAGTGAGAGATGAGTCCCAATGCCTCACTTTGGTGACGGGTGCGTGGTGGGCTTCATGCAGCTTCCTCTGATAAATGCCTCCTTCAGAACTGGTCAACTCTACCTTGGCCAGTGACCCAGGTGGTCATACTAGATTTACCAAGGGAAAATGGAAACTTTTATTTAGGAGCTCTTAGGCCTCTTCACTTCATGGATTTTTTTTTTCTTTTTTTTTGAGACGGAGTTTTGCTCTGTCACCCAGGCTGGAATGCAGTGGTGCAATCTCAGCTCACTGCAACCTCTGCCTCCCAGGTTCAAGCAATTCTCCTGCCTCAGCCTCCCGAGTAGCTGGGACTACAGGTGTGCGCCACCACACCAGGCTAATTTTTGTATTTTTTGTAAAGACAGGTTTTCACCACGTTGGCCAGGCTGGTCTGAACTCCAGACCTCAGGTGATTCACCTGTCTCAGCCTCCCAAAGTGCTGGGATTACAGGTGTGAGCCACCGTGCCCGGCTACTTCATGGATTTTTGATTACAGATTATGCCTCTTACAATTTTTAAGAAGAATCAAGTGGGCTGAAGGTCAATGTCACCATAAGACAAAAGACATTTTTATTAGTTGATTCTAGGGAATTGGCCTTAAGGGGACCCCTTTCTTCCTAAGGGATTCTTAGGTGATTCTCACTTCCTCTTGCCCCAGTATTATTTTTGTTTTTGGTATGGCTCACTCAGATCCTTTTTTCCTCCTATCCCTAAGTAATCTGGGTTTCTTTTTCCCATATTTGGAACAAAATGTATTTATGCAGAGTGTGTCCAAACCTCAACCCAAGGCCCGTATACAAAATAAATCAAATTAAACACATCTTTACTGTCTTCTACCTCTTTCCTGACCTCAATATATCCCAACTTGCCTCACTCTGAGAACCAAGGCTGTCCCAGCACCTGAGTCGCAGATATTCTACTGATTTGACAGAACTGTGTGACTATCTGGAACAGCATTTTGATCCACAATTTGCCCAGTTACAAAGCTTAAATGAGCTCTAGTGCATGCATATATATTTCAAAATTCCACCATGATCTTCCACACTCTGTATTGTAAATAGAGCCCTGTAATGCTTTTACTTCATATTTCATACTTGTTATACATAAAAATATACTTTTCTTCTTCATGTTAGAAAATGCAAAGAATAGTAGGGTGGGGGAATCTCTGGGCTTGGAGACAGGAGACTTGCCTTCCTACTATGGTTCCATCAGTATGTAGACTGGGACAATACAATAATTCAAGTCTGGTTTGCTCATCTGTAAATTGGGAAGAATGTTTCCAGCTCCAGAATGCTAAATCTCTAAGTCTGTGGTTGGCAGCCACTATTGCAGCAGCTCTTCAATGACTCAATGCAGTTTTGCATTCTCCCTACCTTTTTTTTCTAAAACCAATAAAATAGATACAGCCTTTAGGTTTTCTGGGATTTCCCTTAGTCAAGCTAGGGTCATCCTGACTTTCGGCGTGAATTTGCAAAACAAGACCTGACTCTGTACTCCTGCTCTAAGGACTGTGCATGGTTCCAAAGGCTTAGCTTGCCAGCATATTTGAGCTTTTTCCTTCTGTTCAAACTGTTCCAAAATATAAAAGAATAAAATTAATTAAGTTGGCACTGGACTTCCGGTGGTCAGTCGTGTGTCATCTGTCATGTTTTTCGGGCTCTGGTGGAAATGGATCTGTCTGTCTTCTCTCATAGGTGGTATTCACAGCCAACGACTCCGGCCCCCGCCGCTACACCATTGCCGCCCTGCTGAGCCCCTACTCCTATTCCACCACGGCTGTCGTCACCATTCCCAAGGAATGAGGGACTTCTCCTCCAGTAGACCTGAAGGACGAGGGGTGGGATTTCATGTAACCAAGAGTATTCCATTTTTACTAAAGCAGTGTTTTCACCTCATAAGCTATGTTAGAAGTCCAGGCAGAGACAATAAAACATTCCTGTGAAAGGCACTTTTCATTCCACTTTAACTTGATTTTTTAAATTCCCTTATTGTCCCTTCCAAAAAAAAGAGAATCAAAATTTTACAAAGAATCAAAGGAATTCTAGAAAGTATCTGGGCAGAACGCTAGGAGAGATCCAAATTTCCAATGTCTTGCAAGCAAAGCACATATTAAATATGATCTGCAGCCATTAAAAAGACACATTCTGTAAATGAGAGAGCCTTATTTTCCTGTAACCTTCAGCAAATAGCAAAAGACACATTCTAAGGGCCCACTTCTTTACTGTGGGCATTTCTTTTTTTTTCTTTTTTCCTTTTTTGAGACAAAGTCTCACTCTGTTGCCCAGGCTAGAATGCAGTGGCGTAATCTCAGCTCACTGCAACCTCTGCTTCCTGGGTTCAAGTGATTCTCCTGCCTCAGCCTCCCAAGTAACTGGGATTACAGGCACATGCCACCACGCCCAGCTCATTTTTGTATTTTTAGTAGAGATGGGATTTTGCCATGTTGGCTAGGCTGGTCTACGAACTCCTGACCTCAGGTGATCCACCTGCCTCAGCCTCCCAAAGTGCTGGGATTACAGGCATGAGCCACTATACCCAGCCCCTACTCTGGGCATTTCTTTGATTAAAGAGAAGGGGAGCTCCAACAAGATACACCTGCAGCAACTCAGGCCGTCTGATCAGTTCAGGCCAGATCCACGCTGCAACCAGCCAGGTCAGGGGAAAACCAAAGAACCCCACACACCCAATTTACTTAGGCTGATCCAAAATCCATGTATGGAGAACTCACATGCACCAGGCACTATTTTAGGTGATCTGAATATAAAGAATAGGACCCAGTACCTGCATTTATTTAAAGAACTCACAATCTTTTGAGAACATAACTGTTTCATCATGGTTTGGCAGGAGGCTATGGTACAAGGCACAGCAAGGGTAAGAAGGAGGAAGAAACCAACACCCTACAGAAATCAGGGAATGACTCTGAATAGGTGTCACTTAATCTGAGTGTTGGTAATTTGTCAGATAGACAAGGGAAAAGGTATTATAGGTAGAGAGAATACAGTTTGCAAGACCCAGCCAAGTGAAACAATTTGATAAGTTGAGAGAGCAGATGATGATTCAGAATGTTGAAGGGCAAAGGTATTGAGGCGGGATGGGTTATGCTGCTATCACAAATAACCCCAAATCTCGGGGGCTTAACAAAGTAAAAGTTTAGTCTCACTTGTGCCAGGTCCAATGCAGAACTCTTTGCTCCAGAGACTCTTTAGGGTGGCTTTCCTTCTAATGGTGACTGTTTGAGACAGTTTGATTTAGTCTTGTGGCTTCAAGGTCACACTGGTGACATTTAGCCAGCAGACTGAGGGAACATAGTATGGTATTAGACCCCTCTGTGCTGAAGTGTCACACATGAGTCCCACTGACAACTCACTGGCCAGAGCTAGTTACATGCCCCCATCTAGATGTGCTGAGAAATGTGGCCCCTGGCTGGGAGCCATTTCCCAGAACAACTAACTCGATGCTCTGGAAGAGGAGCACTAATCTGAGTTGGCCAAAAACCATCTCTACCACAGTAGGGTTGGGACTGGTGGGGCATGAGGCTGGAGTGAAGGTTGGTTTTATCTGCCACCCATTACAGCTGTGAATTTGTCTTAAAAGCAACACGGGTCCATTGAAGGGAACCTTGACATCAGTCATGTGGCTGGGACAAGAATAGTTACCACTTGCCCATCATCTCCAACCAGGATTCTCCAGGAGGACCTGAGTTAGACACATGGCTTAGGCCTAAACCTACCTGAGTGGTCTTTCTATTTTCCTCCAAATTCAAATCTCAAATCTTGCTACCCTCTAACTGGCTATGTTGAGAGAGGAAAAAACTTGAAGAGAATACAGTGTAGCTTTGAACTTTTCCACATGCACTTTTCCCAAGATACATAGCAAAATCAATGTCTCCAATTCTATTAATGTTGTTAGCAAGTCCTTGTTCCATGCATATTGGTTAATCCATAGCAAATTGCCATTTTTATAGATTAAATGGTCAAATATTGGCAATTTCATAAGGTTCAGTCTATTACCTACCATGATTGTATTGGTCACTAAGCTGCCTATTTTTAGAATGCTACATATTCATTTGGCTGTTGTTAAATAGCTATGGATTTTTATAATCAAAACAGGTTGAAAATATGAATCAGTTTAAAACCACATACATGTGGCCAAGCACGGTGGCTCATGCTTGTAATCCCAGCATTTTGGGGGGCCGAGGCAGGCAGATCACTTTAGGTCAGGAGTTCAAGACCAGCCTAGCCAACATAGTGAAACCCC
Organism: Pan troglodytes; assembly: GCF_028858775.2. Lineage (NCBI taxonomy): Eukaryota > Metazoa > Chordata > Mammalia > Primates > Hominidae > Pan > Pan troglodytes. The sequence goes on from NC_072415.2 coordinate 41,383,432, forward strand.
ATCTCTACTAAAAACACAAAAATTAGCTGGGCATGGTGGCGGGCACCTGTAGACCCAGCTACTCAGAAGCCTGAGGCAGGAGAATCGCTTGAACCCTGGGGGGTGGAGGTTGCAGTGAGCTGAGATCACGCCACTGTACTCCAGCCTGGGCGACAGAGCAAGACTCTGTCTGAAAGAAAATAAACTATATACGTATTTTTAAAGGAACTGGTTCATGCAATTATGGGAGCTGGCAGGTTTAAAATCTACAGGGCAGGCCCACAGGCAGGAAACCCAGGGAAGGGTTGATGTTGCAGTCTCATCCGGAAGCAGAATTCCTTTTTCCTCATGGGTCAGGAGGAGGAGCCTGAGTCTATTCTTTTAAGGCCGTCAAGTGATTGGAAGGGGCTCACCCACATTATAAAGGGTCATCTACTTTGCTCAAAGTCTACGGGCTTAAATGTCAATCACGTCTAAAATATACTTTCACAGCAACATCTAGGCTGGTGTTTGACCAAAAATAGGCCTAACCAAGTTGACTATAAAATTAACCATCACAGTCCCCTTCCCCAAATTTGTTCATCATAGAACGAAATCTTTGGCCACATTCCTATTCTTGAGGTCACGGGGAAAACTGATATATCATGATGAAGATCCCTCCAGCTTTAGGGAATTAAGAGATGCCTGTGTTTCTGATTAGTGGGGACGGCTGTGAATGGAATTAATTAACATACTCATTTATCTTTTGGGGTATCTTATGGGAATCAAGTGTAGGGCTGGCTGGAGCCCACCAAGGTTGATATGTTAGAAGCAGGATATTGGCAGGATTTTCTTATAAGCATTCATTGGCATTTCAAGGCTTTAGGTGAGCAGTTCCTCACCATTTAAATTAATTGAGAACTCAATAACTACTCTGGCAAAATTAAGTTTCTCTGCTTTTCAGGGCTTTCCAAAGCTCCCCAGATGGCTTTGGGCAAATTGCTTGATCTTATGTATCTATTTTCTTATCCCAAAACAAGCCTCCAAACCTAGCATTCAGTGGCTCTCTAACCTGAACCTAACCTACCCCTCCAACTTTTTCCATCGTGAGTTTCCAGCTCTCTGCTTCTGAAAATCTAGTTCCCATCTCCCTCTCTGCTATGATCACACTAACTCCCACCAAGACATTTTAGCTGATGTGGTTTTCTACAACTTAGACAACTATTCCTCCACATGTCCCATCTTTTAAATACGATTCATAATCTCTTTAGTATACACAGAGTTCTAGTGAGTTGACATTAAATAAGTGGGCCCCCTGTATAAGATGGCAGATGTGGGTGGACACGCAGTCCACATGAGAGGTTCAAATGGCGAATACCATGAGACAATATGTTCAGTATTGCAAGGCAAAAAGAGAAGTTGAGCTAAATATTAAAAGTAATTTTTGACTTTCAGAATGGCAAAGATTTCAATGAATATAAACCTAGGACAAAATTTGGAAGAACCCCGCAGGAGGTTTTATTCATTTCCTGGGGCTGTGATAATAAAGTACCAAAAACAGAGTGGCTTAAAACAACAGGAATGTATTGTCTCACAGCTCTGGAGGATAGAAGTCTGAAATTAAGGTATTTTCTGGGCCATGCTTCCTCCAAAACTCGCAGGGGAGAATCCTTCCTTGCCTCTTCCTAGCTTCTGTTGGTGGCACTTGATCTTTGGAGTTCCTTGGCTTGCAGCCACATCACTCCATGATCTGCCTCTGTCATCACATGATGCTCTCCGTGTCTTTTTCCAAATTTTCCTCTTCTAAGGACCCCAGTCATGCTGGATTAGGGTCCACCCTAATTACCTGCTCTTAACTAAATACATCTGTAAAGACTATTTCCAAATAAGGTCACATTCACAGGTCATGATTTTTGCAAAGGCACCTTTAGGTCTTTGTTGTTCTGTGTTAGTATCTTCTGCTTATGTCCTTTCGTGGCCATTGTTATGGGTGAAACTATGTCCCCTGAAAAAGACATTGAATAAAAATCTGACATAGTTGGCTCCATCTTGCTTCTAACCTTCAAGCTGTACCTTAGTCATTCCTGGGCATAGGCCAAGCTAACTTTGAGATGAATTTATTTTCTTTTTTAACCTTAAAGCAAGAATAATAATAGCTTTTCCCAAACTAAACCACCTTTGTAAAACTAATAAAAGGGCACAAGTTTAGGATTTTGAGATGTGCCTAAATTATGCTAAGATACAGGCATAATTAAACACTAACCAGCCACTCACTATTCTGGAGGTCACAAGATTTATAACTTCCCCAATTACTCCTGTAAATAACATCACCATTATAAAACCTAAGATTGGCCTTTTAAAAGGTTTTTTCAGACTTTTACACTTCTGACAATCAACTGACTTGGACTTCACCTCAACCCACAACTGTGACTCAACTGGTCCTGTGGCCCCCACCCAGAGGCTGACTCAGTGCACAAGGACTGTTTTCCACACCCCTATGATTTCATCTCCAACCAATCAACATTCCCTACTCCCTAGCCCCCTGCCCACCAAACTATGCTTTTTTTTTTTTTTTTCTGAGACAGGGTCTTGCTCTGTTGCCCAAGCTGGAGGGCAGTGGCACCATCACGGCTCACTGCAGCCTCAAACTTCTGAGATCCAACAATCCTCCTGCCTCAGTCTCCTGAGAAACTGGGACTTCAGGTGTACACCATCACACCTGGCTAATTTAAAAATGTTTTATAGAGACAGGGTCTTACTATGTTGCCTTGGCTGGTCTCCAACTCCTGGGTTCAAGCAGTCCTCTGCCTTGGCCTCCCAAAGTGCTGGGATTACAAGTGTGAGCCAGCACACCTGGCCCACACTTTCCTTTAAAAACCCCTAACCTCCAAGCCTCTGGGGAGACTGATTTGAGTAATAACTCTAGTTCTTCCACATGGCTGGCCTTGCATTAATTAAACTCTTGATTTACTGTAATACCATGGTCTCAGTGAATTGCTTTTGTATGCACAGCAGGAAAAATGCATCAGGCAATTACAGACCAAGGGAGCAAACAACCATTTCAGTCGAAGCAGCATGGGCAGAGGACAGTCAGCGACCAGACAACACATTCCCCTTTATGTCAAGATGCTCCATAGCATCCAAAAGGTGGATGGAATTCATGGAAAAACAAAGAAGGCTGAGCATTAAACTGGAAGTCAAATTGAGTTGGTTTCAACAGGTAAGATTAAGTAGGCTGATACCAAAAGGAACTATGGACAGGAAAGCTAAGTTTAATTCAGATATATGTATAGCATCGCTCTCTCTCTCTCTCTAATACACACACACACACATACTCACACACTATTTGTTCTGTTTCTCTGGAGAACCCTGACTTATACAGGTACTGTACTATCATCCACCCTTCAAAGGTCCCTTTGTATGGTAATAGGGAAGACTTGTAGGTTCTGGAGCAGGGGAACAACATGATGGAAGTTGAGTTTAAGAAAATATTTAATCACTGATCATCAGAGAAATGCAAATCAAAACTACAATAAGATATCATCTCAGTCCAGTTAACATGGTTTACATTACAAAAAAACAGGCAATAACAAATGCTGGCAAGAATGTGGAGAAAAAGAAAGGAACTACCATTTGATCCAGCAATCCCACTACTGGGTATCTATCCACACAGAGGAAAAGAAGTCATTATATGAACAAGACACTTGCACATGCATGTTTATAGCAGCACAACTCGCAATTGCAAAAATATGGAACAGCCGAAATGCCCATCAATCAATGAGTGGATATATATATATATATATATATACCACAATTTCTTTATCCACTCATTGATTAATAAAGCTACTTTTTATGGCTGTGTAGCATTCCATTATATATATGTATATATACTTTTTATGGCTGAGTAGTATGATATAAAAAGAACCAGATAATGGCATTTGCAGCAACCCGGATGGAATTGGAGACCATTATTCTCAGTGAAGTAACTCAGGAATGGAAAACCAAGCAGCGTATGTTCTCACTCATAAGTGGGAGCTAAGCAATGAGGATTCAAAGGCATAAGAATGATACAACGGACTTTGAGGACTTGGGGAGGGGGGATGGATGGGAGCGAGGTGAGAGATAAGACTACAAATTGTGTGCAGTGTATACTGCTCTTGTAATGGGTGCACTAAAATCTCAGAAATTATCCCTAAAGAACTTAATCATGTACCAAATACCACCTGTTCCCCCAAAACCTATGGAAATAAAAAATAAAAATAAATAATAAAGAATGTGGAGAAAATGGAAGCCTCGTACACTGTTAGCGGTAATGTAAATTATTACAACCACTGTAGAGGACAGTTTGGAGGTTCTTCAAAAAGCTAAAAATTCAGCTACCACATGATCCAGCAATCCCACTGTTGGGTACATCTCCAAAAGAAAGGAAATCAGTATATCAAAGAGATATCTGCACTCACTCCTATGTTTGTTGCAGCACTGTTGACAATATCTAAGATTTGGAAGCAACCTAAGTATCCATCAACAGATGAATAGATAAAGAAAATGTGGTACGTATACACAACAGATCACTATTCAGCCATAAGATCCAGTCATTTGGAACAAGGTAGATGGAACTGAAGATTATTATGTTAAATGAAATAAGCCAGGCACAGAAAGACAAACATTGCATGTTCTCACTTATTTGTGAGATCTAAAAATCAAAACAAGTGAACTCATGAACATAGAGAATAGAAGGATAGTTACCAGAGGCTGTGAAGGACAGTGGGGGGCTGGGGGGAGACAGGGATGGTTAATGGGTACAAAACACAGAAAGAATAAATAAGACCCACTATTTGATAGTATAACAGGGTGACTATAGTCAATAATAACTTAACTGTATGTTTTAAAATAACCTAAAGAAGGTAATTGGATTATTTGTGACTCAGAGGATAAATGCTTGAGGGGATGAATTTAAAAAGGAAAACAAAGTTTGTAGGAATGAACATCATAGGACTGATTGGGAGAAGGTAGAGGAATCATACTGACATATTTGTAGCAATGAAGATTTGAGGTGATGTGACGTTGCATTAGGGAGGCAGACATGGAAATGCAAGAAAAGGAATGCATGTCAGATCTTAAAATGTATATGTGATGTGAAGAGGTTTGATTTGCATTCCTCAGGGAAAAATCATGAGGTAGATTAAAAAGCAACCAATGCCTTGCAGGGGGATGAATGATGAGGCTCTGATCCCATTTACCTGTCTGGACTTTCTACCTTGTGAATCAATCATTTGTATCCCAATATGAAAACATAAAGTCAGTCTTTGTAAAGAAGCTGTGTGTGCTGTGGGTTTGGTTGACGGTAAATGTTTAACTGGCTCTTTGGAGAAAAAAAGCTAGCTCAAGTTTGTAATGTTTGCCAATTTTCATGGTAAAAACAATCTCACCATGGCAATTTCAAACTACCACCATGATGTCACTAAATGCACAGTTGGGAAGAGTTATACAGTAGTCTGGTGTAGTATTTCTACCATGCAGATACAATAGATAGAAACAGCCTCAAGAGGACAGGTAAGGTAGTTAGGAAGTAATACGATTTGACTATTTGTTACCTTTGTTTGAATGTAAGTTAATGCTAACTTCAATAATCAGCTTACAAAATTTCTGAAAATTTAAAATAAGCCATTAGTTGCTGATTCCAGCACACTACTGCATATATCCTCTGTGTTACAACTCCTTTCTATAACGGTGTGAGTGGGTATGTGTGTGAATATTGAGGGGGAGAGTTTAAACAACAGCGTCATTTAAAAGAAGGGTATTCATTCTCATAAAATGTCCCTGCCCTTTTTAATAAGATGAAAAAGCTACATATGATGTCTATGTAAGGCACACTCAAATAAACATAATATTTGAATGGGACATTAATATGTGAGAGGCTATTTCACAATTACCTCTTCTAAAGGCTCTCCTTTGCCACATATTCTATCTTGAGGGAACCAGGAATCCCCGTTGAAATCAGTGGATGCCCTGAGACTATGAACCTAGACATTACAGGTAAAAATTATTGGTCTGGTCACATATAGAAGTTGATTAGTGATTTTTTCCCATTAACCTTCCTGATATTTCAAGATGCTAGATTGCTAAAGCCGGGAAAATCATTTCTGATATAAGAACAGATATTCAGCAGTTTTGGAGATGGAAGCAATGCCAGAGATGGGACTATTTCTTCTTATTGTTTTAGATGTAAACATTAAAAAAAAAAAACAGGATGCACACTTAGTCCCTACCTCTAAGTGTATTTGTCTCTCTCTCTAGTCATCTTCTCCTCTCCCTTCCCAGAGCCCAGGGCTGTGTTTTGGGAGCTGAGTTAGAAGCAGCTGCGGAGTGGTGCTGCCTAAGGACAAAAGAGAAATTATTGGAGACGATATAATAAATGAATGGAGTCATGTGAAATAGGGGAGGCATGGAAATGAGCACGTGTGGTCAGCACTGCTGGAGAACCCAGGTCAGAGAGCAGAGGGCAGCTTGATGGATGTGGATAGCTCATGCACCTTGCCCCTTGTATGTCAGGCCAGGCACTTTGTTAGTGAAAGCAACGTAGAGGAGTTGTTTCTCCCACATCAATCGCAGGTTTTTAAGCAGAGATGCATCATGTTTAGATTAGTATTCCAAATCAGTGTTTCTTATTTTTAAAAAAATCTATACAATGTGCTATGGTTTGATTGTATCCCCTCCAAAATTCAGGTGTTGCCAATGTGATGGTACTATTTGAATAACCCTTATTTAAAATACTGGGGACCAGAAGTGTTTCAGATTTCAGATTTTTTTCCAGTTTCTGAGTATTTGCATTATTGGTTGAACATCCCTAACCCGAAAATTTGAAGTCCAAAGTGCTCTGCTCAGCATTTCCTGTGAGCATTCTGTTGGAGTTCAAAATGTTTTGGCTTTTGGAGCATTTCAGCTTTCAGATTTTCAGACTGGGGATGCCTGTATTAAGAGGTGGAACTTTTAAGAGGTGATTAGGCCATAAGGACTCTTCCCTCAGGAATGTGATTAAGGCCCTTGTATAAGACAATTCACACAGGCTTCAGCTCTCTTGCCCTTCCCCCCTCCAAAATGTGAGGGCACAGTGTCTCTCCCTTTTCGGAGGACACAACACCAAAGTACCATCTTGGAAGCAGACGCTGGGCCCTTACCAGCTGGCACCTTGATCTTGGACTTCATAGTCCCCAGAACTATGATTTCTGTTCTTTATAAGTTACCTAGCCTAAAGTATTTTGTTATAGCAGCACAAAGAGCCTAAGACACCGTGTTTATTTAATTTTTCATTTTCAACTAGTTTTAGCCTTTCAAAGAAGTTAGAAAAAATAGTACATAGAGCTCTTTACCAAACTTCTCTTAATGTTAACCACTTACATGACCATAGTGCAATTATCAAAATCAGGAAAAGAACACTGATAGAAATACATTTTAGTTTTATCCAACCTGTAACAGCTTCTCAGTCTTTCTTTGCTGTAGTAGTTTTCTAGAGCTGCTGTAATAAGTAACAACAAACAGCGTGGCTTAAAACAACAAGAATTTATTGTCTCACAGTTCTAGAGGCCAGAAGTCCAAACTCAAAATGTTGGCAGAGCTGTGCTGTCTCTGAAATCTGCAGAGAATTCTTCCTTGCCTCTTCAAAGCTTCCTGGGCTTGCAGCTACATCACTCCAGTCTCTGCCTCTGTTGTCACAGGGCAGTCTCCCTGTGTGTCTTTGCCTTCGCATGGCTATCTTTTTATAAAGACACTAGCCACATTGGACTAGAGGCCACCCCAACCAGCATGATATCATCTTTTAAAATCAATATGTATTTATACATATGTATATGTATGCATCTAATTTTTAAAATGTAACAAGAAATTTACCATCTTAATTTTTCAGTGTACAGTAGTGTTAAGTATATTTACATGCTAGCGAAACAGATTTCCAGGACTTTGTCATCTTGCAAATCTGAAACTCTATACCCATTAAACAACAACTCGCCTTTACCCCCTCCCCTCAGCCCCTGGTAACCTCCGTTTTCCTGTTTCCATAAATTTGACTACTTCAGTTGCACGTAAGTGGAATCATGTAGTATCTGTTTTTTTGTGACATATATGACTGTCTTGATGAACTACATCTGCAACAGCCCTACTTCCGAATAAGGTCACACACCGAGTTACTAGGGGTTAGGATGTGTTTATCTGTTTTGGGGGATCACAATTCAACTTACCACACTTGTCTTTCATGACTGACATTTTTGAAGAGTACTGATCAGTTATTTTGAGAATATCCCTCAATTTGGATTTGCCTGATGTTTTTCTTGTGATTGAAATGGGATTATGCATTTTTGGTAAGAATATTATAGAAATGATATTGTGTTTGTTCTTCTCAGTGCGTTACATCTAGGAGTTTATGTTGTCGATACATTATATTCTGTGGCCCATTTTTGATAAACAAAAAGTTTCACACAATCCACTGGTGGGGGTGGGTGAGGTAATCTCATGGTAGCATGAAAAAGGCTGAGAGGGGAATAACACTGGAACTTGGAAAACTACACATGATGTTGTTGCTGATGATAATAAAGGCTGGTGATGATGAAAAACAGGACTTAACTAGAAATGGAAAGGAGAGAATGGTGTCAATACGCTACACAGTCCACATCCCCCAGGAATACACCTATGCGGTTGAATCAGTTGGGTTTATTACTCCTTCCAGCAAGAGAAAACATATTCCATGGGAAACCATGGGCCATCTAACTAAGAGGGTGTTAGAAAAAACCTATTCGAGGACTTGGGCTTTGGTTGGGTGACTTTGGGGAGAATCTAAGGAACTGGGGATAATTCTATGATGGGGTATCTCAAGCACTTCTATAGGAAGGGCAGACCAGAGTAGAGATAAAGGTATGATTTGCAAAGCAGCAGCAGTTACTCATTTTAGTGGGAGGATGACATTTGGTATTTTATGGGTTTCACAGTGATTTCTGTTTTTGTCTTATGCTGTCATGGTCTCAGAGCGACCTTGTTTGGTGTTGATGTCCTGTGAGATTACGTCCAAGGGATCAACACAGCTCAGCTAGGAGAGAGCCAGATTAGCTTGTAATAACATTGAGGCCACTTCTCAGATACCAGGATGTTTAAATATTTCCTTCTTTTCCTTGATGTCTATAGGGGTATTTAGAATAGAAAATCAGCAGATGAGTGATGATAGCTTTGTTGTGGGCTGTGAGAGAACTAGAGGAGTCTAGGAAGCCTCAGGCTTCCGTCCTGGCTAACCGTGTGAATGGATGAGAGAGTAACTGAGCTCAGGGATATGGGCAGAAGAACAGATTTGCAGTCACAGATAATGAGTCCAATTTTAGCCACACTGAGCCTGGGGTAATCAGGCCAGTTTCCAATCTCATAGCTTCAAAGCTGGCACTGTATGCACACACACAACCTGAAAACAAAAGCCACTAATATTGAGATATCTTCTGAAAACAAAAATCACAAAGCCTAATCACAAATCACAAATACCTCCTGAAACATTTTGATAGCACCTGTCAAACAAGAAAATTTAGAGTATTTATGCCTCCAACTGTATTTTGAGCTACAGCAGAGGCAGCACTTTCTAAGACTGTTTATTTCCCACCCAAACACTTAGTTTTACAGCCAATTCCTTCCTCTGACTTCACACTTCATAGAACACACCCCTCCCTGAGCCCCATTACATCTTCTTACTGCCTTTCAAAATGGAAATAAGCTTAGAATCAATTCCATTTTCCTGGCTCCCCATTCTCTCTGGGTTAGAACTGCCCCAGTTAATTTAAAGCCAAAGCAGATGGTAATTCATCTTTGGCAATCAATGCAAGTGCCGAAGGAGAGGCGGGTCACACGCAGGCTTTCTTAAATCAACACTTGTGTGGAGCCTCCCTCCAGGCTCAGCAGTCATCTACCTGCTGTTGCTGCCATTACTTTCACTCCCCAGGAGGGGGAGGGTGGTGGAACTGGGTATAAGGCCTGGTGTGGAAGCGCAGTAACAGGCTTCAGGAGAGAATGCTGAGACTGACCTCAGAGCCTGGGCTGCTGCCTGAAGGACTTGTGCTGAGCTCAATGAACACTACTCTTGGCTTCATTAGGAAAGTGTATTTGGAAAAGATATGGGAATATATTTCTAAGTCTCTGGAGGACAGTGCCTAGCACACAGTCCGTGCTCAATAAATATTTGAGCAGGATGGAGCAGCATTCTTGGAAGGAAGGAATGAGAGGTTTGACTCTAGGTAGGCAAATAGCTCTCATCTAAACCCTTCCTGAGCCCATGAGCTTTATGAGGGTGTTGTTTTTCCTCTTGCTCAGATGTGAGAAATGGCATCATGACCCACCAGTATATGAGAAACTGACCATTTTGTTGGGAAACACTAGAAAACTACCAGCTCTTGTGGGTAACCTTGTTCAAATATCGACTGGCAGTTTCTGCATCTGTGGATTGATTTCAACAACTTAGTTATTCGGAATATTTAAAAATAGAACCAGTCTATTTAAAGTGTCCTTCTGACTAGGGCCAGAATCAAAACAACAAGGGTTGCCTCTTTCAAAACAACAACCAAAACCTGCTAAGAAGGTGTTGATTGAGGGAGTTGAAAGACAGACACCCTCTGCTCTTCTAGGCCTCTTCACAGAGCAGCAGCGAGGGATGGAAGAACTGCCTGGATCCAGGCATTGCTAGGGTAGTTGGGGCCTGCACAGGGAATGGGGGTCCTACATGGGGATTTGGGACCCTCACAGAGAGTCAGCGCCTTGCCTGGGATTCATCTGTAAAAAGGTAAACACAAAAAAAGGGAAATTCACAAATGCTCCATAATGGACGTTATAGCTACACCACCAGCATCCATCCCATTCATTCTTCTCCCACAGAGTAGGAATGAAAATGATCTCAGCCATAGCTCCATGAGGAGGGGAGTGGGAGTGAGGAACTCATTGGTCTAAATCAGTGAAGTCTCATCATCTTTGCCATGCACTTGGTTTAGGGATGGCAGGGATCTAAAATGGCCCAATCACAGGGAAACCCAGGGCTTCTCTTTTATGAATAGATAAAAACGTGGTAAGTCCCCGGGCAAAGGCAGCCCTGGCAGGTGCTGGCAGCCATCCTAGGACTGCGAGGGGAGCCATCCTCGGGAGAGGGGGCAGTTCCAGGAAGGGAGAAAGTCAGTCTTGATGACACTGCTGAGTGGCTGAAGCAGTATTTCTGGAATGTTCACCACATTAACTAAAGAGTTTCCTTTTTAAAGTGAGTTTGATTCAGTTATTTCATTATTTATGACCAAGAATGTCTTAACTGATACAGCTATAAAAATATTCATCATCTTCTCTGTGGTAAGATAAAAGGAAGTACAAAGAAATCAGTAATGGATCTAAAATAGGCTTTCTCCTCACACATAATGTTAAATTGAAAGAGTCAATCCTATGATATATTGAGAATAAAATTGTCAGAATTTTTTCAAAGGTAATTATTTTATTATACTCTTCTTGAAAATAATTTAATGTTAAAGAAATTAAAATTATAGTAACCCATGGTTTTGCCAAAGTAGAATGTTTTTTTATTAATAGATTATAAAAAATGTTTAAAGTTGCAATCATAACTGAGATTATTTTTTATGCTTTAATGATTTTATCATAACCAATTTCCCATGTTTCTCGTACTCTTTACAATCATTTTCATTTTTTGAAAAAATTACCATCTTGTTTATATACTATAATTAGACCACCCCCGTAATGTGATACATACTTAGTTTCAACTTAGTTTTTTGTATTTGTAATTAGTGCTGCAATTAACAGATTTACGAAGCATAAAGCTCTTTCCTTCTGTTGAATTTGAATTATTAAGTGAATGACCTAACATTTCTAGGAGTATATAACTCCTAGACTAAGCAAGGCCTTGGGTATCAAACTACTTGGGAAGAATTCTTGGCTCCATTCTCGCAAATAGTACTATCTTGTCATTGTCTTGTACAGATTACATAAGCTTTCTTTCCTTGTTTGTTTTTTCTTTTTCCATTTGTAAAATGGGAATAATCATAGCACCTACTCCAGAGAGTTACTTTGGAAACCAGTTGTCATAATACATGTCAAGGGACTTAAAACAATGTATGGTACATAATAAGCTCTCAAGAGCTCTATTACTGTTTGGAGTAATATTAGCATATGAACACATTAATATAATAAGTTCTATGGCATTACGGCCTTACCAGTGCTGCTTATTGATAATATTTTGTCATTTTAACAGACATAACATTATATCTCATAATTATCTTAACTTTCATTTAATTACTGAAGGTGGCCATTTCTCCATGTCTTTTATTTTTTGTGTGTATTGTCTATGTCCTTTAATAGACGATTTTATAAAGTATGTCTAATAGTCCAAAGGGACTGGGACTTGTTAATTTGTATAGGTATGTGTATTAGTTTCCTATTGTTACCGTAACAAGTTACCACAAATTCAGTAGCTTAAAGCAACACAAAATGATCATCTTACACCTCTGGAGGTGTAATTTTGGACTTCTGACCAGAAGTCTAAAATTAAAGCGTTGGCAGGGCTGTGTTCATTCTGGATGCTTTAGGGAGAATCAATATCCCTGCCTTTTCCAGCTTCTAGAGGCAACTTACATTCCTTGGTTTATGACCCCTTCTTATAGGAACCCTTGTAATTATATTGGGTCACCTAAAAAATCCAAGATTATCTCCCCAGTTCATGATCCTTAATTTAATCACATATACAAAATCCCTTTTATCATGTAAGGTAACGTATTCACAGGTTCTGAGAATTCGAATGTGGACAGCTCTGAGGGGCAATTATTCAGCCTACAATGGCATAGATGTATTGATTCATTCAACCTACATTAATTGAGCACCTACTCTGTTCCAGGTGCTGGAGCTATAAAGGTATATGGAGACACACAGCCTGTTGGCAAGGAACACTCTTAGCAATGGAAAGAAGGAATGGAAGGAAGGAAGGAAGGAAAAAAAGAGAGAAAGGGAAGGAAGGATGGGAGGGAGGGAGGGAAGGGAGAGAAAAGAGTGAAGGGAGGAAGGGAGCGATGGGAGGGAAGGGAAGGAAGGGAGGAAGGGATTAAAGAAAGAAAAAGAAAGAGAAAGGTGGGGGAGGGAGGGAAAAAGGAAAGAAGGGAGAGAGAGGAAAGAGAAAGGAAGGAGGAAGAGAGGAAAGGAGGGAGGGAGGAGGAAAGCATTGCCATGGAAATACTTAAAATGCTATGGTAGCATAATAGAAAAATGTGTTCTAATTCCTGCGGGCCTGGAGGCTTCACAGAGGAGGGGACAATTGTGTTAGTTCTTAAAAACTAAGTAGGAGGCACCAGGCAAATAACTAGGAAAAAGCCATTCCTGGAGCGAAGAAACTGCAGAGGGACTAAGATTTGAAACAAAACGGCAATATTCAGAGAAAGGTGAGCCAATTCGGTTTAGTTAGAGGCTCGGGTATTTCCTAGCGAATGGCAGAAGACTGAAGGGCTATGCTAAGAAATTAAAGAGCTTGTGTGTCATGGGGAAGCTGGTGAAGGTTAAGAAGGGTAATGATCAGATCTGATCGATGCTTTCTCAAGTGCAGTCTTGTGGCTGGGGGAGACTGAATGAGTGGAGCCGAAAGGCTGTTACAATCGCCCAGTGAAGGGGTGGTAAATTTCCCTTATATTTCTTCTGGTTTTTACTAATATCTAATAAAAAGTAAGGGAAATAAACTAGATGACTTTAAAGTTCCCTCTTGATCTGTGATTTCATGATTTCTACTCAATTTGTTCCCCCAGTGAGATTAATAATTAAAATACTTTAGCTTCTGGGCCTGGAGGGAAAAAATTACATTTACTCCCAGGAAATGACTTTTAAAAGAAGTTTTTAGATAAGTAGCTACTAAAAATCATTATTAAAAAATTACTCCATCATTTCCCCCAATGAGTCCTAATATGCATTTGGATAGCTTTTATTTCCTTATAAAAATATACTATAAAATTAATGCCATATTCTTTTCACTTAGAAGCAATGAAGCCCTTCAGGCTGCGGACAGAAAGGTCAATGCATGTGTGTGTTTAAAACTTTAATGCCCCCCAGCCCTCTACATGGCTTCAAAGTGCTCCACTGTGTGGGTAAACAGAGTTTATTCAACCAGTCCTCAATGGATAAACATTCAGGTGCTTCCAATCTTTTGCTAAACAATGCGTCCATCAACTTGAACATTTGTTGTTTCATATCTATAGAGACGTTTCTTTAGGGTACGTGCCTGAAAGAAGATTTCTGGGACAAAAGGTAAATGCTTTAGTAATTTTGTTGGATATTGCCAACTTTCCCTCCACAGAGGTGGTGACGATACCAGGCAATGTATGACCAGCAATGTGTGACAATACCAGACTCTCCACAGCCTCATCAACAGTGTTCATGAAACATTTGGATTTTTGCCAATCTGACAGGTCAGAATTGATACTTGCAAGTAATTCAAATCTGCATCTCTCTTACTGTAAGTGGAGTTGGTCATCTTTCATACAGGACCATTAACCTCTTTTTAAAATAAATTTTTAATTGAGATGATTGTGGATTCACATGCAGTTGTAAGAAATAATAGAGAGAGATCCTGGACACCCTTTACCTAGTCCCCCTCCTCATGGCAACATCTTGCCAAATTATAGTAAGATGTCACAACCACACTATCGACATTGATACAGTCAAGATACAGAATAGATCCTGACCTTTCTTTTTATGACATTTTTATGTGAGTTGAATAAGATGGGGAAATTCCATTTACTCTTCCCAGTAATGACAAAAAAAAAAAAAAAACCCTACACCCTGTACAAAATGCATAAGTAACCTACCAGAAGACTCTGAAAGGTGCAGTGAAGAAGCACACTGACTAGGAACATATGAACTGGAGGAACCCAGCTGTGAGCAACTTGAGTTTCTTCCGGCCTCCTTAACATCCCAGCCTGGGTGCCAGAGACATCTATCACTTAATAGAACAGCCACACCCCAGAAATGCCAATAAGGCAGGTTTTTTAAAATCCCCCAAGAAAAATATGCTCTAAGTATAAGGACTTAAAACATGATCTAAGAACTTAAAAAAGAGCAGCCCCTTTTTAAAATATATACATATTTTAAGTTATAGAATACATGTGCAGAACGTGCAGGTTTGTTACATAGGTATACCTGTGCCATGGTGGTTTGCTGCACCTATCAACCTGTCATCTAGGTTTTAAGCCCCGCATGCATTAGGTATTTGTTCTAATGCTCTCCCTTCCTCTCATCCCCCAACCCCAACCCCCAACAGGCCCAAGTGTGTGTTGTTCCCCTCCCTGTGTCCACGTGTTCTCATTGTTCAACTTCCACTGCAGTGTTTAGTTTTCTGTTCCTCTGTTAGTTTGCTGAGAATGGTTTCCAGCTTCATCCTTGTCCCTGCAAAGGACATGAACTCACTCTGTTTTATGGCTGCGTAGTATTCCATGGTATATATGTGCCACATATTCTTTATCCAATCTATCATTGATGGGCACCTGGGTTGCTTCCAAGTCTTTGCTATTGTGAATAGTGAAGAGCATCCCTTTTATCCATACCTGTCTGCTCTCCAGAGGGGCACCAGCAAAGAAGCTATGCCCCTCCTCTGCCCCAACCAGCACTGCTGTGGACAATCTGTTTCCCATCCTCACTCACACCCTCTCTGCGGTAACCAGACGAGGCCCCTCCCTTACACAGCCTAAGGTAGAACTCTGGAAGCTTTCCTTCTTTTATGGGACTTGTCCAAGACTTTTGCCCAATTTTCCATCAGGTTTACAAGTAGGCTGTAAAATTTTAGAGGAAAAGGGGGTTGGCCCTTTTGAGAAGCCCGTGGCAAGCAGCTCCCTTTCTTGGTTATGGGCTGCTTGGAAAAAATTGTATCTAATTTACCCCCATTCCCCCAGCACTAAGCACAATGCTGAGACATAGTGTGTTAATAAATGACAAAAAATTATTGGTGTTAGAGAGAATAAAGACAAGGCTACCCGAGTTGCTAAACAGGCTAAAAGACTGCATAATTACCCTATGCAAAATGACATTCATACCAAGGGCAAGGGAAAAAGAGTATAATAAAAGGGGAATCTAGTGACCATAGTGACCCTGTTCTGCTGAAACAAAAACACTCAACAGGATTTAACGAAGAATTAATAACCATCATGATTGTTCCTGATTCTGACAAAGACGGTGGTGGAAGAGAAGGGAGAAGGAAAAGCAGGCAACAGAGGGGTGGAAAGCGGGGGAGAACTGTGTCAAGAACATCTAATAATCCTTGGAAATTAACTAGATACATTGCTAAAACTACCTCAGATGAAAATTACGCTCCAGAGATAAGTTAACACTTTCTCTTTCATAAGCCAAATTAGGTGTTTTCACAGTCTGCTCTGATGTGCTTTCCATGTCATCTAAAATCACACAAACCTGTGAGGAAAGGGACCCTGATTCCTATTTGCTACATTTCTTCTTATGACTATTACTGACAAATTTCAATTGTACACTTTTGCCAGTTTTACTAATTGTTCACATACATAATCACATATAGGGTAATCACTGACTTCATTTTCTAGTTGAATTAAAGAATGCAGTATCATTCTTTAATCTTTCATCAAAATATTAGGGTCATATAACACTGTATATTTTGTGGGAAGGGCGACTTCACTTTTCACGTTTTTTTAAAAAAACAATAAAAATGATCTTGGCAATGAATTGCTATTTTTTCTCTTACATACTAACCTCTATTAACTGACTTAGAAGATACCTTTTAATTTAAAAAAAATATTGAGTATAAAAGAGCCGGGCTCTCTATTCAGATACATTCATAGGTGTGTCACACATTTTGACAATGGACCTTAATAGTCCTAATGAAGGCACTGATCCTACCTAACACAATCAAGTATGAGGTATATGTTTTCTGTTTTCTTTTTCTTTTTTTTTTTTTCTGAGACAGAGTCTCGCTCTGTCGCCCAGGCTGGAGTGCAGTGGCGCGATCTTGGCTCAATGCAAGCTCCACCTCCCAGGTTCCCGCCATTCTCCTGCCTCAGCCTCCCAAGTAGCTGGGACTACAGGCGCCTGCCACCACGCCCGGCTAATTTTTTGTATTTTTAGTAGAGACAGGGTTTCACCGTGTTACCTAGGATGGTCTCGATCTCCTGATGAGGTATATGTTTTAATAGAACAGTAATTTAGAATGCCGTTTAGTTCTTCCCTAATTAGATGGCAAAGTGTTCCCCTGACAGACTCACTCATTCATTGAGCACTATGCCAGATGCTAGAAGTACAAAAATAAATAAGACACTGCTACTCTCAGATAGTTAGCAGTCTTTGGGAGGAAAGAAAATTTGTTAATCAAACACATGCAACAGTATAAGCCATGCTTTTAATAGAGTTTAGGTACTGTGGGCAGAGGTGAAAGGAGTGAGTGGCAAACTGGTTGGCCAGAGAAGGCTTCCAGAGGAGCTTATTGAGTCAAAGAGATATGTAGGCCAAGGTCGGTGGCTTACACATGTAATCCTAGCACTTTGGGAGGCCGAGGCAGGCAATCACTTGAGCTGAGGAGTTTGAGACCAGCCTGGGCAACATAGTGAAACTCTTTCTCTACAAAAAAAAAAAAAACACAAAAATTAGCTGGGTGCGGTGGCATGTGCCTGTAATCCCAGCTACTTAGGAGGCTGAAGCAGGAGAATCGCTTGAACCCAGGAGGAGGAGGTTGCAGTGAGCCAAGATGGTAGTACTGCACTCCAGCCTGGGCAAGAGAGCCAGATCCACCAGATTCTCTGGTGGATAAGATAGGAAAGATTGTGTACAAAGGCAACGGTTAAGAGGCCAATCGGAGCAGCTCATAGGTAGCTAAGGAATGGAAAGAAGGGAATAGGAGTGAGAGGTGAGATACCCGTCTTGGAGAGGCAAGGAGAATTCAGATCATGAAGAGCCTGGTATGAGAAGCAGAAACACTTGGACCTTATCTGTAAGCGGTGGGAAGCCCCAGAAAGATTTTCAGCAAGGTGGCATTTCAAAAGAGACAATTTTTGTGGCAACATGGAAAATGGAGTCAAAGAAGATATATCCTTGCAGTGAGAAAAGATGGAGTGAGGTAGGTGGATCACTTGAGTCCAGGAGATTGAGTCCAGCTTGGGCAATATGGTGAGACCCTATCTCAAAAAAAAGGGGGGGGGGGGGAAGGTTTGGGCAGCTGTTGAAGAAACAAAAGACCCTGGCAGATTGACGACAGAATTAAAAGGTAATGTTGACTGTGGGGAGGAGAAAAAGGGAGGATGACTCAGATTCATGCCTTGACTTGCTAAGGGGATGGGAATACAGGAAAAGACTAGGTTTTGAAGAGGAATTTGATACATTTACCTAAGGACCTGGTGAATTAAGTTTCTGTGAACAAACAGGTGGGGATGACCAATAAATTGATAATGAGTCAGATGCTAATAATAATTCCAAGCTGGAGATAAGGGCTTGGGAATTTCCTGTATATATCTAGTGGGTCCATGGAGTTAAAGCTCTAGAAGTACAAGAGATTGCCTGCTGCGTTTGACTGATTAAAATTTAACAATATCAAAAATTGAGTTCCTTACCCTTACTACTGACATCTCAAATGCTTGAGAGCCACATGTGGCTAGTGACTACTACATCGGACAGCATGGACGTAAAACATCTTCATCATCACAAAACGTTCTACTGGACACTATTAGAAGTGAGTATTGATAGAAAGAGAGGGCGAGTGGAAGGCAGAGGACCTTCCAAGGAAACTGCAGATATGTGTGAAAAGCCAAACCCAAAAGCCAAGGTTGGAGAGAGAGAGAGCAGGGACTCCGGCACATCGGGGATATTTTACTTCCTCCGGTATGATACTGGGAGAAGCTGAGTTACTAAATGCCGTCCATGAACTACATATTGTAATGTGTGCTTCCCATGCCATCTAAAACCACACAACCCAGTGAGGAAAGGGACCCTGATTCATATCTGCTACATTTCTTCTTATGACTATTACTGACAAATTTTTTTTTTTTTTTTTTTTTTTTTTGAGATGGAGTCTCGCTCTGTCGCCCAGGCTGGAGTGCAGTGGCGCGATCTCCGCTCACTGCAAGCTCCGCCTCCCGGGTTCGCACCATTCTCCTGCCTCAGCCTCCCGAGTAGCTGGGACCACAGGCGCCCGCCACCATGCCCGGATAATATTTCGTATTTTTAGTAGAGACAGGGTTTCACCGTGTTAGCCAGGATGGTCTCCCATCTCCTGAACTCATGATCCGCCCGCCTCGGCCTCCCAAAGTGCTGGGATTACAGGCGTCAGCCACTGTGCCCGGCCGACAAATTTCAATTGCATACTTTGCGCCTGGCCGACGAATTTCAATTGTACACTTTTACCAGTTTTACTAATTGTTCACATACATGATCACATGTAGGGTAATCACTGACTTCATTTTCTATTTGAATTAAAGAATGCAGTATCATTCTTTAAATATAAGCCAAGAATGTGCATGAAAGAAAAGCTTGTTAATCTAAAGCTGAAAAACTGACTTAATATGAGCCAAGTTTTTGTTCCCTGTGTCAGGTACTGACACAGTGGCACTCAGTGCTCTACTACAGTTAGCTTATTTTTAATCATTTCAATTATCCTCGGGTAGAACATCATCCTTGATTGAGAGAACAGGAAACTGAGGACAACAGACGTTTGAAAATGTGTTAATGTTTCACAGATAATGGCAGAGGACCCCTGGATTCAAACTCAGATCAGTCTAAGTTATAAGTAAAAATTCTACACTATTTGCTTATAACCCCCACCTTCCACAGAGCCCACCTTATGCAAAATCCTTAAGCAAATTTTTAAGGTCTATTGCAGAAGAACAATTATCTCAACATCTCCTTCTGAAGTACATGTTTACAGCTGAGAAATACGTGCTGAAGAAAAGCTGCTCCTGCAAAGATGCTCAATTAGTTAAACACACAATCAACGTTTGCAAAGGACAGAAATGAGCCCCTCATTTGATAGCATGTGATTCTTCAGGTATTTCTGCTACATCAGTTTTACACAGAGAGGATGTAAACTCCTTGAGGGTAGGTAATGTCTGATACCTCTCAAGATCCTCCAGAGCACATACTTAAACTGATAAAATTGGGAAGATTGTATTAGCAAGGGCATGCAACCAAAATCTGTTAGCGGAATGTGTTGAGAAAGATGCAAGTTTTATTTTTCACACCATTTTTTTTTTTTCTTTTCATTGTATAGTTGAGTGGCAAATCACTTTTCTGAAGTCGCTTAAATCAAGAGCAATACAGTACATGCTCCTTAAGAACAGACTTCTCTAAATAAAATTTTGGTCCAGAACATACCCAACCACCTTAAATCTTTGTCTAAAGATAGCACAAAAAGTGTGTGTGTGTACAGTGTGTGTATATATACAGAATATCAAGGAGGTATATATGATCATATATACACACACATACACACACACATATATATATGATCATTAAATGGAGTTACTATGTTTTCACCAGAGGGCACATTAGTACCATAGTGGGGCAGACTAAGCTGACTAAATTTCACGGCTTTAAATGATTATGATTTTAATGATTGGTTTTAGTTGTGACATGCAGTGACAATATCCCTATAGATCATATTATACATAGAGTAATTACAACTCATTTCACAAATAGTAAGTTGATAAAACTCATGATCTTACAATCTAGTCTCAAATACAAATCTAGTCCCTAGGTATTTTTGAGATTTGGCTCTTTGCCTTAAAAATCATCGATACCTGAAAAACAAGTAGTAAATTGAGCATAACACACCAGCTTAGTTTATTGAAGTTGTGCAGGAAAAAGAAAATTTATGCTAAAATGAATTCTTAAATATTTATCTTGATATAATAGATTACTAATTGTTGTACTAACGAAAAATACTTAAATACTACTTTTTGAGATAAAAGGAATAAGGTGATCTCCACCTGTATTTAAGCTGTGGTTACCTTATGCTTATATTGCAACCCTATTGTCAACCAAGATATTCATCAATAATTCATTTAAAATTTAGGATAACAAACAAACAAAAATCCCAGGTAACCCAAAAAAGTTCCTGAGAGGAAAATAATTACATCTTCACACAAAGTCTTTAGAACATTATATTTCATAAAAGACAATGATAAAAAAGTACAAACATTTCCATGAGAAGCAAAAAAAGAAGAAAAGTGGGATACAAGAAATTACTAGCATTTATTTCAGTGCATTTATGTAGAAGCCTTTCATCTAAATAAATAAAATAATCTTAAGTACACTTCCTCTTTCTGATAAACAATACTATAACCATTTTAGTTCTCTCAACCGGCATACTTGCAAATACAAGACAATAAATCTACAACAGTATGTATTTGAAAAACACATAAAGAAATATATCAAAGACAAGCAAAGGCCAAATAAAATGACAAAATCTGCTTTCACTTGTAGGAAGCCTCCAGAAAGAGAATATTGTATTGGACATTTTTCCATTTTGTTTTAAAATATCAGTATCTTGGCTGGCAAAAGGGTATATAAGGAAATTTTTAATACATAACTGTATCTACTTAATATTATAAAGTTTTCTTACTGAATAACTTTTCACAAAAACAAAAACTTAAATGTAGATTTAAAAAATACTCATAAAACCCTAGTTTTGGCAAAGAATTAACTATCTCCACTGTGAATTATATATAGTTCCAGCAAATGTGTACTCTTCTCCTTTTCTTCTCTACAGACAGGACCATTAGTCATTACTTATTTCTGTAGTTGAAAAGCACCATGTAATTTTCCCAGTTAGTGCCATAGGGACCTCCTATTAGCCCTAGGTCCACATATACGGGTTTCTTGACTTTGAGACTAGGAAATACAACAGATAAGTTATCAGAAGATGTCTTCATAATTTCAGAAAGATCTCAATTTGCTTGACTTCACTTGTTTAGAAATGAAGTAATAATACTCCTTCCATAGACATACCTAGCATTGCACTGGATATGGAATAGGCAATCAATATATGCTCATTAATAAATCCTCCAAACATCCTATAATTTGCATTTGCAATGTATTTGTTAATCTTTATGTAATAATTAATACAATGAAGATAAACGGGGACAGCTCTGTCACTCTTAAAGAAACATATTAAGTTCACTGTTTATAGGCAAAAATAATTTTAGGTCTACACTAAAAAAGCAAAACAAACAAACAAAAAGCAAACTAGGTGGTTTTCACAGGATGACAAACCATATTTCAAAACTGAAAAAAAGGAAAATGTTTATATCTCACTCCTGAAACAAAAATTAACATCAGACTTAAGAAAATAAGGCAGATACTAGTAGTACTAAGTTTTCTTGAAACTGTAAAATATATATAAAAATGAAAAGATACCGAATGTGGACAGCTCCACATTGATCAACAAATGTTAACATTCTCAATCTCTTTCACTGACTTTAAAAATTATGTAATAGAAACAGAAAATGAACTAATACACAAATGAAGTACAAATATCATAATTTTCAGAAGGTTTGATTTTTCATCGAGTACCATAAAAAAACTGAAATATAAATATTTTGGAAATAGTTCTAAGAAATAAATATGAAAATATTTTGTTTGGTATCATAACAGAGAAGCTATCCATTTTCTCAAAATGTAAGGATTCAATTATTTTATGATTTAGTTTGTGGTCATTTGTGTTATCAATATTGCCATAAAAATGACACTTCAAAATAAAACTCACAATCTGAGATAAATAACCATAGTTCTGTTTTAGGTAAACAATCCTTGAGGCAAATATTATCCAAACGTTTCTCATATATAGATTTCTATTGCTCATCATTGTTGTTGAACATTCACTTTATAGATATTTAATTTTTTGTTTAAAATTTGTGAAAATATCAAGATATTTTAAAGAATCTTTATAATTGCTAATTTTCAAAAAATAATACTGTTTGGCTTTACTGTGGAAAAATTCATCCAAAATTAAGATATGTACTTGATATCAGGTAGTAAGACCTTTTTTCAGAGAACAGTCATATGAAGATAACTGGATAAAGCCCTGACACTCATGCAAACATGTAAGATATTACATATAGAAGACATTATGGCATCAGTGCACCAAATAACTCATCATGTATTTTAAGATAATTCTATTAAATTATGCTTTTAGATACTATATATAGAAGACATTATAATATCAGCACACTGAATAACTGATCATGTATTTTAAGATAATTCTATTAAATTATACTTTTAGAAAGAAAATTTTAGTAATTAACACCAGAGATATAATCTCTTAAAAGTGAAAAAAACAAAATATAGTTTGAATGAAACTAACATTCAAGGGTCCCCTCCAAAAGTGAAATTCTACGTCTGAGAACTAAACTTAAAATTTGTTTTTATCTACTAAGTATTTATCTTCATAAAAATAGAATATTTAATTCTTATCTAATAGTATAATTCATTTGTATATTATAAGTACTATTGGGTTTTCTTCCATAGATCATTCTTTTAAAAAAACTGACTTGATATCTTTTTAAATGAAGATACTTTTTTTTGGCTCTTCTGAACTGGAAATAATAAAAGTGCTGTTCACCGTGAATTTAAAAAAAATACAGAGTATAAACACACAACCTTGGAAACATTTTTTGAGGCACAAAATCCCTGACACACCAGAGGTACATGAAAGACATTTAACATAAAGAGATCCTTTATATCATGTCACATCACAACTTTTAAGATTTTTCTTGGTAATACTCATGCAATATGCATAAACAATATGGTTGTGATTTCTAGCAAAATCAGATGAGATTGCAAGCAAGGAAAAACATAGGTAATCCCGGTAGGAAGAAAAGCTATTTAAGTCCTTTCTTCTTTTCCTTTAAAGCCTAAGAAAGCTATGACTTCTTCCACACAAAAGGCTGAGGTCTAAAGCTCAAAACTAGTATAACAGTTTACTGTATTAGTTGGCTGTCAATTATTGACAGTTCCTTCATTTCACACAAGGGTTAACCTTTGTTTAGTGATGTAAATTTAGTGAGTTTTTTTTCATGCAAATAAAAAATGTCTATAAAAGTCCAATAAAGGTATAACCGATTACATGCAAAACTGCAACACATCTAATTTTTCAACAATTTGCACACATTAATTTATATCACATATATACAAAATATGTTTAAACGGAAATAAAAGCATTCTCTTGAATTAAATTATAGATTTTAGTATAAAAATTTTCTCTTCGGAGGGAGCTCTCTTAACTTCCGATCTTAAGTAGTGGCTTCCCGTTTCTGCGGTGCTCGCCACAGGGGTGTGTCTCAGAGCAGGGAGGACGGGTGAGAGAAGGGTGACTGTATATAGTCCCACTCTGTAAACACTGTGGACTGCTGGCTCTTCTCAGAGAAAAGGGCACTGTGACACAGCCAATCACTGACCTCCACTAAGAGTGCGCTCCAAGTTTATGATCCAGCATTGTGGTCTACCTTGCCACGACAGCCACTTCTTTTAATAGTCTTCGACTGGAGCTAACTCTGGCATGAGGTTTACAGATATGTTTGTATACAACCTATCAACCAGTATTTTTGGCCTATATATTAAATTGTTCAATCCATCGATGTACTGACGCTCCTTGGAATACCTTAGTAATTTATACCTACAGTTTTAGAGGAAAAAACAAAAAAGCAACAAAACATGTTCAAAAAGGAAAACTGATAAGGACTGTGTTCAAGGTCATCTTATAATTAAAGCACTTAATGCCCTTTACAATTTCTGGTTCTTGTGCATAATTTAAGAATCTCTAAACCATTATTCTAAATTAGCAATTTTACTACTCAAAAAATGCCACCTGAAAAAATTATTTTGCACTTTTACAATTAGACATCTTTAATAAATAAAACATTATGCTTTATGTTATGTAAATACTTTTACATAAATAGTTAACCGGGCTCTTTAATGTAAATATGTGTATTTATTAATGTATATATACGTATATCTCTTAAAAACAAGCATCAAAAATGCTTCCTTTTGTAAAGATTCCCTTCAGCAAAAAATACTTCCCTTCCATTATGAAAATTCCCTTCAGCAGCTTTTTTGGGGTTCAATGCATTTTTATTTACCTTTCATTTATTCAACAGCTTTGGAAACCTTGGTATCTGAAGATGACATTCAACTTACCGTCCTAAAAACTGGACTTCACCTCTATGGTGATGAGGAATTGACTTGTATTTTCCTAAGTCTCCCTCTGGTCTGGTTACATTATATCCAGCATAGTGAACTCTACAATGCCATATATGGAAATGAAAATATAGAGAAATAAAATATGAAAATGGGTTATGAGTTCAATTTTAAAACACAAAAGAATGCTCTAATCCAGGGTTCCCCAACCCCTGGGCCACAAACCAGTATAGGTCCATGGCCTGTTAAAAACTGGGCCGCACAGCAGGAGGTGAGCAATCATTACTGCTTGAGCTCCACCTCCTGTCGGATCAGCGAATGGCATTAGATTTTCAGAGGAACACAAACCCTATTGTAAACTGCACATGTGAGGGATCTAGGTTGTATGCTCCTTATGAGAATCTAATGCCTGATGATCTGAGGTGGAATGGTTTCCTCCCGAAACCATCCTCCTGGGTCCTTGGAAAAATTATCTTCCAGGAGACTGGTCCCTGGTGCCAAAAAAGTTGGGGACCGCTGCTCTAATTATATGCTGCCAATAATTTCAGAAAGCAGACTTAATGAAAAAAAAGAGAAATATAAAATAGGGTTTAGAAACCTTAAACATAACCCATCCCAAAGAATCTTCTTGGAATGGATAAGTACTACAATTTACCTAATATAAATAAGATTTATAAAAATTCTATTAGTGAACAATTTGTACCTCAACATACCTGTTCCAAAGGTCATCATCTTCTCCTCCCCATCCCCAGAAGGCATTAGGAAAACCATTGATCTTTCTAAATTGTTCCACTGTCAGCCCACTTACACCACCAAAAAATTCTTTATATGGAAGACTAGAAAAGAAAGACACAGTATTCTAAAAATAAAATCATAATAGTTTCCCATGTGAAATGAAGGTTTCAGTCTTTCGTGTGCTTTGCAAAATATGCCCTTATATTCTATATTGACAATTATGTTAGAAAATGTAAAGTACACCAAGACATAAAACATTTTTATATTCTAGTGAAACAAGTACATGTACATGTGTTATGTTAAATGTAAAGCACTTATGGAAACCTAAATTTAATATTTAGTATACAAATAAGACTCAAAATAAAATCTGTAAGGCTCAAAACCCAGTGCCCCAAAATTGCATATTTTCACAACAAAAGTAAACATGATTAAATATATTTATAATGGTCAATGCATGTCAGATGTTCCTAAACTAGTAACACTTAAAAAATTAACTGAATTATAAATGCATTATTTATTACATAGAGCAGGATAAATATCAATTACAAAAGACAATTCTAGCATTTAATTTTCTAGCTACCTACTTTTATAATGATCTTATCTGTTGGAATTATACTCTCAAAATATTCATGGATATTTACAAATATATTCATTTTCAATGCATTGATATTTACAGAAATAACTATATTTTTATTTGGATTTTATTTTCCTTACCCTTCCCTAACTCATACTCCAAGGAATGTGTCAAACGATGCAATGTTTTTAAACTTTTCTAAACTACATTTTTACTTAGCTAAACTGTGTGTTTAGGTATAGATTGGCTTTCTGACATTTAGGCAGCGTCCCTAGACCTGCAATCCTGAATATATTCCCATGGACTGAAACATGCCCCTGGGGAGCAGATGCCAGAGCAGAGAAAACGTGACCACGCACAGCACCCAAAAATCAAGCTGAGGGAAACCTGGCTGCAACCACAGCAAAGCTGTCTCAGAGGAGGGAGCTTTTTGTTAGACACTCGCCTCACATTCTGAGAAGGACGTGCTGTTTGCCAGCTGGGGTCTTGTGTGGCACACAGACCAGGGAAGACTGGTTCCTTCATGGAAGCCTAGGGTTGTAGGAGAAAGCAGTCTTGCCCTCATCCTAGGTCAAAGGTACTCCAAGATGGTAACAGCAACACTGATCCTAAAGACAACCATACTCTCCTGAGACCTCTCAAGGCTCACACTTGGGAGCTTAGTGTTCTGGTATTACAGTAAGACTAGCTGGGGGTTCCACAGGGCCAATAAGCATTCTTGGCACCGTGTACTTCCCACATCAGATGGATTATTCTTGCCCAGGCTAGTAGTTTAGGAAAAACCTGAGATCGTCAGATAGGGAAACATGAATAAATGTGTCTGTGTGTTTATTGACATGTATAAATCAGCAAGCCTATCAATTCCATTTACTGCTCTAAGTGGAAATAATCAATTGTGCTATACGAATAATGGAAAGTTATTAGGTAAAATGAAGGTATAACAGATAAACTAAAGAAGAGAAAACAAAACCCAACAAGTCAAACTCTTGCAGTGTTTATCTTACACTGTAAAAGTGGGAGAGACACTACACCTGAGGGTCTGAGTTCTCTGGTCAGCAGTAGTGTGGCCATCACTGTGGGGCAGGGATGCTTCACCAGGCTTCATCATCCCACAGCTGAAGTCTATGCACTGCCCAGACCAGGCCTTGATCTACTGCCATTCTCCCAGAGCTACATTCTAATTTCTCTACAAACGTCCAAGATGCCTAACCAATCCAGGGACTAGTCTAGATGGATATGAATACAGCTGACGCTTGAACAACACAGGTTTGAGCTGCACAAGTCCACTGATACACAATTTCTTTTTCAATAAAAGTTACATAGAATGTGCCTCTCCTGCCTCGTTTTCCATCTTCAACTCTTGCACCTTGCCACCCTTGAGACCCCAAGACCAACCCCTCCTCTTCCTTAGCCTACTCCACGTGAGGACGATGAGGATGAAGACCTTCAGGATGATCCACTTCCACTTAATGGACAGTAAATATATTTTCCCTCCCTTATGATTTTCTTAATAACATCTTTTCTCTAGCTTACTTTATGGTAAGAATATGGTATACAATACATATAACATACAAAATATGTGTTACTCAATTGTTTATATTATTGGTAAGGCTTTTGGCTAACAGTAGGCTATTAGTAGTTAAGCTTTTGGGGAGTCAAAAGTTATACTAGATTTTCAACTGCATTCCAGTGGCTGGGGGAGGCGGTCACCACTGTAACCCCTGCATTACTCAAGGGTCAACTGTATTTTATTAGAAATTGATATTTTCAAGTTAACAACAAATTATTTAGACAAGAAATTCATTTAGAATTTAACAATAAATTAATTTAGAATTCTTAGTTTATATGCCCTTTATGTTTTTTTTTGTTTTTTTTGTTTTTTTTTTGTGAAAATCGGCTACCCTGGATGTAATGTGATTCTAGCAAACTGACTGAAATCAAGTTTCCAGAAGTGGTAAGAACCAGATTGTTGCCGGGCACGGTGGCTCATGCCTATAATCCCAGCACTTTGGGAGGCTGAGGCGGGTAGATCACAAGGTCAGGAGATCAAGACTATCTTGGCTAACACAGTGAAACCTCGTCTCTACTAAAAATACAAAAAAATTAGCCAGGCGTGGTGGCAGGCGCCTGTAGTCCCAGCTACTCGGGAAGCTGAGGCAGGAGAATGGCGTGACCCCGGGAGGCAGAGCTTGCAGTGAGCCGAGATCGCACCACTGCACTCCAGCATGGGCGACAAAGCGAGACTCTGTCTCAAAAAAAAAAAAAAAGAAAAAGAGAACCAGATTGTGAACCTTGATGGCGTTCTTCAAGGTAACCCCATATTCAAAGTTCAGATATAGAGGTAATAAAGAAAAAGGTTTTCTAATGATAACAATGACCAGCAAAAAAAAAGGAAGGAGGAGGAGGAGAAGGATGAGGTGGAGAAGGAGAAGCAGGAAGGAAGGAAGGAAGAGGAAGAAGGGGGGAGGGGGAAGAAGGGGAGCGGAAGCGGGGAGGGGGAAGGAGGGGAGCGGGAGTGGGGAGGAGGAAGAAGGGGAGCGGAAGCGGGGAGGGGGAAGGAGGGGAGCGGGAGTGGGGAGGAGGAGTGGGGAGGAGGAAGAGGAAGAAGAAGAAAGAAACAAGCATTCTTTTCCTGCTTGTGTCAGACTTTTTGCTTCTCTGTACTCTAGATTAGCACCAGGCAAAATTGTGACACAGGCAACATCTTCCTGCCCTAAGCAAAAAACAGCTTTATTTTCTCTCTACTCCCATTAGGCCAATGAAAACTGTGATCCTTTCCCCATATTAGACTTGCATTCTTTCGCGTCCTTTTAAGTTACTATCTCAGCTCTGATAACTGTTCACATTTTAAATTATCTCCAATTGGAGAAGGAAAAGATTTGTTTTTTGTTTTTTTTATTATTAAAGGGCAGGTCAAGAATGCACACCTTAGGAAGAAGATAAACAGCAGAAGAGAGGGCTTTGTGGCCCTCCAAACCATCACTGGGGGAGAGCAGGCAGGAGTCAAGATGAGTTATGCACCTACCACACAGCAGGCACAGAGCACATGTGATCTCACAGCAGCTCTATGGATGGAATCTATTATCCCAGTGAACAAGGAATACACCTTCAGAGATGCAAGTGACTAACCTATAAGTCCTGGAACTGTAAGTGTGAGAACCCAAGTTTAAATCTGTGTGTGCTTGACCGCAGAAACCAGCCTCTCTTTCCCACCACACCACATTCAAACCTCTGTGTAAGGAAGCACCCAGGGGAACGAAAAGCCACTCTGTGTCCTGGCTCCCCAGGAGGACACAATGGAGTTAACGATGATATTCTTGGGGTTCTTGAGTTCTCTCAGATTTAGGGACATAACGCTGCTACCATTTCAATGCTATGACTGTGCAATTATATCGTACAATATCAGGAATAGTGCACACTACTTACATATACATGTATTTATCCAGCTTTGCAGCAAAATGACGTGGCATTTCTCCACATCCGTAATAGTTCCGGTCATTTTCAGGTAGATGATCCACATCGTGGAAGATTACACAGTCCCAGACACTGTCTTTCATGGCCTCTTTGAAGCCCACATTGAAAAGCATCGCACGGTTAAAAGGTTGTGTGCCAGTCTTCATGGAGCAGACCGAGAGAAAAAAAATAGAAATGTACTCACACTTCATCATCTGACTTTTTTCTTTTTTTTTTTTTTTTTGGTATTTTTAGTAGAGATGGGGTTTCACCATGTTGGCCAGGCTGGTCTCGAACTACTGACCTCGTGATCCACCCACCTCAGCCTCCCAAGGTGCTGGGATTGCAGGTGTGAGCCACCGCGCCCGGCCCCCATCTGACTTTTTTCTATTATTTTTCAAACTTGTTGCATTATGGTCAAATGATTACAATAATTAGACCCAAATGAAATAGACAAATAATAAATATACTTCAGGATTTTCAAATACACTGTTTAAATTTACTTACTATATTATTTTATAATTTAATAACATAGAAGAAAACAGTATCTAGTCCATTGGTACATCAGCACATTTAAATAATTTGTATTTCTGCTCTACTTCAAATACATCAGGATATAGATTACTTGTGGCGAGAAAAAAAAGTCATTAAAAATAATATAGGTTTTATTTTGTTAGTGGAGCTTTCCATATGCTGTCAAGACTAAGAGAAGAGGAAACTGGAAGTGACTCAACAGTGACCCTTCTCTAAAGTACCAACACCAAGGAGGTCTAACTTTCTATTATTAATGCTTATAATAAATACCAAGAACATTTTAGACAAAAAACAATTGGAACTTACTACACAAAGCCCAACTTCCTTTATTACAACCATTTTCCTTTATTATTACAGAAAATACATTAAAGTACATGGGCAATAAATAGTTTCTATTATTGCTTATGATAAAGATTAAGGGCATTTTTAAGGGACAAAAAATAGAATTTTATTACACAGAACCCAACTCCCTATATTACAACCATTTTCCTTTATTTATCAGTGAACATATATTAAGGTGCACCAGCAATAAAAAACCTTCATTCTGCATATAAAGAAAATTAAAGAGCATTTACCAGTGTTTTAGCAACATTTAAAAAAACCATTTCTAAAATATATTTTTAAAAAAAGGATTACGATAGAAGTAAATGAGACACACATTGTAGTCATCATCAGAGCACTGCCTCAAGAGTGAAAAATTACTAATTTTTAGTCCTAGGCCTTGCACTAACTTGAGGTAATAGAAGTCACTTTATTTTTTACAGCCTCTTTTTTCACCAGTGAAATAAAATAAAAAGAAAAGGGAGTTAAATTATAATGTTATGACTAGTACATCAACATCAGCTTTAACAAACTACTTTTAAGGTTTTAAAAATTGTTTTTATTAAATGTTTTATTAAATGTGGACATAATACTCAAAGGCTTATAAAAGAAATAAGAAGTTCCATATCTAATCCATCTCCATCCAAGAGCAATACATTTCAACTCTTCCCATTTATTCTGGTATTTATCTACATATTTTGAGGAAATGAGAGTTCTGATATTTCTTGCTTCTTTCACTTTAAGACACTGTCTCTTGACTTCTTATCATGGTAGTGGAGGAGTTAAACCACCACACCTCCTGCCCCTACCTCTATTCTCCCAATATAGTTTTATCATAATTTTTGGTTAAATCAAGACTTTACATTATTAGGACTATGTAAATATTTAATATTTCTTCAGTGCTGAGTAAACTGTTTTCTTTTGCAAACTGGGAGTAACTACAGTTTTCTATATAACTATTATATTATTACTTTGTACTAAAGGCCCAAGAAATATGCCCTACACCTATTAATAATTGATGTAATCATTCAAACACATCAAATCATCTATCAATTCTTTCTCCATCTCTCAAGCCCAACTCTCCCTTGCCCTCTCCAGACCATGTGTGAATATCACCTGGGTCGTCTTCATTCCCTAAATCACCCACGCCTTTTCCTTGGCTTTCTCAATTTCCTGAGGCACATTCTTCAAGAGCTTGCTAAGTAAAGACCCATGGAAAATAGACTTTTAGCCAATTAAGGACTGAAAATGCCATTAGTCTACTCTCACATTTGTCATTTTGGCTGGGTAAAAAATTCCAGGAAAAAAAAATTTCCCAGTATTGCTGAGAATGTTCATAGGTTTCTGATTCATAATCATTTGTCATTTTTCCTAGAATTCCCAGTACCCCTCATCCTGTGCCTATGAAAGCCCTGAGATCCTGGCAGGAAGAGACACAAGCAGGTGGACGTCGAGAGGAACACACCAGCGATTAAGTTGCTCCTCTACTTAAGAACCTCCAGAAGGCAGTGGGGGGTTTTAAGCGGAGGAGAGACTTACATTAGGTCAGCATACATTAATATAAAACTACCACCTATCACATACATTTAAATGTGAAATATGAGGTAACAATACCAAAAGTGGTACAAGCTGGCATGGAGAACTGGTCTTCAAGTGTTACCAGACCTTCTTTCGGTTTCTAAAACATCACTTTATCCAGTGTCATCTGAAGGTTTTATGTAGAGGAGTGACTTAATCTACCTAACACAGGATAATCCAAGCCCTCACCCTGCACTTCCTTATTTGCTTCTCTGATTTCCTCCCCAGAATGTTCCTCAGCCGGCTGCTCTGGCAACATCGACCTCTTTGCTCAAACACACCAAGTATTCTCCTGCCTTCTCCAGAGTGCACAGCCTCTACAACAGCATGGCGTGCTCCTTTACATCATTCCAGGATGCTCTGATCTCACCTCCCCAGAGAGGCCTTCCCCAAATGCTCTGCATAAAAGAGCACCACTACCTGCCCTTACCACTCTCTACCCTGAGTGCCATGGAGACACTGCAGAATGATTTACTACTGACTGTCCTTCTGGGCCAGCAAAAGAAGGGGACTTGTCTGGTTTGTTCACTGCCATATCCCTTTTGTTGAATAAATGAAACCGGGCTGCAGGGACCTGATAAAGTGACAGGCCGGCCTTTTCCTTTGGAGACCTTCAAATATCAGATCTGGACTCTTTTTCCTGGAGATAATTCATTTCTCTAGCGAAGACACCATTATGCCCTGCCACAGCTGGAGGGGTGGGGAGATTCACACCTGGCTGTTGGCTTCAAAAGGCCAGACGGGGAAAGGCCTGGGGTCCCTAAGGTCAGCATGCAGATTTACTCAATCCCCCCGGTTTTATGCCCTACCACACAGGTGCGTCAGCACTCTCAGCAGCTTCCTGCTACACTTTTTCCACAGGATAAACTGGAAAAAGTTTCTACAAGATACAACAGAGTAATGACCTGGCAGTACAAGTAAAGATGAGCAACTGGGAATGTGGCTGTTTTGTAGTCAAACTTTTAAACAATCTCCTTACTTTAGTGCAGTGCTTCAGCCTACCTTCTGCACTGAGACAGAGGTGTGTCCAGCAAATTGACTCTAGTCTTGTCACATCACCATCTACAAGCATGTGGGTTTGCACATCCTCTGTTCTGCTAGGCATCAGCACTCCATCTGCTTCCTGACTTAACCGAAACGTGTGAAAATCTCTCACCCACGACTTTCTGTCCTTGAGGTTTAATAACTTTTCAAAAGTTTTTTTCTTTCACTCTCATTTTAGGAGTTTGGAAAGAAGCAGTGAACCCATGTCCATCCTCCGTATTTAACTAGAATTCCTGAGCTGCTCTTCAACTGCTTAGCACTCCCTGGGTACCTGTCTAGCAGAAAAATTACTTTTCTATTTCAAATATGGTGAAGATGTTTCTAGCTCAAAATCTCACTCTATCAAATACACGGTCCTGAATTAATATTGATCAAGCCTGAGATTAAGACTTAAAAGGTTTGAAAATAAAAACGCAGACCTTAGTTGCCTTGCAAAGATTGTTTCATCACATACACCAAATAACTGGTGCTGAATTCTCAGGATAATATGCCTTTAAAAACAGAGACAGGCTGCAGTGACTCATGCCTGTAGTCC
This sequence comes from Pan troglodytes, assembly GCF_028858775.2. Taxonomy (NCBI): domain Eukaryota; kingdom Metazoa; phylum Chordata; class Mammalia; order Primates; family Hominidae; genus Pan; species Pan troglodytes. Next base: position 41,417,346 of record NC_072415.2, read on the forward strand.
CAGCACTTTGGGAGGCCGAGGCGGGTGGATCACAAGGTCAGGAGATCGAGACCATTCTGGCCAACCCTGTCTCTACTAAAAATACAAAAATTAGCTGGGTGTGGTGGCACGTGCCTGTAATCCCAGTTACTCGGGAGGCTGAGGCACGAGAATCACTTGAACCCAGGAGGCAGAGGTTGCAGTGAGCCGAGATCACGCCACTGCACTCCAGCCTGGCGACAGAGCAAGACTCCATCACAAAACAAACAAACAAACAAACAAAAAAAACCAGAGACAGCTCTCTCACCTCTCCACACATTATGGGGAATTGAAGTTTACACAAAGGCAACTAGCACTTTCCTAGATCAGTAAAACTGATCTAGAAATCTACAACTACAGCTCCATGAAAGTAGATAAGAATTTTCACTTGTTAGGTAAAACAAGTCACATTTCACAGTACAGATTGTTACATTAAAAAGTACATAAGGCACAAAACTTAAAGAATGATTTACACACACAGAAGTATGGTATGTTATATTAAATACCAAGCATTTCCACGGAGAAAAAGCAGAGGTAAACAGCTGAGAGTGAGAAACAAAACAAAAAACAAAACAAAACAAAAAGGCAGATTTAGAATAAAGGAACTGGAGAAACTATAACCATTTTAGGAATAAAAATTTGAGTATTTTCCAAAAATGAGCCAGGCATGATGGTGGGTGCCTGTAATTCCAGCTACTCGAGAGGCTGAGGCAGGAGAATCGCTTGAACCTGGGAGGCAGAAGTTGCAGTGAGCTGAGATCGTGCTATTGCATTCCAGCCTGGGCGACAGAGGGAGACTCTGTCTCAAAAAAAATTTTTTTTTGAGTATTTTCTATCAAAAGAGAAAAGTATCTAATAATACAAGCCAGGTAACTTTGTCTATCATTTATACTGTTACTTACCTATTCAAAACTAAGGAAATAAAGCCTAGCAGACTTTTTAGTAGAAACTGACAAGCAGAGTCAATGGAACGCAGAGACCAGAAAAAGACCTGCATACATATGACGTGTATATATTAAGTGATTTTCAACAAAGATGCTAAAGCAATTCAATGGCGAAGACAGTCTTTGCAACAAGTGGTGATGAAACAACTAAACGAAACTTCACTCTTAGCTCATATCATATCTAAAGATTAACTCAATGATTAGCCTAAGTGTAAGAGCTAAAACTATTAAGCTTCTGGAAGAAGAGAAAATCATACAGAACAATTTCTCAAATATAATACAAAAAGCCCAAGCTATAAAAACAAAAATCAATAAATTGGACTTCATCAAAATTTAAAACTTTTCAAAAAACAGTCAAAAGAATAAAAAGGCAAGCCATAAACTATATTTGCAAAACTTATGTCTTACAAAAGACTTGTATTTAAAATACATAAATAATTCTTACAACTCAGTAAAAACAAAGACAACCCAATTAAAATATGAGAAAAATATCTGAACAGAAACTTCACTGTAGAAGGTATGTGGGAAGCAAATAAGTGCATGAAAAGATCATCAACATTAATCATCAGGGAAATAAGATACTACCACAGACCCACTGGCTAAAATTAAAAAGACGAACCATACCAAGTGCTGGCAATGATGTAAAGCAATTGGAAAGGTCAGTATACATTAACAGAAAATTACCATCTATCACATACACTTAAATATGAGGTGACAATACCAAAAGTGATACAAGCTGCCATGGAGAACTGGTCTTTAAGTGTTATCAGATCTTTTTTAGGTTTCCAAAACATCACTCTATCCATGTTTAGAAATAATGTAGAAAATTAAATTCTTTTTTTCAATTTATTTTTATTTTTATTTTTATTTTTTGAGATACAGTCTCGCTCTGCCGCCCAGGCTGAAGCACAGTGGCGCAATCTTGGCTCACTGCAACCTCCATCTCCCGGGTTCAAGCACTTCCCTGCCTCAGCCTCCCAAGTAGCTGGGATTACAGGTGCCCGCCACCATGCCCGGCTAATTTTTGTATTTTTAGTAGAGACGAGGTTTCACCATCTTGGCCAGGCTGGTCTTGAACTCCTGACCATGTGGTCCACCCACGTCAGCCTCCCAAAGTGCTGGGATTACAGGTGTGAGCCACCATGCCAGGCCAAATTCTTTCTTTATATTTACACTTTATAGCCTTTAAACAAAGACTACAAAAAGTAAGTCAAGGTCATTTCAACTCTATTTAAATTAAATATGTTAAAGAATTATGATTTATTCAGCTTTGATAGCATCTGTTCAGAAACAAAACGAATAAGCTTTTTTTGACAATATTTTAAAATTCCATTCTCCACCTGGTTATCTCTTCTAAAAGAATCATAGAATCTCAAATTTGGAAGGGATCTTGGGCATCACATAGTTTAGTCTTCCATGCAGTGTATGCTTTTTTTTTTTTTTTTTTTTGACCTGTCAGTTCACTGGATGCATATTTACGTACCAACTGTAGAGCTGGGTCTATATCCTACAACAAAAACAGTCAAGGTTCCTCTACCAAGAAAGATGACTTTGAAAATGAAAAACTGAAAACAGGACAGAAAATGTTTAATGTATACTACTTTTTGTTTTTAGGTTTACTAACTGGCTGTCATTCAGGTGTCTCTGATTACCTAATAAAGTTAATCCAATATTGATTTTCAGGGATAGCCAGCAACTACTCGACAGTACAAAGAAATCCTCAATCGAGAATTAACTATGCTTTGCTATTGTGTTAAAAAAAGAAAAAAACTTTCCTTCCTTTTCTGTAGTTAAATTCATGGGTCATAAACTGAAATGTTTTTTCAAATTAAACACTGAGAATATAACCGAGGTAACTGTAGGGTGCTTTGGTATAATTTAGAAAAGAACTTTGAGTTGTACCAGTTATGAGTCCAGATGTCTGTACATGAGTCTAAATGCTGCCAAGTAGCCTAAATTAGAAAATAAACAGTTTCTCAATTAAATGAAACTTTACAGAGGTTTTCAAAAATAAACATCATAAGCCTAATGAAAACATAAAAAGTAATAATACTACAAGCCAAAGACACATTTAATCCTGTAAGGTAAATATCAGCTGTACGGTTATTTTAAAAACCATAGATTGACAATCCAATATTTAGAATATCATTAAAATATAACGATGCTGTCATACTAAAGTGAAACATGATTGCTGATTAAGTCATTTGACCAAATTACAATTGTTATAAAAGAAATATATGGGCCCAATCCAAAATGTAATTTCACCCAAGTATAAAACTAAGAATTTGGCCGGGCACAATGGCTCATACCTGTAATCCCAGCACTTTGGGAGGCCGAGTGGGGCGGATCACGAGATCAGGAGATCAAGACCATCCTGGCTAACATGGTGAAACCCTGCCTCTACTAAAAATATAAAAAATTAGCCGGGCGTGGTGATGGGTGCCTGTAGTCCCAGCTACTTGGGAGGCTGAGGCAGGAGAATGGCGTGAACCTGGGAGGCGGAGCTTGCAGTGAGCCGAGATCGTGCCACTGCACTCCAGCCTGGGCAACACAGCAAGACTCCGTCTCAAAAAAACTAAACTAAGAATTAGACTTACCTTATTAATCCTAAATATGTTTAATCTAACCATATCTAAGAGTTTAGATTCTAGTATACTTAGTGACCACTATGAAAAGTATTCTCACCTGTTCAATGACATAAAAGGCAAATTCCAGCCGCTGTTTCTGGAGCATTGGAATCAGATGTAAGAAAAAAATTGGAAGATGTTCATGGCGATTACGGAAAGGAATGAGAACTGCCACCTTTAAAACAAAATAGTCATGTATGTAAATAAATATATCTAGCACATCCTAGAGGTAAGGATAAAAATCAATCCTTGAAAACTTCTGATGGTTTTAAAGCCACGCCCTTATGAATTTTCTCATCAGAGATACAACAGGAAGCAAACACGGAAAAAGCCCTTCCTGCATGCTGCTATGGTCTTATAAAGCTGAGAGGTAGAAGGGGCTCTGAAGGGTTTTCTAAAGATTGTGGTCTTTAACCTATGAACATCATGAGAAATTGAGAGTGATAAATCAGATGTGGTGACTGCAAAGACTACTTTGGTGGCGATATGGAGGGCAGACTGGAGAAGACCAAAAATTGACTCAGGGAGCTAGTTAGGCAATTAGTACAGTCGTTGAGAAAACAGGTAATGGTAGCTTAAACTAAGAGGAGGATAAAGGAGAAAAGAAGTACATGGGTTTTCAACACATCTAAGAGGTAAGCTAGCAGGGTTTGGCTATCATTTGGGCATGAAAAGTAAGGGAGGGGAATGTATCATAAGAGTAACGTCTCGGTTTTAGAGTAGATCCTAAATAATAACTTTCTGGATTTTGAATTGAATTTAAAAGACATTTCACTTGAATATCTATTATCTTACACATGGTTTCTCTGTCCTAGAGATATTTTCAGAAATATAATAGAAACCAAAATCTTCACACTCCAGCCACAGCATACAAAAAACCTCAATCATACATGATATTGTCCCAAAATACACATGAAGTTTGATAATTAATATATTTTTCATTTAGTCAAAATGCAGAATTAAGTTTTTGATACATTTTAAAATTTATTTCAGTGGTAGGATAATATTCAGTTTAAAATGAAACTGGTAACAAACCATAACAAGAAAAGATGATGTAAGCAGCACAGACATTTGTCCTTTATCAACCAGAGAAATTTGTTCTCATACAAAAAGTAAAAGAAAAAACATGTATATGGAAATGAAAATAGTTTCTTAGTACGTTAATCTTTCTTCTAATATGAAATAAAAAATCTAATGGAACTCTCAAACCCAACACTTAAAAACACCATTTATATAAAATGTTTTAGTGTAATACAAGAATAAATGGATGATCATCAATCATCACTAATTCAAATCCTCTATTTCTTGGATCCAAACTTTGTCATGTAATCTAGATCTCCTTACAATTTAGATTTTGCCCTTGAAAAACCTAAAGTGTTTTCAAAATTACTTTTCTCAGCAACTTCCTAGCTGAGCTAGCTTTATTATTATTGTGAATTTTCTAATAAAATTGAAATTAAAGCAAGTTTTCTACAGATCATAAATTCCAAAATCATTAGATTTTCAAAAAAACACAACAGTGAAAGTATATCTAACCAAAATACCTCTGTGTTACTCTATAATCTGGATTTTTTAAATATACAATCTAAACTGGTTGTAACAGAATATTGTGAAAGAATATTAAATCCATGATTTACTAAAATTTTACCTATACCAAACAAAGTTTATTAATAAATGAATAAATGCAAATAATTGAGAATACTTAAGTTTTGCACCTAATCCTTTTAAAATCAGGACATATTAGATATCATCAAACGAAAATAATATTTAACCATGTATTTTACGTTACCAGGATCATAGATGGCAGAAATTTTTAAATTATTCAAACAGTTTCATTTATAAAGAGAACAAAAAATGATTTAGTAAAATTGAAGATGTCTAAACTATGAACTCCACCATTCATTTTCCCTTAATGCTGATGGGATAGCAAAAACAAGAGACAATGGCTGCCATGAGGCTGATGTTTTCATGATAATAATTAATCACGGCATATCTATCTGGCAAATGGTAGGAACTAAAGAGGTCTGGTGCCCCTGCCAGCCCAACTTTGGGTCCCATTCCTTTTTGGTTTCCCCATAACGTCTCTCTTGGCTCAGAAGCCTGAGGACCATGAGGCTACCCCAGCAATACCGACCCAACACCCAAGACCTCCTTCCTGCCCCTGCACAATGGCTGCCAACTGTACTGGAACTATATACTGAGGGGGACTTACTGCTGGGCTTCAGCGCCAATGGCTGGCATATTCAAGGAATTCCCGAATCAAAACAACTGCCAAACCAGCTCAGGGGTTTACTTTTAGGATGGGAAAGTGCTATGAAAAGCAAAAGGAGCACAAGAGGTTAGATGGTGAGTACATATCCCACCACTGACCTTACCTAAAGCATATCCATGTGATAACATGTAGCTTAATAAGTCAAGCCTGCCCTTCTTGATTTTGAATTTGGCCACGAGTTGGCCACCTATGACATAATGTCAATGAGCTGTAAAAGCAGTTAAGGCCAATTACAGATATTTGAGGGAAGAAATTATTAAATGGCTGCAGAGTCCCGATTAAAGACAGTGCATATTAATTAAAGACAATTAGACTGAGTGATGAGCTGAACATATAAGGATAAATAAAAGGTAAAGTTCTAGCTCCTAATACAATAATCTCTTCAATGAAGTATTTAAATATCAAGTGTTTTTTCTTTTAATCTCATAAGGAAACTGAGACGGTAATAAAAGAAATTACCAGTGTCTTGGCAAATTCAAATAAGCTAACCTAATGTGCTAACAGCAAATAGATGTCCAAATTTTAATGAGAGGGTTATTAAATATTGTGAATATGTGATAAACCTAAGGCAAAGCTTTTATTAAAATAAAGCTAAACAATATCTTAAAAGTTCATCTGGCACATCAGTTCTTGTGTTTGTGGAAGAATGTCCTCCATAGTTTACAATTTTTTTGTCTAGAAAAGATCTCAGTGTTCTGTGATCATTTATTTTAAGGCTTAATAGCCTGTTTCAGGACATTCTTCTATGTGCCCTAATTTGCTGTTTGAGCCACTCTCTTGCTGATACACCTCCAGTGGAGACCGAGAATATCTGGTCATTATCTTCTGATAAAACAACACTTCATCCTCCTGAATCTCTCCTCACCACCTCTTGATCAAGCAAAATTATTCCATTCAGTTTGCTCCTACTTTAAAACCACAAATCTTGCTGAACATATGCACCATTTTTTCCCTTGCTTATTTTCTCCTATATACACCATGAGGAGATCATCAAGAAAAATGTGTATCACATCAATTTCTCCCACCAAGTTTCTGTCCTGCTTTCAAATTTTCAGCACACCACCAGCTACAGTGTCCCTAAATGACATGGCTTTAGGCTTGGTAACCTTAAGGTGAATCTAGTTATCTGCCACTGAGTAAGCAGAAGCTAGTAAGCCCTCATTCTCCTTCAGTGTTTTTAGTTTCATCTTCCTATTCCTCCTCATTTCCAGTACCTCCAGGAGCAGTTCTCAAACTGGAGGCACTTGGTTAAAAATGCAAGTTCTTGTTCCTTCCCACCAATAGAATCAGAATGTTTGAGGACTGAGTTCAAGAATCTGCATTTTTTTTCTTTTAGAGATGGAGTCTCATTCTATAGCCCAGGCTGGAGTACAGTGGTGTGATCACACCTCACTGCAGCCTCAAACTCCTGGGCTCAAGTGATCCTTCTGCCACAGTCTTTCAAAGCACTGGGATTACGGGTTTGAACTACTACACCTGGCCAAGAATCAGCATTTTCACCATATGCCTCAAGTAGTTCTGAAACAGGGAGGCCAAGACTCATCTTTGAGGTACATTGGACTATAAATGAAACTCCAGGCCTCTGGGTAGACAAGAAGATCAAGCAGCTGCCTGGTTCTTTAAGCCTGGAAGTTATAGACCAAAGTTGTTCATCAAGCCCTCCATCTGAAATCTGAATGGAAAGTCAATGTCACAGGTAAACACTTCACTTTTAATGACCTGCATAGCATTCTCATGTTCTTCTTTAGATACAAGCTTGCCCCAGAAGGTGTCCAACCTGCGCAGATCTTCTACTTAAACCTGCAGCATTCAGGAATACCTAGGAATTGCTGAAATTACTAGTGGTTTTTTGTTTGTTTGTGTTGCCCAGTCTGGAGCGCAGTGGGCACGATCTTGGCTCACTGCAACCTCTGCCTCCCAGGTTCAAGCAATTCTCCTGCCTCAGCCTCCCAAGTAGCTGGGATTACAAGCCTGCACCACCACGCCCGGCTAATTTTTTGTATTTTTAGTAGAAACGGGGTCTCAACAGGTTGGCCAGCCAAAATTACTAGTTTTGAAAGATCTCAGTTCTAATAAATTTGCCATCAACTAACTGCATTGGTATTTTTCTCATTTAAAAAAGGGGCCTCAAATATTAAGAATCAAGTTGATGACAGATGTTTAACATAAATCTAGTTATTTCTTATTTCCCTCTCTCTCCACTGTTCCAATATGAGAATGGAACATTATCAGTAAGCAGGCAGGGACGGGTAGGGGGAGCAACCATTTAACTAAATATTTAGTGAGATGATAGTTATATAATATTTATACGAGTACAGCTCACTTCTGAATCATCTCCAAAATTCCTTTCATACCTGTAGTTGTGTAATTCTGAACTAGAGACTATATTCTGAGAAGGATTTGCTAAAAGTTGAAATAAAAGCAGCATTATCATATAGTTCCTAAATAAAATAATTTATTTTGAGACAGCTTGCCCCCTCACCCAGGCTAGAGCACAGTGGTGCGATCTCGGCTCACTGCAGCCTCCACATCCCAGGTTCAAGCAAATCTCACGCCTCAGCCTCCGGAGTAGCTGGGATTACAGGCATGTTCCACCATGCCTGGCTAATTTTTGTATTTTTAGTAGGGATGAGGTTTCACCATGTTGGCCAGGCTGGTCTCAAACTCCTGGCCTCAAGTGATCTGCCCACCTCAGCCTCCCAAAGTGCTGGGATTACAGGTATGAACCTTAGATCCCTGAATTAGTTTGTTCCCAGGAACTCTTTTCCATACTGTTACCTACTGAATCATATGTAGTTTATAGTCAGTCTACTAATATCTTTAAGTAGGAAATACTCATGTGATACACCTGTCTCCTGGAAAATGAGAAGAAAACAAACAAAAAATTTAAAATCCATCTGGTATAGATCACTGGAAACAGGAGAAGAATACTTCATTTTTCCTATCCTAAACTGTTCTACTAGTATGCTACCCAGAGCACACCTGAGGGGTGTGCTATATTCTGTACAAACAACTATCTGAGCATCAACCTCCATGCTATCCCACAGCCTCGGTGACTGAGTGTGCTTCTTTTTCTATTAGCATTCAATATACACACTCAGCACCCAAGTGTTAAAAATAATTTATGTGCCCAGGCTATTTTTAAAAGGTGGAATGTATGTAAATTGGGCCGCATTTCATATAGCTACAAATGTGAGGAAAATCAATCAAGAAATATGAAGAGATTCATTTGTTAAGTGAATCTGATCTGGGAAATAGTGTAAGGTAATTATAAAATTAAATGTTTTGCTAAAATTGGTACTGGAATCCATTTAAGCAGCTTCACAACTTGTTCAAGGCAATAAGAAAGCTGACCATTTATTGAATCATTTGTAACAAGACCAAAAAGGCTTTTATTTGCCTTATAGAGTCAATTCAACAAAACTGTGTTTAGTGCTTACCTTACACAAGACAATGTGCTCTGTGTTGGGAATACAGATACAAATAATACACATCTTCAAACACGAAGAGTTCATGGTAGATGAAGTCAGAGGGTCTTTTTCATGAGTTTAACAGCATATGATTTTCCTTCCTACTAGTGGTTTTTTTTGGGGGGGGGGGAGGTGAAAATACAAATATTCCAGAAGTATACTAATGTTTTAAAAGATAAAACTGAAACTGTTTCCAGATCAAGGTTATATCACAATCCTTTAGGAAATAACACTTGATTTATCAGTTGTAGTTTTCACTGGAATTACATAAATGTTATTTCTTACTCAAACGTAGTAACATTGGATGAATATGCACTTCTTAACCAATTTCACAGCTTTGAGGGCAAGTCTGGTTTAAATTATGGCTTTCAATTTTTTTAAAGCAGCAGAGGCAAACCCACCCCCTTACAGTTTTTCAAACAAAACACTGAATAGAATTCTGACATATCAAAAAGACTGAAAGCTTGGGCTGTGCCTTCTGAAGCCAAGAAGAGCCCAAAGTCCAACTTTTCAAGTCCCACAGTGATCTCTGAGCAGCCTCTTTATAATCTTGGATTCTGAGAAACAGAGCTTGAAGACCCCAATGTCAGAACAAACTGAAAATCGGGATATTAATATCCTCCCAGTGAGTTCTCACAATTCAGAAACTGGTGAGGCTATGCTTGCAGGTGTCAGTAATCATTAGGGACAGCTGCAGGAGGCAGGGAACTCACAGCCTCTCTTCCAAACAGAACAGAACAACAAAAAAATCTATTTTCCAAGCCAAACTCAAGTCACGTATTTATTACCAGGAACTCAAAGAGAATGAACCGAGCATCTATTTTGTATCTACACAGGTGCATTTACAGTCTTCACACATAACACTTAAATCACATTTGAATTATAAATAGTAAACATTAAAGACAAAACTTTTGATGTTTTAAATTTATCAAGACTTAAAGACATTTGTCTCTGTATTTTGAATCAAGCACATTCTTTCCTCAAATGCTTAGTAACAATCAAATTGCTTATGAAAAGAATTTACCTCACCTTCCATCTGGGTTTACAGTCTTTTGGCCTCCAATGACCCCCTGGCTCAATATCTAAATCCTTGGAGAAGAGTTGATGAATTTCATCAAAACTGACTTCGCTTACATTGACATTGAGGAATCCTCCTAGAAATTAAAAATGTAAAGAATTGTTTTAATATTTTTTGCCTCAAAGATCTAGTAGAACAAATAATAATCAGCAGGGTGATGGCATATCTTAGTTGCCAGGACAATACAGTTTACTCCTGTTACCACCACAAAATTATGAATAGCGCTCCCTTTCACTTTTAGTTTCAATGATAATACATATGGTCACCCTACTATGTTTGGTAAATCGGCCAAAGAAAATCAAATTCTTTTTAAAAACCTTTTTGCTTTTGGGTAATATATTGAATAATTTAGTATTATTTGGAAAATGTCTGCATGTCATTATAACTTAACACTGCAATTTAACAACTATTCAAATATTTTAATACCATTTTTAATTTTAACATTTTCAACACAGGGGACACAATGGCACAGTACTTAACAATGAAATAAGCAGTCAGATTGGCTGGGAACTGATTCCTAGCTTCTGTCTATTGGGAAAATGATTTAACCTCTCCGTGCCTCAGCCTCCTCCCCTGTAAAAAGGACAGTGATGTCTGCCTCCCAAGGTGGTTGTATCCATTCCAAGAAAGGGCATCTGTGTGAAGGATCACATGCCGTGTCAGGCATTAGGTACAACCAACAAATGTTAGCTACTATTACTGTTACCTACTGACATTTCTTAAGAGAGGGAATTTGCAAACACAATTCAAAGCACTGATTCTGAGCACTTACCATATACTAGGCCCCTTGGCATACAAAACTGAAAAACCACTTCTGAGGTATTCCTGGTCTAACAGGCACTCGTTCTCCAAATTAACAAATATATGACGTTACTGGAGGTGTTCTTACTAGTAGCTTTTCTAATGTATACCATTGAAACAGGAATGAATCTTGAATGGAAAACCACTTCCGTTAACCCCAAAAGAGAACTAAGAATCAGGAAGCCTCTTTATCTCCCCCTGAATTAAAATAGCTGCATGATCACTAACATCCCTTCAAAGCAATGCTATCTTCAATGACTTCACTGTTAGAACAGGATGTAAAAGGCTATTGAAACTACAGATCATCTTTTAGCAGTTTTAATGTCATCCGTTAACTTCCAAATAGGTACAAATTGCTCTGGAGCGCCCTCCAGCCAAATTCTTCTCTCTGACCTCATCTCATAAAATACAAACCAACAAATGTTGAGGTTTCCCATTTCGAGTCTTCTGAGTTTCATGTGGCCACAATTTCACATAAAAACACTCAGTTCCTCTCTAGAGAGTCTCTCTGCTCCTGCTATTCTATATTTTAGGAGTTTTCACAATGGCCTCTCTTCCTGTCCCCACTTCATCCTAACCAGGCAGAGCTGTCAGTAGCCTCCACGTAGGCATGCTAGAGTATTTTACATCGAAATACCTGCTTCCCAGAATAAGTGAGAAAAAGAATTGCAATCTTCTAATGCCTGCCTGTTCTACTGACAACATAAGCAGTCTTTTATAACCAAACACTCAGCCTTCAGCGTGACAAGATACACAAACTAGCTAATCTTAGAAAGGTCACATTCATCTAAAAGAAAGAGAAACCTATGAACTTGCAGAGAAAGAGTAAGTAAAATGTAAGATTGATCAGTAAACATAAGTACAGACTATCATGACTCAGCTGACAAAGAACAGAATCTAACATTGTAATCAAATAAAATTTACACAAATAAATCTGATACATTTAATAGTATGCATGATTGCTAAAATGATAGTAATTAGGCTAAATAATAAGCAGTTCATATAAGTAACTGAAGCTGGTATTCTTTCTGCACTGTTAAACCACATTTTTTGTCTTTTTTCCAGCTTTATTGCTTCAACAGCTGTAATCATCATTATTGTCAGCAGTTTTCTCCAGCATCATTTGCAGTTTAATTTCCATCTCCAACGCATATGTGCTGGCAAGAGACAGGCTTTATTTCTTTCCCTCAATAGAGAGGGCTTCCTCTGTCCATCACTAACCCCATGCCTGAGGTATTCTAAGTTCACACTCCTCGGGGTTGTGCGCCTCCCCCACCCCATCCACACCCCTCACAGAGTCCATCAGGAGCTTTCCTATGTGCTTGTTGCCCTTTGCTCCGAAATCCTAGTAATTTGCTCATTGAAGGCTAAAGATTGACCTGGTGGCATGCTACCCATGATAAGAGCAACATCGCTATACTGGGGAGTGTAGGGGACAGGCCTCCCAGGACAGGTATTGCCACCACTGAGAACAGCGAAAGTGTGATCAAAGAGAGAGGAAGAACAAACATTCATCATTGTGGGGAGTGGTATTAGGGAGAAGATCCTGTACACAGGAAGGGAAAGGAAAAGGGCATGTTATAAAAAGAGTGGCCGGGAAGAAGTATGCTGCAGATAAACTAATGATGGTGTGGTTTCCAAACCGTCCTTGGGAAGGACCTCTCTCAGGGATCCTGTGGTTGGAGGAGGGAGGACTCAGGCTCCCCCAACACAGCCACTTTCATCTCTTTCGCGTACTCTTTTGTCCCCTTTAGGTTTCACTCAAGAAAGCCTTCCACTGCTTTAAAAACAAAACAAAAGGCATCGGAAAACCACCTGCTATGAATGAAGCTAGAGAGGGAATGTCCTTCTTGTAAAGAAGGACGCCATCAACTGGGCCAGTCCCCTTTATTTCACTCGCTGAGATTGCAAGGGCAACTGAAGAGATCCACTGAACTCCATGGAGAGCCAATCTTCACTCTCCTCTGTGGTGAATCTGAGATTGGTTGTTGTTGTTCTTAATCCCAGATGTAACAGTATAAATCTGAGATTTTTAACTGGCACAAGTGGTTTCTTTCCCAGTTAGAGATTTAAAGATCAGAAAATAAATATGTTGACTGAAATCCATTTACCCAGCAGTGTAATCACAATCAGCAAATGTAAATAATATAATTTACCAAATACTGAATTTCACTATTTTGAAGGTGGCACTGGGGTTAGAAAGGAAAGAGCAGGAGAACTGAGTGTCTGAAGAGTGGAGGGGCTGCCAAGTACCTAGAGGGTCAAGGTGAAGGACAGGGAACTCAAGTCAGCTGGAAGCTACCTTCCAGTCGTGTGTGCCAAACTGCTTCTGTCATGTGTGAGGGTAACTCAGTTGCACCATTGGTTATGTAGGACATTTACTATAATTTCCTAACGCTGAATTTGCAAGATATGCAGCAATGCTGCCCATCTGGGAAAGCCAGGCATGCATGGGCCCAAACAACAGGCTTATTGTGCTGTGGGTGATAATGTATCACATGACATGATTTAGGATTTTATTTTTTCTATTAAAATATAATTCTTAAAATAACAAATATTCAAAACCTATGAAATACCTACATTTATATTTTTCTAACATTTCAAGTAAAATTTAAGGCATATAATCTCCAGAGAGTTGTTTGCTCTATAAATCAATAGTTTTAAATAACTATTTCATTTTGCTTGGAGCCTATATCTATTTTTTGGTATCTAAAACCTAATTCTGGATATGTTGGCTTTTGTCTGTTTTACCCTCAGGGTTTTAAATGTTCACAGCTCAAAGAGCTGATGACAGTGTCAGAGAAAGACCTGAATTTCCCCTAGAAATGTCCCTTAGGGTAAATTCCTCTCCAAAGCTAGAAAAGCATTTTTATGATAAGATGGGACATTCCCTCCCACAGCCTCTGTGCTGCCTCCTAAGCACAGCTCTGAGGCTGAACAGTTATGAGTCATCCAGCCATTGGTCACCTCCTGTCCTTTCTGAAGCCAACACTAGACACTGCCTATTTCAAATGCTTTACTTAAGCTTCTCGACTTCTAAAATTTTACAACCTCTGCTTAACAAACGATTTCTTACTCAAGTTTTCTTGAAGCAACCAAACCTGAGCATTCTAAACATAAGACAGAGCATTAGTCACACATCCCCACTGCCAAGGGCAATGCCTGGACACAGAATGAATGAATGAATGAATGAATGAGTAGGAAGATTCCTGTCTCATCCCTGCTTCCACCTACCTGCATTTCTACTCCCTGGCTCCATCAGGTGCTAAAATATTTCTTTAAGACATTTATGCAAAACTGTGCATCCAACAAAGGCCTAATATCCAGAATCTATAAGGAATTTAAACAATTCAACAAGAAAAAACAACCCCATTAAAAAATGAGCAAAAGATACTAACTTCTTAAAAGGAAACATTCAAGTAGCCAACAAACATAAAAAAAATGCTCCAAATTACTAATCATCAGAGAAATGCATATTAAAACCACGATAAGACAGCATCAAATACCAATAGGAAAAGCCACTATTGAAAAGTGAAAAAACAACAGATGCTGGCGAGGCTTGGGAAGAAAAGGAGATGCTTATACACTGTTGGTGAGAATGTAAGTTAGTTCAGCCACTGTGGAAAGCAGTTTGGAGATTTCTCAAAAAACATAAAACAGAACTACCATTTGATCCAGCAATCCTATTACTGTGTAAATATCCAAAAGAAAATAAATCATTCTACCAAAAAGGCACATGCACTATTATGTTCATTGCCGCAATATTCACAATAGTGAATTCACAGTGACACCCAGCTCTGTGTCCAGACCCTGAATCACAGTCACCTAGAAATGACTGGCTTTCAACTCTGACACTGCACCCTCTCATTAAAGCCTCTTTCTCCTTCACCTTCTCCCACTCCCCTCCCACGAAGTCCCTCTTCAATTCCATGAAGACTTGAAGTCCTCTCTGCTATATCCACACTGGCCTCCGAATAAAGTGGTTTGCTAATTTTGATGTGTGCCTAAGAATTACCAGCTGTGCTTGTTTAAAATGCAGCTGACTGGCCACACTGTCAAAGTTTCTGTGTCAGTTGAAGCTCATGGGTCACGTTTATGGCCACTGGCTTTAACTGAACACATTTCAACGGCTTGAACTACCCACCATTGAGTCCTGCCTTTCAAAGGAAAAAGCTCGAACCCACTCTCCAAACCCCTCTAGCAGGTAGGAGTGGTCATATGACCAAATGCACCCAAAGTGGTGGCAAAAGCTTCTAGCTTTACAGGAACCAAGAAGTGGCACTTCTGGTCTCCAGACCTGAGCAATGCTGGTAGGAGGTTTAAGCCCTGACAAGTGGCAGCAGGAGATGCTTCAAAGCGGTCTGAGCCTTGTTCTGGCTGCTCAATTTCTCAACCTAATTCTCTAGCCACCCAGGTTGTCTCTGGGCTCTCTAATATATTTTCATGAATTCTTTTTTCTCTTAAATCAGATAAAGTATATTCTGTGGTTTGCAACCAAGAACCCTGACTTTTGCAGTCTAGGGTTTAGCTCAGAGGCTGCATTTTTAACAGGTATCCCAGCTGCATTTTTTTTGAGACGGAGTCTTGCTCTGTCACCCAGGCTGGAATGCAGTAGCGCCATCTCGGCTCACTACAAGCTCTGCCTCCCGGGTTCACGCCATTCTCCTGCCTCAGCCCCGAGTAGCTGGGACTACAGGCGCCTGCCACCATACCCGGCTAATTTTTTGTATTTTTAGTAGAGACGGGGTTTCACCGTGTTAGACAGGATGGTCTCAATCTCCTGAGCTTGTGATCCACCCACCTCGGCCTCCCAAAGTGCTGGGATTACAGGCGTGAGCCACCGCGCCCAGCCCCCCAGCTGCCTTTTTAACAAGTGTAGGTCATCTGAATCACACTTAAGAGAAATGCAGCTCTATGACCTTCACCCGATCACAGCACCTACACACTGACAAACACCTTATCTACCACCCCCTCAACCTGCCACACCTGAGCTACAGGTCCCATCCTTGCAGCGACAATTATCCATGCTCCAATTCTTTACCTAATAAACAGCACTAAAGAAAGCACGTAAGCATATAGATTAATCCCATCATTTGGGTGGCAATACCTAACATATTGCCTCAAGCATAGTAAGTTTTCAGCAAAAACAAGTGTCACTTTTTTTTGTATTGTGACTCCACCAGGGTGGGGTGGGGGGCTCTCTAGGATAATCTGTTAGTCACCTTTTAATTTATGATTAGTTGACTTCACTTTTCATTCCCTATGACAACTTTTTAAATACTTACTCCTCCCTTTCAAGCTGCTCAATCCTTCCTGGCCATCCCCTCAGGGACACACGGCCTCCTGCTTTACTAGGAAAACAGACACAGCAGGCACGAGCACCCTACCTCTCCACCTCATCTCCAAATAAACCGCGGGCTTCCTCAGGGGAGGAGGCATTCCTGAGGCTTTCCATGCTCACTCTTCAACCTGAGGCATTGTCTCCATTCACTTTCTAACCTGGCTCTATGGAGACCTCCCTTGTGCTTCTCCCTCATCTTTCCCAGTTCTCTTCTCTTCATCTTTTTCTTTTTTTGAGATGGAGTCTCCCTCTGTTTCCCAGGCTGAAGTGCAGTGGCGTGATCTCAGCTCACTGCCAGCTCCACCTCCTGGGTTCACGCCATTCTCCTGCCTCAGCCTCCCCAGTAGCTGGGGTTACAGGCGCCCGCCACCACGCCCAGCTAATTTTTTGTATTTTTGGTAGAGACGGGGTTTCACTGTGTTAGCCAGGATGGTCTCAATCTCCTGACCTCGTTATCTGCCCGCCTCGGCCTCTCAAAGTGCTGGGATTACAGGCGTGAGCCACGGCGCCCGGCCTCTTCTCTCCATCCTTTCTTTCCATGATGCCTGCAACATGCTCAAGTCCATCTCTTCCTAAAGAGCTCTTCCCTTACCTCCACCTCCTCCAGATCCTTTACCCCAATCTCCTTCCCTTTGCCGCCAAACTTCTCTCATTTCACCTACAGTCTACATACACATCTGACTCACTTCTCAAGAGTCTACTTTGCTTCTTTCCCAATCATTTTACTGAAATCGTGCTTGCTGTGTTCTCCATTCGTTTTCTGCACCAAATTCAGTGGCCCTTTCACAGTTCCTCACTCTCCCTGCTGTCTGGAGGTGTGTGACAAGACACAGCAGTCTCTCTCTGGGATGTGTTCCTCCCTGGCCCCCCAGACACCACCCTCTGGCTTCTCTAGGTTCCTGTCTCCCCTTCTTCTGTTAACTGCCACTCACCTCCCAAGTACGGATTTTTCTCAGGGACCCACTCTCGGCCTTCTTCCCATCTCACTTCCTCTAATGTTCAGTCCAGATCTCTTACGAAAGGCAGACCCCAAGTTAACCCTCTTGAACTTCAAACAAAACAGCCCAAACGGAACCCACTAACTTCCCCATCCTCCAAATGCGACGGTTACTCTGTATCACACTTCAGTTCATGGTCACCAAGTCAGAAACCTGGAAATTAACCCTCACCCCTCAACTGGTCGCCACATCTGGCCAATGGCACCCTGTAGGTTCTTTTTTGTGCCTTCTCCTCTCTCCAACGCCACAGCCTTGGCACTTGCCCTTGTTGTTGCCCGTCGGCTTCCTGCAGCAAGCTCCTCATTTGGTCTCCTGCTGATCCCAGTATTTCTCCATTCTCACCCATTGTTCAGCTTCTCATCTGAATAATCTTCCTAAAATACAATCCTAGTCCATCATTCACCTGCCTAAAGCCTTCGATGGTTCTCCATTTCCCTAAAGCAGTGGTGTTTTTTGTTTATTTTTGCTTTACTTTTTTTTTTTTTTTTTTTTTTGCCCCTAGACCCTTTGAAAATCATGCACTGTCACCTGAGAGAAATGCATACAGGCTCATAAATCAACTGTCTGCATGTAAGCTCACAGGCTCTTCTCCCTCTGAAGCTCACCTCATGGATGCCTAGGAATGATGGAACCCACGAGGCCCTCAGATTCCTCAGTCCTTTACACAAGACCCTTGTAGCCAGCTTCATTTCCCATACACGCCACTTAACACACCCTCTCTGGGCAGAGCCGACCACTCTCCAGTCCGGGAATACACAGAGCCTCCCTTGTGGTGATGCTGTTCTCTCCCAGCTATCTTGCAAGACCCAGTTCTGATGACACCTCTCTCTGACATCGTCCTTTCCCTTCCAGAATAAACTGCTGTCTCCCTTTTGTCACATTCATAACCTTTTTTCTTTTCTTTTTCTTTCTTTTTTTTTTTTTTGAGACAAAGTCTCGCTCTGTTGCCTGGGCTGGAGTGCAGTGGTGCGATCTCGGCTCACTGCAACCTCCGCCTCCAAGGTTCAAGCGATACTCCACCTCAGCCTCCCAAGTAGCTGGGACTACAGGCACGCACCACTGCACTTGGCTAATTTTTGTGTGTGTTTTTTTGGTAGAGACAGGTTTCACCATGTTGGCCAGGCTGGTCTTGAACTCCTGACCTCAAGTAACCCACCTGCCTCAGCCTCCCAAACTGCTAGGAAACAGGCATGAGCCACCACGCCCAGCCTCATAACCTTTTCATAGCATGCCTTTCTCCAAGTGTGTTACCTGCTCCGAGCTGCCACACACATGACCATGTTCAGTCTTGTCTCTCCCGTGCCTGCTTCTATGAACAACACAGGGACCGCTGCACAGCGGCTGTTCATCAATGACTTGTTGACTCTAAAATGGCTCCCATCTCATTTTTTTTTTTTACAATAAACATATGCATGACAGTTTGTTACATTAGCATTATTTGAGCTTTGCTGACGTTTGTTTGCTTATCTTTTCCTTCTTTGCTGATTTTCATTTGAATTATTTAAATCCATCTCAAGAAGTCCTTGGAGCTTTTGTTATATTCATAAGGTTAGCAACTATAGAAACTATCAGGGTTAAACCATAAAGGGAACTATTCCACAAATAGTAAGAACAGAATATATAAAGGTCACTGCAAACGTATTCTATTTGAATAAGAATTAAAAGATAGGAAAACTAAAGGTAAGTCTATTTTCAGTCTAATGCAGAGTATGCAATTGACATTTTCCATTTCTACCTCACCCATAAAAATTAAAATCAAAACATCCACACTAAGCACTTATTAATTTTTAGCCTTAGACAAGGTGAAACTTCTATTTTACTTTGTTAGCACAAAGAATCTTACATAAATGCAATAAAGCTGAATGTGGATTTGCCCTTTGGAAAATCTATAAATACTAACAAACAAGAAAGAAGTATTCACTCATACTCTTCATATAAAATATACACATTAAAATAGGCTTTATAGTGTAATTGGCCACTATTGAATATGAAACACTGCTGAAATGTATGAAACACATTTTATCTGTATTCTAGTTTGAAAAATTCACTTTATCTTTACAGAAATCCAGTGCCAGTGTTTCCATTGCTATACTAAGTAAAAATCAAAGAAGTTTACAACAGAATAATCAAATACACCAGTGTTAAGCCTTAACTTCACTTTTAGTGACTATAAGTAAATATTACTTGTACTTGAATGGTTTTCATCTAAGTAGATCTAATTCTTACACAAATCCCTTCTAATTATTATTTGGGAAAGAATCATATTCAATTATTTTGTGTAACTATTATAAGATTTTATACTTCTGTATTTTATTGCATTGTTCTCTATTATCAATGAAAACTATCTTTTTAAGTAAAAAAATGTAAGGATACATAGCTAATAATAAAACTTCTAAACTCCACACATTTCTCCTAGGTGTCTCATTTCCTTGACCATTGTAAAGTCTGGCTCTATTATTCAAAGAAGGAGGGAGAAGGAAAGGGAGAATCAAATTAATACCTATCAAACTTTAAGCACTGTGTGCTTCATTCTATCCTTACCACACTCTGCAGATGGTACTGGAATCCCAGGTTTTACAGGTAGGTAAACTAAGCCTCCACTTTGCGGAGGTCACAGGACAAGTGAAGTGCTCTGTCGGGCAGCTCGTGCAAGGCTCTCTTGGCAGAAGCCTCGTTATGTTGGCTGTACCCATGGCTCCTTTCTAAAGCCTTATCTGTATGTGGCTGTATTTTCTACCAAATCACCTTGCCACCATGGCCACCACGGCCACCACTAATTGGGCACAAAATTGGGACAGGACCCAAAGTTGGCAGCCCATGAGAGGGACTGCTGTGAAAAGATGGCTGGCCACACCAGTGTGATCCTCTCTTATAAAAGAATGCAAGGATCCCAGGGAAGCAGAGAGAAGGGGCAGTAGTGCTGAGACCCCTCCCCACCCCCAGTGAAAAGGCAGTGCACAGCAGCCACGCACGACGCAATCTCTCAGGCACCACAACAGAGATGGTACAATGGGCTGTGGGGCGGGAGGAGAGGAGTACCAGAATGAGGAAGTGGCAGACAGATGCTTTGAAATAGAGTTTAATTAGTACTCATAAAGCACTAATTAAAGAAAATGGCAACTAAACCAAGAACAGAAAGATTTCCTGAAACTATAAACCTTGAATATGAAAATTATGAAGATGAAATTATTGTAATCAATATTTCAACAGAACATTACCCAGTGGTTTCAGTATTACACAGACAAAAGTATTCATTTTTAGGAAAACAAGGCTGCAATAACAAAGTAATGACAACCACAAAAATCACTGAGTTCCATTCTTTATTATGGTACAGCAAAGAGACAGCAAGATTAGAATCACCTGAGAATTTTTTTTTTTTCTTAAATACCAGGGACCAGGCCCACTACTCTAGATCAGTGGGTCTCAATACGTGGCCCAAGGCTCAGCGGCAACAGCATCACCTTCCGGGATTTGTTAGAAATGCAGATTCTCAGGCCCGCTCCAAACCTGCTGAGTCTGAAACTCTTGAGAGCTGGACCAGCAATGGGGCTTGACAAGATGATCTGGGTGATTCTGATGTACCCCCAAGACTGAAAGCCATGGCCTTAGATGATACTAGAAGGTCAATCTTTCTATTATTGATATATAATATCTATCCACAATAAACTAAAACAAATCCTACAAATATGATAGGCAAAGGCTAATTTCCTCAATTAAAAAAGCTCGTGTCAAGAATAAAAAACACAGATACAAAATACCTCAGAATATGGATAAATAAGCAATTCAAAAAGATGTTTATTTAAATCTTTATATCAAATCCAAGATACAAACCTATATGTACAAAGTATGCTTAAAAATCATGGGGCAGGGGTAGAAGATACACACAAAAAAAAGCTAAAATAATAGCCGTGTGGCTTCTGAGTGTTGACAGTACAGTATAGTGTTTTTTTTAAAATAATGATAATGTATTATCTTCATAATTTAAAAAATATATATTTAAAGTACAGTAGCTTTATCACTACCACATATTACACACAAAGGTTAAAAACAAAATAGTAAAATCATTAGAAGGAAATAAAGGTATTTATCTGTATGGCCTCTGGGTAAGAAAAGGTTTAAGACCAAAAAAAAGCAAAACACCTAAGTAAAGTTATTAAAAAATTTGAAAAGGTCATAATTTTAAACTTCCATAAAATAAAAGACAAAATAAAACAAGAAGCCTGGGAATGTGAAAAGATACTTACAAAACACATAGCAGACAACAGGCCACTGCCAGAATATAAAGAATTTCTACAGATCAATACCAACACACAATAACCAACCAGGAACTGATAAAGCCCATGATGCAGCAAGTCACAGGAGAGAAAATTTAAAAACACAAACATCGGAAAACTTACTCAAACCCACCAGGAATGAGGGAAGTGAAAATTGAAACAACGAGAAACCATTTGTTAATCTTTCAGATTAGCAAGAATTTAAAAGTCCATCAATATCAAAGTGGTACATTCATGCTTTGCTGTTAGGGATATAAATTGGTATAGCTGCTTTTGAGAGCAATTGACAAAATCTGGAAAACTTGAGCCAACCTACCCAGCAATTCCACCACTAGCCATCAACCCTCAAGTACACATGCATATACGCACAGGAAAACTCACACTCTGTTGTTCTTTATACATTATATATATATATATATATATATATATATATATATTTTGCTATTTTGTGATAGCAAAAATGTTGAAACCACCTAAATGTTCATCAGTGGGGAAACAGGTAAATGAGATGTGATACATTTATACAAAGACGTACCACACAGTAATAGTTAAGGGAAAAAAATTAGATCTATATGTAACAACATGGGTAGTTCTCAAAAAAGTATGTAAAAAAGCAAGTTACAAGAATGAAATGTACTTTATAGACCAATTTACATAATTTCTCCTTTGAAACAATATCTATTTTCTATACAGACATCTATCTATGTAAAAAACAATTTTCATAACTGGAAAGAATACTCAGCAAACTCTCAGTAGAGGTGAGGTTACTTCTGAGGAAGGAATGGGGAGCCAGCACTGGGGATGGTGGTCAAAAAGGACTGGCTTAATCAGGAACATTATAACATATTCAAAAGGAGACTACACATTAATTGCTCTCTTAAGCACTGTTTTAAAAGAACTTGGACATAGGTAAGCCGAAGTATTAGTTTTTAAAACTGGTTGGGAACAATATGGGTATTTGTCATTTTCCCCCTTTGTATTTTTCTTCAGCTTTTCAATCATCCCCCTTCAAAAAGCACTTTGCCAAAAAATAAATAAATAAATAAAAGTTCAAATAACATGCTGCATAATATAAACATTTGCACCCAGGTGCACATGACCTGCTCCTGCTGCACTCAAATCATGTGGTTTTTATGACTGTATTGTAACACAAGTAAACAGTTAAGTCAAAATTAGATGACGACTTACGCATATAAGGCAGCTTTTCTGGACAGGGGAGGTATGGTGAGTATGTGAAGTTTTCCGGGAGATACGTTGTTGTTTGAACAAGATAATCACTTGAATTATTGCCTTCGGGATAATCTTGGAAAGAGAGAAAAGAGTTACAAAAAAAAAAAAAGGCCTTTTGCTTTCTCCCTGGAATGAAATACGTCACTATCACTGGGAGAAAACTACAATATACAATCTACAGAAGTACTTAAAATCAATTATCTTTAAGGAACTAGAGAACAGCAAACTGCTGTGGGGAACAGACCTCTCAGCATGATTTCCCAAGAGACATCTAGAGAGCGGCACACCCTTATCCTTGCACACAGACGTAGCAGTCCCATTTGCAACCATGTGAGAACACCTGCTCCCGTCCCTCCCCTGGCTGAGCCCGATCTAAAGGGAGTGTGAAAGTACACCAGGGAATCCCCTCCACTATGGCACAGCCAGGGGTGTTCCAAACCGCTGCGTGCTGCTACTAGCATCCACAGAGCAGAGGGGTGGGAGTAATGTTTTCTTACCACCTCACACTGTAGAAACTGAGATTTACCCACTCAACTTACTTTTGTAATACAGCTCATTCTAAACCTTTAAGTTAGTCATTCCCAGCTTGTGGGCTGCAGCCCCGGGGGAGCCCTGGAGCTATTATTACATTAGGTCCATTATCTTTAGAGTCAGCAAATTAAACTGCATACAGGGCACCAAAGTCAAATGCCTGAGTTCAAATCCTTGCTCTAACACACTGTAGCTGTGTGATACAGGGCAGGACACGATGTAGCTTGCCATCTATGCCTACTTCATACTGTCATTTTTAAACTTCAATAAGACAAAATGTGTAAGGTGCTGAGAACAATCCCTGGCCCATAGAAATAGCTAATAACTGTAGCTATGAGCGATTAGAGATGAGCACCTGACCCATGAGACAGTCACAGGCTCAGGATTTTTGAATGTGGAACCAGAGAGATCACATTTCAGTCCCTTTCTGGAGCAAAGTTCTGAGACGCAAATCTAGACACACAGGTTTCCTGCTATGTAGGGAAGCTGGCCTAAGAGAATGACATCAACATGCAATGAGTGAAACGAGAGATGGAAACAGCTCATTAAACTACCGTCTGTCTCCTGGATCACAAACGATATACTACAGAAAGTGAAACTCTAGCAGACACTTTAGGAAAATGTGAAGATATTCTTTGAATCTTGAGTAATCTGCTCCAATGAGAGACAATGTAGAAGCTAAACCCTCTGACCATAGGGAAATGACAGAATCCTGCGAATTAGATAGGAAGTATGTGAGAGGAGCCAAAGAAAACTAAGCACCTCCCTTGCACACCTTTACCTAACATGAATATTCAGTCATTGTCACAATGGAGTTGGTGGGGATGCTGCCTAGGAGTCAGGACAGTACTTCAGGGCAGAGACTCACGCCACCTGCAAGGCTGCTGAATGAAAGAGGCCCTGCCACGGCTGCTAAGCAGAGGGTGTTGGGACGGGCAAAGGTTCCAGGCTGGGTATCAAGGAAGAAACAGAAGCCACAAGAGAAGGTCCAATTCCAAAGAAGTGCACGGAAACCCCAGTTACAAATTTCACAGGGCATCAGTAAGGTGTTAAGGTAAATGCATTCCCAGAAAACCCCAACATAGTAGAGACCAATGATGGTACAACTGCTAAGGCCTATCCTACCAGAAGTGGGAAAGCCCCAATGAGACAATCCTCCCCACTCTCCCTGGGCGAGTGCTGGAAAGCGTCTGACAAGGAAAATCTTCCAAATAACAAGGGGAGGAGAAATTCAGTGAACATTAATTGTTTTGTATGCCCAGTGACACCCCAAGACCACAGACAGTACACTGGTAGCCCACGCTCAATGTATTACCCATGTGTCTAAAAGATTTAAAGATACCAAGCAAAAGCAAGTGCAAGGAAGTCCAATAAAGTTCTGATTCTTTTCCTTTTTTTTTTTTTTTTTTGAGACAGGATCTTGCTGTGTCACATAGGCTGGAGTGCAGTGGCATGATAATAGCTCACTGCAGCATTGACTTCCTGGGCTCAAGTGATCCTCCTAGCTCAGCCTCCCAACTATTAATAGCTGGAACTACAATCATGCACCACCACACCCAGCTAATTTTGTATTTTTTGTAGAGACAGGGTCTTGCCAGGCTGGTCTCCAACTCCTCAGCTCAAGCAATCCTCCCACCTCAACCTCCCAAAGTGTTGGGATTACAGGCGTGAGCCACCATGCCTGGCCTGATTCTTTACTTAAGATGTTTTAAATATATATATCTACATATATACCAAAATTCTTGTTTTTTTGTTTTTGTTTTTGTTTTTAAAAAAAGGGCTTCTCTCTCTATGAGGACTCCTACTTTGCTAGTGGTAGCAGCAAGTGCAATAAGCATGAATTGGGTTTCTGTCACTCCCACCAAAACTGCTTAAGATTACTATTGTTATGAGTTTTGTGACAGTGTCTAGTCAAGTTCTTGATTTATACCTTAGAGTTACTTATTTATCTTCAATATTCCTGGAAAGGAAGATAAGGCATTCTTATTTGAGGGAGACAGTAACAGTAAGAAAAGAAAAAAAAAAAAGAATTCTTAAAAATAAGTTTGCCAAAATTTAAAAAATCAAATCAAAGCATTGTAGTAAAAAGTCAGAGCAATCTCCCAGAAAGATAGAAAGGAAAGAAAAAGAATTGAAAAACGAGAGAGAAATAATACATAATAGGAGTTCCAAAAAGAAAGGAAAATAACAGGAAGACAAATTATCAAAGAAATAATATAAAAATATTTTGGAGAAATGAAGGGTAAGATATTCCATACTGATAGTACTGCTCCCAGCAAGAGAAGAAAAACAAAGCTCCAAGATGCTCTTTGTAAAATTTAAAAATACAAAAAGATCCCAAAAGTCTCCAGAAAAAACTGGTCCATGAACAGTAACTGCCATCAGGATGGTCAACAGACTTCTCAAAAGCAGCACTGGAAGAGAGAAGACAATGGCATGGGAATTTTGGAAACCCCCCCTTAGCGTGGTCAACTCATGTGCCTAAGGGAAAATCAGCGATAGATTAAGAAGGCTCTGCAAATTGGGGGGAAAAAGAGTTAACAAGTAACATCAACAAAAATAAACAGATCTACAAAACCAACAATTACAACTAGACTCAAGAAAACAAACCATTATCTACATTCTCTTAACAACATCAACAATACCCATTTGAATTTAAATTGTGACATAATCATATTGGGGATAAGGATAGGAAAAATTGGGGTGAGACTATAATACTAAATGTCTTTCTTCCATAACAGTAGTTTAAATTGATAAATCAAGAGACAGCAGGATAGAAACATAAAGATAAATACAGAATAAATGGTTAGTTCTCTGAGGATTGGGACTCAGGGAGGAGTGAGCTAGGAGACTGTTATTACATTATACCCTTTTCTACTTTTAAAATGTAAAAAGTTCTACTTAAAATAAAAATGCAAGAATATGAATAAATGAGCAGTTAAAACAATAAATATTGAATGGCAAGTTCTTCATTAATTAGCTAGTGTGCGCTCTTGCTCTCTCACACACACACACACACACACAGAGCTCATATTATAGCTCTTGTTGCACATACCACCAGAAAAAAAGATGGGCTAGCTATATAGAGATGATAATTTTTCTGAATCTCTTCAATTTTTATTAAGGACATACTATACACTACACATTCACAGGAATGAGACAATAAATAAGGTTGTCCTTGGATGTACAACCATGATATAACAATATTTTAAAATACAAAAGAAAAAAAAGTAAGTTTGTCCCTGGGGGTCATCTGCCTTGAGATGTTACAAGGCTCATTTTCTTATAATCCTGAGGCAGAAAAATATCTACATTTTCATTCAATCCTTTTGTTAATGTCATGCATTAACTTTAAATAAGAGTATTTCCTTACTCTGCATAATTTATTAATTTTATCATTAATGCTTGGGCTCCTTCTCTTAGCCACATGCTATGATTCTCTGAACCCACATCCAACTCACAGAAGTGCTCGGCTCTCTAGACATTTCTGCAAAACAAACTATTAACTCCTTCTGGGGAGTCAGATGGCAACAGGAGGGCCAGAGAGAATTGTTCTACTTTTTATTTTAGTGCTAGAATGACTGAATCACAAAAGTAAACATTCCATCACTTTTATCAGTTTTTAAAGAACCACATTTAAGTGCCTTCAAGTTACGCAATATCATTATATTCACTTCATTGAATACAAAGTTTTAGAGCTAAACATGTGCTATTCTTGGCCACCTCCTAAGGAGCTCAACTCACTGCCAGACTTAGAGAAACACCTCCACACTCCTTCAGTACTCTGTCCAGTGGTATTTGTGTCTTCCCAATGTATTATGTGTATATAGTCTATCCGCCACCCCGGCCATTATTCTGAATATCTCTTTTAATTGAAATCAAATTATCTTTGATTTCTAGCACCTAATAAAAGTACCTACAACATAGTAGGAACATACTATAAATAAACACCTCACAAATGATAATACAGCCAATAATGATTTAAGCTTTTGGAGATTTTACTGTAATAAACCCACAAAATTGGCTGGGCGTAGTGGCTCACGCCTGTAATCCCAGCACTTTGGGAGGCCGAGGCGGGCGGATCACGAGGTCAGGAGATCGAGACCATCCTAGCTAACACGGTGAAACCCCGTTTCTACTAAAAATAGAAAAAATTAGCCGGGCGTGGTGGCGGGCGCCTGTAGTCCCAGCTACTCGGGAGGCTGCGGCAGGAGAATGGCGTGAACCCAGGAGGCGGAGCTTGCAGTGAGCTGAGATCGGGCCACTGCACTCCAGCCTGGGCGAAAGAGCAAGACTCCGTCTCAAAAAAAAAAAAAACCCCACAAAATCATTATTCCTACAAAAGTTGTTAGGTGAGCAATGTCCATCATGTATAACCACTGCTTTCAAAGTCAGGAAGCATTTTAAAAGGTTATGCATGACAGATGCATTTGGGAACCACCACAACTGCTATAAAAGGTAGACATTATTTCATCTAATGAATGGATAAAAATAAAATGAGCTCTGGGCCCCCTGCTTTCTTCCTCCCTTCCAGAAACACAACCAAAGAAAAGGCAAACAAACAATGAAAACTGCCAGATGGATCCCCTACTAATTCTCACTGGACCTTATCACATAAAGGAAAAGGAGAACAGCACCAAAGAAAACCTTTTAATGGCTTTATTTTCCTGCGAAACAGCAGCTTAAAACAGGTGTTAGAAACCGATGAGAGTCCTAGTCTGTTTCCCACTAACCTGTCTTGTCAGTCTGGCAGTGTCTGGGGGCCTCAATTCATGTACCCATCAAATGAGGAGGCATGCTGGGTTATTTCCAACAAACCTATCCACTCTAACATTGCATGGCCCTTATCTGCTTCAGTAATTAGATGAATTCACTGAATACATCTTGTTTTCATAATTTGACTGGCTCTGTGGGCTACATGGCACCATCTGATTATGAGAGTACATAATTTATTTACAAAAATAGTATACATCTATTTATATTTGATGCCACAGAAAGTCAGGTACAGGATTAAAAATCCCTTTTGGAAATCAAATGTGCTTATAACTATCACAATCTATTTATCATTTAGTGTTAAATTGTAAATGAGCCACTGCATATTAATCAATTCTCCTCTAGAGCTCAGTTAGCTTTTTGTACACCTCATAGGCCATTATCTTCTTTCTTGGATATTATATCTATAGAAGTCTATGTAGAAATAACCAGTTGCATTATAAATAACTTCATGTTTCCATCTCTCCCAGAGGCCTAGAGATCCTCATATTAAAGAAGACTGTTTTTCTTAATATTGTGTCTCCAATATCTGATTAAATATACTAACTATAATAATTATTTGTAAATGTTGGCTAAATGAACATGGCAGAGCCTCATTGCTGACTCAAACTCCATTCTTCCCTTTCCCCGTAGGTAACAGAATGCCAGTTTCACTAGAGTTCCAGCATACTCTGGTCAAGACTATATTTCCCAGTGTTATCGCATGTGGCCATGCAATTAAGTTCTAGCCAATTAAATGTACGAAGAAACACTGTGTGGGACCTCTGAGAAGGCTCCAGAAAAGAGATACCTTATTTGTTCTTCTTTGTTCTCGCTTTCCTCCTTCCTACTGACCCAAGTTCAAACACCAAGATGGCACCCAAGCAGCCATCTTAGACTATGAGTTAACCATGGAGCCACATGACAGATGGCAGAAAATGAAAAGTGTGTGATGACTTACTTTAAGGAGCCTCCAAAACAGCCACAGATATCCAACTTGCAGAGTTCTTTCACATGAGAACAGAAAGCCTCATGTGTTTAAACCACCACAGGCAGGTCTCTGTTACATCCAAACCTAATCCCTAATGTATACAATGACTGTTTCCTGAGAACAGTTTTACCATTAGTAAAGGAACCCTATGAAAAGTTTTCAAAGTTTCATAAAAGTAAGCAAACTTTAATCAAAGTATGCATTGGTTCTTTGGTCTTTATTGAAACTATGACTTGGTGAGAGGAGGAAAGGATTTTCCTTTTTTTTTAGTTGCAGGATACTATGGGGAAAGATTGTCTTGCCCATGTAATCATTCCTCCTAATCAAGCTCAACATCCACACATATACCTTATTCATACCCCCGGGAAAACAAGCTGATATGCACAAATTTTTAGCACTCACACAAATACACCAATTTAAAGATGGCTATTTCCTTTCAGTTGAACAAACTTTCAGTGAACATTTTTACAATCAACTTATTCAACCAGCACAAATCCTACAGAAGCTTTTAAAATGTTTAAACTTCTAAAATTGACCTACTATTCAGAAGACTCATTCATGCTAAAGAATAGTTAATGAGACTTTTACTGTAGAATTAAAACATCAACTATGTTGAGACAGTTCTTCTAAAAAAATTCCTTCAAGGTTAAAAAATTAAAATAAAACAAGAGTGTTTTGATTTGTGGCATCGTAAACATATTAGGCAAATGACTAGAATGGATTTTATAGAAGCACATGTGATATTAAATTGAGATCAATATGTCACAGTCTTGAATTTTTAGAAGGGTCTAAAACTATCACCCACCTTGACATACATTTAAGAAAGAACATCTACAGCTGAAAGACAGACTTTCTCTTAGTAGAATGTGTAGGTTTACAGTGACACAAGGAAGAATTACTAACACAAATTAAATCTTTATTTTTAACTGTTCAAAGTGAGACCATAAAGGGTACAACAACTGACAACCCCACTGAATCCTTTAAAGTAACACCTAACAATACCCTGGCAGACACTGTGGCAACCCTGCCATAAAAGAGCATTCACATTCTTCCACAACAGTGAAATCTATTTACATCAATTCTACCATCATTAAATTATCGGTTCAGCCTATTAGATTTTAACCTCCCGGGATTCTAATGGAGCTTCTACTTCCAGGTAACATTTTAAAGACAAGAGTAGGCCGGGCGCAGTGGCTCATGCCTGAAATCCCAGCACTTTGGGAGGCTGCAGCGGCCGTATCACGAGGTCAGGAGATTGAGACCATCTTGGCTAACATGGTGAAACCCCGTCTCTACCAAAAATAAAAAAAAAATTAGCCAGGCGTGGTGATGGGCGCCTGTAATCCCAGCTACTTGGGAGACTGAGGCGTGAGAATGGTGTGAACCCGGTAGATGGAGCTTGCGGTGAGCCAAGATCGCGCCACTGCACTCCAGCCTGGGCAACAGAGTGAAACTCTGTCTAAAAAAATAAATAAGTAAAATAAAAAGACAGGAGTAGCTACCAATTTCCAATTTTATAAAATTTCTCCTTTAGCTCCTTAAAAAGGCCATAACACTGTTAACAATCTTCTATAATTAAAAACAACTATTTTCTAGACCTAGCTGGAAGAACAACTTAGGAACTAGAATGAACATAAAGAGGGATGGTAGTATGGCTTACTAAGATGAATAAATTATTCTCTGGTTAATCTCTCTTAAATACAACATATGAATTGAAAAAGTAGAAGTTGCTTTCTATATTTTGTTTGCAAGAATTAACTTAAGTGTCTGTACAAAACCTCATCGCTTTTGTGACCACACGTTCATACATCCTAAAATAGGTAACAGTCTTGATTTGCACAGTAAAATAATCTACCAGGACGCTTAGGGGAAGATACCTTCTTCATCTTTAACAGGAAGTTACCTGAAGGCAAAACAGACTGTAAAAGATTTGGTTTACTGCTTTGTAACTACAAGGGGTTAAGCAGGAAGTAGTCTTACCTGTACCGTTGAGCGTACTGTTTTTATTTGTGTACAGCCTGATCATATGACCTATTGTTTTCACATTTTCTCTCAACATTATACCTCGAGCTTGTACCATAAAGAGATACGTGTTGGCTATAAAAGAAAAATAGAGAAAGAATGTCATAACTCAGTAAGCTTTTTTTATTTAATAAAATAATATTCAGAATTGGGGAAGTGCCCAATAAACATAAACTGACTCAATCAGCACGTCCAAACGCAAAACAGAAATATAAAATATTGCCTACTATAAAAACTGACAAAAACAAACTGATTTTTTAAGAACAATAAAAACAAAAAAAAGTTGAAATATCCACCTATCAAATAGAATGAAACTAACTGAACAAACTAAAATATCATAATGAACCCCCACATCTGTGATTTTCTACTATAAAATACACTTAGAAATTTCAAAAAGGCATTTTATTACAGATGCTCAATCCTACAGTTACAAAATTCAGTTTCTCTAATTATATATTAATTTCCTCCTACCAAAAACTTCACAAAAGCTAGGATTCCTTATAAATCCCATAATATCTAGTAGGAATAAAGATCTTGCAATGGTCCTGAAAATTCTTGATGTGTTTGCGGGGAGGGGTGATCTAGGATCAGTATCTGTTTGGGTCATTTCTAAGAGTTAATTAAACTTTTACACTCCCTTTCAATCACAAATCTTTCTACCAGGATGGTAAAAGCAAATAAAATCAAAATCAATGTGTATTTTTAAAGCAGCTCAATTTAATTATTCACAATAAGTGCTTCAAAAATAGGCCCCAAATTTCTTCTGCTGGGAGAAACTGGTAAATTGACAAAGCTTTATCGCAAAAATCCCTAACTTTTGAGATGTCCAGACTCCCCAGAGGCATAGAACTAAGTCAGAAACTCCTTTCCTGGTCCCAATTCTGTTAGTGCTGTGCATAACTTTGCACAGCTCCTTGGATCTCAGTTCCCTCGTTTTCACAAGGCAGGTGTGCAAGTAGTGCATTCTTCTTTAAAGTCTCTAAACACAAAGCTAAAAAATCATAAACTCCATTCAGATGAGAGGCAGAGGCTCACTATCATGGCAAAAACCAAGAAACTGCAAGCCTCAGTTAATGACTCAATTTTAAGATAAGCTGTCTCTGAATACAGTAATGACACTCTCCAAAGATGAATGCTGAATGAAAAAAATTAGGAATGCTGACTAATTTTCTAAGTGCTGCTCCAGTTTCTCAAGATGGAATAGAGGGATGAGAGAAATTTAATGTTTACTACCTTCTTTCCCACTTTTTATGTAAATGTGAACTTGCTCAAAGTACACATGAAGAGAGCATAAATTAAACTACTAGAAAAGCAGAGTAAAATAAAACTTTTCTTTCACCTCCAGAAAAAAGAGACAAACAGAAATCCAGGTTTCACGTAAGCTTTACAGATACCTTTTTTAAAAGCATGTCTACAGGCTTTCTAGAAAGTAGTCTTATAATTAGATTTAACTTGCCTACACCTGAATTTACTATACTAGTTTACAAATACAACACATTTTGACTACATTTTTGTACTTAAGTGGACTTTAAAAGAATGAAGACTCACGCCTGTAATTCCTGGGAGGCCGAGGTGGTTGGATCATGAGGTCAACAGATCGAGACCATCCTGGCCAACATGGTGAAACCCCATCTCTACTAAAAATACAAAAAAATCAGCTGGACGTGGTGGCGCGAGCCTGTAACCCCAGCTACTCAGGAGGCTGAGGCAGGAGAATGGCTTGAACCCCAGAGACAGAGGTTGCAGTGAGCCGAGACTGCGCCACTGCACTCCAGCCTGGGCGACGGAGCAAGACTCCATCTCAAAAAAAAAAAAAAAAGAATGAAGAACACAGTCATAAAAAAGAACAAAATCATATGCTTTGCAACAACATGGATGCAGCTGCAGGCCATTATCCTAGCGAATTAACACAGGCACAGAAAACCAAATACTGCATGTTCTCACTTGTAAGTGGGAGCTAGACACTGGGTACTCATGAACAAAAGATGGCCAACAACAGAAACTGGGGACTACTACAAGAGGGAGGGACAAAGCGGGGCAGAAGTTTAAAGCTACCTATTGGGTACCATGCTCACTACCTAGGTGGCAGGATCAATTATACTCCAAACCTCTGCATCATGCAATATACCCATGTAACAAAGTTGCACATGTATGCCCTGAATCTAAAATAAAAGTTGAAATTATTTAAAATAAATAGACCATATGGGGGAAAAACTTATTCATACAATTTAAATATATATTCATAAGTAAGGTTTGTGGGTTTTTTGCCATCTATGTTTTTGTTCTTAATGTTAGTTTCATAAAATAGACTGTACACATTGCTGTCATTTTCTTAACTCTGAAACAACTGATATAGTGTGGCAGATATTAAGCCCTTAAAAGTTTGAATTGACTTCTCATAAAAAGTCATCTAAAAGTTGTAATCTGGCCAGGCGTGGTGGCTCATGCCTGTAATCCCAGCATTTTGGAAGGCCAATACAGGCGATCTCTTGAGGTCAGGAGTTTGAGACCAGCCTGGCCAACATGGTGAAATGCCGTCTCTACTAAAAAATACAAAAAAAAAAAAACTAGCCAGGCGTGGTGGCACACGCCTGTAACCCCAGCTACTCGGGAGGCTGAGGCAGGAGAATCACTTGAACCCAGGAGGCGGAGGTTACAGTGAGCCGAGCCAGGACTGGGCCACTGCACTCTAGCCTGGGTGACAGAGCGAGACCCTGTGTCAAAAAAAAAAAAAAAAAAAAAGTTGTAATCAGACACCTGTTCCAATTCCTCTCTGTCCATGTATCAGTTTGTTGATTTGTTGAATGCCTGCCCTCTGCCAGAAACTGTATTAGGTGTATTTCAGTTTCTATTTATTCTTGATACAATTTGGAGTATTTTGTCCCAGAGATTCAAAGTTTCACTGAGATATTCAAATTAGGTAAAGTTGTGCATAACTTACATAATTTTTGAATCTCTTCTACTTTTGATTTTTAATTGTGTTTTCTCCCCTTTTGTATTTAAAATTTGAAAATAAACATGTCATCCTTGTGCAGGGGCCATGTTAATCTCTGTATTGTTCCCATTTTTGTATATTTGCTGCCAGAGCAAGCACTCCCTTTTATTTTTATAAGACTTGTCATATTTGTGTATTCCGTTGCTTATACTTAATCTGTCTTGAATATCTCAATTCTTTTTTCCTCTATTTTTAAATGTATTAGTTCCTGATCTTATTCTTGTATAGACTTTTTTCTAATTTCTTAATCCATATTAATTTTTTAATAATGAAAGTATCTACAGCAACAAATTCATCTTTGGTAACTACAAAAACATGGAAGAAAAGAGATGAAGAGAAAAAAGAAAACTAAAAGAACAGCCAACCAAAAATGCAGGAAAATGTTCAATAGAAGACAAGCTAACATTAACAACTCTGCCTAAGTGAAGACCCAAAGTTCAACTGAAATTATGTGGGCGGGGCAGCATCACATAGATTACTAATGACACCTGGTTTGCAGCACCTTGGATTATTTAATCCTAAAGTTACATATGAAATTTGTTGTCAGTAATATAAACATCTTATATTTGTGCTACACCAAACTGTGAAAAGAAAACCTGCCACAAAGTACTAGAACTCAGCCTAAGGCAAAAAACTTGTACTTCCAGGACTGACCCTGGCCTAAGAAATGAGATGCTAAGTAGAAGCATTATATGCATTATTATGTTTCCTGGAAACAACTTTTTAAATTATACAACTTGTAGGTAACAAAACTGTTAAAAATGATTATTATTATTTTTTTTTTTTTTGAGACAGGGTCTCACTCTGTCATCCAGGTTGGAGTGCGGTAGCTCCACCTTGGCTCTCCGTAACCTCCACCTCCCAGGCTCAAGCGATCCTCCCACCTCAGTCTCACAAGTAGCTGGAACTGCAGGCACCTGCCACTATGCCCACCTAATTTTTTGTATGTTTTGTAGAGACAGGGTTTCTCCATGTTGCCCAGGCTGGTCTCGAACTCCTGAGCTCAGGCAATCCGCCCGCCTCAGCCTCTCAAAGTGGTGGGATCACAGGCATGAGCCACCGCACCAGGCCTTTAAAATGATTTTTTATGGTACCTCTAACAAAGGTGAATTATTTACCAAAAGAGTGCATTTACTATTCATTAGATGAATGAAGACCAAAATTAAGAAAAGCTACACACCAATTTCTCCAAATAGAAAATCTATTCCTTTATTCCAAATCATTTACAGCTAATTGAGTTACATTCCTCAGGTTAATGGTCCTCATGGGTTTAATCCCTAAAGACCAAAAGCCATTAGGGAATGAAGCTGTGTTTAAACAGAAAGTGGCTGTTAACCGGAAGAAAGTGCTATGTCACAGGGTTGCAAGACACACTAAACCAGCATGAGAATGGTTCCAATTGTCTGCTTTCCAAACATAAAACTATGTTAACCCAGACCCAAAACTTGCTTATTAGTAGTAGTATAAAATGTAATGTCTTTTATTATTATACTTTAAGTTCTGGGGTACATGTGCAGAATGTGCAGGTTACATAGGTTTACACATGCCATGGTGGTTTGCTGCACCCATCAACCCGTCACCTACATTAGGTATTTCTCCTGTTATCCCTCCCCTAGTCCCCCAACCCCCGAGAGGCCCCAGTGTGTGATGTTCCCCACCCTGTGTCCATGTGTTCTCATTGTTCAACTCCTACTTATGAGAACATGCAGTGTTTGGTTTTTCTGATCTTGTGATAGTTTGCTAAGAATGATGGTTTCCAGCTTCATCCATGTCCCTTCAAAGGACATGAACTCATCCTTTTTTATGGCTGCATAATTCCATGGTGTATATGTGCCACATTTTCTTAATCCAGTCTATCACTGATAGACATTTGGGTTGGTTCCAAGTCTTTGCTATTGTGAACAGTGTCACAATAAACATACGTGTGCATGTGTCTTTATCATAGAATGATTTATAATCCTTTGGGTATATGCCCAGGAATGAGATTGCTGGGTCACATGGTATTTCCAGTTCTAGATCCTTGAGGAATTGCCACACTGTCTTCCACAATGGTTGAACTAATTTACCCTTCCACCAACAGTGTAAAAGTGTTCCTATTTTTCCACAACTGCTCCAGCATCTGTTGTTTCCTGACTTTTTAATGACCACCACTGTAACTGGCATGAGATGGTATCTCATTGTGGTTTTGATTTGCATTTCTCTAATGACCAGTGATGATGAGCATTTTTTCATATGTCTGTTGGCTGCATAAATATCTTCTTTTGAGAAGTGTCTGTTCATATCCTTTGCCTATTTTTTGATGGGGTTGTTTTTTTCTTGTAAATTCAAGTTCTTTGTAGATTCTGGATATTAGCCCTTTGTCCGATGGATAGATTGCAAAAAATAAAATGTAATTTCTTATTGGCAAGTCTTTAGGTAGAGAAAATCCTTGTCTAAAATTTCTATTCCAATTTATAAGAAACCCTCATTTCATAAAACTAATAGGGAAACCTACCACTGCTTAATTAAAACCATGCTGTGTGTTCTCTAATTTCATTCATTTTCTATTTGACTCTGCTTTGTGAGACATAAATCTAACTTCTTTACCAGTTCTGCTTCCCAGAGGGTAACAACATCAGAAAAAAATTTAAAACATAGAAAGAATAAAACCTATCTTCAACAGTTTATGAAAGCTTTTAGGCCAGGCATTCTATCCTGAGTTTATGAGGCAAACTTGTCTAATTCTTCACTTAAGAAAATTAAGGGACACATCTGCTATAAAACTGTGCCTCCCAGCCCCTTTCCACATCCAGCTTTGCTCACTAACAGTGCTGTAAGGATTCAAGATAAGAAGAACATGCCTGCCTGCAGGGATCTAGAACTGTTTCCTGGGCTTCGCAGGACACCAACGCAGTATCCCTGTGATCCTGATATCTCTGTTCCTAGCTGCTATGACATGCTGCCACAGTTCCCAGGTCTCTTAACAAAAGTCTAGTGAATAAATGATTTTGAGAGGGAGATGATGATCTTGGTCAGGCAATCTGGGATGCAGTTATAAATGTAGGACTGAAGCTACAAGAGGGCTAGAAATACCATTTGGGGAGACATTCGATAAATGTAAAACCTGGAACTATCGTGATAAATTCCCAGAGGAAAAATTATCCAAAAAGGAGATAAGAAGGTGAAGATCTGATGTATGAAGACAGACCACAAATAGGCAGCACAAAGATAAAAGATCCCCAAGTGAATTAATCTCAGCTTGAACACAGTGAAAATGCTAATGGACTAAAGAAGAGGGAGAGGTAAACCACGTGAAATGCTGCAGATGCTAAGGAGAAGGACTTAAAAACAACAGCTTAAAAAAATTCAGCATACTCTCTTTGTCAAGCATACTTTACATATACTAACCTATTTAATCCTCACAAGCAATTCTATAAGGCAGGTACTATTATCCCCATTTTTCAGATAAAGAAATTGAAGCATGGAGTTGCATAACTTGCCACAGGTCACAGAGTTGTTAGTAAGTGGTGGAGCCGGAATTCAAATCCCAGCAGTCTGGCTCCAGCAAGCTAGCCCTTGACCATCACACCATTTAGCCTCTTTAAAAAGCCTACAGGAGATCACTGTAAGCCTTCAAGACAGCAGCTTCAGGAAGCAGTGGAAACCAAAGGAAAATAGTAAAGATTTCAGTGGATACTGACAAAGTGAAAGCAGCAAGTTTCAGAAAAGGAAAATAAGTGATTAGCAAGGTCAAGGGAAGGTTTTCTGGAAGAGCAGGGCCCTGAGCATGTCAGCAGCCTGAGTGGAAAAAACTAGAAGAAAGGGTGAATAATTTCAGGCACTAAAAGAAGCAAGAGGAAGGAGAGAAAACCATTCTGTTGGTGGGAAAGTTTAAGCAGAGGCTGAAGTGCACAGGGGCAGTGCACACCCAGGGAATGACAATCTGCCCTGAGTGGAGATGGGTAGTAACGGAAGTTAGGAAGGGTCAAGCGGATGGAGAGTTTAAAAAAAAAACAAAGGAGAGTGAGAGGACGAGAAGTCATTGTGAGGATGAGACATAACTGTTAACAGAGGTGAGAAAGTTCCAGAAGCAGAAGGTTAAGAAGGCTGTGGTCTGGAGAGGTGCAAGGGAGAGCAGGCCACAGCTATGCTGACACCCAGGGCATGCCCAGGCGGAGTGAAGGCAGAAGACAAGAGCTAGACATCCTGGTGGTCAGCAACGAGGACGGACGCGGGGGACAAAGTGGAAGGCAATATTCAGAATTGAGCACTGACTGCCGAAATCTTCCAGGGATATAGAATCTTGGCAGGCATAGGTTTCTGAAGAGCAGAAGATGAACTAACATTTACTAAGTGCTGAGTTTGGTCAGGCACTGAGCTGAAGTCCACATATAAATATATGTTAAGTACACATACACAATTATATTTCCTTTAATTCTTACAACCACCTGGAGTTGGCTGACTGGAAATCCCCAAAAAGATATGCCCACACCCTAATTCCCAGAACCTGTGAATGTGACACTCGGAAAGGGGTCTTTCCAGATGCAATTAAGCTAAGGATTCTGAGACGAGGAGATCATCCTGGATTACCCAGGTGGACCCTAAATCTAATGGCAAGTACTCTTCTAAGAGAAAGGCAGAGATTTCACACACTCTCACAGACACACACACACACACACACACACACACACACACACACGAAGGCAATGTGAAGACAGAGGCAGTGATGTGGCCACCAGGCACCTGAAGCTGGAAGTCGCAGAAGGATTTTCCCCAGAGCCTCCAGAGGGACTGTCCTGCCAACACCTTAATTTCAGACTTCTGGCCTCCATAATTCTGAGAAAATAAACTTGATGTTTTAAGCCAACATGTGGTAATGTGTTATGGCAGCCTTAGGAAAATAACACACCACCCCATAACAGGTACAACTTTCTCCATTAGAAGATGAGAAAACTAACTCAAAAGAAAGTTAACATAAGTAGAATTAAAAACTCAGGATTCAAGCACAAGCCGGAGTGACTCTGAGGGGAAGGGATTTGGAAGAAACGTTGGTTCAAGGCCACAGACGAGAGGGAGAGACAAGGAAAAAGAAATCTTCATTGTAAAAAGTTATGAGGGAAGTGAACATATGAGAGATAAACCAGATTTCCTTTAATACAAAGAGGAGAAGAAAGCCAGAAGAGATCCTTAAAAGTTACAGAAGAGAAAATTATTTCCCATATTATCTACAGAACACTGGAAATAATATGGACAAAAGTGAAAAACTTAATGCACCACTCAATAATAACTACAGATATGTGAATCAGGTATCTCTTTCTAAGAATTTCTAAGAATTTATGATAATCTTCTAAATATCTGTTTCTGATGCTGAAAATTTTTCTTCTTTCCCCATCTAGCCTCTTGTTCAATAAATCCCAAGAATTACTCATCCATGTGGGTAAAGGAAAATATGTTATCTTCAATAACAATGGTGTAAACCCCAAAGTTAGGCCAGATTATATATGAAATATTATTCATACTACACCTAGGACTAAGGAAGGTATTACTTGGATTAAAAACAAAAAATAACAAATGTCAAGGATGTGCCAGGCTGTTTAAAAAAAAAAAATTCTTTTATGTCAAAGTACTATTTGTCTGACCATGGTGACAGTAATTCAAAACCATGTATGAACTCAAGGAAATCTGCAGTGCAAATTATTACTAACATATAATATCCTTACCTCTACTTTTCAAGTTATGAGCTGACAGAGTCTGCAAGAATTCTGTGTTCAGAGCCCCACTTTATCAAACAACAAATACAATGATCACATACAGGAGATCTATTTCAGATCTTAGCTAACAACTCAAGCTTTGCAGATGCAAATACTAAAAACTGACAAGAAATTCTTTGTAACAGGTGTCTTTACAATTTCCACTCTGCAGTTTAACAATTTTAAGTTATTTCTGGAGAATCTTTGTGTTTGAATACTGATCAAGGTTAAACATTTTTAAATGAAAACTGACTTTTCCAATGATCTTACTAAAAATGTTCAGGGTGGAAACATGTTTATCCACGTTTATTGAGTGTTTGCCGTTTACCAAGCAATGCCAAAAGTTAAGGGGCCATCTGGCTTCCTCTGTAAAGAACCAAGATCCTGCAAAGGCACAAACTGTCTAAAACATCAGAAGGACTTTTGCAACAACCAGATCATTAGTTCAGCCTACTTTAACCCTAGTTGATAATTCAAAAAGTAGACTCTGAACCTAGTGATATGAAAACACTATCTAACAAAAGATAACTATCAGCCTTGTCACCTGCTAAGGCACTGTGTAATTCACTTAAAATAATAACTATATAGCTTTTTTTAAGCATGACAGGAACCCTAAGAGAGTTATGAATCACACTGGGGAAAGTGGAATCAGGAGGAAATGAAGAAATCAAGGAAGGAAGAATGCAGGAAATTAAACAGATCTTAAAAATTTAATCAGGAAACTAACTTAATGACATTACAGACTAAAAGACCAAGCTATAAATAAGCAGGCCCAGGAAACATTATAAAGTTGTTGAAAATTAGTGATGTCAGAGTATGTAAGTGTACAGTGTATAAGAAGTCTATCAAAATGAAGTAAAATGTGAACTATTT
This sequence comes from Pan troglodytes, assembly GCF_028858775.2. NCBI lineage: Eukaryota > Metazoa > Chordata > Mammalia > Primates > Hominidae > Pan > Pan troglodytes. The sequence goes on from NC_072415.2 coordinate 41,458,292, forward strand.
GAATGTTTTATAATCATCTGCAATTTACTTGTGTTTTCACAATTAAAATACCTTTCAGAATTCCAACTTAGTATTCATGAAAGGAAAATGAGCCTAAAATGAGAATGAGAGAAGGGAACTGGGTAGGAAATGAATTTCAAAGACTTCCAAAGCATATTTTCAAATCAGTAAACAAGGCACCTTTTAATTCTCTACCTTTGGTCTCTTGATTCAAACGAAAATAATGTCCAATTTCTCTTCCTATGAGTCAAACTGAAAATTGCACTATAATTAGAAGTCATAATTTCTGAGCAATTAACTTATCAGGAAGGCAACATACGTAACAAGATTTCAGTAAAATCATATTAACACTTGCCTCAAATATATAAAAACAGGCCACAGTATTCAATCAAGATATCATGTCATAGTAACAAACTTCACATAGCTACTTCAATATACCACTGTAAAGATACTATAAAAATGACTTTTCTAGCCAAATGCTAGGAAATGCTTTGAAATTACTTCCACTGAGTAACCTATAATGCTATCCAGTTTGATAAGTTTTATTGATCTTAAGTAAATTACGATGTCTCTAATAATTAAAAACACTAAATAACAAATTTAGGATGACCTAGGACCCAATCACCTAGTCACTGCAGACTCATAAAGGAACACGTGATCCTGGTTGGTATGAATAATGTATCCGTCCATTTCTCTTCTGAAGGAAAAGGTTCTTCACCATGATAGCCATCTCTATTGCCAGTAAAACATGATGTTATAAACAAGTTAATCTGGTTTTCAGTAAGATTAGTTCTATGAAATATCAAATGATGTAAGATAATCAATTTAGAAAAGTATGTAGCACTATTTTTTCCCCACCATTTGGGGTATTTTTCAGAAACATCGCTCCCAGTGTGCAGAAACATCTGGGTATGTGTTAAAAATTAATCAGAATCAGAATCTCCCATAAGACCTGGGAAATAAGCTTATTAAAGCATATCACCTTAAATAAACCTTAAGCACATTCATATTTGAAAACTATTTCTTGTAGTAATTCTCCACACATAACATTTGTAACAAGTAAAACAGTAGACTCTTCCTTCCAAATCAGTTTAACTTACATTAAATATATCTTCTTTTACATAGCTTTTGAATATACCACAATTCATTTGGACATAAGAGTATCTGTGTTTCATCCTTAATGAACACATAACACAACAATTTGGTGAAGCCAAAGACTTTCACTAATTCAAGTAATTAAACATAAAAACAAAGATGCAAGCAAAAAGCCATACTACACTTCTGGAGGCAAAAAAATAAAACATTAAGATTTGAAATTACTAAGTATATTTTCCTAAACATTTTGCTGTGCTTCACAGCCAAAAATATAATTACTGACATAAACATCCTTTAAGCTAACTCTCCTATTTCAACTGAGAAGGGGGTATTGCTGTAGCTTAAACCAAACTCAGCTAAATTTTGCTAAAACCAAAAACAATTATGTCCACAGGCAGTCTAACCATGAAACATAGCAAATCAAACTGGCCTAATACAGGATGTAAATGCTGAAGAAAAACAGAATTGAGTGCCACCTGAAAGTTTCCAGTGGGCCCAAGATATGAGGTAAAAATATCTCATTATAACTGGAGTAAATGCTTAATTTTCCAAAGGCATGTTAAAGGCATTATGGGTATCCTCAGAAAACCTACTCTCAATCTTCACTTGAATCGATCTTCAATCTGAATCACTGTATTACTTGTATATTATTCTCTGTTATTATACTGACAAAAGGCAGAATTTGAATGAAAACATCTTTTAAATATTAAATCACCGTGTCCTTCAGGAATTAAAAAGAAAACACGAAACAGATTCAGAGGGACAAGGGGAAAGGAGAAAAGAGGAAGGGAAAGAGGTGGGGACAGCCAGCTTAGGCTGGCAAACCGCAGGCTCAGGCAGTGGTGACAAAAGCCAGCTTGGTCCAAGGCGGCCAAGAAAATGGACTAGAAAAAGAATGTTGCAAACATACAGGCCTGAGGAGCTCCCAATGGCAACCTAGGAAACCCAAGCTCTAGAAAAATCACTCCTCACACATGTCTCACCTCAGCCTCCCCTCCTACCTCCACATTTCTACTTAAGACAAACATGAAAGGCAGGCTTGAAAGGGAAAAGGAGTCACAAAAGACAGTGTGGGTGGGGGACAGGTAGAGGAGCAGGTCTGCCCTTTTGCAAGGTAAGCCAGGGTGCTGCAGAGTCTAAGCACACAGTATAAACACAGCACTGAGCAACAGTGTTTAAGGGAATCCAAGAGGTCTGTCCAGTATCCCAAACAAAGCACCCTCTCCAGGGTAATCACAGCTTTAAGAGGCGGTCATCTACCCTCACCTCACAATGTGTAAGGAAAGGAGCACTTATAAGGCCACTTATTTCACTGATTGCAGGTCAGTCAGAAGACTGGTCTTTTTTTTTCTCTCTCTCTCTCTTTTCAATAAGCCTCAACTCTGCCTCATTGTAATTACCCTCACTGCTAACTTAGGCTATCCAAAAAATTTCATCGCTCGTCTATACAGTATTCCTTCAAACTGAAGAAAAGAGAGCTTTTATTTCCCCAGAATCTTCCATTGTCCAGGGCAAAAATAATTAGTTCCTTCAACTCGGGCACAGTAGAATGAGTCAGGAATCCTAAGGTGTACATTTCAGCTCTTCCAACAATGATGTGTGACACTTTAGGCAAGTGGCCATCTTCCAGAGCCTGTCCTTCCTTCTCTCATTTCACAGACAAGGCTAGCCCTACTGGCAAGGGGTCAGGGGTGTGGCAGGGAAGACATGGATCTCCAAATATGGACAACGCGGTGGGGTCTCTTTGGGATTCTGCTCTTGGGGCTGCTCTGCTCATAGCTCTGGCTCCAGAAACCAATGCTTCTATGCCCAAGTTTCCCCTGGCCTTGGGCCCTTGGACAGGGGGGCAAACGCAAGGGCTCTGAGGGTGAGAGGAAAAGCCACAGCTAGAACCATCAGAGATGAGGCCCAGAAGGACAAGTGCCCTGAGAAGCCCTGCAGGACAACCTGTGAGAAACAGGCTTTCCACAGGACGGGTTAGGAAATTAACTACTGTGTACCACACTGCCTCAAAAGGAAAATGCATTTTAGTCCCAACCAAATTACAAGTAGTGTTTGGAATACCTATTACACACAGACACTACAAACCTAGGTGAGAAGTTTCTCTTCTAAAAGTAATCACAGACATGGCTATTTTTATCTTTAATAAACATTATAGGCAGTAATGATAAGCACTGCTGCAGAAAAAAAACACATCTCTGCCTCACTCTGCCACATTGTTTAACAGACTTCAAATGTATTTGTAAAAGGAAGGCTAAGGTGAAAAATAGCAGTTAGCATTGCCAGATTTCAATGAATCAAGTTTCCCTTCAATATTGCCTAATTTCCCACAAGGCCATGGGATTTGGATTAGTTTACACTGAAGAGATATAGCTGAGTTACATATGCTACTTAGGAATGGCAATCTGACTGTGGAAACAATCTCTAACTCATCTCTCATCTCTTGAGTGTGGAATGGACCCAATGACTCTTGTAACAAAGCTAGGGAGTGAGAAGGAGAGTAGCAAATCCCATCGGATACTTTCAAACTATACTTGGTCTTCCTCTGTATTCCAATTTAACCCGTGATTCCATGTTTCAGAGGAAGTAACACAGTGAGTCACTTCCAGTTGAAGAAGTGAGTTTTATTACTCAGATGTGTTGGAGGATAAATAAATACCATTCACCTACATGATGAAGACAATCAAATCTCTCTCCTGGGCAGCAAGCCCTTACTTTCATCTGCCTACCTACTAATTCTTCCTGGGTATCACACAGGGATCCCAACTCAATTTCTCTAAAAGCAAAATAGCCCCCCAAAGACGTGACTTTCTATACTCCCTATTAATAGCTACCTGAATGTCTAAGCTAGAATCCAAACCTCATGTTAAAGCTGTTCCTGTTTCTTCAAACCCACTATTCCCATCCATTCAACTCTGCCCTGATGAACTACCAATCTCGACAGTTCTAATCTTCTATTGTCCATTGCCCCCTATAACCCATCCTTCATGCTAGAAGGGTCACTCTAAGACAATGGACTGCATCGCTTTCAAAACTTCTGACATTTCCTGTTACTCACAGGACAAAAAAAGCATGGGACATGTGGCCAGTAAGGGAGGCCCAGAAAAAAGAGATGCCCAATACCATGGCCCTCCATGATATTCGGATACCAAATCCGAACTCCTGAAATGGGCCATGCAGATCAGAGCACTGGGTGAATAAAACTGAAAGACCTTTGTAACAAAGCAGACTATTAACAGCTCCAAAGAACACAGCCAGGCCCACTTGCCAGGGCCAGGAGGCTAAAGGGCTATGATAAGAAAGCTGCAGGGTTAACTAGCTACCTTCTGTGCTAGCCCAGGAAGAACCCCAGCCAAAATGCCAGAGGGACTCTGAGGAAAGGACCTAAGATACCTCTCCCACAACACACATGCTTGCACATAGACCCCACACTTTGACTACCCATCGCCATCAGCTCCACCATTCCCAGCAGGGCACACACCCCAGGGAGGCCCAAATAACAAAGCACTCAGCCAGATAATTCCTCCAAGGGCCCAGAGGAAGTCAGACCGAAGTGGCCCAACCAGATTTCACCTCTACCCAGAGAGCAAAACAGCCCGTCAGTGTGTCTAGGAAAGGTCAGGGCTTCTGGTGAGTCAAATGGACAGCGAAATCCCCACTCCCAGGGAAGTTATGTAATCTCCTCCCATTATATAGCCCCACTGATTACAGGCACTATCAATTTATTTTGTAATCACAGCAGCTTTGATAAAGCTGTATGAACAAAGACCAGTCTCTCTCTGCCAGGAATTTTAGAGACCTCCAGCATCTGAACACCATGGCTGGACACTGGAGCCCCAGAGACCTTTCATAACCTGGCCCATGTGCCACTCCAAGCCCTAAGCAGTAGCTGGATGGAGCTACTCCCATTTTCTAGAAGCTTTGCTCATGCTGTTCCCTCTGACTAGGATCCCTTTGCTCAGTCCAGATAAATCTCATCCATTACATTTCAACCACTTTCTCCTCTGGAAATCCTTAACCAGCCCTCACTTCACACCACATGCCTTCCAAGGATTTACTACAGCCGTTTTATGGGGCTCAGCCCATTGTACTATGACGGAAGAAAATGAGCCTTAGTCATCTATCTTCCATACCTCAAACAATGTCCAGCCTCTCTTGGGTGCACCACTCCTATTGTTGAATGAACTTGTAAGTCAGCTCATCTTTGATATGACAGCAAGAAAATGACTACGTTATATTGGAAGTTATATTAATAAAGGTTTCCTATTAAATGCAATTCTGTTCTCAATCCAGCCAAGTCAAAACCTTGGAGAGAAACTGCACTCATCTTTGCAATCATGCACAAAGGTAGACACAGAATAAGAAATAATTTATGGCTCTGGCCTCTAGGAGTGGGCTAGAGCAATCTGTCCATGGACTTCCTGTGGTGTGGTGATGGGGCAGGTGTCTGCCATCCAGTTTCCCTGAGTACTAAGGTTTATAATGTAAAGACTATCCCTGTGTTTCCTGTATGCATTAGACACTCCAAGAAAAATGGTTCCTTGAAAATAATGAGCTTTGAGTTCTATGGAACTCACTGTAGTTGACCCAAATAGTCCAGAAATGCTGAGGAACATCTGAAAACACTGGAAACTAAACAGATTACGCTGCCTACAACTGTGTGATGTATCTGCTCAAGATGGCAAAGAAGAGGAACTAAAATGACAGAAGATCTACCTGGGAAGAAGGCCCATGACATACACAGGGCTCAGGATAGAAAAGAAGTAGGGAAAGAGAATTAAAGTTTACCAAACAGGTTGATATGGTAGGATTAATAGGAATTTCTTAACAGAGGAGATTTGAAACACTTTTTAGGGCACATAAAAAGTACTTACAACATATATTTTAGTCATAAACACATTTTGCCCCAAGATGTAATTCAGGCTAAAATATGAATTATTTTCTTGAAGTTATTATTTCAAGAAAAATCTACATACATCGAATAAAAACTAGTTACAAGAACCTAATTACTTCTGGATATGTCTCATAAATAAGAAATCTGAAGCACTTGTGCAATTGATTGATTGCTGCAGTATGGACTCAAGAAGCCACATTTTTCATGGAACATCATTTTTACTTGAAAGAACAACTGAAAAACTATGGTTAAACTTGTGCATCTGACCTACATTTTCTCGAAAATGAGCAAAGTGAGGCTGACACTTCAAGAAAAACTGACAGTATTTGTTGCCAATGATAAAATTCAAACTTTCAAGCGAAAATCTGAATTTTGGAAAACTGCTTCCCAATACTTAAAGATACAAAAGATTTAAAAGGAGGCTTTTCTTGGCTAAATGGTACAGGGTTTTGGAAACAGATTCAGCTTGACAATTTCACAGCATTTTGTAAGTTTTTGGTTTGCACTCTTCTAACTGGTTTTAATAACTTATTATCATTTATAAGACCTACAAAAACAGAGTAGGTTAAGCCACATCAATCTAATTGCCTACAAGACACGTGCCAACATTTTTACATTATATCAGTGACCGTTCTATGGCAAACATTAAGCATTCAAATAAGGAAAATTTATTAGTATTTCACACAAGTTGAATTAAGAATCTACAAATAATATACTGACGCACTAACTTTAAAAAAAAAGGGATGACTAGAATTCTGATTTCCTTTGGTTAGCTTTTTGAGTAATATAACTTTAACATGTTACTCATAATACTAAGAAAGTGGGAAAATTGTTATGTAAGTGTGAAAAAAACTTTTTCTCCAAAATCTTTCAAAGTTAAATTCCTAGTAAAAAAACATACCCCAAAGATGTCCAAACTTTTAAAGAGTTACATGAGAAAGTAAAAATTGCTATAGAATGAAGAGTTAATTTATAAGACTCCAAAATGGCAAAAAATAAAGAAAGCTCTTGTTGAGTATCTAGATAATATCAAATCCACTAAGCTACCACTGTCATTTGTACTATAGGCTTCAAGGGGTAGGTTTTTGTGAGGTTTTTTGTTTTTTCTGGCCTAAAGGAAAACTGCAATAATGTTAAAATATTCTTCAAACTTTACCCTAAAACTTCTATTTTGGGATACATCAACGTTTCACAATGCATTTCTTCTGAAACATCATCATCTGAGTTTATACATCTCACTGAATCCAAAAATTAATTATTAAAGAAAAAGTCTCATAGTAATTTTAAGAAATGAAGCAGTCTGGATTATGTTTCCATCTTCCTTCCCTGCTGCAATTCACTGCAATAATCTACTACATTCAAGACAATGCCCTGATCATTCCATCTGAAAATTCTGCAGGTGTTTTCACTCTGTAAGGGGCATTACATTTTTAGCTAACTCGGAACAAACAGCACTGGCTCAAACGACCAGTGTGTAAGGAGAAATGAGAGGAGATGCTCACTGTTACTAAGTAATTGAACATTAAATACGTAATAGCCAGGAAAAACTCAGAAAAGTTTTGGAAATATGACATATTTTAATATGCATGTGAAGTTCATAATTCTCATTCACTAGAATTAACGCCGCATTGGCTCCTTTTCAACAAAAGGGGGACGAGGAATTCGGATATTTAATAAAGAAGTTAATTCAAGCAGTTTTACAAAAGTGTATTTTGCACCAAAGGCCAAAAAATGATAAACCGGTTAACATTTTAAACTACAAGTTCCCTTAGATAATGGTTATTTTAATCACTATTTTCTCAGAAGTCATCCTAACAGGTAGCAAAGGCAACGTACCCTTGAAAATCAGACCCAAGCAGACTAAAATAATGGAGCATTGTTTTTACAAGACAACTCATCGCCTTAAAATTCCCCAAGTATGGCACAAAAAGAATGGGGTCCACTGACCCCATTCTAAAAAAGCGACCTAGGACCCTAGAAAACACACAGTGTTGGACTCAATCACATTCCCTGCTGCTGGCTCCTCCATATTTTTACAACCAGTTCTTATACCCGAGAGTGTTTGAATAAAACTACGATTAAGCACTCAGTTTAGGCTTAAAGACTTAACATTAAATGGATAAAGCTGTCATGAACACTCAAGAAAGCGACTAGGGCATCCCGGGCCATCACACTAATTTTGCTATGTCTATTTAATGCAATCTTTTACGTTATTAACAAACATGCATTAACAAAATGCATGCATTAACAAAACTCACATACCAAAGCCATGCCCTGAAGCAGTTTGACACGTCTGAAATAACATTTAAAACAAAACGCTTTTCTGCGGGCCCCTGTTTAAACAGCTTCCAAATCCCAGAAGTAACATCCTTAACAGCCTGCGCTGGCTGTGGTGTGACCAGGGGAAGCGAGGGTGTGTCTCGGTGCTTACCGATGCCTGGGGCCACATAGATGAAGTACAGACAGGACGAAGAGAGGGAGAAGAAGAAGATGAAGGCGAGGAGAGAGCGATTGGAAACCCGCATCATCCGCCTGAGCACAGACATCTTCCTCTTCCCTGCCTGCAGCCCAGGATGCGCTCTCAGGCCGGACTCGGGGCCACTGTCCAGGCCCTAAACTTCCATAAATGTGCTGAGAACCCCGAGACTGCAGCGGGGTCCGCGCGGGGAGGCTCTGGGGAGAGGGCCCGAGCGGAAAAGAGGAAATGGGAGGGAGCGGACGGAATGAATGGGAGGCCAGAGAGTCGGGGGAGGGGAGGCGCGGAGGCCGAGGGGGAAGAGGTGGAGGGGGGAGAGGGGACTGGGGGCTAGGGGCCCGGGGACGGCAGGACAGAAGAAGGCCGGGGAAGGGCGAGGAGGAGCGTTTTCTCCGCCAAGCAGCGGCGGGAGGAGGGGCTGCAGGTGGGAGGAGGCGCAGGCTGCGCGCCGCGGCGCCCCTGCGGAGAGGGGCAGCTAACTGCAGCACGCCCGGCTCCGCTGCCCGCGCCCGGCGGGGTCCCGCCGCGAAGCCCCGTGCTTAGGGTCCGGGCCGCCCGCGTCCGCTCGGCAGGCCTGCGCCGCCTCCTGCTCCGGGCCGCGGCGTCTCGTGCCTGCGCGGGGCTAGCGTGGGCGCCGGGGCCGCAACCAGCGCGCGCCACGCGCGGGGGCCCGCGGGGGCCCTGGGGGCCGAGGAGCTGGGCGCTCGCCTGCACCGAGCCGCCTCCTCATGCCGCGCCGGGCCCCGGCGCCCCGCGGCCGCCGCGGGAGCTGAGCACAGGCCAGGGCGGCGTCCCGGCCAGCGACGAACGCGCTCCGACTCCGGCCGCCGCCAGCTGCCTGCCTGGCCGCAAGGGCGGCAGCGGCATTACCGCCGCGCGCCCGGGGTGAGGCGCCCCCGCCGGGCCCGCGGACACCAGACGAAGAGCAACCGGGCGACGCGCGCTGCGGGCAGAGCCGGGGAGCCGGGGAGCCGGAAGAGCAGAGGCCGAGCGCCGTCGGAGCCGCGTCTGGTTGGAGAAAGAGGCGGACGTGAAGGGGCGGGGGAGCCGCGGAGGAAAACCGGGACCGGCGGGCACGTCCCGAGACCCCTGCGCGCTTCGCGCGCTCGCTCGGAACTCGGCAGGCGGCGCTGCGCCGGGCCCCGAGGAAACCTGGAGGTCCCCGCCCTCCCCGCGCCCGAAACACCGCGCGTCCTGATAGGCCCGCGCCCAGCAGCCCCCTCCCCGCGCCCGCCGCACCGGGGCCCCGCCGCCTCCTGCGTCACCGCCGCCCCCGCCCGCCCGGGGACCCCACGGTGACCGCGCTGCTGGGGGCTGAGGGACGCGTTGCGAGCCCCGGATACATTGTACCCTGGGGGTACATAATGAAGGATGCTGTACCTGAAAGGAAAAGGGCATCTCCAAAAGGGGACTTCGCGGGTGGAATTTCCTTCCAAAATCCTCGAGGAACAAGGTGTATTTCCGACCTGGATTAATGAATCCCCCCTCCTATCCCGCACTTCCTGTGGAAACAGTGTCAGGATGTGGCGCGGACCTATGTGCGTCCCTTATACCAGGACTTGCCTTCAACGCTGAAGGTGAACCCTGGGTCATCCCCGCTGTATTCAGGCGGCGCTGAAAAGGCTTCTGGGCAGCCAATAGGCCCTTGAGCGCCTCGGCCCCATCTTGCTTCAGTAGGCAAACGGACGGGTGTCTTCATCCACCTCCTAGGCCGTGGTCTACCCTTCGTTCAAATGTTTCTTCCTGCTAGCTGACTGTCCAGGTCCTTAGCTGTATCACATTGTTCACATGTGTGTGCGCAGGTGTTTCTTTTTCAACTAATCATGCAGGAAGTGGCGGGATGCCTTACTGCCATTATTTGCTGAGTATTTCCAGATGGAACTGTAGTTGATAGCCAATAAATTTGGTACGTTTTTATCGGGATGCGCATGCCATAGATCGTCCCTGAGATAATGCTTTGCAATGTGGAACCTGAAACACCTATTTATAAGCCCAAGCCTTTCATTAATATTAACTGTGAGACCCCTGGAAGCTACTACTTTGTGTGAGCCTGTTTTCTCCGCCCTCAAACAGTGGATATAATACCCCCTTGCAAGGCTGTGAGATTAAATGGGTAACTGTGCATAATGCTAAGCATGGTGTCTGAGACGTAAGAGGTTCCTTATACCCATTAGTTCACTAGGTGGGATCACCAAGTTGAAATTCATTTTTTAATATTTTGCTTGTTGGAGTACTCACAACTCAACTTCTCTGGCTAATTTGATGTTTAATTTGAAAGGTAATGACACTATTTTGTAACATTTTTAGATGCTTAAGGGAAATTTGAAATGCAAAGTGGAACAACATTAAAAGGAAACTCACTTGTAAAATAAAAACAAAATCTATGCAAGCCAAAGAAGTCATGAATGCTGAGGAAGCAAAAATTGTGATTTTCCCCTCTCCAATCCCACTGACTTTTCATTTATCTTTATTTGCATCAGTTAGACTGGTTGTTTACAAAGCTAATACCACCATACCACTAGTCAAAAGAGAGTTCCATACCTTTGCTAACCTAGTGGTAGACCATTCTTCTCAGGCAAGGTTGGCTTTTTCAAAGGAAAGTTTACTATAAACTGAGAGAGAAGTAGTAACATTATAGAATTTGATGATTCATCTATAAGAAATCTGAAGACTGTACAGATGAACCTAGCTGGCATAGATGACTGCCATCGGTATCTCTCCTAATTTTAACCCTATCTCTTGATTTCTCTTGTTCGGCAAGTGTCCCCCACGGTACTTGTTAAGACTGATTAGCTCTCCCCAGGAGTAGACTTTTATCTGTTGTACCAGAAAACAAGCCTAGTCGGTGCAGCCATTGTTGTGAGGATTAAATTAAATGAATTAATGCCTGTAAAGAGCATGGAAGAGGCTGGTACATGGTAAGTACTATTTGAGTATTTGTAAAATATATTTTTAGAAATCTCTCCTTGCAGTCACTCTCTGTCCACAGTAACAAATGATGGTTGTCTCTTTCTGTTTAAACACCAAATTTCCTAGTGGGTCACCCATTAAGTCTGTCTCTCATAGTCTGAGGGATGCCTCAGGGTCTCAGCTCATGTTTAAAACAGAGATAGATTAAATACTCAGTGCACAGGAAATGCTAACTGAGCCTTTCCAAACCCACAATATCAGCTGATATTTCCTCAGGAGCCAAGTAAGCCCCATAACAGAGGAATGACCTTGCAGAAATCTAAAAGTCTATTTTTTAATGCCGTTAAAAAGACCTTAATCCTGTAATAGTAAGACATAACTTACAACAGTAAGACAAATAAATTTTATTTAATGGCTTTGTTCTAAGTTTATTACCACCAAGTATTCCTTTTATTATTTTCTGTCCACTAGGGACACCGTGCTCTTAAATATTTGGGTATCAAACTGAATAAATTAAATCATAATTAATGGTTTTCTAGTTGTATTAATAAGAAGTATACACAGAGATTGCAATTGAAAAAAGAAAAATGTACTTGTTAATGAGATGGATGATATTTTACTTAGTCTGTGCTGACTGAGTGAGGATAAACAATATACACTGTGTTTTGAATTTGCTTGTGAGCATGGTAAAATAAAAATATCTAATTTTTTTCAGTGAATTGGGGGGAAGAAATGAAAGAAAATAGTGTATAGAATCTCTTTTATGGTAGCTAAAGATTCAGATCTTCATGTTAAAATCACTGATTAAAAATAGTAATTATGTCTGTTTAAATGCATGGTCTCCGCATCTGAGACTCAGCTAAAGAAAATTATTAGGTTGATGAATTATGCTTAGACAATTGAATTTGTATTTATATAATTGTAGATCATATAAAAGACATTGGCATGATTCATAAAATGGAATATTTATATACATATAATTGAGTATATATATATATTATATATATATATATATACACACACACACATATGTAATTCCAAAATGTTGTGGTACAGATACTTCTCATAAATAAAAATTTGTATTGTGAATATGATCAGATCTCTGGTGAGAAAAAAGATATTGGTCCCTGTATCTTATTTAGATTATATAAAAGAAATTTTAAATGTCTTATATTTCAGAACAAATATGATCACTTTAAAGCCAAATTTTAATAATTCTATATATATGAAATAATATAGAACTGTATGATAATTCTGTATTGTAGTTAAAATTTTAAAAGAAAACCACTGTAGTGGTAGCAGCCCTACTTCAGCATTTGACCCAAATTTCTTACTAATCTCAAAGTGCCTGAACTCTTTGATCTTAGATCCAAGATCATTCTTTCACATCATGCAAATGTCCTAGCATTTTCAAGCATTCCAACCACTTTGATATCATTTTCACAACATCCCTTTGGGGTTGGTATGGCAAGTATTATTATGTCCTTCTGAGATGAGGAAACCAAAGCTCGGGAGGTAAAATACCGGGCCTGAGGTCACACAGTATAAAGGTAGCAGAGCTGGGAAGAAAGCCCAGATGTTATCAGCCTACTTCAGTGCCCTTACTACAAACCACACCAGCTCTTATCTTCACACACATTATTTTGCCTATCAGGGTAAGTGTTTTCTTCGTGTATTTTTTTTCATTTTTTAGAAATAAATATATGTAATCCATCTTCCAAACTTTCTTTACCAATTTTGCCTTAAACATCTGTGCCAAGAAACTATATAAAGTGTACTACGTGGTACACTGACAGGGGAAAAACTGGTACATAAAGTGAAGGCCCGACTACTATCTAGTCCTTGCTTGTCATCAGTTGGTAAGTCAAAACGAGAAAATTAATGGATGGTGTTAGCTTTATTCATTCTTTTTCTCAGCTTAATGCTAGGTTTATTCAGTAGATTGCTGGTTTTGCCTTACAGGGAATCTGAGCTGCCAAACAATAGCCACTGACTGGACTCAAGGCCAGCAAATCCTAGGCTGACTGGAAAAAGAAGCCAGCCCAACAGAAATGAGAATTTGTTCAGAAAACTATGGGGGTGGAAGGTGGGAGGGCAGACAAGGAGAAGCAAAGATGAAAGATTGATAGAGTCCAGTCACACAACATGGTGCCCAGTGCCTTCCATGATAAGGGATGATACTTAAGCATTCACCAGGGTAAATAGAAGAGGCTGGGCCGGGCGCGATGGCTCATGCCTGTAATCCCAGCACTTTGGGAGACCAAGGCGGGTGGATCACGAGATCAGGAGTTCAAGACCAGCCTGGCCAATATGGTGAAACCCCATCTCTACCAGAAATATAAAAAATTAGCTGGGCATGGTGGCGCACGCCTGTAGTCCCAGCTAGTAGGGAGGCTGAGGCAGGAGAATTGCTTGAACCCGGGAGACGGAGGTTACAGTGAGCCGAGATCGCACCACCGCACTCCATCCTGAGCAACAGAGCAAGAAAAAAAGAGGCCACCTTCACCAGCTTGAGGCTTAAGCTGTGTGGGTCCCAGGCAGCCCCCTGAAGGTTGAGGGAAATCAGTCTTGGCACCTATGTAACCCAGACACACAGGGCACCTTAGGTATTGTGCATACCAGCTGGGCAACTCAACCCTAGAGAGAAAGTTCGTAAACTTGGCTACTGAACAGACAAAACAATATCCACAATACTAGATCTTCCTTGAATTCGACGCAGTGTTACTCCTGAGAATCTCAAGAGATAGCTTTCTTGTGGACACGTGCATCTTTATTAAAAGGATAAAAGAACTATTACTTGACACAGTTCAAAAGAATTAACTTATTATGGCCAAAATAGCCTACCTTCAGTCATTTAATGTTTTGGGAGTTTTTTGTTTGTCTGTTTTATTGAGACAGACTCTCGCTCTGTTGTCCAGGCTGGAGTGCAGTGGCATGATCTCTTGGCACACTGCAATTTACGCCTCCTGGGTTCAAGCAATCCTCCTGCCTCAGCCTCCCGAGTAGTTGGGATTGCAGGTGCCCACCACCATGCCTGTCGAATTTTTTATTTTTAGTAGAGACAGGTTTTCACCATGTTGGCCAAGCTGCTCTCAAACTCCTGACCTCAGGTGATCCGCCTGCCTCAGCCTCCCAAAGTGCAGGGATTACAGGCGTAAGCCACCATGCCCAACCCCTGCAGTCATTTAATATTTTGTTGTTTTTGTTTTGTTTTGTTTTGTTTTTGAGACAGAATTTCACTCTTGTCGCACAGGCTGGAGTACAATGTCACTATCTTGGCTTACTCTAACCTCCGCCTCCTGGGTTCAAGCGCTTCTGCTGGCCTCAGCCTCCCAAGTAGCTGGGATTACAGGCACCCACCACCACACCCAGTTAATTTTTGTATTTTTAGTAGAGACGGGGTTTCACCATGTCGGTCAGGCTGGTCTCAAACTCCTGACCTTAGGTGATCTGCCTGCCTTGGCCTCCCAAAGTGCTAGGATTACAGGTGTGAGCCACCATGCCCAGCCCCCAGTCATTTAATGTTTTAAAAAGTCATTTTCTTACTATGTAGCCATAAAAAAGAATGAGCTCATGTCCTTTTCAGGGTCATGGATGAAGCTGGAAGCCATCATTCTCAGCAAACTAACACAGGAACAGAAAACCGAACACCGCATGTTCTCACTCAAAGTGGGAGGTGAACAATGAGAACCCAGGGAGGGGAACATCACACACCAGAGCCTGTCAGTGGGGTGGGGGGCAAGGGGAGGGAGAGCATTAGGACAATTACCTAATGCATATGGGGCTTAAAACCTAGATGACGGGTTGATAGGTACAGCAAACCACCATGGCACATGAATACCTATGTATACCTGCATGTTCTACACATGTATCCCAGAACTTAAAGTAAAATCTTTTAAAAAGTCATTTTCTGAACATGATTCTATTTTGATGATATGTGTTACTATCCTAGAACCTAGTACAAAAACAGGGCAATAAATAATTATTGAATCAGTGGATTAACATAGTCTTAACCTCTTACATAATTTTACATATATATATATATATATATATATATATATATATATATAGCTCTGGGTTTTGTGTAATGGAATACAAGTTAGTTCACCTTAACTCATCCAGAGCATATTATCAAAAGAGCCATCTTCATAGGCGAATGACTCACAAAAGCAAAAGATAAAATATATAGATGAAAGATAGTATACTATGAAAGTGCCCTTTTATCATATCAAGAATCTTATACCTGTAGCCAACAGAAGCAATTCAAGAAATGTAATTATGATACAGAGTATAGTTTTTAATGAAGAATATTTCTAGACCATTTTGTATTCATTTATTATCATATTTAATGTCATAAGGCTCATAAGATTTTCTCAGTCTGTTCTTTTAATGACTAAATCATTCTGGGGGGAAAATAGTTTCTAAGCTTTAATGGGTTAATATTGAATTAAGATATAGGATTCAGGTAAATTTGATAAAGGATTTCAGTATTTCTGTGTCTGAAATGTTTCTGTGTCTGAAACAGGAATTCTGGACTAGCAACGTCGTCTCTTAAGCTAAAATCCACAAGTTTATGGTCACAGGAATGATTTCAGTTACTGTAAAAAATAAGAAGTTTAGGTATATCAGAGTTATTCAAAAGAGAGAAAGAAACTGACCTTTTCAGTCAGCAAAGTATTAATAATACCAATTTGCCATGACCAATAAGGAACAACTAGAAATGGAAGCACCTGGCAACATTAAGCAAATTATTAACATAATTCAACATATTAGGTCAAAGAAAAAAATACAGTATCTTTTCTTTTTTAGAATAATTGTATAAATATTCGAAATATCTATTATCCTATTATTTGTTAATGAACATTGCTTTTCAATTTGAGTCAACAATAAATAGAACTACCGTAAACATATGCACATGTGCATGCATTTCTGTTGGTTATATATTTAGTAGTCAAAATTGTAGATTTTATGATGTGTGACTACTCAGATTTAAGAGATGCTGGCAAACACTTTCCCAAACTGGTTTTACCAATTTATTCTCCCACCAGCAGCATTTAAAAGTTCAAGTTGCTCGCATTCTCTTCAGTACTTTCTATAGTCAACCCGATTTTACTGTTACCATTTCAGGTAGAATGTAGTGATGTCTCATTTTGGTTTTGATTTGCACCTTTCTAAGAGCTAATGGGATTGAGCAATTTTCATACACTTCTGGCTTACAATGTCTTTTATAGAGGCTAGGAAGCATTTGATATGATTAAACAATTTCTGATATTAAAACTCTTCATAAAATAGGGATAAAAGGATGTGTTCTTATTTTGTAAAGAGCTATCTTAAACAAGTTACATCAACATGATTAGTGTAGAATCATCTCCATTCAAATAACAAAAAAAGACATGATTGGTAAGAATTAGCTAATGCATATGGATGAGAAAATTAAGAGGTAAAAGTAAGGGAAAGAAAGTTATAAAAATTATTGTTATTTGTAGTTTGTGCTCTTACCCCCAAAAATAATTCACTAGAAAACTCATTAGAACTAACAGAAGAGATTGATACAGAATCAATCAAGAAACATATGCACACTTACCCAGTTTAGCGTGGGGATACATTCCTAGATGTTAGGGCTCTAACTGAACTTACTTATATGGGGTCCTGTAGTTTCTATGGAGATGTAATATAGGTATTGTACTTAAGTGATTGCTTCATCCTCAGTTTTTAGCAGTGTTTAGAATGTCCTTCAAAATGTCAAAGACTTCTACCAATCTCCTAATTTTCTTTATTCTCTGCTTCCTCAAATATTTCCTTAAAAGCATCAAAAGTTGGCAGAAAATGTGTGTCCTCAGCTACCTCCTGATTCTCTGCCTTGTTGGTACCATAACTTTGGAAGTCAATGCATATAAAAATGATTTACTAGAACTCAAGACTGGAAGGAGAGGCTCAGGCAGAGAACACGAGAACACAACACACATTGTGGAACCACTCAGCTCAGGATGGTTTGGCCTTTGTTTATTGCTTGTGTACACCAGTACACAAGTACACCAGTACATCACTGGTGGAACATATGATGGCACTCAGTGCATGGAGAAAAGTCCTATTAACAGAATGTCATAGATGAATATGTAAATAGCTGTTACACATATGGCATATTCTACTTTTTAAAATATCATAAAGACAAACAGCAAATGGGGGATATAATATACCTAATTATATTACAAAATTAATAAAATATTATAGCTTACTTTATGCAAATGTTAACATGAGATCATATAATAATAACCAAAAGATCCTAAGTGCAGTAGCAACAAAATATACATAATACTATGAATAAACTGAAAAGGAAATATACAAAACTAATGTGAAGAAAGAACTCAACAAAGTGAAGACAAAAAAGAAGGCTTGAAAATGAAAAGGGCTGGCTGGGTACAGTGACTTATGCTTGTAATCCTAGCACTTTGGGAGGCTGGGGTGGGAGGACTGCTTGAGCCCAGGAGTTCAAGACCAGCCTGGGCAATATAGTGGGACTCTATCTCTATAAAAAATGCAAAAATTGCCCAGGCATGGCAGTACACGCCTGTAGTCCCAGCTACTCAGGAGGCTGAGGTGGGAGGGTCACTTGAGCCTGGGAGGTCGAGGCTGCAGTGAGCCATGATTGTGCCACTCCAGCCTGGGAGACAGAGTGAGGCTCTATCTTAAAAAAATAAAATACATAAATAAGTAATGAAAAGGATAGGAAATTCAATACTATAAAGATGTTAATTCTTCCTAAATGTAACCATGAATGTTGGAGAGTAACCAAGCTAGAGAATTATAATCACTTATCTTAAAATAGGTAAAGGCAAGACAGTAAGCATGCCTCCGTGGCAAGAGACAATACCCTTACCATAACAATATTTACAATCACGGCCAATTATGTTTCCAATATTCTTCACCTGACTAGGCATGAATAATATGCCTGAGAAAGAAGATTATCTATAAATAAATGAAGTCTTTCCTTCAGGAAGATGTAAGCAGGAAGAGCTTCCAGACTAGTCTGCTAGAGTCTGAAACAGAGATCAGTACATATAAAGACTTGCCTTTGAAGGTGGAAGTACTACTGCTTGCATTAAGCACAACACTTCTTTCCTTACCCAGAACACAAATGTGTCCCAAGCAAGACTGAATATCTTTAAACACACCAACCTCTTCAGGACAATGGAGCACCAGATAAAGAACAATCGCTCAGAGTCTCTCTAAACTCTGCAGTTAGTTGAAACAGCCAGTGTACTAAGGAGAGGCCATGAAGTGACTTCAGTCAAAGGCCTTTGCTATAAAGAACGAAAAGTGCCTGTAGGACTTTTGTTCACAGGATATTTGCAGCAACTGGCCATTATTACTGAGTTGTAATTGACTTAGGTTGTAGTCCTGATATAAGTTGTCTTAAAATAACTTCTTTCGATAGAAATGTTCCCTGTTTTTGCTATATGATAGAAAATTTTCAACTGAAATATCACTTTACCAACATGAAATTTCAAAAAAAGTGTGTAACTGTGAAACCAAGAGTACAAAACAACTCAAATTTTACCCATCTACATTTCACATACTAGTTATCCCAGACCCTGTTTGTCTTTAAACTGTTAATGGTAGAATAATTTTAGAAATATGAATTGCGTAGTGATTAATACATAGATATTTCATTTTAAACATTCTTGATTGAGTTCCTGACCCCTGTCTATAAAATGACGTTAAAATATTCTAGGAGACTTCATTGTATAACAATTCTTAAGAATCACGCTATACTACGGAGAAGGAATATTAATGCCATGAAGTACAAATCATTAAAATAAAGCAGGACTGACTTTTTTCCTATCTTTGAGAAAAAAATTTTCCCACTGCCACAGAGAAAATAGGCTAGAACAAAAGTATTACACAGGTAGCAGGAGGAAAACTTGTTAAAGGAGGGACTGGCAGAAGGTGGTTTCTAGTTTAAACTAATGAAATAAAAATAGTTCTGCCACTTCTCCTCCCTGAAATTAAAAAAAAAAAAATCTTCAAAGATGCCAGAAAATGCCTAAAATCCTGAATAATTATGTATGAAGAAAGCCTGGGAATATTGTCCCCACAGTCAGGGAGAATGCCAGATGAAGATTCCTGCTCAGTACACTTGGGACACAGCAGAATTCTTTGTAGTGGAACCCCCCAGAGGCAAAACAGCCACTGCCTCCTGTAGGAGAGGCCATATCTAGGCTGCCTGGACCTCTCTGACCTCTTTTGACAATGCGGGAAGGGAAGAAGTTTTCAACCAACAATGCATAGACACAACATTTCTGTAAGAAGCAAGCTACTGATGTGCAATGAGAGGCAAAACCTTGGATCATCTTACAGCCCTGAGCTGCCAATTTTTGTAACCTGAAGAGTAGTGAAAGCTAAGGCAAAGGTAAACACACTAGAAAACTATGTCATATGGAGATTCATGGAAAAAATAGTGCAACTTCTTCCAACCAGGTTAGAATCATGCCACAAGGCAAAATGTCAGTGAGAAAACCTTCACAGGCAACATCTTGTAATCCAGCTGCTCCTCAGGTACACTCCCTGGCCCATACCTCCAAATAGACCAGGAATAACTCCATTCGAAGCAGAAATAACCAAGAAAGAGCCAGGATAAGACACAAAAAGAAGAGGAAGAAAAAGAACATGACATATGAAAGGTAGATAGCCAAATGCCAGAAAGATTATATCAAGAATGAGATTGAAATCGATTTTTTTAAAACTTCAAATGAATTTTATACACACACAGACACACAATCTCTGGGAAACATGGAGAGAGAGTTAGAAGGGTTCACAAAAGCTGATGCAAAGAGAAGAACAATATCATCACAAAAATCATGGGCACATGGAGAGCAGACATAAAAAGGTAACATGTTGCTGAAAACACAATTAGATGTGAGATAGCAGGCTTGAGATAACTGAGCAAAGTAAAATGATAGAGAAAAAATAAATATGGAAGACAGGTAACATGATCCATCATACGTGTATTTGGCATTGCTGAAGAAGAAAACAAATGCAATAGAAAAAAGTTCAAAAATACAATTAAACTAAAAAGAAGGAGGCCCTCCATTCCATTTAGATTCTCTTGGCTTATTTTATTCCTATCAAGTCTTGCCTTTGATTTATCAAGTTTTACTTCATTGCCTTTTCTTCTTTTTCACTTTTCTACATTCTATTATTTTATTGATAATCTTCAAATTTTTAATGTGTAAATTTTTATTATTTTTAAGTAGTTCTAAAATTATTGGTGTCTGTTTCTCAACCAAAGATATAGAACAATTTAGCTTCTCTCCAAATAGTCTCCATTCCATATAACATGCCATGCCTACTATTTCATTTCAATTTGTTTTAAACACCATCAAATTGCTTTCAGGAGTAATAGGTAGATTTTTCTAAGAGGTTTTACCCATTTCTCTTCTCACTATGGCATTTTAGATCTGTTGCTTCATGTGGGCTTATTTTCTTCCTTCCTGCAGTATAGCCTTTATAGTTCTAATAGTAAAGGTCTGTGGATATTAAACCCTGAGTCATTTAACGCAGAAATGTGTCTTTATTTTGCCCTCACTACTAATGATTGTGTAGTTGAGTCCAAGCTCGTACCACTCACAGCACAACAGCCAATTAGTTGAGAGACAAAGTGTTGTGGCAAGGCAAGTGACTTTAAGAGAGCCAGCTAGGCCAGGCGCGGTGGCTCATACCTGTAATCCCAACACTTAAGGAAGCTGAGGCAAGTGGATCACTTGACCCCAGGAGTTAGAGACCATCCTGGGCAGCATGGCAAAATCCCATCTCTACTAAAAAATACAAAAATTAGCTGGGCATGGTGGTGTGCACCTGCAGTCCCAACTACTCAGAAGGCTGAGGTGGGAGGATCACCTGAGCTTGGTAGGTAGAGGATGGCTGAGATTGTGCCCCTGCATTCCAGATTGGGCAATGGAGTGAGACCCTGTCTCCCCCACCCTGAAAAAAAAAGAGAGAGAGAGAGAGACAGAGAGCCAGCAAATGGAGAAGATGGCAGGCAGACTAATGTCCTAAAGAACCATCATGAGTTAATAGAAATTTCAGACTTCTTTAATGTTAGAGGAAGGGGGAAGAGGGAGGGGGTTGAGGTACAGAGGTGACCAGTGATCACAGACATCTGGGTGGCAGCGAGGGTCGGGGGTGGGTTGAGAAACTTTGTCTTTTGTCCTTGCTCCTAGAAGTCTTTAACATAACATTGTTACTTATTGTTACTTGTGTGTACACTCCCGTTATCTCTCCGGGTTAGTTTAGGGGGAACTATTATCATCCTTGCTTTAAAGTTAAACTACAAACTAAATTCCTCCCATAGTTAGCTTGGCCTATGTGCAGAAGAAAGAAAAAGCAGTTAACCTAAAAATATCACATGGATGAGGGGGCTAGGAACAAAATGGAGTTAGTCATGCTAAGCCTCCTTTTCACTGTTATACATTGTTAGCTTGGTATAGAAATGTAGGTTGATGGGTTTTTTCCCCCAACCTTTGAAGATATTATTTATTTGTCTTATGGTATCTATGGCTGCTATTTGTCTAATTATCATTCGTTTGTAGATAATTTTCTATCACTATTACAGTTTTTTTTCTGATGTTCTGTGGTTTCAATATCTTGTTTCTCAATAATGTGTTTTCATTTATCCTGGTAGAAACTCAGTGTTATGATGTCTTTCTTAAAGTCTGGAAAGTTCTCAGCCATTAGTCCTCTGAATATTGCTTTCCCCTCATTCTCTCTATAGGCTCCTTCAGGGATTCTATTTGGCGTATGTTGGATCTTCCTATTCTCTGCCTGTCTTTTGCCTTCTCTTTTAATTTTCCATCTCTTCATCTCTATATGCTTCATTCTGTGTTAGATTCTCAGCTGTATATTTAATTCAATTATTGCCTTACTTTTCTCTTCTTGTTTTTGACCTTTTGACCTTGTTTTGACCTATCAAGAGGAGGCTTCCCTCTTAAATACTCAGTCTACCATCTTACAAGAAGTTGAAATCTTAAATCAACAGGCTCAAAGAACACAACATTGGCCAGTCACAGTGGCTCACATCTGTAATCACAGCACTTCACTTTGGGAGGCCGAGCAGGCAGATCACTTGAGGTCAGGAGTTCAAGACCAGCCTGGACAGCATAGTGAAACCCTGTCTCTACTAAAAATACAAAACAATTAGCCAGGCATGGTGGTGCACACCAGTAATCCCAGCTACAGGAAGGCTGAGGCAGGAGAATCTCTTGAACCCAGAAGTTGGAGATTGCAGTGAGCCAAGATCGTGCCACTGCACTCCAGCCTGGGCAACAAAGCAAGACTCTATCTCAAAAGAAAAAAAAAAAGGAAAAAACACAACATGTCCCAAGAAAAAATTAATATAGATTGATGACCACTAACCAGTATACTCAGTAAATAGCAGAAAGGAAAGCATCTTAAGGGCATCCAAGCAAAAAAAGGTCAGCTCATTAAAAAGAAAAAGTAAGGCCGGGCACAGTGACTCATGCCTGTAAAGCCCAGCACTTTGGGAGGCCAAGGTGGTTGGATCACCTGAGGTCAGGAGTTTGAGACCAGCCTGGCCAACATGGCGAAACCCTGTCTCTACTAAAATACAAAAATTAGCCAGGTGTGGTGCACGCCTGTGGTGCCAGCTACTTGGGAGGCTGAGGCACAAGAATCACTTGAACCAGGGAAGTGGAGGTTGCAGTGAGCTGAAATGGCACCACTGCAGCCTAGGTGACAGAGCCAGCCTGGGTGACAGAGCAAGACTCTGTCTCAAAAAAAAAAAAAAAAGAGAAAAAGGAATTCTTTTCTGGCTTTAATGGCTCAGACTTCTCTACAGGAACATTGAATTCTACAATAATTTTCAGAAGTAGTCATCAGGGAAAGAAAACATCATGTAAAAATTTTATACCCACACATATCGTTGCTTAGAATAAAGGCAATAGACAGATATTTCTTTCTTTCTTTCTTTTTTTTTTGAGACAGATTCTTGTCCTGTTGCCCAGGCTGGAGTGCAATGGTATGATCTTCATTCACTGCAACCTCCACCTCCTGGGTTCAAGCGATTCTCCTGCCTCAGCCTCCCAAGTAGCTGGGATTACAGGTGCACGCCACCACGCCTGGCTAATTTTTTGTATCTTTAGGAGAGACAGGGTTTCACCATGTTGGCTAGGCTGGTCTCAAACTCCTGACCTCAGGTGATCTGCCTGCCTCGGCCTCCCAAAGTGCTGGGATTACAGGCGTGAGCCACCATGCCCGGCCTAGACAGATACTTTCAAACATCTAAGAAATCAGGAAATACACTTCCCATGAGTCTCTTCCTGGAAAAAAAAAAAAAAAACCTGCTATACGAGAACTGTGGCTCTCAAAGCGCTAAAAGAAGAAACAATGGTGAAGAGAATAATGGTGACCATTGAATCAATAGAAATTTAGAACAAACAAAGACTGAACAATGAGGTTATTGTATATAAAGTGTAATAACTCAGCTCACTAAAATAGGGAGGAGGAAGCAAAGAGAAGATAGACAGTAGTTATGTAAGTTTATTGGTTTCCCCATCTATCATAGAAGGAAGAAAAGGAATTGTTTAAAGCTGATTAGTCAAGTAATAGAGATCTAATGTGTTTGAAAATAAAGAGGAAATTACAAAATAATTATTTTAACCCAGCAAAATCAGATAGTGGGAAAGAAGAAGGATCAAAAACAGGCAAAACTAATCTATGAATTATTTTTGGCAGGTTACTAACTGGGAGAGAGCAAGAAAGCATCTCCCAGGATCCTGGTGGTCACACATAAAGAATCATCAATCTCTACTCATAAGAGGTGTGTCCTTTACTGTATGTATATTATAACTCAATACATGTTTTTAATTCAAAGAAGTTAAGTTCTTAAAAACTGTTCAGCAAAACTAAAGAAATGAAAAAAATAGAATAGTAGGAGAAATATAATTTATTCTCCTTAATCTAAGAAAGCCACGTAGACAAGAATAAGATATAGAGGAAGCAAATGATATAATCAAGCATGTAGATCTAACTAAAATATATGTGAAACTTCATACTCTGTGAAAGAGAATATACTTTTGCTTCAAGTGCTTATGGGACATTTATAAAATTGACTATTTGTGTGTGTGTGTGTGTGTGTGAGAGAGACAGAGTCTCGCTCTGTCGCCCAGGCTGGAGTGCAGTGGCACAATCTCAGCTCACTGCAAGCTCTATCTCCCAGGTTCGCGCCATTCTCCTGCCTCAGCCTCTCAAGTAGCTGGGACTACAGGTGCCTGCCTCCACACCTGGCTAATTTTTTGTATTTTTAATAGAGACGGGGTTTCACCGTGTTAGCCAGGATAGTCTCGATCTTCTGATCTCGTGATCTGCATGCCTCGGCCTCCCAAAGTGCTGGGATTGCAGGCGTGAGCCACCGCGCCCGGCCAAAATTGACCATATTTTAGTTAGACTACAAGGATGGCCTTTGGTGTCATAAGATCAGTGCTGCCTGTATCAACCTGGATCTCAGAGTGACGATGTGGAGCAAAGACCCACCCCACACCCATTTGCAGCAACCAATCCACATTGATATAGAGTCTGAGGGAGAAATGGACCTTCATTTTATGAAGCAACTGATATTTCAGGAATAATTTATATCATGGCATAGCAAAGCCTATGACAACTAATAAATTAGATTAACAAAAACAATGGAACAAAATAGAAATTCAGAATTAGACCCAAATAAACATAGAAATTCAGTATATATTGATATGGTTTGGATCTGTGTTCCTGCCCACATCTCATGTTGAATCGTAATCCCCAATGTTGGAGGTGGAGCCTAGTGAGAGGTGATTGAATTATGGGGACAGAGTTCTCATGAATGATTTAGCACCATCTCCTTGGTGCTGTTCTTGTGGTAGTGAGTGAGTAAATTATCACAAGATCTGGTTGTTGTAAAGTGTGTAGCACCTCCCTTCCTCTCTCTTGCTCCTGCTCTGGCCATGTAAGACATTCCTGCTTCTCCTGCACCTTCCATCATGGTTGTAAATCTCCTGAGGCCTCCCTAGAAACAGAAGCTGCTATGCTTCTGCACAGCCTGCAGAACCCTGAGCCAATTAAACTTCTTTTCTTTATAAATTACCTAGTCTCAACTATTTCTTTGTAGCAGTGTAAGAACAGGCTAATACATATATAAAAGTGGCATTTTTTTCAAGTCATGGGGAAACATAATAATAGTCATAGAGAAGGAACAATGCTAACATCCGGAAGAAACTAGACCTGCTTAATTTCTTATACCAAAAATGTCCACAGTTCAATGTTTTAAACATAAAAATGTAAAAAGTAAAATGGTTAAAATACTAGGAGAAAGTGTGAATCTTTCTATTGTCTCAGGATGGGGAAGGTCTTGCTAACAAAGAAAATAAATGATTGACAAATGTTACTATACAAAATTTAAATTTTCTTTATTGGAAGTGTTTCAAAAGTTAAGTTATAAATCAATGCAATATGAAAATAAATATTTGAAATGCATAAGAGAGACAAAGGATTAATTTCCTTCATATTTAAAAAAGCACTTACATAAGAAGAACATATTACATAATATTTTAAAAAGCACTTACATAAGAAGAATATATTACATAATATTTTAAAAAGCACTTACATAAGAAGAATATATTACATAATATTTTAAAAAGCACTTACGGAAGAGAAATAGGGAAGGAGTCTCTCAGGGAAAAAATCATTTTAACTACATGGAAAGTTGTTGTACATCTTAAATTTTGAATATGCAAATTAAAATGGCAATAAGATACTTTCTTGCACCTATTGGTTTGGCAAATAATACGCTATAATGGCAAGACACTGTCAATGGTAGTATAGACTAATACAGACCTCTAAGTGGCACACTTGTCAGTACTTATTAATGTTTCAAATACAAATACTCTTTGGTGTAGCAATTATTATTTTTAAAAATTATCCTGCAGTTAACACTTATATATATGTGCAAAGATACAAGCACAGGGATCTATGTTTGCAGTAAAGTTATACATAGGGTGACTGGAAACAACCTAATTGCCACCAATAAGGGACAGAATAAAGAAATTACATCAGTGCAACTGGAAATTATGCTTATAAAGGCCTCAGGTTGATTCCATGTAAGTTGATACAGCCTGACAGCTAAGCTCCGGAAAATCATACATCTGATGCTCCCATTTGTATCTTTGGGATCCCTATAGGCAGCAAATAGCACAGTCATGCTAGATAATCTGAGTTTTAACAGGAGACTGTTTATAAGTTCTGGGTGGGGTGCGGAGAAACCTCTAGAGATAGGATGAGGCACTGTAACCACAAAAAGGCCTAAACAGGTGAAGGAAAGGCACAAATACCATAAATGGAAGAAGAGAGTAGCTGGAGAGAGCCACAGTGGTATCTCAGGAAGCCAGGCCAAGGCCCCACTTCTCTTCTCTTCGCTCATCTTCCAACATGAAGCCCAAGGTGCGGGAGCCTGAGGATGAATCCAAGGGGAGCTCTAAGTGAGGAAGGAAAGGTCAAGAGTGGATATGGAGGGGAAATGGGAGGTATGCAGCACAATACTTTTCAAAACATGGGGATATAGACACACTTATGTTCCCAAGAAACTGCCACGAAGAGATGCCTTTGAGTAAGAACCATGAGAATTAGGGCCTTTGCAGTATGGGATGGAAGGAAATCACACTTTCTCTGCATTCTCTTTTTTACTGTTGCAAGTTTTTAAATCTTATGCATGCATTATTCTTTTGATAAAAAAAATAGCTGGTGGCAGAATTTATTTTAGAGGGAAAACTCTTTGGTTTAACAAAGCATCTTGGTAGTCATCTTAGCTGAAGAAAGGGAGGTCTGAAAAGCAAAGGAGCAAGGAAAAGAGGGGGGAAAAACAATTCTTTCTTCATAAGAATGGGCAGAAAGTGGGGAAAAGTGAAAAATTTGAGGAGAGATACAAGGGCTCAGAAAATGTGGGGTAGCTGGGGTCTGAGGAGAAAAAAAATACAAGAATGACACAGATTTCTAAGTACAAGATTTTTCAGTTTTATATTATGCCTATCCTTCAGAAAAGCCAACCACATCTACTGCCTTGTTTATAGTATGTGGTCAGTTAGGGTCAGTGGGAGAAATTAAAGGAATAGGGACTCTGCTTCCTGTTTGGATTGTTTTAGGACTGAGAATCAAAAAGAGCTACTGTTAGATCAATGAGAAAGAGAAATTTCATCCTCAACCAGAAATTGGGACAGAACCTGACTTGAGAAAACATAAGCCCCTAGAAAGCCTTCAGCAGTATAGGAGAGATGCAGATTTTCACCATATTTGAGGTCGGAGGTTAAGCCAGTATTAGGAAAAGAATGAGCCTAATAGCTGATGCTTTGAGAATGTCTGGGGAGCTGTGTGATACATAGAGAATTAAAGCAGAACCAAACAAATGCATTCAAGGACAAATCTGTCTCAGGTGTTCCCACAGATGTCTAAGAATCCATATGGAGAAATATGTAGAGCTCTGAGCTCAAGTATTTTGCATTGGTTCTTTTGCATATGTATCAGCATGGGTGAGAGGTTTAAATATTATTCGGAAAGTTAATAGTCAGTGCTTTATGATTCAGAAGAGGCTAACCATCAGACTGTCTTTGATCACAATAAAATCAGGATTTTAATCCTTTTTTGTTATCTCCATTTTCCACAAAAATAACGTTAATGACAACAGCAAAAACTTAATGTGAAAAATTGGTCTTAAAAGTTTTGCAACAAATATAAAAACATCAAGTACATATAATAATAATAATAATTTTATAATTAGTTACTAATGTGAAGAGGACTTCAGGATATCTAGAAATAATATAATTGGTTAGGCAAGACCAATATCTTTTTATGAAAGAACATGAGATTTTTTTTTTTTTTTTTTTGAGACAGAGTGTCACTCTGTCACCCAGGCTGGTGTGATCTCAGCTCACTGCAACCTCCACCTCCCAGGTTCAAGCGATTCTCCTGCCTCAGCCTCCTAAGTAGCTGGGATTACAGAAATGCGCCACCATGCCCAACTAATTTTTCTTTGTATTTTTAGTAGAGATGGGGTCTTACCAGGCTGGTCTCGAATTCCTGACCTCAGGTGATCCTCCTGCCTCAGCCTCCCAAAGTGCTGGGATTACAGGTGTGAGCCACCACACCTGGCTGCAATCTTTCTTATATCAAAGGTCTGCATCTATTTTTACTACGACTTTTGTCATACCATATTCCAAATATATAAAATCTCTGACAAACACTCAGGTATTTGGACTTGTTTTTCTAAGAGTAATGATGGGTTGCATTTTTAGAGGATACAATATGCAGGGTTTTGCTCTCTCCTCACCAACAATACATACTTGTGAATTAACCAGTTGGTTTAAGGATACTAGCAATGGCCATGGAAGAGTTTTTTTCATATTAAAGTTAAACCACCTATAATAGGCTCAAGTGTGCAATACATACAATAACCAACTAGAGTAAGTGGCTCAGAGTCTTAGGAAAATGAAAAGACTCACGTGGTTAATAATTAATTTACAGTTTCAGAGATATATGTAGAGAAATGTACATAGGCATACAAAGTTAAATCTTTTTTGAGGTAACTATATTAATATTCTATCTACCTACCAAAAGAATTTGACGTAACTTGTAATTTAAAAAAATCACAGACACAATATAATGCCAAATCAGGCAAACAAGACAAATAAGACAAAAGTCAGGTAATAAATATGAAACTAGACAGATACAGTTATTCTGTTTTTATAGATAGGAACATAGACTAGAGATGACCTACTCAAATTCATGTCTTTTTACTGCCATATATGTTTATGTGATTTAACATATTTAAATCTGATTTATTTGCTTAACATTACCAAGTGAAAGAGGATAATACACGTACTTATACAATAGGGTATGTTAAAAGTTATCATCTAAAACTTGAATATAAGGCAAGGAGAGTACCACATGTGCTTTCAAAGTCCTGCTAGGGCATTTTTTAACAAACTCACTCGTGGATTACTTAATTAACTAGGGCAACTTTCCTTTGACTTTCATTTACTTATTTATTCATTTTGAGATGGAGTTTCAATCTTGTCGCCCAGGCTGGAGTGCAACGGTGTAATCTCGGCTCACTGCAACCTCCACCTCCTGGGTCCAAGCGATTCTCCTGTCTCAGCCTCCCAAGTAGCTGGGATTACAGGCACCCACCACCACGCCCAGCTAATTTTTGTATTTTTAGTAGAGTCAGGGCTTCGCCACATTGGCCAGGCTGTTCTCGAACCCTGACCTCAGGTGATCCATCTGCCTTGGCCTCCCAAAGTGCTGGGATTACAGGCATGAGCCACCACACTCAGCCCCTTTGACTTTTATGTGGACCTTTTTGTATGATTTGTACAAAAATTAAGAGCTTAGACTCTGTGGAATTTTATGGTAACTTGTATTAACAGATAGATTCAGTGGAGCTACAAGTAATTTCTGTAAGGTAGAAAAGATAACCTGAAATGTTATGGTTTTTTATTGCCCTATAGAACAATCTTATTCAACGTTTTTCTCAAATGCCTATACACACCCAGTTCCTCAAAATACTCTTTAAACCAGTTTGTCATTTCGCTGATTCCCTCATTAACGAGTTAATAAAGCTTTAACATGTGCTTCTTCTACATTGGAATGAGAATCATGCTTTTAGCTTTTTGGAAATTATATTTAGACAGGTAGTTATGCTGGTTAAATGAGATAACATGCCTAGAACATAGTAAATGTTCAATAAATGTTAGATTTTAAGTTTCATGCCCTAATCCCTCCAACATTATAAGAAAAAAATACAGCTCTGTTTACAGAGGGAATAAATACACATATGTATATGTATAAATGTGTTTGATGTACATGTACATAGATATATTCATAATACATACAGGCAAGAGGAGTATAGGTAATATATATTACATATGTGTGTATATAATATATAGATGTATTTATATTTATCAAACATTTACTATGAAGAACATCATATAACTTTTTGGCTTTGGGAGGCCGAGGCAGGCAGATCACTTGAGGTCAGGAGTTCGAGATCAGCCCGGCCAACATGGAGAAACCCTGTCTCTACTAAAAATACAAAAATTAGCTGGGCGTGGTGGTGGGCACCTGTAATCCCAGCTACTGGGGTGGCTGAGGCAGAAGAATCGCTTGAACCCAGGAGGTGGAGGCTGCAGTGAGCTGAGATGGCGCCACTGCACTCCTCCAGCTTGGGCCACAGAGTGAGACTCCATCTCAAAAAAGAAAAGAAAAAAAAGAACATCATGTAACTTCTAAAGACTCTCTTCATTTCCATAATTTTATGGTTAATGTTTTATAGCAAAATGTAACATTAATAACCAGTAACAATGTATTCCAGCCTGATTTTCGTTTAAGATCCCCAGCTGAAAGAGCTTAAATAGACCAAATCAGAAACAGCAATAGCAGTGTCATAAAGATAACTTCCTAAGAGCTGTGCTATTTCATCAGAGAAACTTACTGAGTGCTCTGCGAGAATTCTAAGACATTAACCATGTTAATATACCTAAATTGCAGGAGTTGCTTATCTATAAATACCCATCTTGAATGGACATTTGTCTGCCCCTGATATGTGTGGGGGTGGGAGGTGTAAACGCCAGAAGGAAACGACACAGAGAAACATACATTACCTATACTACTCTGTCCTTTTTCTCTCTTCATAAGAAGGACCACACAGCAGAGTGTCTGGGAAACTATTTACCTTGCAAATAAAAGTATGGTCAACTTTTTCCAAACTTTTTACTCAGAGACTCAAAATTATTAACCATGCCCTATCTGTGAGAAATGGTAAATTTATTTTAAAATTTCTTTTCTTTCTTTTTTTTTTTTTAACATTTAATGACTTGTAGGAAAACTGAACCTATTCTCCATCTCCAATAAAATATTCACTCACATTCCAAGATACTCCAGTGTTAGTATGTAGTAATATATTTCAGGAGTGCCTGTGACCCAAACAGTGTATCTGTCTTGAAAGATGATCATTTTATTCTTTCTCTTAGGAAAGCTAGTCAACTGATCTCATTACAAGTTGTAGCTTTTGCCACAAAAAAAGGTGAGCAGTGAATTTTGTTTTCTTTCCTGTTCTAGATGAAGAGGTTAATTTACAAGGTAAGTTAAACATGTGCTATCTGTAATTTAGAATGGTCGAAAAGAGTAAGCTCAAGGAGAAGATGAATAAAACATTTTTACAGTGGTAAATTATTTAAATAGTGTTAATTAATTTACTCTTCCCTGACATTGTCATTTAAGGACAGAAGCTCCTAGGCAGTTTCTTATTTTAACACTTCCCCCCCACATTATGCATGGTTCATAATAGACTCAGTATAAAAATTCAAAAATGGAACTATATTGAGCAGAAAGTGGAAGTCCCTAATACCACTGTAGAACAATGGCTCTATATTCTTTCTGATATTATACATATATACATACATATTCACAATATGCTATAATTGCATGTATATGTTATGTGATATATATTACAAAATAAATGAAATCATCTTAAATCTATTATTCTTTCACCTGACCTTTTCACTCAACATATTATGGACATTTACCAATGTCAATTCATATAGATGTACATTATCTTTTTGATGGCTGCATAGTATTCCTTTGCATGAATCTATCATGAGTTGATGCATTAATTAGCAGACTTCAGTGTGCATTATGATCACCTATGAAATTTGGTCATTCTCCTCTTGCCAGTGTCCAGCTTCTACAGAAGGTTTGGCATGAGGCTCAAACATTCATATTTTTAGGAGTGTTTGGAGGAGACTCTGAAACACACCAAATTTTGAGATCTACCTATTTAATGAATTTGTTGTTGACAGGCATTTCATTTCTTTCTAATTTTTAAAAACACAGCACTACAGCTGGGTGTGGTGGCTCATGCCTATAATCCCAGCACTTTGGGAGGCCAAGGCGGGCAGATCACTTGAGGCCAGGAGTTCAAGACCAGCTTAGCCAACATGGTGAAACACCACCTCTACTAAAAATACAAAAATTGGCCAGGTGTGGTGGCGGACGCCTGTAGTCCCAGCTACTTGGGAGGCTGAGGCAGGATAATTGCTTGAACCCGGGAGGCAGAGGTTGCAGTGAGCTGAGATCGTGCCATTTCACTCCAGCCTGGGAGACAGAGTGAGACTCGTCTTAATAAAAAATAAAAATTAAAAAAAAACCACTAGAATAATACTGACACCTGAAAATAGAAAAAGTAGAAAGCTGGAAGGGGAAATTATATTTTTCTCTCTTCCCTTTATTTTTTTCCACCTTTCTTCCTGTTTCCCTCCCAGAGTCTGAACTTCCCACTTCTCATTCCATAGAAGGAAAAATAAGAAAAGATTAGATAGATCTGGGGAGAAAATTAGAAAAATGCAAAATGGTGATGGCAGTGGGGGAGAGAGGCCATCCTCAGGTTTTGGAATAAATGAATGAAAAAGGATGAAGCCAGGTTTCTCATTCTAGGTGCGCCATTAGGAAACAGGAATGCCAATTTTCATTTTGTCAGTGCTTCTGTCTATGTACTTAACTTTCACAATTGTTGCAAATTTAATTGTAAGCAACAGAGGTGAATGGAGCAAGCACTAGACTTTAGTGCTGTCTCTTTCACTCTCTAGCTGTGTGACCTTTGATATGTCAACCTCTCTGTGCATCAGTTTCCTTGTCTGTAAAATGTGTGAGCTAGATTAATCTACAGTCCCTTTCAGGTCTATCATTCTTTAATTCCATGAAAGAACATTTTGTTTCATTTTGTAACCAACCCCATTTCAGAAAAAGAACTTTTAAAAATTCTAATTTATGTATTTTTTTTTATTTTTTAGAGATGTGATCTCACTATGTTGCCCAGGCTGGTCTCAAACTCCTGACCTCAAGCAATCCTTCCTCTTCAGCCTCCCAAGTAGCTGGGATTACAGGCATGCACCACCATACCTGACACCTGACTAAAGCTAATTTAAAAACCCATGGGCATTAGAGTATGTGACAATGAACATTCTGCAATTCATACATATATATATATATATATATATATATATATATATATATATATGGTATATTCTCTTGGCACTCTGTGTTTCAGAATAACATATGGTATCCAATGTACCTTGGATGAGAAGGGTTACAGTAGGATCAATAGGATATATATGTGTGTGTGTGTGTATATATACATATATATATATATATATATATCTCCTTCTATGTAATCCTGCATTGATTGCATGAAGGTTTTAATACTTCAGTGGAAATCAATCTGTAAAGACTAATAAGTGGGAAAATGATGCTCTAAGATACCAACAATTTAAAACAAATTCCAGACAAATAGGAAATTTAGGCTCAAACTCAAAGACTGTAGTCAGGGACTTCTCACCTTTCAGAAATAAGAAGTGTGGCCAGGTGTGGTGGCTCATGCCTGGAATCCCAGCACTTTGAGAAGCCAAGGCAGGCCGATCACCTGAGGTCAGGAGTTCAAGACCAGCCTGGACAACATGGTGAAAAACCCATCTCTACTATAAATACAAAAAATTAGCTGGGTTTGGTGGTGCACGTCTGTAATCTCAGCTACTCGGGAGGCTGAGACAGGAGAATTGCTTGAACCCGGGAGGCAGAGGTTGCAGTGAGCTCAGATCGTGCCATTGCACTCCAGCCTAGATGACAGAGAGAGACTTTATCTCAAAAAAAAAAAAAAGAAAGAAAAAAATAAGAAATGTGTTCATGATAACTATGCTTTTCTGATTCAGACAATTGTCTGGTAACAATAAAACCAAGTCACACAAGTATAAAATGAAGTCCTGCCAAGGCTAAAATAGACACCAAGTAAGTGACAAATACTTGAATAACAGTGAAGCATAAATTGATATAAATAAGAAATGCAGTGATCACATGATATCGGCTAGATTTCTGCCTAATGTCTTACCATGACTCCTCTTATGTGGGTTAAATGGTGGCCTCCCAAAAAAATATGTTTACCGGAACTTGTGGACATTACTCAATTTGCAAAAAAATGTCTTTAGAGATGTAATCTGCAATTTAGAGTAGCCCTAAATCCAATGGCAACTATCCTTACATCAGAGGAGAAGGCAACGCGAAGACAGAGGCAGAGATTGGATGATGCACTCCAAGCCAAGCAGTGCCAAGGACTGCCAGCAGCCACAAGAAACGAGGAGAGAAGCCTGGACTAGGCACTCCCTCGTAGCCACCAGAAGAAACCAACCTGCAGACACCTTGATTTTGGACTTCTGGAATTCTGGTCTCCAGAACTATGAGAGAATAAATTTCTGTTTTAAACCATCCAATTTGTGGTAATTTGCCCTGGCAGCCCCAGAAAAACTAATGCACCTTTTTAAAAATATAGTTTCCAAAAATACTAATCTACTCAGTTTCCTGAATACACCACACACACACACACACACACACACACACACACACACTATAATCCCCAAATCTTTTAAGGATTAGGTGATCTTGGCCTAAATCCTACTTCTATGACCTGTGACGGCCAAAACCCTCCTCCATGTGTCCTGTAAATTTCCACGCATACTTCCTCATGTTTGGGGCTGCCACATTGAGTTGTACAGACTCCCTGGCTAGAAGACCTTCTGTAATGCACAGCCTGCAATCTACAGGCACTCTGCCCTCAAAGCTATGCACCCTGCCATGAGGCTGCAATGCATGTTTTTCACACAAAGGTGTCACTCTGTCCCAAAGAGGTATCTCTTAAAAATTTGTACAAAAATGGCATGTCACAAGCAGTGGTTCTCCCTGTCCGCTCTCTTGCCATTGATCCTTGCCACAGCTCTCCCAGGACTGGTATCCACAAATCATTCTTTTATTTTAAATTTTTATTTTAGGTTCAGGGTACATTGCAGGTTGGTCATACAGGTAAATTCATGTCACAGGGGTTTGTGGTACAGATTATTTTATCACCCAAGTACTAACTTTGTACCCAATAGTTATATTTTCTGATCCTCTCCCTCCTCCCACCCTCCATCCTCAAGTAGACCCGTGTCTCTTGTTGTCCCCCTCTTTGTGTTCATGTGTTCTCATCATTTAGCTCCCACTTAGAAGTGAGAACATGCAGTATTTGATTTTCTGTTCCTGCGTTAGTTTGCTAAGGATAATGCACAAATAATTTTTAAACCTAGTGAGATTACCAGAGGTTGCACAGAAATTGCATCATATACCATACAATTTCATCATCAAGTTTAGTTTTTCGTTCATGTTCTCTCCTTTCCAATGTCCTGAAATTCTTATACATGACTTTCCTACTGATATAAGCCATACTATCAACTCTATCTGTGCACCAAATTCTGGAGAATAAAATTTTCCCCATCTTCTTTCACTATTTTAAGTCTCAGGGCCTTTGAACATGCAGGCTCCTTATCCCTTTTTCAGAAATAAACTCTTGTCTATTTATCTTTCAAACACTATTGCAAAATGAAAGAAATTGAATTATTAAAAAGTAAAGACCACAAATTCACCAGTCATTGTCTATCTCCCACAGACAGGCCTCTGTTCTCTCCTGCCTCTCCCCAGCTGGATGATAGCTCTATAAGAGCACAGCCCTGATTACCTGCTCCTCCCACCCTGCATTTAATCACACACTCAAATGTTTGTTTTCTAAGCACTTTTCTCATAATCAGATATCCTAAGAGGAATGTAGTCAAATGACTATAATCAAGTTTAAATTCCTGTCATTTTCCAAAAATCAATAACATTAAAAGTCTGACAAATTCTGCTGGCTACCACTCTTTCTAGTGACTTAGACACAGGCTATAATGGAGTCTTTTTCTTTTTTGCATGAGATGTCTGCAATAGTTCGGAGTTGCCCTTGTTTTTTGCACTTCTACTGGGACGTTATTTTTTTTAATTTTTATTTTTTGTAGACAGGGTCTCACTCTGTCACCCAGGCTGGAGTGCAGTGGCGTGATCTTGGCTCATTGCAACCTACACTTCCTGGGTTCAAGTGATTCTCCTGCCTCAGCCTCCCAAGTAGCTGGGATTACAGGTGCCCACCACCACGCCCAGATAATTTTTGTATTTTTAGTAGAGAGAGGGTTTCACTTTGTTGGCCAGGCTGGTCTCGAACTCCTGACCTCAAGTAATCTGCCTGCCTGATCCACCTGCCTCAGCCTCCCAAAGTGTTGGGATTACAGGCGTGAGCCACCGCACCTGTCCAGTCACTTGGACATCTTTCCTTTTGCCTTGCTCGCATAGTATCTTTTAGCAAGAACACTTTGATTTCTTCCTTCCTAATCCTTTGGTTGTGCTCACATTTACATCCATTGCCCTATTTTTCAGGGCTTTTGGTGGTGTTATGCTCCTTCTGAATTTGATTTCTTTTTCATTTCTGGCTCCTTACCAATTCCAAATTAAGAATGCCGCTAAGCAGCGAACATCATCTTGACAAGCTCAAAATGCAGTTACATTTTTGCATGGTTTATTAGATTGTGACCCATGAGATTAACCCAGAAATCATATAAAAACAATATTTTATTTTATTCCTTCTTTATAGGCTGCAGCAATTTATTTTTGATGTATTAACAAAAAAAGTCTGTTTTCCTTGCACTGTTTGGTTCTTACCAGTTTCTTTCCAAAAGTAACATTCTTATCTAAATATAAAAATTATAAATGGGCCAGGCACAATGGCCCATGCTTGTAATCCCAGCACTTTGGGAGTCTGAGGCGGGTGGATTACTTGAGCCTGGGAGTTCAAGACCAGCCTGGACAACATGGTGAAACCCTGTCTGTACAAAAACACAAAAATTAGCCAAGCATGGTGGCACATGCCTTTAGTCCCAGCTACTCAGGAGGCCAACGTGGGAGGATGGCTTGAGAACAGGCAGTAGAGGCTGCAGTGAGCCAGGATCATGCTGCTGCACTCCAGCCCGGGCAACAGCGTGAGACTCCATCTTTAAATATATACAAAAATAAGTTACTTTCTAAATTTTAAGTTTATTACTGAGCACGGACCTTAAGCACTTTATACACCTCATTTCATTAGGGCTTCATAATAGCAATACAAGGTCCCTACCACTACAGGTTTGATGCTGCAGATGGAGAAATTGAGTTTCTGAGAGGTGAAGGGACTTGCCCAAACTTGTCAATTTAGAATGTGATGGATCCAGCATGCAAGCCTGCTAAGACAGTTTGAAGCCTCTGCCTTCCTGTACTTGGCCTTTTTTTAGTTAGTCTGGGAGAGGCACCTTCTAATTGATATCTATCTCAGACACCTCCTAAGGTCCAAATTCCTAAAGCAAAGTTAGGAGTTTAATCTTTTTCATACAGATGAAACCGAATTTTTTTCAAGCAAGGATTCCCCAAACCAAATGCCTGTGGCAGCCAGGCAGGTAAAATAAATGGGAAAGCAGGCAGAGTGCAAAGCAAAACAAAAGCAAAATAACCGCTGACAAGCTCGAGTTAATTGGTGCGTCACAGCATCGTTGGCCCGGCGTTGCCAGGCAGCCTATTATTTTCAAAAGAAAACAGAAATTCAAGTTTTCATATGAAATCTCTCAATTATTAAATGTCAGCATCTAAATCAGATTTGTTTGTTTTTCCAACAGTGCAAACTAAATATGTCTATGAAGCCCACAAATTGCCAGCCAGTGAGTGGCTCTAGTATGGACTTGACCTTGGCCCATAAAGCACATGTCCAATATGGTAGCCATAGGCCACATGCAACTATTTAAATTTACATTTTAATTAAGTGTAAATAAAATTAAAAATTCAATTCTTCAGTCGCACTAGCCACATTTCTGGTGTTCAGTAGTCACACGTGGTGTGTGGCAACTATAATGGACGATACAGAACATTTCCATCATTGCAGAAAGTTCTATCAGACAGCACTGAACTGGAGCAACAAGAAAATCAGAGCTGCTTTTTTGTCCTCCATCATGATCACCAGCTTGTACTAGAACGCTAAAGTTACTGCTCCCCCAGGACCACTCCGGACCCTTCTCTTTCATCTGAACAGACAGAGGTTGCACAGACAATCCCACCTACTCCCCTGGGGTCTGACATGAAGCCAGGTGGGGATGCACAGATGGGCAAGCCTGGGAAGAAGGCAAAGTGTGTCTTTAGCATTTCCCAGTCCCTGCTTTGGGACTCTGGGACTTACAGTCAGGCCACCACCCTCCCCTCTCTACAGAGACCAGAGCCTAATAATCTCTTTGCCCACTCTGGAAAACTTATGTCTAGGTCATTCAACTACAGTAAAGCGCAAATAATGGATATGTACCTGAAGTTTCTACCCCTGCCTTGGAAGTTGATATTTACAATGTAGAAAATTCTAAGAGTAAGATGTCAGGCCTAGGGGAGATGGTGAAGCAGGGTTTTATATTCTCATAGCAGAAGACCACGATCATCTCCCTGAAGCATCTGAAATCTTACCTTGTAGGCTGTCAGCTCATTTCCCTGGCTCTATGGCAGGCCCTACTCAGGATCTGGGTCAGTAGTCTCAAAAGCAGGTTGCTCATGAGGATCACCTCCATAGGCTTGCCAGCTTTAACAAGTGAAAATACAAGATTCCCAGTTAAATCTGAGCTTGAGTTTCAGATAAACAATGAATTTGTTTATTATAAGTATGTCCAGTATGCTATGCAATGTGTATTTTATCGGAAATTTTACACCTATGGCCCTTTTTATAAAGATACTTTCTTGCTGGACCCACAGATTCTCAAGCTCACTCAGGTTTAGGAAGCCTGATCATATTTAACTCAACTGCCTCTGGGAAGTGTTTCATTTCTTAGTCAATTTCTGTCTCCTTAGAACTGTCTTTTTATTTTATTATTTATTCATTCATTTGTTTTTAGCGACAGGGTCTCGCTCTGTCACCCAGGCTGGAGTGCTGTGGCATGATCACAGCTCACTGGAGCCTCAAATTCCTGGGCTCAAATGATCCTCCTGCCTCAGCTTTCCAAGTAGCTGGGACTACAGGCATGTACCAGCACACCTGGCTAATTTTTAAAAACTTTTTTGTAGAGATGGGGTCTCACTGTATTGCCCAGTCTGGGGCCTCAAGCAATTCTCCAGCCTCAGCCTCCCAGAGTGCTGGGATTACAGGCATGAGCCACAGCGCCTGGTCTGGAACTGTCTTTTTTTTTTTTTTTTTTTTTTTTTTGAGATGGAGTTTCGCTCTTGTTGCCCAAGCTGGAGTGCAATGGCACGATCTCAGCTCACTGCAACCTCCACCTCCTGGATTCAAGCAATTCTCCTGCCTTATCCTCCTGAGTAGCTGGGATTACAGACATGTGCCACCACACCTGGCTAATTTTTTTTTTTTTTTTAGTAGAAAACAGTTTCACCATGTTAGCCAGGCTGGTCTTGAACTCCTGACCTCAGGTGGTCTGCCCACCTCAGCCTCCCAAAGTGCTGGGATTACAGGTGTGAGCTGCCGCGCCCGGCCAGGAACTGTCTTTTTTAATGGAATCACAGTTTCCTGTAGTGGAACATCAAGCTACTCATGACTATTACCTTCATTATGTCATCTGATCATCACAACAACCTGGTAGAGTAAAACAGGCAAAAAGTATCCTTACCTTGTCAATGAGAAAACTGAGGCTTAGATACTTAAAAATTTCAGGTAAAATTCTAATAAATGGCATACCTAGGACCCAAACTCAGGTCTTCTGGGTTCCCATTTCAATATTTATTGAACTATTCAGTGCTGTGAGTGAAAGGGGATGGCAAGGATGAGGAAGAGAAAAAGAGAAGAGAATTTTTCGTTAAAAGTATGGCTACCTCACCAATTACCACCCTTTTGATTCACACCTTTCCAGCCCACCAATCAATTCTAAAGCAGAAGGAGAAGACCAGGGATCCAGAATTCAAAAAGTCCCACATCTCCAGGGATCAAGGAGTCTGAGAGAAAGTTCAAACTGGATAATGCAATCAAAATAATCTGGAAATTGGCTTCTGGACTGGTTATGGCAGTGACAACAGAGAATGTCTGAAAGAACTGTTGTTACACTATGTAATGAGATACTATACCTGTAATTTACCTCCACCACCTAGTTCATACCCTGGAATTTTCTTACAGTAACGTAATGAGTAAGCTCTGTGCCTCATCTAACTCCACTTGCTACACTGCAGTGAACAGGGTCAGAGAAAGGTAACCACTATAAAAGGAGTGGAAGTAGAGAGAAACCATAGACCTAGGTTCTAAGGTCCAGAGGGCAGATAACTAACTACCCTGCCCCACTTGAATGCCTGGGGGTGGTGGCAGAAGTTGATCTACCCTGGAACTCATCTCCATAAGCTCTTTGCTGTTGAGAGCAATCTCTTGGAGGTACCCCAAGTCATCACACATCCACAATTACATGGGGCATTAATGTGCTAACAGAGAAGATTCATTCAACTTTAAGAAATAAAATTAGTAGGCCGGGTGCCACTCACGCCTGTAATCCCAGCACTTTGGGAGGCCGAGGCAGGTGGATCACTTGAGGTCAGGAGTTAGAGACCAGCCCAGCCAACATGGTGAAACCCCACCTCCACTAAAATCACAAAAATTAGCCGAGCGTGTGGTGGGCGCCTGTAATCCCAGCTACTTGGGAAGCTGAGGCAGGAGAATCGCTTGAATCTGGGGGTGGGGCGGAGGTTGCAGTGAGTGGATATCGTGCCACTACACTCCAGCCTGGACGACAGAGTGAGACTCTATCTCAAAAAAAGAAAGAAAGAAAGAAAGAAATGTTTATAGCAGTTTTATTCAAAATAAGCAAAAAATGGAAATAATCCAAATGTTCAACATAGAATGGATAAATTATGATATTTATATACAAAAGAATACTACTTAATCAATTATACCTTAATAAAGCTGTTAAAAATAAAGAATAAACAAAAGAATACTATTTAGCAATAAACTCAAGAAATTAAAATAGCAGTTGTCTCTTTGAATGAAAGGTACCTTATGGAATTGACTGAAAAGAGGCACAAGGGGAGTTTCTGGGTGCTGCAAATGTCTATATTTTGATTTGGGTGATGGTGACTTGAGTATGTATACTTGTGAAAACTTATCAAATTGCATTTTCTGCATATAAAACATATACCTCAATAAAGGAAATAAATGGCTAGTTAAAAAATAATAAAATTACAATATATTCATACAATGAAATAAATTATGATGTAGATCTATATTTATTGACATAGAAAGATGCCTATAATATATTATTAAATATAAAAGCAGAATCCAAAACAGAATGGAGAATACCATTTTTGTAAAAAATATGATATTGGCGGGATGCGGTGGCTCACACCTGTAATCCCAGCACTTTGGGAGGCTGAGGCGGGCGGATCACCTGAGGTCAGGAGTTCGAGACCAGCCTGACCAACATGCAGAAACCCCATCTCTACTAAATACACAAAATTAGCCGGGCATGGTGGCACATGCCTGTAATCCCAGCTACTCGGGAGGCTGAGGCAGGAGAGTCACTTGAACCCGGGAGGCGGAGGTTGTGGTGAGCCGAGATCGTGCCATTGCACTCCAGCCAGGGCAAAAAGAGCGAAACTCCGTCTCAAAAAAAAAAAAAAAAAAATGATATTATATATTGATATGGGTATGCACAGGAAAAGGGAGTCATGCATAAATAAAGCTGCCGAGATATTAAAACTGGTTACTAACATTTTATGATGAGTTTTAACTACTTCAAACAGAAATCATTAAGAGAGTTCCACATTTTTTAAAAGCACAACATTAAAGCATTGCAACGACATCAAAATAAGACCAAGGTCTAAATTTGTGTTTCTCAACAGAGGTGATTTGTCCCCCAGGGGACATTTGGCAATGTCTGGAGATATTTTTGGTTGTCTCAACTAGGAGGGAGTGATAGCAACATTTAGGGTAGAGGCCAGGGATGCCGCTGAACATCTTACAATGCACAGGACAGCTCCAACAACAGCCATCTGTACTAAAATGTTTATAGTGCCAAGGTTAAGAAACCCAGGTCTATCTAAATGGACGCAAGATAGGGCCTGTTTATAAGACAGTGTTGACTTATTTCTTTTATTTCAAACAGTTCAGAAGTTGCCTGTCATTCAGAGTCTCCATAAATCCCAGTGGCAACCAGCCTTCTCCTGCACCTAACACAACGCTCTCCACATAT
Source organism: Pan troglodytes (assembly GCF_028858775.2). NCBI lineage: Eukaryota > Metazoa > Chordata > Mammalia > Primates > Hominidae > Pan > Pan troglodytes. Next base: position 41,500,824 of record NC_072415.2, read on the forward strand.
CTGGAGGGCTGGTGCTTGGAGAATCAGTTGTGCAGAGTCACTAAGAGCCAGCCCCGACTTCCATATCAGAAAAGAATATTTATAGAGGCAGAAACCTCTAAACTGGCCATGAAGAGCCAAAAGGGAGGGTGTGATATTCCACCCCCTGCCTCCTCTCCACTCCTGAGAGAAGAAGCCGCTACCAGGAAGGGCACTGATTCCTGGAATGACCAACTCCATCACATTAACCTCCTTATGGGCCCTCATAACCAACTGCTTCCTAGAAAAGAGATTGACATGTTGGGTTTTTGATAGCATAAGTAGCATTTTTTGAATCCTCAGCAAGACGCTACCAAGATAGATAAAAGTTTTTTGGGAAATGTGAGGGTTATCTGGCTGTGACATATGTCACCCCATTAATGGCCAGGATTGATTTGGCTGATCTGGCTGGCTAGGTGGGTGTCCTCTTCCTCCCTCATCCCTACATGTGCGTCCCTCCTGAAGCTGCATGCTCGTTCCAAGAGGATGACCATCCCCAATAGAGGAGGACCGGTCTTTGGTCAAGGGTATACGAGTAGCTGCACTCCCCTGCTAGAACCTCCAAACAAGCTCTCAAGGTAAGAGTTTTTTGGAGAGATAAATAGTTTTCTGCATTCTTTAAATTCCAATTGGTATATCAAGATTTAGACCTTGCTGACTTGACCATTAAGCCAGGAATAGGGAGAACTCAGGCTATGCTGTAAGGGAGACCTCTGCCATGTGGGAAGGGTAGAGCTGACATAATCCATTCCCAGAGCAGGGGGCAAGGAGAAAAGAGATGGGGGAGCAAAAAGAGGCAACTCATCTGGCAACCTGCTCCAGACCAAATTCCCGGAGGGGAAAAATCAATGGACACATCTAGGCAAATATGAAGGAAGCTTGGGGCTAGTTGTTTTCTTCACCCTGTAAAACCTAAGGGAGCTGAGAGCCTCAAGAAAAAGATCATGCCCTGTCTGATGGTATAACCACCCAATCTGTTCACCTTGCCCACTGCCTAGACAGAGACAATTTACCAAGACAGGGGGATTTCAATAGAGAAAGAGTAATTCATGCAGAGCCAGCTGTGCAGGAGACCAGAGTTTTATTATTACTGAAATTAGTCTCCCTGAGCATTCTGGGATTAGAGTTTTTAAAGATAATTTGGCGAGTAGGGGTAGGGTAAGTGGGGAGTGCTGTTTGATCAGGTAGGAGACGGAATCATAGCGGATCAAAGTGAGTTTTTCTTGCTGTCCTCTGCTCCTGGGTAGATGTGGCAGAACTGGTCGAGCCAGATTACCAGTCTGGGTGGTGTCAGCTGATCCATCAAGTGCAGGGTCTGCAAAATATCTCAAGCACTGATCTTTGGTTTTACAATAGTGATGTTATCCCCAGGAGCAATTTGGGGAGGTTCAGACTCTTGGAGCCAGAGGCTGCATGACTCCTAAACTGTAATTTCTAAACTTGTAGCTAATTTGTTAGTCCTGCAAAGGCAGACTGGTCCCCAGGCAAGAAGGGGGTCTTTTCAGAAAAGGGCTGTTATTAATTTTGTTTTAAAGTCAAACCATGAACTGAATTTCTTCTTAAAGTTAGTTTGGCCTATGCCCAGGAATGAACAAGGACAGCTTAAAGGTTAGAAGCAAGATGGAGTTGCTTAGGTCTAATTTCTTTCACTGTCATAATTTCTTCAGTTATAATTTTGCAAAGGTGGTTTCAATAAGAAGAAAGACAGGTGGATGAACCTGAAATACCGCTCCTAGTCCCTCACTTCTGAGCAGAGTGTGCTGTGGATCCAGACACTGGTGTGTTCCCTGGGAAGGGGCAAAGAGGTGCTGAGATTACCAGCAGGCTCCCTGAGGCCTGGGCTGGAGAGATGTCAAGGACTGCAAAATTGTGGGCAAATGGCAGGACTTCAGCTATGGGTGCCATTGTGATATCCAACACCACAAGGTACAACTAATCAGTAGCGCTTCAAAGGACACCAGACCTGGAGCAGGAACCAGGGAGTTCCCAAAAGGACTGACACCCACCCATGTGGATTAGAGGTCCCTCAATTCCCTGTCCCCAAGAGGCCCCTTGAATGGGGGAAAGAAATTTGAAGATGGAACATTGACCTGAATGAGACTGTGTGGATTGAAATGGAATGAAATAATGTGAATTGGCACGTGTGTCACCCTGCTCACCTTGGCATGTGTGTCACCCTGCTCACCACCCGTGCCATAGGGTCCTCATGACCAGAGTTAGGCCTGTCAAGCTAAATAACAAACAGAAAGAGACTCTTCAAAGATAATAAGCTTATTTGGGTGTGCACAGAAGATTTGCAAATCTGGGATATGCAGGCTTTGGAGACTGTAGGCACATCCAAAGTGGCTGAGGCAGGGGGAAGTGTTTAAAGGCAAAAGGAAGAAGTATACATCATTTGTTTTAAAACAGAGAATGTTGGTTACAGGGGATCATCACAGGAGTTGACACTGGTTCATTCGTGGAGACAGTGTGTCAGGCAAGTGTTCTTGTGCATCCCGCTTGCTGTCCTTGTGACTCATGTAGCAAGCTGCACTTTAGGAAGTTCTTGGCAGAAGTTCTCGTTACAGGCGTATGTGCATGAGAGTCCTTCAGAAAGTCTTTGTAACAGCGTATGTCCACCGGGCCCTGTCGGGGGGTGGGGGGCTGGGTGGGGGATAGCATTAGGAGAAATACCTAATATAAATGACGAGTTGATGGGTGAAGCAAGCCAACATGGCTCATGTATACCTATGCATCAAACCTGCACGTTGTGCACATGTACCCTAGAACTTAAAGTATAAAAAAAAACCAACAAAAGTGGATGTCAGCAACTTCATGTTAAACATCTGTGTTACATTTCCATAGTAGAATGCCTAACATATACATTATAAACCACCATAAATCAAAACTGTAAAAAATAAAAATAAAAACTTCCAAAAAAATAATGTGTGTCAACTTGACTAGGCAAGGGTGTGCAGTTGTCTGGTTAAACACTAGTCTAGGCATTGCCATGAAGATATTTTGTAGATGTGGTTAACATCTTTAAGCAGTTGACGCTAAGTAAAGCAGGCTACCCTTGATAATGTCGATAGGTCTTATCCAATCAATTAAAGGTCTTAAGAACAAAGACGAAGGTTTCCCAGAGTAGAAGGAATTTACCTCCAGGCTGAAACATAGGTGTCTTTCCTGAGTTCCAGCCTGCTAGCCTGCCCTACAAATTTCAGACTCAAGACTACAACAATAACTCTTGCCTGAGTTTCTAACTTGGCATCCTGCCTTACAGATTTCAGATTTATCATCCCTCACAATTGTGTGAGCCAATTCTCTCTCTTTCTCTCTCTCTCTCTCTCTCTGTGTGTGTGTGTGTGTGTGTGTGTGTGTATGTGTGTATGTGGGTTCTGTTTCTCTGGAGAGCCCTGATTGATACACTTGGCAGTATCTATCAAGTTGCAAAGGCACATACCCTTCGAACTAGGAATTCTACACTAGGAATTCCACCCTCAGATGTACTCATGCATAAGTGAAATTATGCATACACAAGATTCTGTAGTACTGAAGAAATAATTAAATGCCCTTTACTGAAGTATTTAAAAATTATGGTATACACATAGCTAGAATAATTTGCAACCATAAACAAAAAAAAAGCTTCCTCTATTCTTTTATAGAATCTCATCCAAGATAATATTAAGTGAAACCAAGATACAGAATTGAGTATATGGATACTACCATTCATATAGAAGGAGGAAGGAGCGAGGGTATTGTATACACAACACACACACACATACACACGTATTCTCTGGAAGAATACATAAGGAATTGGTAATATTGGGTAACATTGATTCTGGAGAATAAGAATATATTTTTGTAACTTTAGAGCTTGGTACCATATATCATGAAAACAAATCAATTGTGAGTGGAATTAAAAGGCACACCACATAACATTTATAAGGAAAGGATGCAGAATCCTGGGTGGCTGCTCACATTACAATGAGTCTTCCTCAGTAGTGCTCTCAGGTTTGTGATTGTTCTGCCCCCTAGAGGCGGCTTTGAAAAGTGCTTGAGATGAACGTCTCTGTGACTCCCTCATCAGCAGGCTCAGCTTAGTCTAGGAGCACAGGCCTGAAGTGGGTGCTCACAGGATGGTTTTCCTCTGCCTACTTGCCTTCATTTCATCTGGCAACAGTGGTTCCGGTAATGTTGGCAGTCAGTGGCTATCACGGTGGGAAGAATCAGAACTTGAATAAACCACAGCGCTACTATGATCCCGTTCTTAGTGGCAGAATCACACACAATAAAAGAGAATTTGAGGTCTTCAATCACTAATGAAATACCAAGACCTCTTTATTACTCAATTTGGGTCAAAAAATATCAACTAGAAAAGGAAGTTGGGAATTATTATTCACGTTTATTTATGAGTGTAGCCGCTGACATATAAATGAATTACATACTAATCATGAGGTTGGATTTTAAATATTGGCGTACTCAAAATGTACAGAAAAGACATGTTTTCACTGCAGGCTGCAGCTGAATAATGAAATATGAAAAATACATTTTTGAACTATTTAATTTTTTGAAATTTAAACATATAATTTAGCAATATAGCATACATATTTCCACCATCACACAATGTTAATATTTTTCTTATTGGCTTCTAATTTCTTTTTTAATTATTGTTTTATAATAGATCCCTTTTATTGAAAGTTCACTGTTTGCAAAGCAGTCTACATTCATTATCCCATGAAATCCTCAAATAACCCTAAAAGGTAGGTGTCAGTACCACCGCACTTTGTGATTGTACCAATCAGTAATAAGATAGGTAAGAATGGCTACGGGGGAAGTCAGCTGGGTTCTAGTTATAGTCGCATCTCAGAAAATTATTTAACATGCTGACTTTAACAACCTAAGCGTCTTCTCCCTGTGTGCACACAGGGTAGACCTCTGAAGAGTGGCGCTGTAGCTTCTAGGGTAAAGGCTGTGTTAAGTCAAGGCAGGATGACAGTTCAGCTTCCTCCCAGGCTAGTGCAAAGGGCTATTCACTAGGATTAAAGGCCTTCTCTCCCAGACTGAATTGCTCACCTCCCAAAACCCCTCCTACAGAAAATTTGGAGTCCTCGTTTATTCCCTGGCAGCCCCTGCCTAATAGGGTGGTGAATTAATTAGCAAACATGCAACAAAGGATATCAAAGGTTTGGCGAAAATGGCAACATTTTGGAATAAATGACCGTAATGTGTGCTCTGCCTGCCACCCTAACTGGCGCACATTTTGCAGGTCAGTTGCTTTCCCTATGGCCAAGAGGAGGAAAAGCATCTCTCGGATTTCAGCTTGGAGGAGGAAGAGTTCAGGCTGCCAGAACTGGACTGGCACTTCTGAATATCCCGAGGCAAGGTCCCATAACTTCCTTGGGAAGCTCTGCCGCACCTCCAACCCACCCCACCCCACCCCACCAGGCTGCTGGAGTCTTGGGACCGCAGACCCCGCGGCCCAAATTCTTCCTCGCAGAGGGGAGGGGAGGGGTGTTCCGGCCGGGCAGGGCGGAAGGGAGGCTTGGGCTGGATTGTGGGATAAGATTGCCCTGGTGATGCGGAGCGGATCTGGACCCGAGCCTAATAAAGGCTGCGTAAATAAAGGTGTAGTTAATAAAGGACGGGATGGGGCGCGCGGTTGCCAGGGGCGCCAGCGTCTCGGGGCTGCCCTAATGGCTCCCGCTCAGTGCGCGGCGCCAGCGCTTGTCTTGTCCCGGCTGCGTCTCTGGGCCCCACGGGCCCCTCCTCACATGGCAACTATTGTGGCTACTAGTCCAGGCGGCTTAGCCTCTGGAGTGGGTCCAGGACCCGCTCCAGCTGACCTCTGACTCCCTGGGGCCAACTTAGCCCTGGTCTTCCCGCTCCTCCGATCTCCCACGCGAATCGCCGCCATGAGCTAACTCCCCACCCCCGGGCAGACCCGGGAGAGGTTTGATTACCTGGGGTCTTCTGCTTCCTCCCAGACGTCAGCTCCGCTTCAGGAATCGACTGAGACTTTGGCTCAGAGTTTGGTTCCAATCCTGGACACGGATTCAGCTGGAGAGCTGCCCCGGGGCCAGAGCAGTTCGCTGCTGCACACTGGGATCTGAATGACAAGCTGACTCGGCACAGAAGTCTCCCAGAGGTGGTTGCAATGCTAGACTGGGATCAGAACCAGGCCCTAGCTCGGCCTCTTCGCCTCAAAAGTAAGTTTCTAACTGTAGATCTAGATCAGGCTGCAGATCATCAGGCACATGAAATATTTGTTCCACCTCTAGACAGAAATCAAAAGCAAGGAACTTTACTGTTTCGCCCAAGAACCGGAAGAAAGATCTAGCTCAGCATCAAAGGCTTGCCAAGGTTGTTGTTGGAACTCCATACCGATTTGTATCAAAACCTCAGCGTCAGAAACAAACTCTGCAGAATGGGTATTTAGATTCAAGTATGGATATACTGTATCTGGGCAGCCTGCCTCCAGGACTCCAGGTGAACTCAGATGAGCCTCCAGGGCCTCCTGAGCAAGCTGGACTTTCTCAGTTCCATCTAGAGCCTGAAACTCAAAATCTAGAAACCACTGAAGAGATCCAGTCCTCTACTCCAGCAAGAAGCTGCAGCGCAGCTTCCACAGCTCCCTGAGGTGGTAGAACTTTCTTCAACCAAAGCTGGAGGCCCCAGCTCTGCCTTCACAGTCCCTTGAGGGGGTCCACTCTTCAACAGAGCAGAAGGCTCCAGCACAGCAGCTACCTGCCTTTGAAGAGATCCTAGCTCCACCATTGATACATCATGAGGTAAATGTTCCATTGAAAAGTTGGAGTGAAGTTCAGCACTCACACTTGCCCAGTGTCACAATCAAACCTGTGGACGTGGAGCTTACGGTAACTCCAGAGCCAGGTAAGAAACTTACAACAAGCCAGGAACAGGCCCCAGCTCAGCCTCCAGAACACCCCAAAGAGGTGGGCTCTTCCTCAACCCAATTATAGCCCCCAGCTCAGACTCCAGACCCCCCTAAGGAGGTAGAACTTTCTCCAGTCCAGCAGAGTTCCCAGATGAGCCACCAGAGCCCCCTAAGGAGGTTGAACCATCTGCAACCCAGCAGGAAGCCTCAGGTCATCCTCCGAAGTCCACTGAAGAGGTCAGTCCTCCACTGCAGCAGGAGATACCAGCTCAGCCATCAGAGCCACCTGAGAAGGTCAAACCATCTCCAGTCATAAAGCAGGCCCCAACTCAGCTTTTAGAGCCACATTCAAAGTAATTAACTGGTATTATCTGTCCAAGAGATTGGATGGATAGGAAGTTAAACTTCTGGGAGATGCCTCATTGTTTGTACCAGTGGCTCCACATTATTTGTTGATTAATTGTGCAGACTGAGAAGCTGATAGCTAGTTTTTCCAATTCAAGAGTCATCATGGGGATGTTCTCAATTGTTGTAAGTGGGACTTGTGTTGTTTCCATGTTGAGATATTGTAATGCCGGTAATTTAAACAGATAATAATCTCCAATAGTTGTCAGAGGATTGCGATTGAGAATTGTTAGTGGTGAAGGTTCGAGATAGAAGCTCTTCTTGCTGTCCCTCCTGCTGCTCCCTTGCATAGCACCAGTGCTGGAAGTTTCTGAGAGCAGTCTGCAGGTGCTGAACATCATACTTAAACTGGTCAACCCGAAGTTTGGCATTCTGCCTTTTGTTAGGGGGCTCCTTGCTGGACAAAATCTCCAGATGTTCTAGATGACTGAATATCTGGTCTGTGCTTGCTTGGATTTCACCTTCTACTAAGTGCACAGACTGCTTGTCTGCCGTCTCCAGGTGTCCCATGTGAGAATGTATCTCATGAACCTGCTTGTGCGTTTGCTGGTTCAGGGGCTCCATGTCACCGGCCCAGCTGGCCCCAACTCCAGCTCTGGCTTCCTTGGAATATGTCCTCGCAGCCCTGCTTCTAATTTATTTTTTTAAATTAAGATGCATTGGTTTTTTGCTGATCAAAAATTCTGACATATGGCCGGGCGCAGTGGCTCACACCTGTAATCCCAGCACTTTGGGAGGCCGAGACGGGCGGATCACGAGGTCAGGAGATTGAGACCATCCTGGCTAACACGGTGAAACCCCATCTCTACTAAAAATACAAAAAATTAGCCGGGCATGTTGGCGGGCGTCTGTAGTCCCAGCTACTCGGGAGGCTGAGGCAGGAGAATGGTGTGAACCCGGGAGGCGGAGGTTGCAGTGAGCGAGATCGCACACTGCACTCCAGCCTGGGCGACAGAGCGAGACTCCGTCTCAAAAAAAAAAAAAAAAAATTCTGACATATTACTGACAATTTCAAAAACAGGAAAAGTCTGACAGTATTAATAGGGTTGACTAAGACAATATGAAATTGACTAAAATAAGTGGACTGTTTTGCAATTAAAAAATTTTAAGTCAATGCAAATATTTATAACTTTTAAGTCTCCTCTAAAAGATAACCAAAGAGCTTATTTAATCCTGTTTAAATGATGTTAAATTCTTTGCAGATTATTACATAGGATATATTTTAGTAATGATTTAAAGGAGGAAGAAGCAGCCTATTTTCTGTTCATTGTAAGTGTTTCTAATAATCATCATTGAATGGTATTAAGTAGCCAGGAGCAGAGATATTGGGGTTATGGTGCTCTGTGAATCAAGTTAATGACATGCCCTTTGATTTTCCAGAACATAAACTCTCATTGCTAATACCCCTCCCTCTGACCATTGCTTTTCATCAAAGTTCTTTCCTAGATGTTGTGTCCTCTACAAACTGTCAGTGATGGTTGTTGCATTCCCCTGGTTCAGTGGTCACTTGCATGCTGGTGACACTGGACTCCAGGCTTGCTGGAGCTTCCAATATGGGTATCCCTGGGAGTATCAAACTCAATGTGTCTCTGCACTCCAGCCTCGGCTACAGGCTGGAATTTTGTCTCTAAAAAACAGAACAAAACAACAAACTCCATGTGTCTAAAAGTGAAATCATTCTCATTCCCCCAAAATTGTTCCTTCATTCACTATCACTCACTTAGTCAACCAGGCACTGGGTTCTATGCTATTCTCCTTCCTTGCCTTCATGTCAAATTCTTCAATCCTGTCCAATTTTTCTACCTAAAATGTCAAATTATCCTGTGCTAGATCGGACCCTAGACACCTCTTACCTGCACTATTTCAATCATTTCCTGATTTCTTAACTCTTCCTCTCTCCAGTCTTTCCTCCCTCTGCATTCATCCACAACGTAACCAGAAGGATGGATCCAAAACGCAGTTCTGGAGACAAACTATCACTTCTGGTCACACAACTTGGTATATGAAAAAGCATGAAGCCAAATAACCCTACTATATCTTCTGATTTATTAAATATACGTGTATTTCAATATATGGAGAAGTTTGTAACATATAAGCAGAAGTTTCTAAGACAGTTTTCTACATACCATTACCTGATGCATAAATGTCTCTCACCCGGACAGAGATGTCTTATTCAGGAGTTCACCTCACCTCCACATTGAACAACTCCAGACACACTGAATTCTGAGGGGTTCCCCTCTAATAAGAACAGTTCCCCTTAGAATCGGCAGCAGAGCAGTACTGCCCGGAGGCCCCCTCTCTTCTGTGCCAGAATTGTGCCTTCGCATCATGTTTACTTTCCTTTTCCTTCCACTGCTGAGAACAGTGGGGCTCTCTGTCCACTCATGATATTCTGGGGACTCTTGTGTGATTCCCTACTACCACTTAGGTCACCAGGATCCACCAGGACCCTCTTTAACTGCACAGGGCTCCCTCGGATGCCACAAGAACTCTAGGAACCTCACTGCTGCTGTGGAGACCCTATAAAAACAGCAGAACCAGAGTGGGCTATATAAGGAGCTGTGATTTGGCCCCACTTAGTGGAACCCAGAATTAATTTCCTCCCAGAAATAATGCGGTCATTCTGGTTATGGTTTGTACTACTGCTACTACCATCATTAAATTCAGAGGTGCTGGCGGGGCGCAATGGCTTACATCTATAATTCTAGCACTTTGGGAGGCTGAGGCAGGTGGATCACCCAACGTCAGGAGTTCGAGACCAGCCTGGCCAAAATGGTGAAACCCTGTCTCTACTAAAAAATACAAAAATTAGCCGGGCATGGTGGTGCATGCCTGTAGTCCCAGCTACTCGGGAGGCTGAGGCAGGAGAATTGCTTGAACCCAAAAGGCAGAGGTTGCAGTGAGCCAAGATCGTGCCATTGCATTCCAGCCTGGGCGACAAGAGTAAGACTCCATCTCAAATAAATAAATAAATAAATAAATTCAGAGGTGCTAAATAGGACTTTGGGTTCATTCTAAGAAATTAAACTACTACAGAAGCACTATGGGCTGTAGGAAAATGTGCGCTGAACTGACTTACCAGGGACCATTTGGAGTGTAGTTGACCAATATTTGAGCCCAAATAAATGAATCTTAGAATCAGGTTAATGTTAACTTGATTTTTTTAAAAGTCCACTGGAGGCACTATAATACATGAACTATAATATCCATCTTTTTTTTTTTTGCATTATTCATTTTATTTTGCTTTATTTCTTAAGTTCAGGGGTACAAGTTCAGGTGTGTTACATAGGTAAACTTGTGTCATGGGGGTTTGCTGTACAGATTATTTCATCACCCAGGTATTAAGCCTAGTACCCATTGGTTGTTTTTCCTGTTCCTCTCCCTCCTTTCACCCTCCTACCTCCAATAGGCCCTACCCATCTATGTGACCATGAGTTCTTATCATTTAATTCCCACTTATAAGTGAGAACATGTGGTATTTGGTTTTCTGTTCCCGCATTAGTTTGCTAAGGATAATGGCCTCCAGCTCCATTCATGTCCCTGCAAAGGACATGATCTTGTTCTTTTTTATGGCTGCATAGTATTCCATGGTGTATATGTACCACATTTTCTTTGTCCAGTCTATCATTGATGGACATTTAGGTTGATTCCATGTCTTTGCTATATAATATCCATCCTTACCAGTACATGTATTCTCAGATGTTTTCTCTAGCACTGTAAAGCAATGGACATGGCTTGCTTGTGTAGGTCATCGTATTCATGTCATAGGGCACACCCTGAGATGGAATTTCCAATATTTTGAGGGAGTAGCATAAATAAAGCTGACTATCTGAAGTCATTTTGTAATGTTATTCCTCTTGCACCTTTACTCCAGCCTCACTGGCTTTCTTGCCATTGCTCAGACACACCAAGGTCATGCCCAGCTTAGTGTATTCCTATTGTTTGGCATGTACATCTCAAGATTTTGCTTGACTCTCCCATAGCTGCTTTTGTTCTGTTTGCAGAAAAACCACAGCTGAGTGCCCAATTTAAAATAGCCTCCTCCTGCCCAACTCATCTAATCCCTTTGTTCTGCTATATTTTTCTTTAAAACATATATTTATTGTAAATATATAGGTTATTTGTTTCCTACTCCTTCAACTGTTATGTAAGACCTATGAGGATAAAGAATTTCTCCACCTCCTTCACTGCTGAAAGTGTCCAGCATAGCATATAGTAGACATGCCATGTATATATATTTTGAAGGAATGAATGAATAAATTAGTCAGTCTTAATATTTCATCTTCTCTCTTTTCTTGGTCAGAATTGTTACAATTCATCTCTTCCAAGTGCAGTGCACTGCAAAGAACAGTGCAGTGGTTAGAACAGACCTCTAAATTTGGCTAGAATTCTGGCCTCAGCACTTGCTAGCTTTATGGTTTTGGACAAACTATCTCACCTCTCTAAGTCTCCATTCCTCTTCTATTGTATAGAGATAACCAAAGAATTTTCCTCCCAGGATGTGATCATTTTTAAATGAATTCATACATATAAAGCTCCCAACGTGGTGCCTGCATATTGTTTAAGTATTATTAAACTCATGGTTTCATTGGTTCTAGTGTATATTCGTGTGTGTGTGTGTGTGCGTGCACACTCACACACACAGTAGTTTGCTCCTTAAATAATACATTTCTACCTATCTTTTAAAATGTACTTGTTAGTATGTTGGGGTGGTTGTTAATATTCTAGATTCTATATTCATAGGTGGCCATTTGCTTTACATTTTCAGCTTCGTCCTCTGAATGCTAGTCTTGCTCAAATGTCTCATTATTTTCCATTTATTGCCTATTTTAATAAATAAAAGGTCAGACATTTTCCCAAGTGTGGTTGGTAGAATATCAGTTGCTTTTTTTAAAAGAGGGGGAAAAAAACATTCCTAGGGCCTCACTATTGAACAAGAGCCTCCTGGGGTGGGGCTCAGGAGCATGCCTTTTAAACAATGTCTAGAGGAGTCTTATATGCCCTAGAATTTAAGGAGCACCAAAGGAGGCTTCTGGGTATTGGCTGCTGGTGCAGATTTGCTCAGCTTCTGTAGGTTAGTGCACTACTGAATGAAGCCCTACTCTCTCCTCCTCCTCATGCCATCTTTCCTCTGCAGAGGGCTGCCTGCAAGAGTTATCTGTGCTGTTTGCACCAGGTGAGCCCAGAGGACCATGCCACAACCTGCTTCACTATATGTTGGCCTTGATTGGTATTCCTGAAGTGTTTGGGGCATTTCTCTTCCACTGCTCCCTTGGTTTAGAGGAGGAAAAACTGGCTCCTTTGATTAAAGGAGAAGAAAAAATTGTTTGACTGAGGAGCTCCTTTTACTTCCAACACTGTTTGGTGGATAAATCTACCCTCCTACCCTCCAGCTCTGTCAGTCTTGGCATCTTCCATGAAGAAAAAAACTCCGAGGAATTTCCTATCTTTGCCAAAGCTGTGCGTCTAGCCCTTGTGCCTCTTAGGTGAGAGGAATTAGCAGGAGACCTCAGTATTACCCCCACGTGCCTCCTACCACCCAGCAATGTACTAAACATCTGTCCGGCTGTGAGTTGACTGCTGAAGTCTTTCATTTTTGTTCAAATTGTGCTTTACTCCTTGTGGTTTATTGTCTACTCTTCAGCACTTTGTTGGCTTCATCCCAGGTATAATTTTCTCCTTTGTTATTGCTTCTTTGGAGAATTTTCAATGACTATAGGGAAAATATTTATTTGATCTCTGTTAACACTACCATCTTTCTCCAGACAGCAGTTTTTAGAAGATAAATCTCCTGATGGAATCATTTCATTGCTGTTTATTTATTCGTATCTCAAAGAACTAGTTACTGACCAAAAGAGGAAAGAGCTATGCAGCCTCCATTGCAGTCTCCAGAGACCTTAGGAGTCTCTGGAAGGAGTTGTTGCTGCCTGGAGGGAGCAGGAGGCCTCAGGTCAGAAGGCATGCTGCAGACCACCCGTGAGTGATTCACGTCCAAAAAAGTTTCTATCTCCAACCCTGAAACCTGAAACTGAAGGGCTTTTGCCTGCAAAGACCATCTGAGAGCAGCCCTGCTGGTTAGTGAAAGGTTTTGGGACAGGCAGATTTAGAGCTGTTAGTAAATTTGGGAGAGTCTTAGACTCCGGTCAATATTGACATCAGATAGTCTTATTCATAATGTAATTATTACCCTTTTGAGAAATAAAAAAAATCTTGAGACAAATGAAAATGGAAACACAACATACCAAAATTTGAGGGATACAGCAAAAGCAGTTCTAAGAAGGAAGTTTATAGCAAATAAAAGCCTACATTAAGAAGAAATAAGATCTCAGATAAAAAACCTAACTTTATACCTCAAAGAACTAGAAAAAAAGAAAAGACTAATCCCAAAGTCAGCAGAAGGAAGGAAATAATATCAAAGCAGAAATAAATGAAAGACAGAGTAGAAAAACAATAGAAAAGATCAATGAAACTAGGAGTTAATTCTTTAAAAAAGATAAGCACAATGGACAAACTTTCAGCTAGACTAAGAAAAAAGAGAGAAGGTGCAAATAAATAAAATTATAAATGGAAGAAGATACATTACAACTGATATCACAGAAATAAAAAAGGATCATAAAGACCAGACACAGTGGCTCACATTGGTAATCTCAGCACTTTGGGAGGCCAAGGTGGGCAGATCACTTGAACTCAGGAGTTCGAGACCAGCCTGGGCAACATGGCAAAACCTCATCTCTACAAAAACTATAAAAAAATTAGTCGGGCATGGTGGTGCTCCCCTGTGGTCCCAGCTACTTGGGAGGCTGAAGTGGGAGGATCATTTGAGCCCAGGAGGTGGAGGTTGCAGTGAGCTGAGATCACACCACTGCACTCTAGCCCCTGTGCCAAAAAGAAAAAAAAAGGATCATAAGTGACGACTGTCAACAATTATATGCCAACAAGTTGGATAACCTAGAAGAAATGGATAGATTCCTGGAAACATAAAACCTAGCAAGTCTGAATCATGAAGAAACAGAAAATCTGAACAGATCTATAATGAGCTAAGAAATTGAATCAGTAATCAAAAACTTCTCAACAAAGACAAGCCCAGGACCCAACAGCTTCACTGGTGAATTCTACCAAATATTTAAGGAAGAATTAATGCTAATCTTTGTCAAACTCTTCCAAAAAATTGAAGGAAAGAGAAAACTTCCAAACTCACTTTAGGAGGCCATTATTACTCTGATGCCAAAGCCAACAAAGACACTGCAAAAAAAATTACAGACCAATATCCCTGATAAACATAGATATAAAAATCCTCAACAAAATACTAACCAAATTCAACAACATATTAAAAGAATCATATGCCATAATCAAGTGAGATTTATCCCAGAGAAAGGGTGGTTCAACATATGCAAATATGTAAGATCACATGAACAGAATAAAGAAAAAAAATTATACGACCATTTCAAAGATATATAAAAAGCATTTGACAAAGTTTAATATCCTTTCATAATAAAAACTCTCAACAGATCAAGTATAAAGGAATATACCTCAACATAATCAAGGCCATATATGACAAGCCCACAGCTAATATCCTCCTTAATGGTGAAAACCTGAAAGCTTTTCTTCTAAGATTAGGAATCCGGCAAGAATGTCCACTGTTACCACTTCTGTTTAATATAGTACTGGGAGTCCCAGCAAGAACAATTAGGCAAGAAAAAGAAATAAAAGGAATCCAAGTTGGAAAAAAAAGAAGTAAAATTATCTCTATTTATAGATGATATGATCACATATACAGAAAATCCTAAAGACTCCACCAAAAAAACCTGTTAAAATAGACAAATTTAGTATAGTTAAAGGATACAAAATCAACATAGAAAAATCAGCAGTATTCCTATACACTAACAACAGACTATCCAAAAAAGAGATAAAGAAAACAATCCCATTTACAGTATATCCAAAAAAAAAATACTTAGGAGTAAATTTAACCAAGGAGATGAAAGACCTGTACACTGAAAACTATAAAACACTGATGAAAGGATGAAGAAGACACAAATAAATGGAAAGATACCCCCATGTACATGAATTGGAAGAATTAATATCGCTAAAATGATCATTGGCACCAAAACAATCTACAGATTCAATGCAATGCCTATCAAAATTCCATGACATTTTTCCCAGAAATAGAAAAAGAATCCTATGAAACCACAAAAGACTCCAAATAGTCAAAGAAATGTTGAGCAAAAGGAAGAAAGCTGGAGGTCTCATACTACCTGACTTCAAATTATACTACAAAGCTATAGTAATCAAAACAGCGTAGTACTGGCATAAAAACAAATGCATAGACTAAAGGAACATAATAGAGACCCCAGAAATAAGTTTATGCATTTATGTTCAGTTGATCTTCAACAAAGGTACCAAGAACATACAATGTTCAAGAAAGCACAGTTTCTTCAATAATTGGTACTGGGAAAACTGGATGTCCACATGCAAAAGAAGGAACTTAGACCCTTGTCTCACCCATGAAGAAAAATCAACTCAAAATGAAATAAAGACTTAAATGTAAGGCCTGAAATTATAAAACTACTCAAAGAAAACATAAGGGAAAAGCTCCAAGACATTGGTCTGGGAGATGATATTTTGGTCATATATGACCCTTGATACACAGGCAACATAGTGAAAAGAGAGAAATGGGATTGCATCAAAATTAAAAGCTTCTGTACAGAATAGGAAACAATCAACAGAGTGAAAAGGCAACCTATGGAAGGGGAGGAAATATTTACAAACTGCATACCTGACAAGAGGTTAACATCCAAAATATATAAGGAACTGAAACAACTCAATATTAAAAAGATAAATAATTCAATTTTAAAACAGGCAAAATACCTGAATAGATATTTCTCAAAAGAAGACACTTACAAATGGCCAACAGGTATATGAAAAAATGTTCAACATCACTAATGATCAGAGAAATGTAAATTAAAACCACAAAGAGATATCACCTCACACTGGTTAGTATAGCTATCATCAAAAAGACAAAAAATAGTAAGTGTGGGTAAGGGTGTGGAGAAGACAGGACCCATGCACACTGTTGGTGGGACTGTAACTTGGCACAGCCATTATGGAAGACAGTATGGAGCTTCCTCAAAAAAGTAAAAATTGAACTACCATATGATCCAGCAATTCCATTTCTGGGTATATATTCAAAGTAAATGAAATCATTATGTCAAAGAGGTATCTTCATTCCTATGTTCATTGGAGCATTATTCACGATAGCCAAGATATGGAATCAACCTAAGTGTCTGTCAAGAGATAAATGGATAAAGAAAACGGGATATATCTATGCAATGGAATACCATTCAGCCTTAAAAAAGAAGGAATTCCTGGCTAGGTGCAGTGGCTCACGTCTGTAATCCCAGCGCTTTGGGAGGCCGAGGTGGGCAGATCATGAGGTCAGGAGACAGAGACCACCGGGTGAAACCCCATCTCTACTAAAAATACAAAAAATTAGCTGGGCGTGGTGGCAGGCGCCTGTAGTCCCAGCTACTTGGGAGGCTGAGGCAGGAGAATGGCATGAACCCAGGAGGCGGAGCTTGCAGTCAGCGGAGATCATGCCACTGCACTCCAGCCGGGGCGACAGAGCGAGACTCCGTCTCAAAAAAAAAAAAAAAAAAAAAGCAAAAAGAAGGAATTCCTGTTATTTGCAGCAACACGGATGAACCTGGAGGACATTATGCTGAGTCAAATAGGCCAGGCACAGAAAGACAAATACTGCATAATCTTACTTATATGTAGAATATAAGAAAGTTGAAATCATAGAAGTGGAGAGTAGAATGTTGGTGGCCAGATGCTGGGGCAGAGTGGGGCTGGGATGGGAATGAGGAAATGTTGGTCAAAGAGTACGAATTTTCAGTTAGACAGAGGGATGAAGTTCTGGGGATCTCTTGTACAGCGTGGTGACTATAGTTAATAATAATGTATTGTCTACTTGAAAATTGCTAAGAGAATAGATTTTATAATGTTCTCACCACAAACTAAGTATGTGAAGTGATAGATATGTTAATTAGCTTGGTTTAATGGTGTCACAGTGTATACATATATCAAAATATCACATTGTACACCTTGAATATATATAACTTTATTTGTCAACTATATCTTAATGAAGCTGGGGAAAAAATCAATAAAAAGTAAACACACACACAGGACAACTGAAGATCACTTTTTATTTTGTAGAGACAGAGTCTGGTTGTGTTGCCCAGGTTGGTTTCAATCTCCTGGCCTAAGTGATCTTCCTGCCTTGGCCTCCCAGAGTGCTGAGATTACAGGTGTGTGCCACCATGCCCAGCGGAATATCACTTTTACTTAGGAATATAGGTCAGAAATATTTTTTTAACCAGCAAATCAAATCAAACAATATATTAAATAATCAATTTAACAAAATAGGATTTAATTTAGGAATTCAAGAATAGTTCGAGCACTGGAAGAACATGATTTAATATTTTAAGAAATGGAAAGAGAATAAAAACATGATCATAATAACTGAAGCTACAAATTCAACCAGACACTTTTGCATTCTTTAAAACTCATTTAAGATAAAGAGAAGCTTCCAAACATGTTGAAGTTTATTTCCTACAAATCAATCATAAACATTTCAAATAAACACAAATTATTTTCATTAAAATAGAAAAAAGAAGAATGCTGTCTACTACCCCTAATGGTCAACAGTCATTGCAGGGAGTATAATAGATAATGTGGTAAAGTAAGAGAAATAAATATGTAGTTTAAATATGGGGGAAAGCCTGTTTGATATCCTTTTCTATTTTGATTATAAATGTGCTTAGGTTCCTCAAAAGACGTGATCTGAGAGTAGCACATATTAAGGTCATGTCTTATTACTACAGGCTGTTCCAGAAAGGCCATGGGGCTTTCTCTGTTTATGGAAACAGCTGAATATGATCAAAACTGGATGGGCCAAGTGCATAGGGCCTGTGCTGCCAAGACATGCCTTCAAAAATAGGAAGTGAAAATCCAGTCCCATGCTTACGTATCAAATATAGCATTGGCCCTCAAGTTCAAACTGCTAGAGTATACTCAAATTGCTTCATTCAGCTAATTTTGGGAGTATACTAATGACCAAAGGACACTTTACTATAAAGTGACATTTGTTAATAGAGTTCCAGACTCCAAAATGCAGTTTCCAGGATACTTGTTAACAGAACATAGGGTAACCTAATAATTCTACCACTTAGTCACAAACCTATTTAATCCAACATTTTTTCGAATTCATTTACTTAAGAAATTAGATCATTCATTACAATTAATTTGGCAAGCAAAGACAGCCAGCTGCTCAAGTGAGATCCCAAATTTTCTAACAAATTGAATAAACACTAATTTGTTTATTTGTTGATATGATTATGGAATTAGCAAAATGGCCTATTCCTCAGCATGAAAAATTCAGGTCCAAATTGTTTCATTGAGGCTTATTTCTGTTACAAGTTAAATGAAAAAGAGAATCTATTATTCACAAATTTTTTTTAAAAAATCATTATTAAAAATAAAGACCATCTGAGCATAATTTGAAACTTCTAACTGCAGGTTTTCACCTCCATGTGGTCTTCACTTTTTCTCTAACGTGGAGCCCACAGCATACTTTAAATGGCACTCATCCTTCTGAGACCTCTAGTCTCAAAGTGCCTTCCCCATATTATAAGAATATTTATTATTTATTTATTTATTTATTTTATTTAAAGAAACAGAGTCTTGCTCTGTTGCCCAGGCTGGAGTATAGTAGTGCAATCATAGCTCACTGCAGCCTCAAACACCAGGGCTCAAGTGATCCTCCTGCCTCAGCTTCCCGAGTAGCTAAGACTATAGGCATGCACCACCATGCTCAGCTAAGTATTTTATTTTTTGTAGAGATGGGGTCTTCCTATGTTGCCCAGGCTGGTCTCAAATTCCTAGGCTCAAGAGATCCTCCCACCTAGGCCTCCCAAAGCGCTGGGATTACAGGCATGAGCCACCACACCCAGCCAGAATCTTATTTTTATTTATGTATTTATTAATTTATTTTGAGACAGAGTTTCACTCTGTTGCCCAGGCTGGAGTGCAGTGGCGCAATCTCAGCTCACTGCAACCTCTGCCTCCCGGGTTCAAGTGATTCTCCTTCCTCAGCCTCCCAAGTAGCTGGGATTATAGGCACACACCACCATACCTGGCTAATTTTTGCATTTTTAGTAGAGATGGGGTTTCACCATGTTGGCCAGGCTGGTCTCAAACTCCTGGCCTCAGATGATCCACTGCCTCGGCCTCCCAAAGTGCTGGGATTACAGACGTGAGCCACCTCACCCAGCCTTTATTTTTAATAGGATAAATTTTCATGAAGACCTTATATTGTATACCCTTTATACACATTTCCACTATTTGCTATAGCTTTTCATAATTTCAGGAAAATGCTAAATAAGCTTTATTGTTTCTTATCATTTACATTTAAAGCACATTAATTTACAGAAATGATACATTTTGCTCCAAAAAATATTTTTTGTGCATCTGAGGAAAGGGAAATGCTTATTTTTATAAAGAGAAGGCACAGTACTGAAGAATATTTCAAACTTCTTTTCAATGCTTCTAACTCCCTGCTTTCCTTGAGACAAAGACAGACTTACCTGTTTGGAGATAGAGGGGGCAAATAATGGGTTCATGTTTGGTTCTCTCTCACTCTTGCTGCAGACTCATTTCTCTTCTAGCTCACTGCCAAGCCATGAACAGTGAGCTACACAGTGAGTGTACCAGGGAAGGGCCTAGGGCTGCTGCCAGGAGCTCAAAGCCCTGTGCAGTGGGTAGGTCTTGAGGCAAGCTAGGATTTTCCATATGACTGGAGAGACAAGTATCTTAATCCCAAATCAGGTTGAATGGGTGCAAAAGCTCTAGATTTGTGGTAGGACAGGAATTTAGGAAGATCGAATCCAACTCAGCATACTTATGTTTGGGGATAATTATTTGATGTTGTTCTCAGCCTGTTAAATATAGTGAACTCCATGTTCCTCTTCAAAGAATCAGTATGTCAGTATGTTCAGTTCTCTTACTCTGTGTTCTCCATTTTAAAGTTTAACTTTCTGGTTCTCTTCGCCCCCTTGCCTCTAGCTTCAGTAAACAACTTTCCTGCCAGTTCTAATCAGTAGTTCACATCTGTTCCCCTGGTCACCGGCTTTAACCTGAGTCACCCCTGGTCACCTGCTCTGTCCTGACTCATCCTGAGTCACCCGTTCTGTAACCGCCTTTCCCGCCAAACTACTCACCCCGCCACTCTGGCTCGTACCCCTGCTCTCTTTAAAATAGCCAATGGGAATTACCTTAGACTGTGTGGTCTAACCCTAGCCAATAAGGGAACGACACAGCAGTAGGAGCTACCTGTGTCAGGAATAAAAACCCCTTCTCCTCCCTTGTTCAGGTGTGCTCTTGCCATTGCTCCATCTGCCAGTCATGCCCTTCTATAGAAGTAAAAATTGCCTTGCTGAGAAAATTAACTTTATGTTAGAGTGCTATTTCTTTGGCAGCACCGAAAATTTATTTATAACAAGCCTCATAGGGCTCCTATGTCATTTTTTTTCCAAATTTATTAGAAGGCCAGAAGACGTATATTTATGTTGGCACAGGCCCACCCCAACCCCTACACGATCACCAAATCACCCACTTCATAGTCTTGAAGAGTCCAAATTAAAAGACTACTGGAAATTATATCTCTGCATTTAACCTTAAATAACACTGGCCAAGGGGGGAGGAACAGATTACTGAAATTCTGAGTAAGCATCTAAATTCAACACTAGATGTCTCTATCCTGATATTTTGAATTATATGTAAAACCTTTTTTTTCTGTTTTATATTCTTCCTAAAAAAAAATAGTAATAAATGCCAGATATTTCACCCTAGATTATCATTAGCCAGATGACTTTTTTTTGGAATGCTTCTCCTTGCCATTCGTCTAGTCTCTGAGAACATAAAGTCTGAATCACTGCAACCATGTAATGTTTTGGAGCAAGGGTTCTCAATCTTGGTTACACATTAAAATAACTTGGCAAACTTTTAAGAAATACTGTGCCTGATTCTCCCCCAAAGATCGGATTTAAATGGTAGATGGTAGAGTCTGGACAGAAATATTTGTTTAAAGTTCTGTAAACCAAAATTAAATTTCTAAGACCCCTCCCCCACCCCCAACTATCTGAATGTGATACGGCTCCGTTGTCTGGAGAAACATCCAGGGTCCTTTGTCTCTCACCAAGAAAATTAGTGACATGGACACACATGGAGTGGTTTCAAGAAGTGGAAAGTTTAATAGGCAAGAAAGAAGAAAACTGCTCCCCTGTACAGAGGGAGGGGGGCTCCGAACGGAAAAACCCCACGTGCAACGGAAAGCAGTCAGTTATATTGGGAGGCTGGAGGAGGCAGTGTCTGATTTGCATAGGGCCCGGGGGATTGGTTTGACCAGGTGTGTCATTCAGGTAGCCCGTGAAAAAACTGGTCCTGCCACCCTAGCCTTTCATATGCAAATGCGGTTTGCCATGATGTCCTGCACACGTGGCTTTATCTGGAGGTTGCCATGACACCTGGCACACATGGTGACAAGATAAAGAGGGCAGGAGACACCATGTTGAATGTACCTGGCTTCTAGCCGCCAGCATTTGCATATCAGTGTTTGCTAGTCTGGTTTTTTAAGTCGCTTTCTGTTAGAAAAAAAATGCTTTTGGGGTTGCTTTTCATTAAAGGAAAATTCCACTGAGAACTTTCACCCTTTCTGGCTGCCTAAAAATTATTTCTAAATAACTCCCATACTATTTCCACCATCTGGGGAAGTAAATCTAACTGCTGTTAGGGGGTGTTGGATGACAATTCTTTCTGGCTACTTCCTGCTGAAAAAGGGGCATCCTGTGAGGGACAGCAGTTGGGCCTCCTCCTGAGGTTGATGTAAGGGTTCTCAGAAGAATGGCGTGTCCATGTGAGGTTCTGTCTGCAACACCATTTGGAGTTTGATTGCTTCTAGATGAAAAGAGATGCATTTTATAAGAAGGTTTAAAATGTAGAGTTAGAACATGAATATTAAGATTACCACTGTTGGCTGGATGCAGTGGCTCACACCTGTAATCCCGGCACTTTGGGAGGCCAAGGCGGGCAGATCACCTGAGGTCAGGAGTTCGAGACCACCCTGGCCAACATGGAGAAACCCTGTCTCTACCAAAAATACAAAAAAAAAAAAAAAAAAAAAAAAAATTAGCCGGGCATGGTGGTATGCACCTGAATTCCCAGCTACTCAGGAGAATTGCTTGATCCCAGGAGGCAGAGGCAGTGAGCTGAGATCATGCAACTGCACTCCAACCTGGGTGACAGGACAAGAATCTGTCTCAAAACAAAAACAAAAACAAGATGACCACTGTTAGTGGAAGTCTTATAGACCCTAACTATGACAGTAGAGTTTGATACCTGTTACACCAATGGGTTGTAATACTGGCTTGCCTCCACTAGATGGCGCTGTACATTACCAGAAACATTAATATAAAAGTAACATTTTCCTTGAGAAAAGCATACATTTCCCCCTTGACTTGCCAGTAGAGAACAATTTTAGGCTTAGACCATTTTGTAACTTGCAATATGATTGGGAGAAATACGTTATTGGGTGGCTACGATAACTTTAGTGTTAATCTTGATAATTCCTTTCCTTTAATTACTAAACTCTTTCATGACTGAATTTCACAGACCCTCTTACAACATACTCAAACTTTCTGACCTGTTCTAAACACCCTTCCTTTAAACAACCAGTTATTTTCAGCTGCAGTGAGGGTCTGACTTAGGAGCAACATAACACCCCTCCATGTGAGGTCAAATACCTGAGTTAAATTTTGGAAAGTTTCTATATACCTATCAGGGTCTTTAGAAAATCAGCCTAAGTCTCCCTTTATTTGCCTAAGGTCCTGTAATAAGAAGGGAACTTGAAGGGGCCCCAAATAAGGGTGATCCTCAGATGATTCCCCTGGAAGTTGCTTCTCTAATTTGGGGGAATTAATCTCTTTGGGCCTGCCCAATATGACTGCTAAAAGAGCTGGGTTGATCTTACAACACTTGTAAAGGTTTAGTAAAAATGTCATTCTCTTGTGCAAAAAAAAAAAAAAAAGCCACTTTTCTCTTCAAAGTTCTGAGGTTAAAGAAGTTCCAGTGTTTCAGAGTGCACTCCAGAGGGGTGCAAGCTGAAGATAATCTGTTACCCATCTAGAAAAAGAAGTGAGAGAAGGCATCCCTGTAGTCTCCTTCCTTTCTGTAAGTGACCCAGGGTGGAGAAGAAGACAGTGGGAGCATCCCCTCAACTATTTTCCCTCCCTGGTTCCTGGGTCCCGGCACCCTTTTAAATGTGCTGCCCATGGTTGTAGGCATGACCCTCCAAGCCATGGCACCAGAGAAACTAAGCTTTGGGGGCTAGTCATGCTCACCCTGGTAGCTCTAGTCCTCTGCTTACGATTTCCCTTTGACTTTCTAGATTTGTGTGACCTGCGTGCCTCCCTAAAAAAAATGCATCTTGGGAAAGGCAAGGCCCCTCTAATGGAGGGAATGTGGTAGATTGCCTGCTATTATGGGCTGTGCTAAAGCATTTACCCTGAGAAAAATGGTTCCAGTTAACTTCTGGACTTAAAATCCCTTTACTAATTAAGTACTGTCTTAATCAGAGACAGAGTAGTTGCCTTAAGGGGCCATGGGGACCTAATGGGGATTTCCCTGCTGATGGGACAGTATTGGGACCACAATTTGGCTGCGGAGGACATATTACTCCTAATTGTTGAAGGCAGAATTTTCTCATTCACAGGAGCAGCATGAAGCCTGGTTTCCAGTAGAAAGGTGCAAAAAGGAAAAATTGGGAAGCTGCAGTGTACCACAGAGGACCAGCAATGTGTCTTATAAAGAGGATCTCTATTTCCACTATGTAACACTGTTGGCTTAGAAATACCATGTGCTGGGCCAGACACGGTGGCTCACACCTGTAATCCCAGCACTTTGGGAGACCGAGGTGGGTGGATCACCTGAGGTCGGGAGTTCAAGACCAGCCTGGCCAACGTGGAGAAACCTTGTCTCTACTAAAAATACAAAATTAGCCAGGCATGGTGGCACCTGCCTGTAATCCCAGCTACTTGGGAGGCTGAGGCAGGAGAATTGCTTGAACCTGGGAGGCGGAGGTTGTGGTGAGCCGAGATTGCGCCATTGCACTCCAGCCTGGGCAACAAGAGCGAAACTCTATCTCCAAAAAAAAAAAAGAAGAGAGAGAGAAAGAAAAAAAGAAATACCATGAGGAATATTAGCAAAAAACAAATATTAGCGAGGAATATTAGCAAAAAAAAAGAAATACCATGAGGAATATTAGTGAGTGACCTCACTGTGGGGGAAGGGGAGACCTCTGTTCCTAGATTACAACAGCATTTCTCTGAGCTATATCCATGGTTATTATAGCATTTCCTGATTTTGCCTAACGGATTACTTCTTCCCTAGGCTGTAAAAATTCCCACACATTTGACACACAGAGAGAATAAGAGATATAACGACCGCTGATAGAAAAAGAAGGAAAGTTTTGGCCTGGCGTGGTGGCTCACGCCTGTAATCCCAGCACTTTGGGAGGCCGAGGCGGGTGGAACACCTGAGGTCAGGAGTACAAGACTAGCCTGGCCAACATGGAGAAACCCTGTCTCTACTAAAACTGCAAAAATTAGCCAGGCATGGTGGCCGGCGCCTGTAGTCCCAGCTACTCGGGAGGCTGAGGCAGGAGAATCACTTGAACCTCGGAGGCGGAGGTTGCGGTGAGCCGAGATCTCGCCATTGTACTCCAGCCTGGGCAATAAGAGTGAAACTCTGTCTCAAAAAAAAAGGAAAAGAAAAAGAAGGAAAGTTTTGCAATAGGATAGCTGGGGATCTTTTACCAACACCCAGAGCAGGCTGTCAGAGGCTGGGTCCAGTCCAGAAGCCTTTGAATAACACCAGGGTGTGCCCCAGCCAGAAACTCTCAGTTATTTCAGAACCTTTCCTGGCCTCGCACAATGGCAAAGTTTCCCTATGAATAAAAACTGGTTTGAAGCATGGCCAACATTCCCAATAACCTATGGGTATTGGGGGGTTCTCCATGTCCTCCCCAGCAAGTCTGACATCCTTTAAGTCTTATAAGAATGTCAGCCACAATAAGGATATCTAGACAGCCGACAGATGCCCATTAATTGATTTGATTTAAAAACAGAGGCCAAGAGCCTCGGAATGATGGGATAGATTTTGAGTTTGCTCCTCTACTCACCGCTCCAGTGAATGTTGTACCTTGGATTCCCAGCCAATGCACCAACATGACATGGCTCCATTGTCTGGAGAAACACCCAGGGTCCTTGGTCTTGCACCAAGAAAATTAGTGACACAGACACAGGTGGAGTGGATTTAAGGAGCAGAAAGTGTAATAGGCAAAAAAGAAGAAAACAGCTCCCCTGTACAGAGGGAAGGGGGGCCTCTGAATGGAAAAAAAACCCACGTGCAGCAAAAAGCAGTTGGTTATATTGGGAGGCTGGAGGAGGCAGTGTCTGATTTGCACAGGGCCCAGGGGATTGGTTTGACCAGGTGTGTCATTCATGTAGCCAGCGAAAAAACTGGCCCTCCCATCCCAGCCTTTTAATATGGATATGTGCGTCGCCATGATGTCCTGCACATGTGCTTTATCTGGAGGCTGCCGTGACACCTGGCACACATGGTGACAAGGAAAAGAGGGCGGGAGACACTATATTGAACGTACCCGCGTTCCAGCCACCAGCATGTGCATATCAATGCTTGCCAGTCTGGTTTTTCAAGCCACTTTCTGTTAGAAAAGAAATGTTTTGGGGGTTGCTTTTCATTAAAAGAAAACTCCACTGAAAACTTTCACCCTTTCTAGCTGCCTAAATATTATTTCTTAATAACTCCTGTATTAGACGGACCCCTCCTCTCTGCCAAGGATATTCCAAAGTTAACCTGCAGTACTAGTTTAGACCATGATGAGAAGGGGGTAGTCAGACATGCCTCGTTATACGTTCTTCCCTTTTGGAATTCAAGAAAAGCTGACCAGCATTAACATCAACACAGACCTTAAGTCTGATAAGAAACATTTACAATTTATTCGCCCTGGAGCCTGCTACCAGAGGCTTCATCTGCATGATAAAACTTTGGTCTCCACAAATCCTGATCATTGTAACCTAGACATTCCTTTCTATTGATTCTAGGTTGTTAGAAAATAATGAACTCTTTCAAACAATCACCAACCAGAAAATTTTTAAATCTACCTGTAATCTGGAAGCCCCCGACTACCTTGCTTCAAGTGCCCCGCCTTTCCAGATTGAACCAATGTACATATTACATTGTAATATTACAGGTTATATTGATGTGCATGTCTCCCTAAAAAGTATAAAAGCAAGCTGTACCCCAGCCACCTTGGGCACATGTCATCGGGACCTCTTGAGGCTTTGTCACGGGCGTATCCTTAACCTTGGCAAAATAAACTTTCTAAGTTCATTGAGACCTGTCTCAGATACTTTTGAGTTCACAGTTCATTGGGTGGCTCTGATGTGAAGCAAAGATTGAAACCCTCAAAGTTGGTGGTAAATGGCTTCTAAACTTAACTATACATTCTAATCACCAATGAGGTCCTCAACAGACCTACCGTAAGATTGGAAAAACCCTGTACTACACTCACACTCAATACACTTCTGTGACCAGATGTGGGAGTTTTCCCCACACTGATCAGTTCTCTGACACCAACTGGGTGTCCTACAATGCAATTCAGTTCTGACACTAACTGGAATCTGTGCAGACCCCACAGGTTAAAGGTCCAGTCCCACACAACTGTCCCCCAGTTCCGATGACAGTTCCAAGTAGTAGGTCCCCAGGTTACCCACAATTTCTCTCTGATTTGGCTACAAATCAGAAGTTCCCACAACCCCCTTCTTGGGTTCAATAATTTGCTAGAGCGGCTCACAGAACCCAGGAAAATCGTTTATCTACAACTGTCAATTTATTACCAAGGAAATTTTGTTTGTTTGTTATTTACTTATTTTTGGGAGACAGGGTCTTGCTCCGTCACCTAGTCTGGAACGCACTGGTGTGACTATAGCTCACCGCAGCCTTGAATTTCCAGGCTTAAGCAATCCTCTTACCTCAGCCTCCTGAGTGGCTAGGATTACAGGTGCATGCTGCTGTGCCCAGCTAATTTTTAATTTTATTTTGTAGCGACACAGCCTCACAATGTTGCCCAGGCTGGTCTAGAACTCCTGGGATCAAGCGATCCTCCCAGTTTGGTCTTCCAAAGTGCTGAGATGACAGGTATGAGCCACCACACCCAGCCACAGAGGATGTTTTAAATGATATAAATCAACAGCCAGAAAAAGAGACACAAAGGGCCCAATCTAGAAAGGTCCCAAGTACAGGAGCTTCTGTCCTAGTAATGTTGGGGTGTGCTACCTTCTGAGGATATTGATGTGTTTGCCATCCACATAAACTCTCCAAACCCCATGGTTCAGGAAGTTTTATGGAGGCTTCATCACACGGGCACAATCAATTACCACCTCAAATCTCCAGCCACTCTCCCTTTCCTGGAGGATGGGGTTGCGACTGAAAGTTTCAAGCCTCTCATCATGGCTTGGTCTTTCTGGAGACCAGCCCCGATCCAGGAGCCTACCAAGTGGTACCTCATTAGAGCAAAGACACTCCTATCACCCAGGAAATTCCAAGGGATTAGAAGCTCTATGCCAGGAACTGGGTCAAAGACTTATTAGAACAAAAGATATACTTAGCACCACTATTGCTCAGGAAATTACAAGTGCTTTAGGAGCTCTGTGCCAGTAACTGGGCCAGAGAACAAATATATACATTTTTCATTATGTCACACCTACTCAATCAAAATTTCTGGTACGAAGCCCGAAATCCATATTTTTAAATGATCCAACTGAGACATGCCCCGGCATTTAAGAGTCACCAGACTGGTTTCCACTTTAGCCTATCCTCCAAGATCTTTTCAGACGTGCTGTCATCACACCTTCTCTTGGATCTCCAATTTAAGTCCCAGTCTCTTCATATCTAGATTATTCTAATGAGTCGGTGTTTTCCCTCCTTCAACTCCTCTTGAACGCTGCCACAAGATTTGCTCCAAAAATGTGACTTTACTGCAGATATTTTGACAGAGGTTTCATTTTGCCACTGTGCCACATCAAAGGATCCTATCAAAGCATAAAGTCACTTTTTACAAAACAGTTTAATACTAAGTCCAGAAGTTTACCAGGCAGTCCTGCCCCAGTCCCTTTCTAACCTTCAACAAGTTGACTCAGAGTCTTCTCCCAGCTCTGTCCCTTATTCCTCACTCGGATCCATCACTCCTTCCCTAATTCCATTTGGAGCCACCTCATTCCCCACTCTCACCCCTGACCACCACCCCAGGGATACAAATCAGCAATCATGTGAGGCTCAGGGATGGGGTGAGGATTGATATTTTGCAGATTATCAGTGACCTAAAAGCCTAACATTAGTGATTTTTCCCCCTAGATTACACCAATGGCCCCCCTACCACCAGTATCCAAGGTTCAGGCTCCACATGTCCGATCAAAGCCACCTGTGGTCCAAGGAATAATTCCAGGTGAACATTTGCCATTCTTTGAGGGGTAAAGCAAGCCATAGTATGAGGGATGTCTGGTCACAGAAGTAGAAAGGGCCATTTTCAAAAGAGAGAAGCTTGGAGAGCATGTGAACTCAAGCCAATGACGATGCCAACCATTGCTGCAGAAAGCTGTGTAAGTGACAGCTTAATTCAACTGCTTGCACAGGACTCACTCAGGCTTCTCACTGCAGGGAGCCCTGTGTTCCTGTGGGCCTCACTCTCTGGTCCAGCAAGAGCAGCATCTGGCGCTCCTGAGGTAGCTGCTCCATGTCTCAGATGCCCTGGCTGCTTGTGTATTGGCCTCAGCTCCTGCGGCAGCCTGATGATTTTGCTGCCTCTGTTTACTTCTCAGACTCACTCCCTACCACAGGCAGACTTCCTTTAGGTCATATGGAATGGAAGTAGTGAGAGAAGGCATCCTTGTCTTGTGCTAGTTTTCAAGGGGAATGCTTCCAGCTTTTGCCCATTCAGTACAATGTTAGCTGTGGGTTTGTCATAGATGGCTCCTATTATTTTGAAGTATGTTCCTTCATGGCCTAGTTCATTGAGGGATGTTGAATCTTATCAAAAGCGTTTCTGCATCTATTGAGATAATCATGTGGTTTTTGTCTTTAGTTCTGTTTATGTGATGAATCACATTTATTGATTTGCATATGTTGAACCAAACTTGCATCCCAGAGATAAAGCCTACTTGATCATGGTGGATTAGCTTTTTGAGGAGCTGCTGGATTTGGTTTGCCAGTATTTGGTTGAGGGTTTTGGCATCTATGTTCATCAAGGATAGTGGCCTAAAGTTTTATTTTTTTGTTGTGTCTCTGCCAGGTTTTGGTATCAGGATGATGCTGGCCTCAAAAAATGAGTTGAGGGAGGAGTCTATCCTCAATGTTTGGGAATAGTTTCAGTAGGAATGGTACCAGCTCTTCTTTGTACATCTGGTAGAATTTGGCTGTGAATCCATCTGGTCCTGGGGTTTTTTTGGTTGGTAGGTTATTTCTTACTGATTCAATTTCAGAGCTTGTTATTGGTCTGCTCAGGGATTCAATTTTTTCCTGATTTAGTCTTGGAAGCATGTATGTGTCCAGGAATTTATCTGTTTCTTCTAGATTTTCTAGTTTGTGTGCATAAGGGTGTTCATAGTAGATGCTGATGGTTATTTGTATTTCTGTGGGGTCAGTAGTAACATCCCTTTGTCATTTCTAAGTATGTTTATTTGGATCTTCTCTCTTTCCCTTATTAGTCTAGCTACTGGTCTATCTTACTATTTTTTTCAAGTATCCAACTCCTGGATTTGTTGATCTTCTGTACGGTTTGTTGTGTTTCACTCTCCTTCAGTTCTGCTCTGATTTTCGTTATTTCTTGCTTTCTGCTAGCTTTGGGGTTGGTTTGCTCTAGCTTCTTTAGTTCTTCTAGCTGTGATGTTAAGTTGTTAATTTGAGATCTTTTTAACTTTTTGATATGGGTGTTTAGTGCTACAAATTTCTCTCTTAACAATGCCTTAGCAGTGTCCTAGAGATTCTGATATTGTACCTTTGTTCTCATTCGTTTCAAAGAACTTCTTGATTTCTGCCTTAATTTCATTATTTACCCAAAAGCTATTGAGGACCTTTTTTTTTAATTTTCCTGTAATTGTATGGTTTTGAGCAATTTTCTTTGTATTGAATTCTATTTTTATTGTGCTGTGGTCTGAGAGTGTGGTTGGTATGATTTCAGTTTGCTTTTTTTTTTTAATTTGCTAAGGATTGTTTTATGTCCAATTGTGTGGTTGGTTTTAGAGGAAGACATACATGCAGCCAAAAAGCATATGAAAAATGCTCAACATTACTAAACATTGGAGAAATAGCAAAGACATGGAATCAGCCTAAATGTCCATCAACAGTAGACTAAATAAAGAAAATATGATACATAGTCTGGGCACAGTGGTTCATGCCTGCAATCCCAGCACTTTGGGAGGCCAAGGCAGGCAGATCACTTGAGGTCAAGAGTTCGAGACCAGCCTGGCCAACATGGTGAAACCCTGTCTCTACTAAAAATACAAAAATTAGCCGGGCATGGTGGTGGGCACCTATAATTCCGGCTATTTGGGAGGCTGAGGCAGGAAAATTGCTTGAACCCGCAAGGTGGAGGTTGCAGTGAGCTGAGATCATACCACTGCACTCCAGCCTGGACAACAGGAGAGACTCTGTATAAAATATATATATATATATATATATATAAAATATACAGCATAAATATGATACATATACCCCATAGAATACTATGCAGCCATAAAAAAGAACAAGATCATGTCCTTTGCAGCAACATGGATGGAGCTGGAGACCATTAGCAAACTAACACAGGAACAGAAAACCAAATACTGCATGTTCTCACTTGTAAGTGGGAGCTAAATAATGAGAACTCATGGACACAAGAGGGGAACAACAGACACTGGGGCCTACTTAAGCATGAAGGGTGGGAAGAGGGGGAGGATCAGAAAAAATACCTATTGGGTACTATGTTTAGTACGTGGGTGACAAAATAATCCGTACATCAAACCCCCATGACACAAGTTTATCTATATAACAAACCTGCACATGTACCCCTGAACATAAAATAAAAGCTAGAAGGAAAAAGGCAGGTTATATTATCTCACTCCCTGAGGTAGTGGCCTTCTCTGCCTCTCCTTCACGCATTTCGTTTACAACATAGAACTTTCCAAATTTGCATGATTCTTGTATTTTCTCTCTGTAATGCCACCTATTCCTCTCATTTCCCTCTACAGATCCTTCACATCACGTATCTTCTCATTAATGCTTTTCCAATCTGTATTCTCACCCAAATTTCTTCACTACTTCCTCTTGGGAGAGTAATCTGCGTAAGAATAAAATAGATGTAATCTAGTAGTCTTTCTTATGCTGATGAGGGTTGTATGATTGAAGCACATTTTATCATTCTAACATAATAGGAGGAAGAGTCATCATCTGCTGACATGACACAAAGTCTGTCAGCAAGGGATTAAGAAGAGCGAACAGTCTGTTCTGTTATAATTAAAGCATACTGTAGAGCATTTCATACCATAGCTTAATGTTGCAAATACAGCATAAATTCTGTGAGCACAGGCAGTAAGATAAGCATATTTTTATCTAAAGTACATTAATGCTATTTCCCAAGTAATTTTCAAGGGTTATAAAACTTGAAATTATCAGGCAGATTGACTGCAGCATATAAGTCATTAAGAAATTTCTTCATTATAAGTGAAGTTCATTATTAGATCCCACAATAATTGCTCTATGACAGTCTATAATTAAGTAGCACATGGAATGATGATAATACAGAGTCAGTATATTAGATGTAAATTCTCATGCACACTACAATTCCCCACCATAACAACTTAAAATGACATGCAATTGAAAACAAACTGCAAGTAGGTTGAAAACTACAATGATCCTTAATGATGTTCACTTCTTAATAAACTTTGAGAAAAAAGAATGAAATGAAACATCTTCCAAGAGCATCTTCCATTGCTCTTACCTAGTACAGAGTAGTCACTGAATAATTATTTCTCACATAATGTCTTGAGCCTCATGCTAGCTAGCCTTACCATCATTTCATTCTCCCTAGAATAGTATTACGAGCCTCTTCTCTTTCTGGAGCTGAAACTAACTCTTCAAGGACCAACAGATTACCTAATTTTTTCCTAGTTAACTCCCCTTTTTAGACATTGAGTAATCATAGGTAAATTGTCTTTTCAGTTCTGCCTGTAATTATAGAGCTTTAGGCAAGTTTTCTGGTTTTCATATATTAAACAAGAGGGTTCAACTGGAAGGTCATAACTCTAAAGCTTTAATGTGCTACACCTTACATTATTTTGATACATATCAGGAGGTACCATGCACATCTACCTTTCTTAGTCCTCTCTTTCTCTTCCCTTTTCCTCTTACCCTTCACTCTCATGCCTTTTCTTCCCATTTTCCCCTACTCCCAAAATGGATAAAGCTAAATTTTTAACATTCACCAATACAGACCCACAGGGGCCCTGAGTTCTTCTGGGCATGAGCTCTGAGAAAGAGACCAGAATTCCTGCTCTGATTCCTAAGATAACTGTTACAAAATAAAGAATTTGCCCGGGAGTGATGATGACCGTTAATGGGATAATGGTGGGAGGGGTACGAGTTGTAAAGAGGAAGGTGGAAGTTGATAAATGCGAACTTGGGACACAATTTGACTGAACTGTAGTGCAGATCCTTAGAAAGCAGGAGAGCACTGGTTACCTCTAGCAGGTTGCCAAAGCTTCAGTAAGAACTAGGAGACAAAGCAAAGTTACTTTATAGAAATTTAATTTAACTTACTTCATGACTTTGCCTACAGCCAGCTGTAATCACATCCATTCATGTCCATGCAAAATTAAGGACATCCCAAGACTATTATCAAAAAGGTAAGAGATAGCAAGTGTTGGAGAGGACATGGAGTAACAGGAGCCCTTGCACGCCGATGGTGGAAATATTCAATTGGTACAGCCATTATGGAAAATAGCATGGAGCTTCCTCAAAAATGTAAAAATAGAACTGCCACATGATCCAGCAATTCCACTTCTGGGTGTATATCCAAAGTAAATGAAATCAGTATGACAAAGAGAGATCTTCACTCCCATGTTCACTGAAGCATTATTCACAATAGCCAAGATATGGAATCAACCTAAGTGTCCATCAGCAAATGAATAAAGAAAATGTGGTATATATACACAATGGAATACTAGTCAACCTCAAAAAAGAAGCAAATTCTGTCGTTTGGGACAACATAAGTGACCCTGGAAGACATTATGATAAGTGAAATAGGCCAAGCACAGAAAGGCAAGTTCCGCATGATCTCACTTATATGTAGAATCTAAAAAGCTGAGCTCATAGAAACAAAGAGTAGAATAGTGGCTACTGAGGCTGAGGTTGAGGGTTTGGGGGAGATGTTGGCTTAAGGACATGAAATTTAAGTTAGACAGGAGGAATAAATTCAGAAGACTATCATACAACATGGCAATTATATGGTTGACCGTTGAACAACTTGCGGGTTGGGGCACCAACCCCACATGTAGTCAAAAATCCATGTATAAATTTTGACTCTTCAAAAACATAACTACTAATATCTCACTGTTGACCAGAAGCCTTGCCCATGACAAACAGTTGATTAACACATATTTTGTATGTTACATGTGTGATATACTATATTCTTAAATAAAGTAAGCTAGAGAAAAGAAAATGTTATTAAGAATATTATAAGGAAGAAATGGAAGGGGATCATCATAAAGGTCTGTATCTTCCTCATTTTCATGTTGAGAAGGCTGAGAAGGAGGAGGAAGAGGAGGGGTTGGTCTTGCTGTCTCAGGGGTGACACAGGCAGAAGAAAATCTGCATGTAAGTGGACCCACGCAGTTCGAACCTGTGTTGTTCAAGGGTGAACTGTAGTAATAACAATGTATTGTGTACTTGGAAATTGCTAAGAGAGAACATAAGTATTCCCACCACAAAAAATGATAAATGTGAGGTGATGAATATATTAATTAGTTTGATTCAATTATTTCACAATGTATACATATATCAAAATATCATGTTGCACATCATAAATGTATACAATTTTTATTTGTAAAGTAAAAAAAGTAAAAATAAATTTTAAAAAAGAAGTTAAACACATTCAGCAAGTAATGATATTCTGTAAGATGGGGCTAAGTATTTCTTCGCATTTAAAAGGAGGATTCTCTGCAAAAAGCAAATGATAAATACAGGCAGTCCTTAAATAAACATAATTATCAAAAATATACAATAAATTAGGAAATATTTATTTGCTCTGTTGAACTCCCTAAACTATCAATATTTAATAAATCAAAGCTAAATTTTTTAGAACTTTCTGCCAAGAAAGAATACATCCTTGACAGTCTTGGCAGCACCTCACAAGGGGAATCAGAAATAGAATACTTATAGGGCACTGAGGTCTGAGCTCAAGTGTTTTAAAACAGGCCGTTCAAGGAATGTATATATTCTCTCCCTTGAAAGACCTGTTTTATATATAGAGAAATATATATATATTTCTATAATGTATCAATACAAATTACATGTACAATATATAAAAATTGTTTATATATTATACATACGATTACATATTTAATGATACATAAAAATGTTTATATGTAAATATATGTTTATATAGTAGTTTAAGTTGGCAGTCACAGCAAAGCAAGGGTCTTGAATAGGTAAACTGTGGTTAAAAGCAAGGGTTTGCCCAGATAAGCAATGTATTGTCTCCAATAAATTGGTCTGTGAATTTTGGAATTCAATGTATTGTCTCCAATTAATTGGTCTTGGGATTTCCTGAAGCACAGAGTAAAAGTACTTATTGGTGTGCAACCTTATATTTTCTGAATAGGTGTTGTCGGGAACAAAAAAAGTCATGTTCACATGGGTAGTTTTCTTAGTCCATTTTTTCTTGCTATAACAGAATTCCACAGACTGGGTAAACTATAAAGAAGAGATATTTATTTCTTACAGTTCTGGAGGCTGGGAAGGCCAGGGTTCAGGGGTTGCATCTGGTGAGGGCCTTCATGCTGATGGCAACTCTCTGCAGAGTCCCAAGGTGGCACAGGCCATCATATGGTGAGGAAGTAAGAGTGTGCCAGCTCAGGTCTCTCTTCCTCTTCTTATAAAGCCACCAGCCCCATCATGGATGCTTCTTCCTGATGGCCTTATCTAATTCTAATTACCTCCTGGTGTTTCTACCTCTTAATACTGTTACAATGAGGATTAAGTTTACAACACATAAATTTGGGGGGAACATATTCAAACCATAGCAGTGGCCTAGAGTCTTTTATAAGAATCGACATACTTGTAAGGTATTTGCCCTTGTTAGAATTAATGCGTATACAAGGTGAAGAGAAGGCATGGAGAATCTAAGAATGGCTGAATTGTTCCACATAAGAGCAAGCGTGGAGATACTCAAATAAGAAATATGGAAACTGGAGAAAGTAGGAAGAGCTTGGCAAAGTGAGTACTGGGGAGAGAAGAGGAGAACTAGTTCGGTGGTATACAGGAGAATGTACAAAAGAGACAATAAGACAGGAAAGAGAATGGCCTTGAGAGCATCTGTGAAGATTGGAACTGCGGGGAGAGGGAGAGTTATCTAAATATGAGTACTAGGAAGTTTTTGTGGGTGTATGTGCATTGTGCAATATTAATTCCCTGCTTCCAAATCCTCAAGAACTGTTTGGTAAAAACTTGCATGAAAGTCCAGTTTGTGCTTCTTTTAGATCTGTAACCATTCAGAAATTGGCTTCCAGGGGAACTGGGACATTTAGGTTGTTCTTTAAAAACAGGAAAGGTTGCCTGTACATTCCAAGTCATTCTTCAATAAATAACATGTCAACTGGCTGATTCTAAGATTACCCTGAGATGAAATTTGATGTCTAAAGTTAGAAACTTTGATCATAGTTATCAGTATAACCAGTCAAGAAGAAAAGAGACCTCAAACAGTAGGGGAAATAAAATGGGCAAAATAAAGTAAAGTTATTATATCCAGGCAGTGAAAACATTAGAGAAAAACCAAAATAACAGGTCAAAATCAGAAAGGAAGAATTATATGTTTGAAAGGAAAGAGTAGCCAAAGATTAAAATAGAATCAACACTGTAAATGTCAAGTGGAAGCTATTTCCACACCAAAAAGATATTGGGAGAAATGTGAAAGGTGAAATAAAAAGGAAAAGAGAACAATGATAATAGTTTTGTGTCTTGAAAGCCTATCTGTAGGTGCCATATTAAGTGGCTTACTTGGCATTTTATTTTATTGATAATTAAAAGCAACCATTTGCAGTAAATATGTTATTTTTCAGGTGAAAGAAAAACCCAAGAGTCACTTGCCTAATGACATATAACTTGTCAGTAACAGAGTTAGAGTTTGAACACAGGTATATCTCATTCTTTTAATTAATTTTTTTTTTTTTGAGATGGAGTCTCGTTTTATCGCCAGGCTGGAGTGCAGTGGTGTGATCTCGGCTCACTGCAACCTCCACCTCCTGGGTTCAAGCGATTCCCGTGCCTCAGCCTCCCAAGTATCTGGGATTACAGGCACATGCCACCATACCCAGCTAATTTTTGTACTTTAAGTAGAGACAGGGTTTCACCATGTTGGCCAGGCTGATCTCGAACTCCTGACCTCATGATCCGTCCACCTCGGCCTCCCAATGTGCTGGGATTACATACATAAGCCACCGCGCCTGGCCAGGTATATCTCATTCTAAAGCTTATATTCTTCATTATTTGTGGTCTATACTGCTGGTTACTATAGACCACAAATCCAGTGTGTTATCTGGTGTGTTATTACAGAAATACATGCGTGAAGTTTACCACCATTAGCTACAGATTCTGATGGGAGAAAAAGATTTCCTTAATGCAGAATGTCAGATAGCACTATACTGACAGAAGGTTAACTAAGGCTCACGTGAACCCACAGTCCTACGCATCAGACCAAAATGTAAAAGTAGTCTGAATAAACTCCCATCCCACAACTGCCTGATGTGTGAGAAGAAACCCTTTTATTTATTTATTTATTTATTATTTTGGGGGGGGGGCTTAAAAACAAACTTTATTACAAATTATCAAAAAAAAGAAATATTTAACAGATTTCATTTAAACTCATATGGTCATAAAACTCAAACTATCAAACAAAAATAGCATTGTGCACTTAACCACTTTCAATAATGAACATTTAAGAGGAAACACTTAGAGACTCCCACACAATTTGGGAGCCATTAGGCAATACATATTTAATATTAAGCAAATACAGCATTAAAAACTAAAAATCCTCAAATTTCAAGAGATTGCCTGTTCAAGTCTTTGATACACATTTGCACATAAGAAATATTTTAGTATTTCTTCAAATGTAATCTCCTGTCCACCCTTCATTTCATAACTGCATACCCCTCACTCTATTTCACCTACACTGAACCAGAGTTAGTTCAACATGATTGGCTTCACTCGAAGCCCTCTATATCCCATTTCATATATCCCATCGACCACCACTATTCCCTTACATGTTTGCACAGCCTTATACTGAGTATTATATTGTAACTGAGCTTGGGAATTTCAGGTATCCAAAGGTAATTATATATACGAACGATTGTTTTATTGCACAGTTCACAATATAGCCGGTGATTATACAGCCAACCATGTTAAGATGAATATCGACTATTTAGACACAAACATCAATTTTCTCCTCAACCACTAATGAAACAAGAAAGACACACACATTCGCCACCATATCAAGGTTGTGTTTACTCTGTGGTGCAGTCCTGAGGGCTCATACCACTCTCAGTGTGTTTAATACAGAATCCATAACATTTCTGGTGGCATCACACATGAAGTATAAGACACAAGACCGTAAGTGTCCTGCACTCATGAGCCATTTGTGCCACATACGTAACAGAAAGGCCACTTTTAAAGCTTTTCAGATATTCAATCATGTTTGCCTTTTCAATTTCTTTATTTTTATTTTTTATTTTATTTATTTATTTTTTTTTGAGACAGAGTCTCTCTGTTGCCCAGGCTGGAGTGCAGTGGTGCAATCTCAGCTCATTGTAACCTCCGCCTCCCAGGTTTAAGTGATTCTCCTGCCTCAGCCTCCCGAGTAGCTGGGATCACAGGCATGTGCCACCATACCTGGCTACTTTTTTGTATTTTTAGTAGAGATAGGGTTTCACTGTCTTGACCAGGCTGGTCTCAAACTCCTGACCTCAAGTGATCCGCCCGCCTCAGCCTCCTAAAGTGCTGGGATTACAGGCATGAGCCACCGTGCCTGGCCTGCCTTTTCAAGGTTATTACCACACTAGTTCACACTGAAGGTAAAAGCAATAATTAGAATCTCTTATTAACAACACATTTTGACTTCAAGTTCAGACAAAGCTGTTGGTTACAAGTTCTGCTAAACTTTTTGTCAAATTTAAGAAGTCTATAGGACAACACAAAATCATCCCTGGTAATGTATTTGCAGTTTGGTCTTCAAAAGCTGTAAAGAGTAACAGAGAAATTTAAAAAATGCTGAGTTAAAACCATTAAAAATATTTATTAATAATTGTTTTTAAATGCCACTTATTTGAGACAGCAGAAACCAAAGCGTTTTCCTTGGAATTCTCACTCAGCTTGTATTTCACAAAGGTGCTTTAGAACTCAAATTTCTACCACCTGTATGGAGTGTAAAAACAAAAGGAAGCCCAACAAAACCAAAGGCCCAATGGTGTCTATTCCCAGGGCCAAGGTATAACCCCAGGCTAACCCACCTGCCCTGGGCTGAGTAGCTGGAAACGCCTGTGAGTGCTCAAAGTCACACACATGAATGAGGGTGTCAGGCACCAAGGTGCCTTTATTTATTCATTTCTCAAACTCAATTCCCTTCAAATCCTGACTCTATTTAATAGGCCAAAGGATGCTACTCATATTTACTTGGTGCCAAATTATTTTTTTTTAAATCCTTACATCTGCACCTTGAAAGTAAACTGCAATATCCAGCACAACATTGTCAGACAGAGCTGCTATATGGCTATTTAGCTTTATTACCGTCTGGCTAATGCTTAATAAGTTTCATCCTTTACAGCTGGAAGAAGGATGTTCACTGTATTTAACCAGCCATAGTGCATTTAGAGGTAAACAGCTTTTATGGACTATTTGCCCAGAAACTTTCAGTAAACTACCAAGTTGAGGCCTTTATTTTGGTCAGTATGTGCACATATTCACATGCAATTACCCAGAAAGAAGAAAAACTGGTTAACAAGAAACCTACCATCATGTCAGATGCTGGAAATCAATCTTTAGCTACATAATATTTACAGAAAGGGTTTTAAGATTCATAATCCACTTTTTCAGTCTGTCTCTTATATTTCATTAGTCAATTGGAAGTGGCATGAGTTTCATCTGGAAAAAATATTTTCACACTTTCTAATACCTTTGACAAAGAAGTTTTCGTCTGTTAAGGGATGAGAATGCTACTTGGCTATTACCTACTTTTAGAGTTCAAACTAACCCTTCAAATGCCTTTATTTAGATCATACGCTCTCAAACTATCTTATTGTTTTACTGACACAATGGTAAAACTGGGTTCCCAAAATGTCAAAACCCTAATGGAGTCTCTATTTCCAAGAGTAAAATAAAAGACAGCGAATACTATGGGGTGAAAACTATCCTGAGCCTTTCCCGCCCCCCGCCCCACTCTGTAATATTTAGAAACTAGGGGGAAAAAAGTGGGATTGCATTAATAGACTTACAAAACAAAATGTTATGGAAGTGTTTATTTTTTAAAAGGAGAGTTTTAAGAGAACAGGATGCTTGAATATGACCAACTCCTACTCCACGGGAAAAATAACCACAGACCTTTGCTGAGATGGCATCAATAATTCAAAGAAACCAAGCTAAACAGAATTTGATCTATACACAATATGAAAACTTCTTAACAGGATGGAACACCTATAACAAAATTTAAGTCCCTTCATCTTTCAGCAATGAAATAAGTGAAATTAACATAAGAATATTTTGGAAGGGTTGAAGGTCACAGTCAGAATCAAACAGAAAACTTTCAAACCTAGAAAGCAAAACGGGAACTTTCATAGCTCCTTGATCTACCATATCTAAATAGAAATAGTATAATGACTATCCAATAGGTGATTAGTTTCAAAACTAATACAAGCAATGTATCATGAAAAGCCTCTACATAATAAGCTGTTTTTCTTCTCTGTTCTGCCCCTTTGTCATATGCTTGAGCTTAATGAAGACTATCCTCTGCAGCTGCTCCTGAGGGCACAGAAGAAAGCAATGGAGTAACAAAGGAAGCCTGAGGAGCCCCTGGCCCCTGAGGACCCTCTCTCTGGCCGGTCATAGCAACTTATGTTTTAATGCAGGAGATTTCAAGACTGGTTTGAGAAAAAGAATCTTATCTTGGGGATTAGGTTCCCTGTCAAAGGCCATCAGATGGACAGCTATTTACCAGGCAATTAGCCTAAAGCTCTTAGGTAATGATAAAAACAAAACAAAACAAAACAAAACAAAACCCTTATATTTTCCTATTGGAACCTTTTATTCTGTTTTGTTGATGCTTAAGGAAAACAGCTTTGCCCGTAACTCACTGTGGCCTGGAGTTATGACACGAACTTGTATTTGGCCAATTAAGAAAGAGGCCAAACTGCATTCTTCTTAGAAGGTCTATTCAGTTGATAAATGGCACTTAACTGATGGTTTTTTTCATATAAACTTTAACAAGAACTCATAAGTTGCATTGATTATGCCCCAAGAGATGAGGGACCGATGGTAATTCAGATGGGCACCTCTGAAAAGATTTATCAGTTTTCTGTCCCGTTCCAGCCAGATTTTTTGGAAAACCTTGGGGAAAGACTGAAATTCCCCACCAATCTGAGACTGTATGCGAGTTTTTACAACATTAATTGGAAAACACAAGAATCCCAACATGGCACCCAATAGACCTCCACCGATAAAATCATTGACCAAATGAGCACTGTGAGTCGTTGCGGTAGGCAGATGCTCCTTAATGGGACCTCGAAGGCCGAAAAACAAGACATTGCTGAGTCCATTCCGGAAAAGAATGGGCACCAAGCCTCGATAATACTCTCCAATTCCATGACATTTCAGTGCCTTGAAAGCCTGATAAGTGTTGGTAAATTTGTCATGATGCTTGTGGTCTTGAAGCAATGTCTGAACTCTTTCCAGTGGAGTGAAAATTGCTTCTGCTGTCCCTGCAAGCACTGCCGCCACGCCACGGGTTGCAAACTCTGGAGCACCGACATGCTTGCGGAGAAGGCAGGATAAATCCTCATACAGACCAAACATAAGTGCAAGTGTAGTTGTCTTCTGCATCAATGGGGGAAGGATTCCACGATACAAATTTCGAAATCCATCCCTTCTCAACTGAAGTACTGCATCCCGGGTTTTGATGCCATACAGCTGTTGTCGAAAGAGGACCTTCTGAATGGGATATGTGATTGTGACGTTGTTGAAGGCTGCACAGCAGCCACACAAGTAATGCTTCATTTCACCAACATTTGTAATATGAGGTGATATATCTTGTTTTGAAGATGTAAGTATTGGTGGCCTCTTTTCATGAGCTTCTGAATCTATCCTGTTGCTTAAGATCTTTTTCATGAAGGGCATTTTTTAACCTGTGACATCATCTGAGCCTGGAGTTTGGCAGGATGATAGCTTTGTGATAATGTTCCCAATTTCTTCCATTGTTATTGTTCTGTTAGGTTCTCTCTTCCCGAGTCCATTTTGATAACTGGATTTCCGTTCTCCAGGCGTCCATTTCCCCAACCCATCGCCGCCGGCGCCCCGCAGGACTGCGAGCAAGCCGGGACCTGCGCAGGCGCAGACCATGACCGACCCCGGGGCGGGGGCGCAGCGTGACACTCTCGGCGCCGCTGGGATCCGAGAAGAAACCCTTTTAAAGCAAGCATGGCAATTTCTTCTAAATAAGCTGGATAAAATTAAAAACTCATTCATCCAAAGATCCTAAAAAATCAACAAATTCCTAAATATTAAATGGTATAGACACAAGTGTTTCTTAAATCACATAACCTTCTCCACGGACACTGTGAAGATGTGTTGCCAGTGGCTTCCCTAAGAGAGTGTGAAACTTTTTAAATAGTGTATACATACAAGAAAAGTGGATTTTAGTGTAATCTTGCAGAAGAACAAAACAAACATGGTATCTAAGAGTACAAAGGCACAAAAGTTGAAATTTCATAGTCACTCAGGCCTTGGAGTACTGTATTTTCTTGAAAGGGAAAAAAGTAGGCCAGGTGCAGTGGTTCACACCTGTAATCCCAGCACTTTGGGAGGCCAAAACGGGAGGATCGCTTGAGGCTAGGAATTTGAGACCAGCCTGGGCAACATAGCAAGACCCCTGTCTCTATCCAAAAAAAGAAAAAAGAAAAGAAAGAAAAAAGTAGGTGGTAAGGAGAAGTAAGGAGAAGATGAATTTTTTTTTTTTTAAAGTTCTGTATACCACATGAAATTTTACTGGGAGGAAAGTGTCTGAGGTTTTAAGAGGCATAAATTAAATAACCTTGAAACCCATTTTGCTCTAGGACTACCCATGTGTTTTCTAGAGTAACCAATGTGTATATTCCATGTATGTGAATAAGAGATGAAAGGAAACAAAAATAACTTCCCTTCCAGGAACAGTGGAAGGCTTCAGCCAACAAAGTAGGTCACAGTATCAGACTATATTGCCTGCTGATGTGTACTGCCTAGTTTTTGAATAGAATCAAATGACAGCTTCCTTGAAATTAAATGACAGTTTCCCTGACCATCATCTTAAAGACGCCTATGGTGGATCGCTCTAGAATGAACCATAAACCCGAAGTTCTCGTTAAGCTTTAGTGAAATGAAATAGTAAAAGCTTTTCATGGAAAGAGAAAGGAGTCTCCAACATTTATACTGATTGATTTTGGCAGCAATGACTTTCATTAGAAATGTAATTGCTGGGTATGCAAAAATTAGCACTGTTGGGGCTAGAGAGATCTTTGTTTTCCTTTCTTTTGTTTTGTTTTGCTTTTTTGCCTAATATTGATAGTGTTTTCTCGGTTTTGCCATAGCCCTTCTGTCAAGATGCTGGCAATCAGTATATCATGAAAAACAGACTGCCCTTTCTCGCATTTATTGAAGAGAGATTCTCATGATCCTATGGTAAGATAACAATTGCTTTTTTTCAATCCATCCTCCACACTGCAGCCAAAGCAGTCATCTTAGTAACAAACGTGAGCACGTTTTCCCTCACTTAAA
The DNA here is from genome assembly GCF_028858775.2 of Pan troglodytes. Classification (NCBI taxonomy): domain Eukaryota; kingdom Metazoa; phylum Chordata; class Mammalia; order Primates; family Hominidae; genus Pan; species Pan troglodytes. The sequence continues at coordinate 41,544,574 of NC_072415.2, forward strand.
TCTTTAAATGATTTTACACCTGAAGGACAAAGGTCCCCCATGGTCTGACGTTTTCCTACCCTTGGCGCCATCTGCCTTCACATTTCTAAAGGCACCTTCCGTCCCCGCCATATCAAACTACTCGGGGTCTCCAGAATGAAGAATAATGTGCCATCTGACACTCCTTTGTCTTTATTCGGTTATTCCCTCTGCCTGAAATGTCCTTACTTCTAGTTCCTACTCAGCTTCTGGAAGCCTTCGCTAACTCCTCAGTCCAAATGAGGACCCCTTCTCCACAACACACCCTATACACACTGTGAGTGTGGCACGTGTCACACTGTACAATGTCCACGATTCACAATGCTGAGGGCTTCTTGAAGACACAGTCCACTTCTCATTCAACTTTATTCCAGTTTGTGTCCCCGGTGTCCAGGCATCTGGTTAGGTCTCCAACTGCTTAAGAGTGTAAAGAGTGTTGATGAGTTCTGTATTACTCATGGGTCTTGGTTATAAGAGCCAAAAATACCATTCCAACTGACGCAAGCAAATCTAGGGGGTAAGGAAAGGAGAAGGAAGAAGGAAGAGGAGAAGGAGGTAAGAAATCAGGAAAGGATTAAAAAAGGTGGCATCTGGGCAACATTTAAGGCAATTTTCCAGCTTCTCTCGTTTGCACCAGTAGGAGTGGGCCATGTGGCCACAGAGGAGAACATTTCCGAATACCCTTCTGGATCCTGCTGATTTTGGGGGGTACTTACCTCCTTCTGTCCTCAGCACCCAAGTGCCAGATGAGGCAAGTAAATTCCTTTGCAAGAGAGGAAAGGCAGTTTCAGTGAGAAAATGACAATAAAAAGTGAAGTGGGGGGAGAAATGTATTAGTTCGTGTAATGAAAAAGTTGAGAAATCCAGAAGTAGCAATCACTTTAGGCATTGCTGGATCCTAGAGGTTCAACCACCATCACAAGTACTTAACATCCTTCTCCACGTATATATTTCCCAGTTATACAGTCCTCAGTTTTAACTTCCTTTTCAGTCAGCTCTTTCTACAGAGTAACATCCTACCTGAAGCTTATTCTGCTAATTTAGCAACTGAAGGATGAAGTGCTTCACTTTCCCAACAGTTCCTGCAAAACAACCCTAGGATTGAGTCTCATTGCAGTTAGTTGGTCTGAACCAATCACTGGGATCAGGGGGATGGAAAATGATACTAATCAAACCTGAGTCACTTGCCTCATCCTGCACTTGTCAGGTAAATGGGGCAGAAGGAGGTAAACCTCCCATCCCGCCCACCACCCAAACCACTGGGACCTAGAAAGGTATTAGGAAGTGTTCCCCTCTGAAGCCACACAGCCCACTGCCATTGGTGCAGATGAGAGGAGCTGGAAAATTGCTTTGGAAGTTGAGCCATTGCCACCTTTTTTTGGTCCAAGCTTGCAGTTTCTTGGGCAATGTAACTATACGGTTTGAAATCAGGCAACTCGGGCAGGCGCGGTGGCTCACACCTGTAATCCCAGCACTTTAGGTGGCTGGGGTGGGGGATCACCTGAGGTCAGGAGTTCAAGACCAGCCTGGCCAACATGGTGAAACCCTGTCTCTACTAAAAATACAAAATTAGACGGGTATGGTGGTGCACACCTGTAATCCCAGCAACTTGGGAGGCTGAAGCAAGAGATTCACTTGAACCCAGGAGGCGGACGTTGCAGTGAGCTGAGATCACACCATTGCACTCCAGCCTGGGCAACAAGAGTGAAACTCCATCTCAAAAAAGAGAAAAAAAAAAATCAGGCAACTCTACTGACTGATGGCCCAAGTCAAATATGTTTGGTCACAGTCCTAGATTCCAGACCCTTTATTGTGGGATTTTTGTCTCAGCACAGGCCCTAATGCTCTGCTATCCCACCTAGTCCTCAACCTAGTGTTGTCCATGCTGGCTGCCCCAGGGCAGAACCAGCACCCTTAAAGCACAGATAACTTGGCCCTTGCCCCTTGGTTATGTCTGATGGGTGACTCTTTACAATGGAGACCATTGTCACCCTTCTCAGGCTGCTAAATGTCTGCAAGATGTTTGGGAGAAGCCTAAAAGAACAGGAATGAAGCTTCTCTCTGACTCCTATCTTATCTTCTGATATGTTTTCCACACCCTAGGTTTTGTGAGAAGTAATATTAGTTGATAACAGAGAACCCCACTTTTCAATTCAGCGAAGCTCAGAGACATCTAATCTAACTTTCTATTATTTTATTTATTTAATTTTTTTGAGACAGAGTTTCATTCTGTTGCCCAGGCTAGAATGCAGTGGCACCATCTTGGCTCACTGCAACCTCCACCTCCCAGGTTCAAGTGATTCTCCTGCCTCAGCCTCCCAAGTAGCTGGGACTACAGGCACATGCCAAGACACTTGGCTAATTTCTGTGTTTTTAGTAGAGATGGGGTTTCACCATGCTGGCCACACTGACCTGGCCTCAGGTAATCCCCCAGCCTCAGCCTCCCAAAGTGCTGGGATTACAGGTTTGAGCCATCACACCCAGCCAGGGACATCTAACTTTCTAAGTTGATGGCTGTAGGAAGAAAGGGCCTCCTGTAGCAAAGCTGTCTTTTCTTCCCTTGCTCCTTTCAGATTGCCCATTTCTAACAAAACTTGTTTTTCTGGTAGGACCTAACCGAAGGCTACAGAATAAATTCATCTAATTCCATCAGCCTGACATTTTTCTACCATCTCTCTTTAACTTTCAACTTCAGTAGCCTCATGGTCAGAGCACCAAGAGAAAATAGGATAGTTTCACCACTGCCTTGCTATTACTGCACAACAGAAATTGCCAGCTTCCTGCCCAAAATCGAGAGGTCCTCACTGCCCCTATCCCATCTTGACTGAGCCAAGTCTCTATTTGACAGTCTGCAACATGTACTCCCTCACCTCCAGATACGAATTTAGAAAGTGTTCAGAGTCTTGTATTAATTTATTCAGGCTGTCATAACAAAGTACCATAGACTGGGTGGCTTAAACAAAAGGGATTGATTTCCTCACAATTCTGGAGGCTGGAAGTCTAAGACAACCGTGTTGGCAGGGTGGGTTTCTCCCAGGGCCTCACTCCTTTGCTTGCAGATGGCCACCTCATTGCTTCATCCTCACATGGCCAACTCCCATTCTGTGTGTGTCGGTGTCCTAATCTCCTTTTATAAGGACACCAGTTATAGTGGATTAGGGCCTACCCTGATGAGCTCGTTTTAACTTTATCTCTTTAAAGATCCTATGGAAATACAGTCACATTTTGAGCTACTGTAGTAGGTACTGTTAAGACTTCAACATATGAATTAAGGAGACACAGTTCAGCCCCTAGGAAGTCTTTCAGTGACAAAAATGCCGCTCAAACTGGCTTGAGCAAAAAGAAGGAATGCATTGTCTCCCATAACTGAAAAGTCAGTAGGGATTGCGCTAGGCTGGATGCAGGGTCATATAACGTCAGCACGAGCCATTTGTCTCTTTTGATTATATTTTTGCGGATTGGCTCTTTCTGTGGTACAGTGATGGTTGGAAACAGCTCCATGTGTACAAACTGTTAGTTTGGCAATGTTATTTGATATAGATTCGCTTTATATATAGTTCCAGAAAAGGCTTAGGGTGGAAACTCATTGACCTAACTGGAGTCACATGTCCAACAATGAACCAGTCCATATGGCCAGAGGAATGAAATGTATCAATTGCCCATACCTGAATATCAAGCCCACATCTAAAGAAAAAGCATCAGCCCATCCAAACTAAGTGAGCTCAGACAAAAGGTAGTAATGTATAGAGGTTAGCATCAAAGAGTCTGGAATTTGACCCCTGGGTTCAAATCCACACTGACCAACTGTGTGACCTTGGGCAAGTTACTTAACCTCAATTTTGTAAAGCAGGACTATAGGAAATCCAACACCTATAATAACACACCTCTGTATTTCTTACTGTGCAAGATAACAATGTACTTTTACTTTTTCTTTTTTTTTCTTTTTTTTTTTTTCAGACAGAGTCTTGCTCTGTCACCCAGGCTGGAGTGCAGTGGCATGATCTCGGCTCACTGCAAACTCTGCCTCCCGGCTTCATGCCATTCTCCTGCCTCAGCCTCCCGAGTAGCTGGGACTACAGATGCCCACCACCATGCCCGGCATTTTTTTTTTTTTTTTTTTTTTTTGTATTTTTAGTAAAGACGGGGTTTCACTGTGTTAGCCAGGATGATCTCAATCTCCTGACCTGGTGATCTGCCCACCTTGGCCTCCCAAAGTGCTGGGATTACAGGCGTGAGCCACTGCGCCCGGCCTACTTTCACTTTTTCTTGACCACAAGTCAAAAGTCATTTTATCCCAAAATGCCCTTAATCAGAAAAAAAAAAGCAACAACTTTGGAGCCTTCTTGATATTCCTAACAGGAGAAGAAAAAGCAAGGAAAGGAAGAAAAAATATATCCATTAGAATGTTTTTGACAGCAAGTAATAGAATACCTGCGAAAGTGGTATAACAATAAAAATATTGGTGTCTCACTCACCAAGAAGTCAAGAGGAGGGCTACCCCAAAGGTCACACAGTCTTAGCAATGTCAGAGCTCTGACTCCACATCTCTGCCATTTCTTTGGCCTTCCCCCATGCAACGTGACAGCTGCAGAAAATCAAGTATAATGTCCTCTGATGACACTGTTCAAACTTGAAAGGAAAATAGATTTCTCTTTGTAGCATGTGCTTCTTTTAGATGAGAGGAAGACATTTCTTTGGAGCCCCTAGAAGACCTCCTGTTACATTTTCTCTGTTGCATGCCCACCCCTAGATCAGTCACTGGCAAGGAGAATAGAATTACCACATTAGCTGAGACCAGCCAGGGCATATGGCACTCCAAACAAAATTGGTGTCCTGTTAAGAGGAAACAGGAGTGGCAGATGAGGAGGTAACAGATGGTGTCTGCTAATGACACAGAATAAGAACAGAAAGGAATGGAGAAAGAAATCAAAAGAACCAAGAAAAACAGTGATATACAAAGGAGGCAGGTGGATGAGACCACGTGTGCTGCGGAGGAAGCATAGCATCCTCTCCTTCAGACACTCTTCCTTATCATCTGTCATCCATCAATTTCTCAGTAGCATTGGGGGCATTTATGATTCACACCAAAGGCAGCACAGCACAGTGATACAGATAAAGCCCTGCATTAGCATATTAGCTGTCTGTTGCTATGCTGGGGCTCAGAAAATAGTACCCCAAAATAAAGGACTTAGATGCAACCTCAGAAGCAAAAATTTTTCTTTGTTCTTCTCCTCCCCTCCTGTCTCTCAGTCCCATCCTCTCCCGAGGCTAGCCATAGAAACTAGAATTCCTCTTCCCCAAGGCGGGTCATAGAAACCAGAGCCCCTTTTGGTCAAAGTCAGCCATAAAGCCTGAAAATGTCACTCTAACTTTCCCTCCATCTTTCCATGTAAAAACTGGTCCTAGGGAAATTATCTGGCCTAACTTTTTTGACTGTAGGTCCTTAAGATCTCCATTCCAGAGAGGGCCCTGCCCCACACCCAGGAGGAAGGAATGCTGCTCAGAGAGGCCAAGAAGAATCTAGACGGGCAGGCCTTGTGGGCTTTCCCCACTCAGTCTATTAACCTTAGATCAAACCCTTTTTGTCCAATCATATTCCCATATGGATGTCTATATTTTGTTGAACCTAAGCATAAAAATGGACAATGTCTCCTGTATCTTTGGGTCTTCATTCTGAAGGCTCATGTATTCACAAGTTAAAGAAAGTTGAATGCTTTTTCTCTGACTTAGCCAGCAAGTCAGAGGTGGCTTTTGGCAGAAGGCCTTAGTTCTTCCCCACAGGGCCTCTTCAAGGGGCTGCCTAGGTTGTCTTGCAGGCTGCTGGCTGACTTCCTCAGACTGAGCGATACAAGAGTGAAGGTAGGAGTGACAATGTCTTTTATGACTTTGCCTTGGAAATCATCCATGTACACTTCCACCACATTTCATTTGTTAGAAGCAAGTAAATAAATCCAGCTCATATTCAAGGAAAGAGGAAAAGCCTATTGAGGAGAGGACTTTTAACACATGTCGATAAATTGGTGGACATATGTTAAAACCACCACAAGAAGCTCCCATTTCAAGCTATCATAGGTTGACTTCCTTCAGGTTTGGAAGGACTCAGCTTTAACCTGACTACATCCAGTCTGAGTCTCCTGGTGTGGTCCCTTTCTGCAATCGTTACATTGTTTCTGAATTGCTTATTCCTGCCTACCACCTTGTCTTTGCTTGAACAGCACAGGGCTGCATTTGACCCTCTTTTGAGGATCCCTTTCTTCCTGAGTAGTTGTTAGTTTATCTATTCATTTATTTCTTTGTTACTTTGCTTTCCCCTTTTTCCTTCCTTCTTCCTTCCTTCCTTTCTTCATCAATTATCTATACACAGGTACCATGAAGAGTAAAAACATATATAAGACATGCTTAAAAGGTATTCTGAGTTAGAGATTTTCATTCATAATGTAATTCCACTCATCAGCCAAGCAAATTCACCAAATATCTGAATCTAGTAAACATAGATTCGGATTTCAAGATATTTGTATTATAGTGAATCTAGTAAACATAGATTCGGATTTCAAGATATTTGTATTATAGTAAATCTAGGCATTGACAGCATCAAACATATTCTTCCAGAGTGAAAAGTCCTAACAAATTAAGCTGTTTGGCTTGTAATGAATACAGACAAAGAGAAGAAAGGGGAAGGGGGAAACTGAGTTGAGGGATTTTGTGGGGTGCTGCTAGGGAGTTTAAGAAATTATTGGAAATCAGAAGGGGACAAATTTTGGAAAAAAAGTGGAGAAAGATTCTCTGATTAAAAGAATGTTCTAAGACATTGAAGTATTGGCAGAAGAATAGACGAATAGATCAATGGAATGGAAAAGAGAGTCTAGAAATAGACTCAGACAAATATAGTCAACTGATCTTTGATAAAGGAGCAAATACAATTCAATGGAAAAAGGATGGTCTTTTCAACAAATGATGTTGAAACGTCTGGACATCCACATACAAAAAGAGAAAAAAAATGAATCTAGACATAGACCTTATGCCTTTCACAAAACTTACTCAAAATGGAATAGAATATATGATGCAAACTATAAAACCAGAAGATCACGTTGGAGAAAATCTAGGTGACCTTGGATTTGGCCTGAATTCTTAGCTACCACACCAAAAGCATAAAAGAAAAAATGGGTAAGATGTACATCATTAAAATTAGAAACTTCTGTGCAAAACATCACTGTTTAAGGAATTTTAAAAAAAGACACAAACTAGGAGCAAATCTTTGCAAAACACATAGAAAAGGACTGTTATCAAAAATATACAAAGAACTCTAAAAACTCACCAATAAGGAAACCAGCAAAACAATTTTTAAAAATCTAAACAGACAAGTCACCAAAGAAGACATACACATGGCAAATGGGCATATGAAAGGATTCTCAAATCATATTAATTATTAAGGAATTTCAAATTAAAACAGCAATGAAATATTACTACATAACTTTAGAATGGCCCAAATCCAAAACACTGACAATATGCTAGTGAAGATGTGGAGCAATAGGAACACTCATTCATTCCTGGTGGGAATGCAAAATGGTACAGCCAGCCACGTGAAAGACCATTTCTTACAAAATTAAGCATACAAATAACCCCATTAAAAATTAGCAAAAAACACGAACATACACTTCTCAAAAAAAGACATACGAGTGGCCAAAAAACATATGAAAAAATGCTCAACATCACTAATCATCAGAGAAACGCAAATCAAAATCACAATGAGATACCATCTCCCACCAGTCAGAATGGCTATTTTTAAAAAGTCAAATAACAACAGATGCTGGCAAGGCTAAAGAAAAGGGAATACATTGTTGGTGGGAATGTAAATTAGTTCAGCCAGTGTGGAAAGCAGTTTGGAGATTTCTTAAAGAATTTAAAACAGAACTACTGTTCAACTCAGCAATCCCATTACTGGGTATACATTAAAAAAAAACTTTCTATCAAAAACACACATGCACTTGTATGTTCATTGCAGCACTATTCACAATAGCGAAGACATGGAAACGACCTAGATGTCTATCAACTGAGAATTGGATAAAGAAAATGAGGTACATATACACCATGGGATACTATGCGGTCATAAAAAAGAATGAAATTACGTCCTTTGCAGCAACATGGAGGAAGCTGGAGACAATCATCCTAAGCAAATTAACGCAGGAACAGAAAAGCAAATACCACATGTTCTCACTTATAAGCGAGAGCTAAACACTGGGTGCTCATGGACATAAATATGGCAACAATAGAAACTGGCAACTATGGCCGGGCACGGTGGCTCATGTCTGTAATCCCAGCACTTTGGGAGGCCAAGGCGAGCGGATCACAAGGTCAGGAGTTCGAGACCAGCCTGGCCAATATGGTGAAACTCTGTCTCTACTAAAAATACAAAAATTAGCTGGGTGTGGTGGTGCATGCCTGTAGTCCCAGCTACTTGGGAGGCTGAGGCAGGAGAATTGCTTGAACCTGGGAGGCAGAAGTTGCAGTGAGCCGAGATTGCACCATTGCACTCCAGCCTGGGCAACAGAGCAAGACTCCATCTCAAAAAAAAAAAAGAAAGAAAGAAAGGAACTGGCAACTACTAGAGTGGGGAGGTAGGGAGATAGGCAAGGTTTGAAAAACTATTGGGTATTCTGCTCAGTACCTGGGTGATGGGATCATTCCTACCCCATACCTCAGCATCATGCAATATACTCAGGTAACAAACCTGCACATGTACCCACTGAATCTAACATAAAAGTTGAGGGAAAAAAAATAAACATACTCTTACCATTATCATCCAGCAATCACATTCCTTGGTATTTATCCAACTGAATTGAAAACTTATGTCCACAAAAAATCTGCACACAAAATGTTTATAGCAGTTTTATTCATAATTGCCAGAAATTGGAAGCAACCAAATGTCCCTCAGTAGGTGAATGGATAAATAAACCGTGGTACATCCACACAATGGAATATTATTCAATGCTAAAAACAAAAACAAAAACAACAACAAAAAAAGCAATGAACATCAAGGCCGGGCGCGGTGGCTCATGCCTGTAATCCCAGCACTCTGGGAGGCCAAGGTGGGTAGATCACGTGAGGCCAAGGTGGGTAGATCACGTGAGGTCAGGAGTTCGAGACCAGCCTGGCCAATATGGTGAAACCCCATCTCTACTAAAAATGCAAAAAAAATTAGCTGGGCGTGGTGGTGCGTGCCTGTAATCCCAGCTACTCAGGAGGCTGAGGCAGGAGAATCGCTTGAATGCAGGAGGCGGAGGTTGCAGTGAGCCAAAATCCCACCATTGCACTCCAGCCTGGGCGACAAGAGCAAAACTCTGTCTCAAAAAAAAAAAGAAAAGAACATCAAGCCACTAAAAGGCATGGATGAATTTTAAATGTGCATTGCTAAGTGAAAGAAGCCAATCTGAAAAGGCTACATATTGTACCATTCCAACTGTCTATAAAACATTCTGGAAAAGGCAAAACTATATGGGCAAAAGATTAGCTGTTGCCAGGAGTCAGGGAGGAGGGATGAATAAGTAAAGAGAGAGAAATTTTAGGGCAGAGAAACTACTCTATGATACTTTAATGATAGATACAATATCAGTATATATTTGTCAAAACTCATAGAATATACAACACCAAGAATGAACCCTAATGTAAACTATGGACTTTAGTTAATAATGATGTATCAATATTGACTCATCCACTGTAAAAAACTCCACAGTGCCTTAACAGCAAGATGGTCAAAATCATACACAAAGAGAAAATTTGGATAACCATCTATCCACTGTAAACCAGACACTGCTTTGAATTTGTAGATGTAGAAAAGGGCTCACAAGGCCATCTAGTCCAATGTTGCTCAAACCTCAGCCTGCATATTAATAGCTTGTGGTGCTTGTTTAAAATGCAGATCCCAACTACTCAGCCATAAAAAGAAATGAAATAATGGCATTTGCAGCAACCTGGATGGAGTTGGAGACCATTATTCTAAGTTCTCACTTATAAGTGGGAGCTAAGCTATGAGGGTACAGAGGCATAAGAATGACACAATGGGCTTCGGGGGCTCCGGGGGAAGGCTGGGAAGGGGGTGACAGATAAAAGATTACACAGTGGGTGCAGTGTACACTGCTTGGGTGATGGGTGCACCAAAATCTCAGAAATCACCACTAAAAAACTTATCCATGTAACGAAACATCACCTGTTCCCTGCAAAACTATTGAAATAATAATAAGTAACTAATTTAATTTAATAAAAATAAAATGGAGATTCCAGATCCTGCTTTCCAAATTGATTCAGTTGGTCTGGGGTGAGACCAGAGAATATGCTTTTTCACAAGTCTCCCCTTATGACTGACAGAAGATGCAGTAAGTCAGAAAGTTAGTGGAAAAACTTGAATTAGAATCCTCAGAGATCTTTCCAGATCTTCACTGTCTCCTAATGAGAAATGTAAAATGCAAATATAAGGAAAACAGACCCTTATTTTGATTCTGAGACATCAGGACTCAGCTACTCTTGGGGCTGAAGCAACAGTCAAATAACAGATATTATAGTACCTTCCCTGCCCTATAAGACTAGGTTTTTGTATCTTACGCAACACATTAGACATATCCCAATTTTAGTATCAATCGTATGAATTTTTAACTTGCCTCTTCCTCTTACCAGGTTATGAATATCTTAAAAATAGGAACTGTGTCTTATTCACCTTTGTGACCCCCAATACAAGGGCCTGTCATACAGCAGAGCCTCAATAATATTTATCGAGTAGACATTTGGATTAAAGTTTCCTTTTCCAAAGTATTTTAAAACAGACAAAAACGTACAGAGTTAACATTGCATTTTAAATCAATATTGCAGACATTTTAATTATAGAAAACAATGTGATATACTGCCCCAAATGGTCAATTTGTGTAATCAAAGCAACTAAGTTGATATGGAAAATAGGGTATGTGGTATTACCCAACATGGCTTCAGCTTGGCACTTCCTCCATTAAAACCAACTTTTTAATGGATTAATTCCCATGCTAAACAAAGTCCCAAGTTCTGTAATATTTTATTTGAAGCACTAATACTTTCATTCAAACCAGATTTCAAGGTCCTCCTTCCTTAGGATTGTCAATATTCATATTTTAAATAAAATCTTCATTTGGCAAATTAAAACCATTACCTCCTGGAGAATGAGTTAATGGTGTTACAGGGATCCATCCAGGTGATGTAAGGGGAGAATCTATTTATGCTTCAGACCCCAACAGAAGTGACTCTTCCCCACAAAGATGTATTAATAGTTAAAAATAGGCCAGACACAGTGGCTCATGCCTGGAATCCCAGCATTTTGGGAGGCCAAGACAGACGGATCATCTGAGGTCAGGAGTTCAAGACCAGCCTGGACAACATGGTGAAACCCCGTCTCTACTAAAAATACAAAAATTAACCAGGGCATGGTGGCACACACCTGTAATCCCAGCTACTCGGGAGGCTGAGGCAGGAGAATGGCTTGAACCCAGAAGATGGAGGCTGTGGTGAGCCAAGACTGCACCATTGCACTCCAGACTGGGCAACAACCGAGCGAAACTCCATCTCAAAAAAAAAGAAAAAAAAACAAAAACAAAAACACGAAGTTCTCAGCACAGGCAGGGGAAGATCTGTGGCTCGTGCAGCATTCCTCATGCAGTTATAGAAGCAGGTAACCAGAAAGGCATACTGGAGAGAAGCAAAGACTTCTTGGTAAAACTGAGGAACTTAGATTCAATTCCTAAAGTAAATGTTGGTATTTCCAGATGTCAAGACTAAGAACTGTCTGCAAATACAAATCCATAATCTCTCATCTGAAACCCTTGGAGCAGTTGTGTTTCAGAATTCAGAACTTTCAGCATTTCAGAAAGGATACTGTGAAACCCAACTAATGTGGAACACCCGTAGCAGGATGTGTAGCAACGTCTCATATAAAACAAATTAAAACTTCCTCCACGAATTATTAGTAATATCCCATATGAAGGGGTAAGGAGCGTGACTAGCCTCTCTCTGGCTCGAGCGTGGTTTTGCAGTCAAATCAGATCAGGAGAGGGCAGTTTCGCCACCAAATGGGTTTCATTTTCAGAGTTCCTTGACTTTGGAATTATGGATAATAGACTGTTAGTTGCTATAGTAAAGAGATCTAACACAAGAAAATGATACGTTAGTGTAGCGGAGGGTAGGAAACAAGAACGTGGGAAACAGGAAAACATAAGCAGACTCTGAAAGAGGACAACAGACCACACAGGCAAACTAACCATTTTCTTAACCACAGTGGCTGAAGGTCTTCGTGACATGGAACTAGAGGCTGGTTTCAGAAACAACTGCATTTCTTTAAAATTACTCTGTAACAGGAAGAAAAACAGCCCTCTCCCACACATTTGGGGACCTGAGAATGACAGATGCCCACCCCAGCTCTCTTTCTCTTAGAAAGCTTACCTGAAAAATTGCCTAAAAATTCAACACAACACCAAAACTAGAAAGAACAAACTTTTTATTTTAGAGCCTTTGATTGGCTTAGGAATGAGCGTTACTAGGGGCTTTGTTCTTTAATATATTTCAAGGCACAGTCTGAAAAAAGCAAAGGGAACAAAGGCAAGTGCCTCCATTGTTGACCCTTTACTTAACTCTTTTTTTTGGCTGGAGCAAGCATCCTGAGTATTTTGCAGATAGAAAAATGTATATGGATGTATTATACTGGCATAGCTGTGAGAATCAATGTTTGTCCTGGGGAGCGTACTGTGTGTTTATGTGTGTGTGTGTCTAATTGATATATTTACTAGTTACCTATTGGAAGTTCTAAAAGGATGAAGAAACATGTCTGTGTCTGCCATTGCCATGGAGACCACAAAGGGGAGCCGACTTGAAGTGGCAAAGCCGACAATGGACCGTTCTTTGGAGCTGAGAGTTGCAAGGGCCCCTTGGTTTGAGCTGCTCAAATTCCAATATCCCAGCTCCATTCCTCACTGGTGCTGCTGAAGACTGAGTAAGTTAGACTTGGGAAACCTCATGCTGAGGATTACCACATCCCACAAGCTACTCAAGATGGTGATGGGGTTCAGGACATGCCACCTCAAAATACGGCACCTTGGCTTTTGAGGAAACAGCAGAAGCAAGATGGTTACTGTGATCTTCTCCTGCCCTTTCCCGCTAAAGACAGGCCATGAAAGAATTATCTGGCCTTCCTCTGAAGTGGGCCGTAAGGCCCTCATGTGCCCTATACCTGTGTAAAAAAAAAGTAAAGTAGAAGTTCCTCTTCAAAGACTTTCCTCCCTGTCTAATTAGGAATAAATAGTAACTTGTCTTAGAAGCAAAATTTATTCAAAGACCCGTGGTAACATTCTTAAATATCTGCTAGCCGTAATAAAGAAATCAATGTACTTTATATTCTTAGCTCCCACAATTTAGCCTAAATATTTGCCCTGGCATGCTTATACTGGTCCAAGCAAGTGTTAGGTCATAGCCTGTTCTTCTTCCTTCTTTAAAAGTGTTATTACCTTTTTCAGCATTCCACAAGTTACTTCCTCCTTCCTTTGTTCTCCTCTACCTTTGCCTCTTTTAAAAAGTTCTAAGTTGCTAGCCAACCGGGACAAATACAGAATGTGAGGTCCCGTTACAGCCAATGGAAACCAGACACAGCAGTAGGGTGGACGCATCAGGTTAAATGACCCTGTCTCCTTTGTTCGGTGTACTCTCGTGGCAAAACTGCTGGCAAGTGTATCCTTTCTGCAGGACGTAAAAATGGCCTTACTAAATAAATTAAATTTATGTTCAAGTGGTATTTCTTTATGGCACTGGGGAACAAGCATTTCAAACACCTGGAAGAAAGGAACGTCACACTGGGGCACACGGAAGAATCTGAACAACCAGGCCTTGCTAAGTTCTCCCTAGTTTATTACCATTACGTCAGATCCTTTTGAAAGTTGCACATACCAGGATGAAAGCACTTTTGTCAGACCTAGACAAAACAGGGCTGGGAAGGCCTGAAAGAGCGGAGGCTCATGCTACGTGTCTGAGAAAAGAACTGTTTCCAAGGGCTCTCTAAAAACCCTTCATGCATCTTTTGCTTTAATAAGGCTCATCACTAGACATCCTTTAGGACTGCAGCAATTCAGGGAAGACACACTCGGAAGAACACTTGCCGAGCAATGGCATCTCCACCAGCGAACTGAAAACAACTCTGGCTTTGACCCTCTAGAACTAATAAACTCTGCTTCTAAGCAGCTTGTTTAAATTTCTTTTTCCTAATAAAACTTCCCCTTTACCCTTCCGTCACCGAATGCACTGGTGGCTTGCCATTTACTTCATACATCCTAGATTATAGTCCTTATTTCTATTCCCAAATATTCCCAACATATTTAGAGAGAATTTTTTCTAGTGTCTTTTTTTTCAAGTTGACACTTTTGTCCCCCAATCTTATTTCTCCACAACTGTCCACCTTTTCATCCAATTTAATTCAAAAATACAGAAACTTCCCTGTTTCTTTGGGTCACATTTCTTGAGGGCTCCCACGTCACATAAAACATATAATAAATTTGTGTGCTTTTCTCCTGTTAATCTATCTTTTATTACAGGTGCCTCAGCCATGAACTTAGCAATGGGTGAGAAATCTTTTCTCCCCTGCAATGGCAAGGTGGGAGTTGATGGGGAGGGGCGGCAACCTAGAGCCAAATTATCAGCCTCTATCAGGATTTACAAAAAAAGGGGCGGGCTTCTAAGAAGACTCTCTCAGAGAAAGTTGTGAACTAGAACACAGGGGAGGGAGGTTAGGATTTGAGGAGTTCCACAAGGTGGACCACCTTTGAGAGATTAAATTTTTGTGCTTTTCATTTGGACTACAGGGAAAATTAAATGAAGCTATTACTGATGTGGAAGGAATAGCTTCCTGTAACAGGAGACTGTGGCTTCCTATAACAGGAGACTATCACAGTTACCAGCAGGTATGTGAACAGTGGCCCACTGCAGAGTTAGGAGCAGAAATGAATCAAATTTCCTCATTTCCTATTATTCTGGAGCAGTGCTTCTCAAACTGTAATGTGCATATGAATCACCTGAAGATGTTATTGTTGAAATGCAGTAGATCTGGGGTAGGGCCTGAGTCTGCATTTCCAACAAGCCCCCAGATGATGCCAGAGCTGCTGCTCCTCCAACCACACTTTGAGTACACTCAGACAATGACCACTGAACAAGGGAGGGCAGCCAACTCCGGATACAAGTAGGGGAAGCAGCATGTTGGGTACCTAATATTTATCCATCGTTGTATGGTGAGATAATTATGGTTCTTCAGTCTCAAAAAGCCTGTCATTATCTTCAAAAAAGGCTAAATTAATGATGCCTCTAAGATATTATTGTAGATTGCTATTTGGAGCAGGGACTCATTTGACTATTTTCTTTGAGATTTAGTCTCTCAAAGTGGACAAAAATTTCTCTAACTAGTTGCTGGCAGTGTTTACTAATCATTGCATTAACAGAGGCAACAATGGTCAGAAATTATTACTGGGATATTGAAACCACCTTTGCAAACATTGTGACACTGAGAGAAGTCTAGCATGGCTGACTCCATCTTGCTTCTAGCCTCATAGGCTGGCTGTCCTCGCTCATTCCTGGGCATAGGCCCATCAGACCATGGGAGGAATTTAGTTTATAGTTTAACTTGGAAGCAAGAATGATAATAATACCTCCCTAAAGCTGACCCCCTCCTTGTTCAGGGACTGAAACCACATTTGTAAGACTAATGAAAGATCACAAGATTAAGATTATGGGAGGAGAACTCCTAGCAATCACAAATTTGAAGAAAGTTGGCCCAATATGGTCTAAAAAAGAGTGGACTCAGAGAGCTCCCTCTCCCCTCTCCCCTCCCCCCTCCCCCCTCTCCCCTCTCCCCTCTCCCCTCTCCCCTCTCCCCTCTTTCCACGGTCTCCCTCTGATGCCGAGCCGAAGCTGGACGGTACTGCTGCCATCTCAGCTCACTGCAACCTCCCTGCCCGATTCTCCTGCCTCAGCCTGCCGAGTGCCTGCGATTGCAGGCGTGCGCCGCCACGCCTGACTGGTTTTCGTATTTTTTTGGTGGAGACTGGGTTTCGATGTGTCGGCTGGGCTGGTCTCCAGCTCCTAACCGCGAGTGATCCGCCAGCCTCGGCCTCCCGAGGTGCCGGGATTGCAGACGGAGTCTCGTTAACTCAGTGCTCAATGGCGCCCAGGCTGGAGTGCAGTGGCGTGATCTCGGCTCGCTACAACCACCTCCCAGCCGCCTGCCTTGGCCTCCCTAAGTGCCGAGATTGCAGCCTCTGCCTGGCAGCCACCCCGTCTGGGAAGTGAGGAGCGTCTCCGCCTGACTGCCCATCGTCTGGGATGTGAGGAGCCCCTCTGCCTGGCTGCCCAGTCTGGAAAGTGAGGAGCGTCTCTGCCCGGCCGCCATCCCATCTAGGAAGTGAGGAGCGTCTCTGCCCGGCCGCCATCCCATCTAGGAAGTGAGGAGCGCCTCTTCCCGGCCGCCATCACATCTGGGAAGTGAGGAGCGTCTCTGCCCGGCCGCCCATCGTCTGAGATGTGGGGAGCACCTCTGCCCTGCCGCCCCGTCCGGGATGTGAGGAGTGTCTCTGCCCGGCCGCCCTGTCTGAGAAGTGAGGAGACCCTCTGCCTGGCAACCGCCCCGTCTGAGAAGTGAGGAGCCCCTCCGCCCGGCAGCCACCCCGTCTGAGAAGTGAGGAGCGTCCTCCCTCCTCGTCTGGGAGGGAGGTGGGGGGGTCAGCCCCCCGCCCGGCCAGCCACCCCGTCCGGGAGGTGAGGGGCACCTCTGCCCAGCTACCCCTACCGGGAAGTGAGGAGCCCCTCTGCCCGGCCAGCTGCCTCGTCCGGGAGGGAGGTGGGGGGGGTCAGCCCCCCGCCTGGCCAGCCGCCCCGTCCGGGAGGCGAGGGGTGCCTCTGCCCGGCCGCCCCTACTGGGAAGTGAGGAGCCCCTCTGCCCGGCCAGCCGCCCCGTCCGGGAGGGAGGTGGGGGGGTCAGCCCCCCTCCCGGCCAGCCGCCCCATCCGGGAGGGAGGTGGGGGGGTCAGCCCCCCGCCCGGCCAGCTGCCCCGTCCGGGAGGGAGGTGGGGGGATCAGCCCCCCGCCTGGCCAGCCGCCCCATCCGGGAGGGAGGTGGGGGGATCAGCCCCCTGCCCGGCCAGCCGCCCTGTCCAGGAGGTGGGGGGGGCGCCTCTGCCCGGCCGCCCCTACTGGGAAGTGAGGAGCCCCTCTGCCCGGCCAGCCGCTCTGTCTGGGAGGGACATGGGGGGGTCAGCCCCCGGCCCGGCCAGCCGCCCCGTCCGGGAGGGAGGTGGGGGGGTTAGCCCCCCGCCTGGCCAGCCGCCCCATCCGGGAGGTGAGGGGCGCCTCTGCCCGGCCGCCCCTTCTGGGAAGTGAGGAGCCCCTCTGCCCGGCCAGCCGCCCCATCCGGGAGGGAGGTGGGGGGGTCAGCCCCCCGCCT
Source organism: Pan troglodytes (assembly GCF_028858775.2). Classification (NCBI taxonomy): domain Eukaryota; kingdom Metazoa; phylum Chordata; class Mammalia; order Primates; family Hominidae; genus Pan; species Pan troglodytes. The sequence continues at coordinate 41,562,074 of NC_072415.2, forward strand.
GGCCAGCCGCCCCATCCGGGAGGGAGGTGGGGGGTCAGCCCCCCGCCCGGCCAGCCGCCCCGTCCGGGAGGGAGGTGGGGGGGTCAGCCCCCCGCCCGGCCAGCCGCCCCGTCCGGGAGGGAGGTGGGGGGTCAGCCCCCCGCCCGGCCAGCCGCCCCGTCCGGGAGGGAGGTGGGGGGGTCAGCCCCCCGCCCGGCCAGCCGCCCCGTCCGGGAGGGAGGTGAGGGGGTCAGCCCCCCGCCCGGCCAGCCGCCCTGTCCGGGAGGTGAGGGGCGCCTCTGCCCGGCCGCCCCTACCGGGAAGTGAGGAGCCCCTCTGCCCGGCCAGCCGCCCCCTCCGGGAGGGAGGTGGGGGGGTCAGCCCCCCGCCGGGCCAGCCGCCCCGTCGGGGAAGTGAGGGGCACCTCTGCCCGGCCGCCCCTACTGGGAAGTGAGGAGCCCCTCTGCCCAGCCAGCCGCCCTGTCCGGGAGGGAGGTGGGGGGTCAGCCCCCCGCCCGGCCAGCCGCCCCGTCCGGGAGGGAGGTGGGGGGGGTCAGCCCCCCGCCCGGCCAGCCGCCCCGTCCGGGAGGTGAGGGGCGCTTCTGCCCGGCCGCCCCTACTGGGAAGTGAGGAGCTCCTCTGCCCGGCCACCACCCCATCTGGGAGGTGTACTCAACAGCTCATTGAGAACGGGCCGTGAAGACAATGGCGGTTTTGTGGAATAGAAAGGGGGGAAAGGTGGGGAAAAGATTGAGAAATCGGATGGTTGCTGTGTCTGTGTAGAAAGAGGTAGACATGGGAGACTTTTCATTTTGTTCTGTACTAAGAAAAATTCTTCTGCCTTGGGATCCTGTTGATCTGTGACCTTACCCCCAACCCTGTGCTCTCTGAAACATGTGCTGTATCCACTCAGGGTTGAATGGATTAAGGGCGGTGCAAGATGTGCTTTGTTAAACAGATGCTTGAAGGCAGCATGTTCGTTAAGAGTCATCACCACTCCTTAATCTCAAGTACCCAGGGACACAAACACTGCGGAAGGCCGCAGGGTCCTCTGCCTAGGAAAACCAGAGAACTTTGTTCACTTGTTTATCTGCTGACCTTCCCTCCACTATTGTCCTGTGACCCTGCCAAATCCCCCTCTGCGAGAAACACCCAAGAATGATCAATAAAAAAGAAAAAAAAAAAATCAAAGAAGTATAAAACAAAACAAAACAAAAAAAAAAAAAAAGAAAGTTATATAAATGGAGTCATACAGTATGTGGCCTTTTGAAATTGACTTTTTTTTACCCAGCATAATTCCCTGGAAATACATATTTGAAGTGAGTTTCTTATAGACAGCATATAGCTGGGTCATGATTTTTTTTTCTATCCACTCTGCCAATCTCTGTCTTTGAACTGATATATTTAGATCATTTACATTTGATGTAATCATTGATACATTAGGGCAATTTTATTTTTGTTTCCTGTTTGTTTTCTGTTTTTAGTTTCTCTGTATTCTTTTATCCTGCCTGCCTATGGGTTACTTTAAAAGTTTTTAGAATTCCACTTTATTTATTGTGCTTTAAAGTGTGTTCCTTTGTATACCTTTTTTAGTGGCCACTGAAAAATGTACTCAAAGAAATCACATTATATATATAATGGTATCACATCATATGTATACAACATCATTGGTGTTGACATGTTACTAGTTGGAGAGGAGTGTAGAAACCTAACCTCCCTTATATCTCCTCACCCTCCCTCATTTATAATAAAATTATCTTAAATAAAAAAAAAAAAAAAAAGATTATGGGAGGAGCCCAAATTCTGCTACAATGTAGGCATTAGTTACATGATAACCAGCCATTGTTCCCTGGCTTGCTTTTCTAGAATCCCTTACTGCTCAGGAGTCATAAAGCTGGAAGTCACAAGATATGTAACTTCCCCAGTTGCTCCTATAGATGACATCACTATTGTCAAACCTAAGATTGATTGGTCTTTGAGATATTTCTTAGACTTTCGCATTCTGATAACCAACTGACTCCACCTGGACCCATACGAAGGAACTGACTCAACTGGTGACTCCCACCCAGAAATTGACTCAGCACACCAAAACCATTTGGACACTCCTATGGACTTCATTCCCATTCAATCCAGAGCATCCATTCCCTACCCTCCTGCCCACCAAATTATACTTACAAACCCTAGCCTCCAGGCTCTCAGGGAGGTGGATTTGAGAATTATCTCCTGTTGTTCTGCTTGGCTGGCCCTATGATCATCAGACTGTTTCTCTGCTGCAATACCACTGTCTCGTTGAATTGGCTTTATCTGTGCAGTGGGTCAGATGAACCCATCAGGTGATTACAATATTTGTAATTCCTAATAAAAACTACAAGAAGGTTAGAATTTTCTGGGGTGAGCCAAATTAAGAAAAAAAAAGAAATTCCAAATTATAGGGATTATCAAGCAACATTAGCAAAGATTCTCATCATGTGACTATTATCCTAAGAACATCACCTGGATTGCAGCCTTGTGAAGCCATGAGAAGAGAACCCAGTGAAACTGTGCCTGGACTTCTGGCCTATAGCAACTGTGAGATAATAAAATGGGTGTTTTTCTAAGTCATTAAATTTGTGGTAATTTGTTGCAAAACAATTCTATGCAGCAATAGAAAACTAATATATTTACTGAACTTTTTTCCTACCAACTCTAATCTATTAAGCCTACTGAATGAATTTTTCATTTCAGCTGTTGTACTTTTTATTCTATAATTTTTCTTTAGTTCTTCATTATAGTTTCCATTTCTCTGATTATTCCTTAAAACCATTAAGTCCTTGGTATATTTATAACAGCTTTTTAAAAGTATGCATTTGTTAAATCCAATGTCTGAGCTATCTCAGCGTCTGTTCTACTTTTTTTCTTAGCTCTTGCTCTTCTTTGCATGTCTGTTAATTTTTTTTATTGTTTAGTAGACATTGTTGGCGATACATTTTATAGATTCTGAATTTCAATATCTCATTCTCTAAATAATGTTATGATCTTCGGCTGTTAATCATGGTTGATCACTTTGAAGTCGCATGGGCTTCCTTAGGGAAAATCTGTGGAAGACCCAAGATATTTACTAAGCCCACAGAAATCTAATTCCAACCTCTGTTTACCCAGTAGATTTTGACAAGGCTTTGTTTTAGAGGCTTTTTTTTAGAGTGATCTAGAATAGGCCTTGCTCCAGGACATAATCCTCATGCCTAAGGCATGGCCTTCATAAATTCCTGGGATATTAATGAGGTCACTCTACTCTGGCTGGAACTCAGTTTCAATGTCTCTCAGCACTTTGATTTCTCATATTGTTCCAAACTCAACTGTACAGCAGCAGCTCTCTGGTAAGACTCCCAAAGGTTCAGTCTGTGCATGTGCAGCCCAATCCTCAGATAAAAACTCAGAGATCCCACAAACACATACCTGCACCCGCCATTTTGCACAGGTGCCTCCTTCCCCATTCCCAGCCCTACCAGTTCCAGGCATCTTGGCAGCCCAAACTCTGATCTTGGCCTCCTTAGCTCCACAAGACCACTCATCTTGGCAAAGCCTCCACCTCTCTATGCCACAGCTTGGAAATTGCCCCCAGACAGAGATTCTAGATGAATATAGAGCTTACCTTGTGAGTTTTTCTTATTTCAGTGATCACAGTCTTCTACTACCTGTTACCCAATGTCTAAAACTGTTGCCTCATACAATTTTATTGTTTTCATTCAGCAAGAGGCCTAATCTGGTACTAGGTGCTCAGACATGGCTAGAAGCAGAAATCTTTTTTCATCCCTTTTTAAAAACTGTGGTAAGAACACAACATGAAAGTTATCTTTTTAACACATTTTTAAGTGTACAATATAGCATTGTTAACTATAGGCATAAGGTTGTACAGTAGAGCTCTGGAATTTATTTGTCTTGCATAATCCAGGCTTTATGCAGATCAATTAGCCATTCCTAATGATCCCTTTCTCCCAGCCCCTGGCAACCACTATTCTACTGCCTGCTTCTATAAGTCTGACTACTTTAGCTACCTCATGTAAGTGAAATCATGCAGTATTTGTCCTTCTGTAACTTGACATAACATTCTTAAGGTTTATTCATATTGTTGCATATTATAGGATTTTCTTCCCTTTTTCAAGGCTGAATAATATTCAATTGTATGTGTATACCACATTTTTTAATCCATTAACCTATCAATGGACGCTTACATTGGTCCCACACCTTGGCTATTATGAATAATGCTGCAATGAAGATGGGAATGCTAATATCTCTTCAAGATCCTGATTTCTATTCTTTTGGATAAATACTGAGAAGTGAGATTACTGGATCATATGGTTGTTCTATTTTTAATTTGTTGAGGAAAGTGATTTCATTGATATTACACCAAAATCACAAGCAACAATCATAAAAATAAGCAAGCAGGACAACATCAAACTGAAAAGCTTCTGTATAGCAAAAGAAACAACAGGGGAAAAGGCAACCTATGGAATGGGAGAAAACATTTGCAAACCATATATCAGATAAGGAGTTAATTTACAAAATATATAAAGAACTATGACTCAGTTGCAAGAAAACTATAACTCATTTTTTTAAATGGGCTAAACACTTAAATAGACATTTCTTTCATCCTTCCTTTTTAAATGATTGTTTTTCTTTATTATCAATCTTAATATTGAAAAAGCTCTTGTTTTCCAAGTTTTCATAGCCTATGATGCAAAGGCTCATCAAGTGTTTTAAACTTGGAATAGTTTTTTTAAATATAAAATCAGATTGTATATATGCAACAAAAAATGCTGGAAAGCACTATTACTGCTTTGTCATTTCTTTAAAGTATCATTATGACACATATATCATTATAAAGTATTTCTCAGGCTGGTATATATCACACAAAAATCTCATCTTTTGATACAGTCTGAGTGGCCAGATCAAGGTCACTTTAACTCATTGCCATTCCTTAATCCTGCAATGAGCAACGAGTGGTAAGAAAGGGAAGGAAAGATGGTTAGGTAGTCTGCCAACATACTGGTCCTCAGATGAGGAGAAAGGGATGTAGAAGTATGGGGCTAAGGGAGAAGGTGACCCAGCGGCTGCCAGCCTGCCAGCCAAATGCGCCAGTGAGAGCCAAAGTGGACAAACAGAAGCTTGGGTCCTCTGATGCCCCAGGAGGGAGAAGGGAGGAAAAGAACATGATTTTCTTCCCTGATGCCAGGAGAAATGTGACATCGAAGTTGAGCATATCCTTCCTAACTTCAGGAGTCCATGTAAATCAGGGATATTAAATTAAGGACTGACTAATGATTATTACTGTTGCAACAGCACTTACATGTCAAAACAGGCATATCTTCACTAATGTGCTTTTTAATGTTTTCTTTTTGTTCTTTTTTTTTTTTTTAGAGATGGAGTCTCGCTGTCGCCCAGGCTGGAGCGCAGTGGCGCGATCTCGGCTCATTGCAAGCTCCGCCTCCTGGGTTCATGCCATTCTCCTGCCTCAGCCTCCCCAGTAGCTGGGACTACAGGCGCCCGCCACCTCACCCGGCTAATTTTTGTATTTTTTTTTTTTTTTAGTGGAGATGGGATTTCACCATGTTAGCCAGGATGGTCTCGATCTCCTGACCTCGTGATCTGCCCACCTCGGCCTCCCAAAGTGCTGGGATTACAGGCGTGAGCCACCACGCCCGGCCTTTAATGTTTTCTTTTAAAACACTTGTTACATTAAGAATTGACACCAGGCAGGCATGGTGGCTCACACCTGTAATCCCAAGATTTTGGGAGGTCAAGGCAGAAGGATTGCTTGAGCCCAGGAGTTCAAGACCAGCCTGGGTTACATTGTGAGAGCCCGACTCTACAAAAAATTTAAAAATTAGCCAGGTGTGGTGGTGGGAGCCTGCAGTCCCAGCTACTTGGGAGGCTGAAGCAGGAGGATTGCTTGAGCCCAGGAGTTCAAGGCTGCAGTGAGCTATGATCTGGCCACTGCACTCCAGCCTGGGGACAGAGCAAGAATAAAAAAAAACAAAAACAAAAACAAAAAACAAGCAAACAACAATAAAGAATTGACACCAACATAAACCTATGATGCCATAATAATCATAACATTCAAATATCAGCAAAATGTCACTCTGTCATTGAAGACTTAAACAAAATTAGCTGAAACATTCCTACCTACAAAGTATAGGAGATCTAATGCTCTCTAAAGATTTCTGCAACTTTCCCAGGGTTTACCTTCTCATGTGCAATTCTGGCTCATGGTTTCTGCTCTGGCAGGACTCACGAATCTCAGTATACCTTGTATAGCAAACTAGATGTCAAATTCAACTCCTTGTCCTTGGTTTACACACACACACGCGTGCACACACACACAAGAACTCATACAAGGCATTCGTGTGTATAGCAGAGTTTACTGAGGTTTGGAGTTGACAGAGGCATTCACAACTCTGCATTTCCAACAACTTAAAAATTAGAGGAAGTCTGTGCTTATATTTCCTTTGGCTAGCTTGCCATGTTGTTCTGTGGCCTGCATACCTCCAACACCATTCTCCTCTCCATTCCTTCCTCAGAAAATCCACAGAAATTCAATTTCCTCACTTTATTATGTAAAACAATTAAACTTACCCATGCTGTTTGGTGATATCAAGAAAAAAAAGTAGTTCCCAAACTAAGAAATGGAAGAACTGTGTATTCTGCACCTTTTGGAGCTTGAATAAAATGATTACAGGCAATAACCTGTTTAAAATATCACTGCATTGGCCCCATTTGATCTTTTCACGTTGATTGGCCTAATCAGCACCTCAGTCAGGGGATGAAACTTTGTTATTCCAATTAGTAGCACCACAGATGTATCTTCATCATTTGCTTGTAGATGGTTTTTCTTTCTTGACTGGTAGATAGCTGCCTAGCATCTCAGACCACCTTACCGCAGCCTTTTTTCTAACCACGGACAGGGTCATGATGAAATGACCTACAAATGTAGGAAATGAAACTGCAAACTATTCTTACATTAAAAAACATTAGCTACCTATGCAATTATTCTCTTTCCTATTTAACCCCCTTATTATCAGTCTCTCTGTCTTGTTATCTCTGTCTTTTTCTCTCTCCCTCCCGTTTTCACTTTACAGGTTCCATTGACACTAGCAAATTAATAAATTTTGACACAAACTCAATATCTAATTTGTCTAAGGACAATGAACCCTTCTAAATAAATAATCAAAAGGCACATGGAAAGATGCTCAACATAACTATTCATGTAAGAAATGTAAATGAAATCCACTATTAAGTTACTACTCCATACCTATTAGAATGGCTAAAACTTAGACTTGACCATACCAAGTGTTGATGAAAATATGGAGGAATTCGAACTCTCATATACTACTGGTGGTGAAATAAATAGGCACAGCCACTTGGAAAACACCAACAATTCCTAAAATGGCTAAGCTTACACTTACTATATTATGCAGCAACTCTGCTCCTAGGAATTTGTCCGAGGGAAATGAAAACATATGTCTATACAAAGACTTGTACACAAAAGTTCATAGCTGTTAGCTATGTACATTATGATAACCTAAATCTGGAAATGACCTAAATGCTCAACTACAGGTAAACAAATAAACTGTAGCCTATCCAAAAAGTAGAATACTATGTAATAAGAAGAAACAAAGTATTGATACAGACTGCAACATGGGTGAATTGCAATATAATTATGCTGAATGAAGGAAGCCAGACCAAAAAAAAAGAGTACGTGCTTAAAATTCCATGTATGTAAGGTTATAGGAAATGCAAACTAATGCATAATGATAGAAAGCAGATCAATGCTTGAGGAGAAACAACAAAGAATCATAGGGAACTCTTGTTGGGTGGGAGGGTAAAAGATATGTTCATTATCTTGATTCTGGTGGTAACTTCACAGGTGTACACATATATCAAAACTTATCAAATTGTATATGTTAAATATGTGCAGCGTATTATATGCCAATTATACATCAGTAGAGCTGTTAAAGATCTTGGCTATCTTCCATAACCATTCCCTAAATGACAATAAGAGAATGTTCTATGGAAATAGAACTACCTATGTTTTCATATTGTTTCATTTTCTAAATACGTTTGATATTGTGATAAAATGTGAATTATGGGTGATTTTTATTGTTTTTAAATGAGTTTTTAAAATACCTATGAAATGTTATAATATACGTGGTTTTTTTTATTGGAATAGGTATTGGGCTCTGTAAGAGTTCTCAGAAAGTTTAGAAAATGACACTTGTCATGAGTTAGATTGTGTCCTCCCAAAATTCATATGTTGAAGTCCAGACCCCAGTACCTCAGAATGTGACCTTATTTGGAAAGAGGATCTTTACAGAGATAATCAAGTTAAAACGAAGTCGTTAGGTTGGGCCCTAATCTAATAAGACTGCTGTTCTCATACAAAGGAGAAATTCAGAGACAGGCACAGATACAAGAAGAAGCTGTGTGAACATGAAGACAAGGCAAGGTGAGAGGCCCGAAGCAGATTCTCCCTCACAGTCCTCAGGGGGAGCAACCCTGCAAACACTTTGATCTTGACTTTCCAGCCTCCAGAATGGTGAGATAATGAATTTTGGTTACTAAAGCCAACGAGTTTGTGACACTTTATTACAGGAGCCCTAACAAACTCATACAACACCACTGTGAAGCAGAGAGACGACATTCTCACCTGGAACTCAGGACCAGCTCCGGCATTTTTGAAAGAACCCATGAGGAAATTATCACTTGGACCACTCAGAGTAAGAAGCTAATTGCAGCAAAAATAAATATATATGGCTTGAGAGGATTAATAATTCCTTAACTAAGTTACAAGGAAAAGAACGTTGGTGAATAGCAGCGATCCTGTGGTTCCTGTTACAAGTTTCTTAAGAGGCAACCGGGGAGAGTCACTGGAAAGAAACCTGGGACTGAAAGGCAGCAGCTGACAGAATTTTGACTTATGAGTCACCCAGGCTGGAGTGCAGTGGCGCAATCTCAGCTCACTGCAAGCTCCGCCTCCCGGCTTCACGCCATCCTCCTGCCTCAGCCTCCCGAGTAGCTGGGACTACAGGTGCACGACGCCCGGCTAATTTTTTGTATTTTTAGTAGAGACAGGGTTTCACCGTGTTAGCCAGGATGGTCTCGATCTCCTGATCTTGTGATCTGTCTGCCTCTGCCTCCCAAAGTGCTGGGATTACAGGCATGAGCCACCGCGCCCAGCCTATATGATGTTATTTTTTAATAAAGAATTTAACTTATAGTGATCTTAAAAAGCTGCTATTCAACACCACTGATTATCAAAAATTAGATATTATATTTATAACCAAGAAAAGTCAGAGAAATAAAAATAAGATCAGAAGTGACAAATACGGCACTTACGCCCATGATTTTATTCATTTTGCTCATTAATGTTTAAAATACTTAGTTAAAATTATAAAATAAAATGGTTAGAAATAGTTAAAATAAAAATTCGACATGGGTGAAGATAATAATCACCTCATAAATGGAGAGCTTCACAGCAGCTGATTTTTAAGAGCAACGCTCTTCTGTTTTTAATCCCACTTTCAGGGGTGCCTGAGAGCTATCTGAATGCTAATCGTGACTCTCATGGAAACAAGAAATTCAGACTCCTGGCAATCTCTTTACCAGAAAAATCTATCAGGTAGCTCAAAACAATAGCCATTAAATTTATGAAATAGTTAATGTAAACTTTCTCCAATAAATTTCTATGAATCTAATTTTTTCTCAATATCATAGTCAATGACTTTTGTTTGAAAAATGCAACAGAACATTTCCAAGTACTGGTCGTTTCTACCCAACCCCAGCCAGCTGCTATCTGTTCTTGGAATATTGCTCTGAAACTGAACAAGTGGAACTAGAATACATCCAAACCCTTCTCTTAATCAATTACTCCCCATGGTCCTAAGGATATTTTTAAAGAAAAGAAAGTGAAAGTTTCTAATCTCCTCCAGTCATCCCCAGAAGCCAGTGTAGTTCTGGTCCTGGGTTTTTTGAGAAGTCTAAATGTCATAAAATTTGATGACACTCAGGAAAGACTCATAGCCAAATCTCCTCCTATGTGGGTCTGCTATTGATGATTGAATTTTCCACCATTAAAGAAAAATTACTTTGCTTAAAATATTGTCCTTTTTTAAAATGTAAAAAATTCCAAGAAAACTAAAACTAAACAAAGGTCTATATTTAATGCCTCAGTTAATAAATGATATCTGACAGAAGATACTGATTGGATGTAAATACACAAATAATATTTTATATCTGATTAGAGCAGGGTTTCTCAATCTTATTGCCATTGGAGCTAGATAAGTCCTCGTGCTGAAGTTGGGGATGCGCAGGAGGCTGTCCTGGGCATTGTTCTTGTGTTTTTTTTTCCTTTTTTTTGAGAAGGAGTCTTGCTCTGTCGCCCAGGCTGGAGTACAGTGGCACGATCTTGGCTCACCGCAAGCTCCGCCTCTTGGGTTCACACCATTATCCTGCCTCAGCCTCCCAAGTAGCTGGGACTTACAGGCATCCACCACCACACCCGGCTAATTTTTTGTATTTTTAGTAGAGACCGGGTTTCACCAAGTTAGCCAGGATGGTCTCGATCTCCTGACCTCGTGATCCACCCGCCTCGGCCTCCCAAAGTGCTGAGATACAGGCGTGAGCCACCGCACCCGGCCTATCCTGGACATGTTAAATATTTAGCAGCATCCCTGGGCTCTAAACACTAGATACCAGAAGCAACTACTCAGTTGTGACAACCAAAAATGTCTCCAGACCATTTTAAATGCCCCCTGGGAGCAAAACTGCCCTTGATTGAGAACCACTGGACTACAGCTTTATTATGTAATGAGGCTACTAATACATGCAGTAACATAGAGGAATCTCAAAATCACTACGATAAGTGAAAGAAGTCTTGCCTGAAAGAGTATTATTGTATGATTCCATTTATATGAAGCTCTAGAACAGCCAAAACTAAGCTATAGTGTGAAAAAAATGGAACAGTGGTTGTCTATAGGTGAGTGGACACAGCGGCCCACGGGATGAGATATGAGGGGACTTTCTGGGGTGATGATAATGTTTTATAGCTCAGTAGGAATTTGGGTTACACACGTGCATGCATTTGCCAAAAATCAGCAAGCATACACTTTAAGATTTGTGCATTTTATTTTATCTAAAGGAAAAAATAACACTAAAAAAATGTTGAACTAATGACATGGATGCTGAAGTATTTAGGGGGAAATATACTGATGTCTTCAATTTACTTTGCAATATATTAAAAAAGGTGACTTGGTGGATGAACAGAAGATGTAGAGAGATATGTGATAAAGTAAAATGTTAATGGTAGAACCTTTGTATACAGTAGTATATGGTATACAATTTTTTAAAGTTGTTTAAATGTTTAAAATTTTTTCATAGTAAAACACCGAGGAAAAAAAATTATGTGGCTAGTAAGTGGTGTTCAAGTTCCTAAGTCAGCAGCTTTATAAATATTTGTGCTGATAAAGCCAGCCCTTTGCTCCCTCACTTCATCCACGTCTTCATTCGAACACTACCTTGTCAGTTATCTCTGACCCCCTTCTGTAAAATAATGCCATGATCCCCCACCAAGTCCCCAACTCTGTCTTCTGCATCATCTTTCTTTATAGCACTTACCATAGCCTGACACATATTTATTTCCTATTTATCTCCTTCTGCCAGAACATAAGCTCTATGTGATCAGATTCATTGTCTGTTTTACACACTGTGGACTCCCCAAGGTCTAAAACCATGTTTGATACATAGTAGAAGTTCAACCATTGTCGAATGAAAACAATGCTAAAAGGATCAAGAAAATTTTTCACGTGCAATTGCTGTGTGCAAGATGCTGGGCCAGAAAAGTAAAGCAAGATTGGGTATACTCTCTGTTCTCAAGGGATCTTCAGTCTAGTTGGGCAACATAGGACGCTGATAAATAAGATCATAACAACACACAGCAGTATATGCTAAGTACCAAAGGAAAGCTAAAGAACAAAGCACAAAAGGCCCCTTGGAAGAGAGGAGACTTAAGCTTTTTCTCAAAGGAACAGTAATGACTGCCTGGTTTCCTTGGAAATGATACTTGTCATTATAAATTAATATATTGGGATGCCACTTTTGAGGGTTGTGTGATGTATCAGTTCCCATGAATTCACTCAACTTGATGGATGCTGGCATAATAACACTGTGGGAGTTCCCAAAGCGTTATTGGGATAATGAGATGGGTAATGAGAGGAAGGGGTAATGAGAGGAAGAATTCGAAGACCCAGAATAACTAATAGAATCAGTCTCAGAAGAAGGAATGTGATTTACAGCCCAGGTAGAGAAATTTACTTGGGGCAGGAAAAAGAGGATTTCTCCTTCTGAGCCTACAGGGGAAGAAGTTGCTTGTAAGACTAGAATTGAGTAGGCAGAAGACAAGAAGATAATGGTGTCTATGCCTTCATTTTCCCTCTGAAAGGGGAAAAGGACCTTGGTCAAAGCCTGAGTGTCCAGGAAATGGATAGAGGCAATACCACGTAGTGGTTAAGAGATTCTGCAGACAGAATCCTGGTTAATGCCAATTCTGTCACTTAGTAGCCGTGTTACAGTAGGTAGGCAGACATGAGCAGCGTGGGAGGGGTCCCCCCCACCACCCCCAACAGGAATATCAGGCGACCATCAGGAGATGGTCAGGCAGTTCTTAAATGTCTCTCTAAAATAATAATTGGTTGCAGCCAGCGCCAGAGAAAGGCAGTCTCCTAGTAGACAGAAAACACCTGAAACTGGTGATCAACAGCTTCCCGATAAGGTCTCAGGAACTGCGTGAGTGGGCTCAAGCATGTGCACGAAGAGGTAAAATGGCAGAGTTTAACTGGTATATGACCTTCCTCTAGGAGCACTCGACTGGTAAGGAAAGAATGCCTTTAGTGAGCATGCGCACAACTTTAGTAAACACACTGCACATGCGGCCCCTCCCACGTGCTGGCAGGCCAGTGTGCAGGCGGACAGCCCACCCCAGGGGAAGAATCAGGGGAGAAGTAACGCAACCCCAGAAGCACGCTCAATGTACTAAACCCCAAGTCAAAGGTCAAACTATGTACTTGATCTCTAAAGTCACCCACTTGGCCCTCCAAGTGTACTTCCTTTTGTTCCTGCTCTAAAGCTTTTTAACAAACTTTCACTCCTGCTCTAAAACTTGCCTGGGTCTCTCAGTCTGCCTAATGCCCCTGGGTCAAATTCTTTCTTCTGAGGTGCCACGTGACTCAGATACGTTCCCTAGTGGTAACAGCTATGTGATCCTAAGCAAGTCACATAACTTATCTGTGTCTTAATTTTCTCATCTATAAAATAGGGATGTGAGATTATAATAGTATCTCCCCCACAGGGTTGTTAATTTAAATAAGTTAATACATGCGAGGTGTTTTGAATAGCGCTTGGCACATAGTATTGTTTGGAGGTCTAAGGAAAGTGGGGAAGGTTCGTGAGAGCTTTGCAAGAAAGCATTAAAAGAGGAAGGTTAGGCCAGATGCGGTGGCTCACACCTGTAATCCCAGCACTTTGGGAGGCTGAGGCGGGTGGATCACCTGAGGTCAGGAGTTCAAGACCAGCCTGGCCAACATGATGAAACCTTGTCTGTACTAAAAATACAAAAATTATCTGGGTGTGGTGGTAGACCCCTGCAATCCCAGCTACTCAGGAGGCTGGGGCAGGAGAATCACTGGAACGTGGGAGGCAGAGGTTGCAGTGAGCCGAGATTGTGCCATTGCACTCCAGCCTGGGCAACAAGAGTGAAACCCTGTCTCAAAAAAAAAAAAAAAAAAAAAAAAAAAAAGAGAGAGGAAGGTAAAATGAATTTTCTCTGATGACCAAATGAGGTCATAGACTGTAGATTAATTGTTGTACTAATCTAAAGACTTAGATTTTCTCTAGAAACACTCAGCCCCCTGTTGTTGGAGAATAGAAAGTGGACTTTAAGATGTATCCAAGATTGAAGGCCTACAAAATGAGTTGTATGGAACCACAGTGGATCTACGAGCTGAAAATGCTGAAGAAAGGAGTAGCTCAACTGGTCAACCTGAACACACAGGTCTAACAGAGATGGTTGTAAAGATGTGAGTTTGGGGCGTGGGGTCTTACACTCATGGAAGTCACCCAGGGTGGCAGCAGGAGTGAGGGTAGAAAGGAGGATTTGATTCTGGGGTGAGAGTCATCATGTGTTTGGGAGATTCCTAATGTTCAATCAATGGTGACAACAGGGAAAGTTGCGGGGAGGTGATGTTGTCCATAGAGAGGGGTTAAAAGACAGGGGTCATTTAGGGAAAGCAATTAGCTCTTTCAGGCCTCACGGAGTGGTATTCCTGGAGTGGGGGACAGGAGAGTGAGGGTGTTATGGACTGAATTGTGTGCCCGCCTCCCCCAACCCGTCATATGTTGAATCCCTAATCCCTAATGTGACTGTATTTGGAGATAAGGACTCCAAAGAGGTAATTAAGGTTAAATGAAGTCATTACCTCATTTTGCTCATACTGCCATTAAATGGCAGTCTTTTTAGCCTAATGTCACAACCTGCCTTAGACCCAAAGGATAGTTGCATATAAAGCCTTCCCTTTCTATTCCTCCTGATTTGGTGCCATCCTTCGTGGTGCTGTGCCTGGGTTGCTACAGGAGTATATAGAAACAGCACACCACCACTGTTCTATCCTTTCACCCCCACGACTAGTGTCCTTGTAAGAGGAGGAAGCCCCAGGGGTGCACACTCACAGACGAAAGACCATGTGAGGACACAGTGCGAAAGCAGTCACCTGCGAAGCAAGGAGAAAGGCCTCAGGAGAATCTAACTGGGCCTGAGCTTTGATCTTGGACTTGCAGCCTTCATCACTGAGAGAAAATAAGCTTCTTTGAAGCCATCCAGTCTGCAGTATTTTGTAATGGCAGCCCTAGGAGACTAACACAGAGGGCATGGCCCAGGATCTCACCTTCGCCTTTGCAGGACTAAAATCTAATTTTGTCTGTTTACATGATAGATAATCATTCCAGAACTGACTCATATTTACCAAACTCATAAAAAGTTGCTGTGTAGACCAGAAGAATAATTTGATTAACATAGCAAAATAAAGCCTCCAGGAGAACTGGAGTGCACTCCGTCGATGCCAGTGCATTCTCTCCCTGTTGGCAAATATTTGGGAAGCTAAATTATTATCTGAAGGTCACTTGGTGAGCATGGTTTTAAAAGAAAGAGAAGTGGAGAGTATTGAAAGACATTGCTGTAACTCAATGCTGCCAGTGACATGGGCCTGTGACCACAAAATAGGTTTACATCCTCTTTGCTTATTCAACTTATTATGACTCTAACACCCACTGGTCCACTTCCTTCAAAGCGCCTTGCCAGTTGTTTGTGGGAGTTTTTCTAGGTCTTGCCTCAAGGGAACTATACCACAGATCCCTGTTGCTTCTTAACCCTCAACACTGACCATCTTTGTAAAATAGCCACCTGGTGGGGACAGCTGTCCCTCATGATGCCCACTCTAATGCTTCCACTCTGCCCTCAGTGTGGGGACCCTGTTGCCACTAATTCCCCGGAGGACAGTTCAGACCAGACAGTGGCTTTTATTAATTTTTAGTAAAGTAGGAAGACAGAAAGTGATGTGGAAACTATCTTATAACTGCTACTGACCATAACCTCAAGAGTTCCTGGAGAGCTTGCAATAGACCTCCTCATAATAAGAGTAGCCCTGACTCCCCAGGCACCTCTAGGCATCCCCACAAATTGAGTTCAGACCCAATTGCACCCGAGGGGATGTCCTCTCCCACTCCGTCCTACCTCAGGATGACTGGCAGTAGAAACAGGTATTCCCCGCAGGGGAGGAACCCTCACACTCACCATGTGATGTGGCTTCACGGCTCAGACGCTGCAATAGCAAAAGCCAACAGTACCCTCAGTCTTAAAACCTCCCTTTTCTTGACACTTCCACCTTCTAAAGATGCCAAGTATATGGATGTGACTGTGAAATGTGCCCAGATAAATTTTAAGGAGATACAATATTGACTCCTGAGTGTTAAACCAATAAATTACAACATAACAGATGTGATTCACCCTGTTCAAAGGTTACTTTAGAGGTTATACTTTCTCCCAGGCCATAAACAGGAAGAACACATAAGGGCAACTGATGCTTGATTGGACACAAAAGGAGACTAGCTTTATCACTGCTATGGACACATCGGAGACAGAATAGGTGAGCAGAGGATGTTGTCTATGTGACGGTAATAGATGGGTATTGGATAATGAGAAGCCATTCATCAGAGCCCAGGAAGAAGAAACCCAGAGCCTGGGAAGAAGAGACACTGAATCTGAGAAACTCAGTCACCAGTTTCTGGGAAGCTGTGGTTTATGGAAAAGAAGGAATGCAGGTTGGAAAAGCAAAAAGAGAGCAGAGGACAGCTGCTTCCTAATTCCACAGGTAGCTCCCACCTGGGCTATCTCTAGTGTATAGCTCTTGAGACTTCATATTTATTTAGATTCTGCTTTACAGTTTACAAAGGGCTTCATATGTCTCTTATATGCTGAGGAAAGATAGTGGTGTTATATTGCTGAGGGAAACTGAGGCAAGATTTTAGTACTAGTAGAACTATAGAACTGATCTAGCACCCAGATCTTCAGCTTCCAATTCAAAGACATTTCCCCTCTAGGATTGCTGATCCAAACCAGAAGCTTGTCTCCGCAGCTTTGTCTGCCCTTTCTTGTCAAGCCTCCTCATGCCATTGCACTTTCCTACTTGCCTTGAACGCCTTCCCTTTATATTCCTCCTGATTTGGTGCCATCCTATGCCTGGGTTGTTACAGAGAGTATATAGAAACAGCACAAGGCCATTGTTCTATCCTTTCACCCTTTGAGATGCAAGCACTATTTATCTTGGAATTTTTCATTTGGGTAATAACTAGACAAAGAATTACAGTACCTACTCCTTTCCTCCTTCAGCAAGGAGTCTCAGGCAAGGTAACACTAATGGGGCCAGGTTCTCAGAAGAGAAGACTGTGAGAAGGAGGAGGAGGAAGAGGAGGAGGAGGAAGAGGAGGAGGAGGAAGAGGAGGAAGAGGAGGAGGAGGAAGAGGAATAACAGCCATTTATCATTCTTTGTATTGTTAGCTGGTGAAGCAAAATGGATATACTTTGTCTCTACAAACACACATTACAGCCAATGAGACATAAAAAAGGTGGAAAATGGGCTACATTTTAAAAACATTATTTGCCTTGCATATTTTTATGAGTCTCCTTGACCCTGAAACTGAGGAAAAAATAACCTTCAAAGCAGAGAAGGGAGGTAGTGAAAGCAAACCAAACCAGAATACGAGATGAACATCATTGACATCAGAAACCATCTGCTGGTCTTTGTTGTTAAGAAAAACCCGTTAGCCTGGTTTAATGGGGACAGATCAGACAGCATGAGGTGGATTGTGCTGAAAGAAAACATGCAACTATCCCCCTATCCTTTGGGTATAAGGCAGGTTCTGACATTAGGCTAAAAAGACTGGCATTTAATGGCCCTGTATTTGCATAATAACCTTCCTTCTGTAGCTTGTGATATCTCAGCTAATTGCTTTAGAACACTTCTGCTACATCTGGGGATTTTTTGTTTTTGTTTTTGTTGTTTGAGACCAGCTTTTCGCTTGTTTCCCAGGCTGGAGTGCAATGGCGTGAACTCGGCTCACTGCAGCCTCCGCCTCCTGGGTTCAAGAGATTCTCCTGCCTCAGCCTCCCGGGTAGCTGGGACTACAGGTGCCCACCACCACATCCAGCTAATTTTTATTTTTTATTTTTGGGGGTTTTTTTTGTTTGTTTGTTTTTGAGATGGAGTCTCACTCTGTTGCCCAGGCTAGAGTGCAGTGGCATGATCTTGGCTCACTGCAATCTCCAGCTCCCGGATTCAAGCATTTCTCCTGCCTCGGTCTCCCAAGTAGCCAGGAGTACAGGTGCGTGCCACCACGCCTGGCTAATTTTTTGTATTTTAGTAGAGATGGGATTTCACCATGTTGGCCAGGATGGTCTCCATCTCCTGTCCTTGTGATCCACCCACCTCAGCCTCCCAAAATGCTGGGATTACAGGCGTGAGCCACCACGCCTCGTCCATCTGTTAGGTTTTACTACTTTCTAATCCATTCAAAATCCTCACTACCGGCCAAGTCCCACGCCACTTAAAATTTTTGGAACATGAGGTTGTATGAACCAGAATTCATATGATTCATCTGGCGAGATATATGTGATGTGCTATCAGAAAGAAGGTAATGCCCAGAGAGAACACAAAGTCATAAAAAAAAAAATCCTGATTTCTATGTCCTCTTATGTCACAGGGATGAGCTTTGAACAAAGCTTTGTTCCTTCCCATTGAGCTAGAGGAATCTTCCTGTGGATAGAATCTGTGATTCTATGAGTCAGGCAGTTCTCAAACTCCTCTATGTAACCTGTAACTGAAGAATAAGGAGGTTCATAAATTTGGAAAGGAGAGCTTAATTTCTCAGCAAGACTTGCAGCCTGTATGGTGGCAATTCTGACAGGCTGGGAAGCACAGCCTTCAGTCAGAAGCCAGAAACAGACACTTTGAGGGAGGGGGAAGGGGAACAGGAATTTATGCAAGCAGGGTGGACAATTAGCCATAGATAAATATATCTTAGTTCTTCAGGTAATTCTGATATGAATACCCCCCACATTTAAAAAGCTGTAGGAGGAGTCATGAATATTTATGAGAGGAGAAACGTGCATGCGCAGCTGAGCTTCATGCCCCTTCATGGGTCCCCAAAAATGTCGGCATTGGCACGATCCGATCTTGGCCCTCTAACATCAAAAAGTAAAGTAGAGGACACAAAAACCCTCACTATGCATCCTCTGTGGACTGGCCAGAACCAATCTGTGGTAGGTGGTCTATCATTAGGAAGGAAGCCTGATTGGTTGTGGTGTCAACACTGCAAAAGGGAAGGGCAGCATCTGGCTGTTGGCTGATATCTGCAGTGGCGTCTTTCAGAAAGGCTGGTTTCTGGCCAGTCAAGGTGGCTCACACCTGTAATTTGAGCACTTGGAGAGGCTGAGGCAGGAGGATGGCTCGGGCCTAGGAGTTTGAGACTAGCCTGGGCAACATGGCAAGACCCTGTCTTGTATTTTTTAAAAACTTTAAATACATACATAAAAATTTAAACATGTTTTAAAAATTAAAAACCAAAAAGGCTAGTTTCTGTTTAGCCATCAGGGAAGAAAGCCCTAATGACGTCAGCAAGGAAGGAGGTATAATGAGGGATGTTCAATCTCTCATCTCATCATGGCTAGGAACTCAGCTTCCAAGCTTTCTCTGGGGTCCCCTTGGGCAAGTGGGGGATCCATTCAGTTGATGAGTGGGCCTAGAATTTTGTTTCTATTTCTGAAACCTGAGAGTGGTCCCAGACTTTTGGGAGAGAGGGTCCTGGTACCCACCATAATAAAATTCAAATTCTGAACTAATTGTGGTCTTATCCGCCTGTCCCAGCGGCAGTGTGGGCCAGGCACTCTCAGGCCCCGCTTAGGCTGAGCTCCTATTCTATGACTTCATTTTCTCAGCAGGTGAAGCGGGGGCTTGTCCCAGGAGCCAACAGAAAGTCATCATGGTGAGGTGGGAAGCACGAGGACTGGAATCAGCAGATCTGAATTCTAAACTTGGTTGGCTACTGACAACCTGTATGACCTTAGACACTTAGCTCTAGGAGTCATTTAATAATAACTAAAAGTATCTATCATATATTAAGAGCCTATATGTGCCAGAGCCTATATTAAATACCTTACATATTTTAATTTATACATGTAAAATAATAAAATATATGTTAAATAATTCTCACAACAACCTAAATGAAGTCTAATATATCAATTTTTATTCTCATAGCATTTTATTTGCTAGAACAAATGAATACATTTAGCTCTATTTGGTCTATAAAATATTTGGAGAAACCTAAAGTCTTTAAGTATTTTATTTTAGACAATAGAATATAAAAACTTAGTTGGTGTCATTACTGGAAAATTATCCAAATATCAAAGATTTTCTCACATAAATCAGTGGATTACTTATTCATACAGTTAAATTCCAGTAAATACAATAAGAAGACAACATCTTCAAGGGTCAGAATAGGGTTTGATGTGTGACAAAATATAATTCAAGTTTATTTCACTAAAAAAAAAAAGGTCAATTAGAAAGCTTAGTGGGACAATCAGAAGTGTAGCAAGCTCTGATCAAGGGATAGCAGAGCGTTGTCTCTAAAATGGTGTAATTTTTGTTTTCATTTTGCCAGCAAATGAATGTTGTCAGGGTTCCCTGCGATGGGGAAATTAGGTTAAATTTTGAAAATCAAACTGTTAAAATCCATCATGCTATGCAAGTCCAGACTGCTGAGAAAAATGACTAAACTACAGAAAGTTTTTTTCAATGAATGGTTGAGAATGTGGGGTTAGAAAGGCAGTCATCCCATTCCTCACTCATCATTAAGGGTCGTGTCAACACTCCTATAACAAAAGACAGTTAACAAGAGAAAAGCACAACAAATTTACTTAAAGTTTTACATGACATGGGAGCCTTCGGAAATGAAGACTCAAAGACCCAGAGAAAACTGTCTGTTTTTTTGCTTAGGTTTGATGAAGAATGGACAGCTGTGTGAAATGTGGTTAGACAAAAGGTGTGATCTAATGGTAATAGACTCAGGGGGACCCAGCAAGACTGATGCAGATTCTTCTTCGCCTCTCTGTGGGGCATTCCTTTCCTCTGGGTATAGGACAGGACACTTGTCACATGAGGGTCTTCATGGGCAAAGGGAGATAAGAGTGACCTTTCTAGGTTTTATGACTTGCTGTGGGTAACAGCAGTTCTAGTTTCTATGACTCCCCTTGGGAAAGGGGAATATTGCCTTCTATGACTCCCCTTGGGAAAGGGGAATATTGCCTTCTATAACCCACTTGGTGGGAAAAGGAGGGGAGAAAGATGGGAGGCCAGGAAAAGATCAGAAAGACCTTCTTTTGAGACCTCCCAATCTCCTTTAGTTCAAAGTACTCAGCATGCCAAGACACCATACTTTGGGTATTGTGTTCTGAGCCTCAACAAGGACATGTGGCAAATCACATGTCCATCTGGAGGATCAGGATGTATTTTCTGGAAAATATAATTTTAGCAATATATTTGGGAATTTAACATAAATATGTTGCTGTGTAATTAACTATAATAAATATATAATAAATGTAATAAATGAATTCAGCTAACTTAATGCAGTCTCCTTAACCTCACAATGCATTTTGAAGAATAGGAAAATAATTTTAGATTCTAGGCCCTTTTAGAAACGTCTTAGGCCTTTTTATACTTCTCATTGTTTTCAATATTTTGTTTCACTTTATTTTTATTTATTTTTTTTGAGACGGAGTCTCACTCTGTCACCCAGGCTGGAGTGCAGTGGCACGATCTCGGCTCACTGCAAGCTCCACCTCCCGGGTTCACACCATTCTCCTGGCTCAGCCTCCTGAGTAGCTGGAACTACAGGTGCCCACCACCACACCTGGCTAATTTTTTGTATTTTTAGTAGAGACGGGTTTCACCATGGTCTCGATCTCCTGACCTCGTGATCCACCTGCCTTGGCCTCCCAAAGTGCTGGGATTACAGGCATGAGCCACCACGCCCAGCCTGTTTTCAAAATTTTAAATCAGTCCACAAAAGTAAATATAATTAGATATTTATCATCTTGTATTTAATTAGAAAATTTAAATATATGTAGATTAAGGACTTGCCCAAGGAGTGAATGGGAAGGCTGGATCGTGGATTTGTCTTCTGATAATATGATACTCTTTAGAATATTGCTTAAACATGTAAAGCAGAATCTGCAATCAAAGTAAATAATTATCCAGAGCCAACTTTGGATCACATCACAGATATTAACTCCTTTGTACCCTTTGGCTTTTTATAAACACAGCTTTAAACACAAGGTGAGTTACAATTCAAGGTGAATTTATATGAGTGAGTTGAGTCACTTTACCTCTCATTTGCCTTTCCTTGCTAGCAACCTTAAGACAGGATCTGTGTCTCTGTGAACCTAGGGGAAAAAAGGACCAGGCACAGTGGCTTATGCCTGTAATCCCAGGACTTTGGGAGGCTGAGGTGGGAGAATGGCTTGAGCCGAGGAATTTGAGACCAGCCTGGGCAACCTAGTGAGACCGTGTTTCTATTAAACTAAAAAAAAAAAAAAAATTATGTACAAAAGAATCTATACATAGGCAAGGTGGAATGATTAAACTGGGGAAAGCAAACTATTGTACTCACAAAAGAAGCTGAGGCAGGAAAATGTAGGAAGTTTCCCCATTGCAGATTGTGATGGTTAATACTGAGTGCCAACTTGATTGGACTGAAGGATACAAAGTATTGATCCTGGGTGTGTCTGTGAGGGTGTTGCCAAAAGAGATTAACATTTGAGTCAGTGGGCTCGGGGAGGCAGATCCACCCTTAATCTGGTGCACACAATCGAATCAGCTGCCAGCGAATACAAAGCAGGCAGAAAAACGTGAAAAGGAGAGACTGGCCTAGTCAGTGACTAGAAGAACAACGCCTAGTGGGCCTATCTGGATTTTTGGAAACAAGACATTCCTCATTTGGGTGTGTTACTCTGGCCCATTTATCGAGTGACCCAAAAGGCTGCTAGTTTTGAGTGGGGTCCAGAACAGGAGAAGGCTCTGCAACAGGTCCAGGCTGCTGTGCAAGCTGCTCTGCCACTTGGGCCATGTGACCCAGTAGATCCAATGGTGCTTCAGGTGTCAGTGGCAGATAGCGATGCTGTTTGGAGCCTTTGGCAGGCCTCCATAGGTGAATCACAGTGGAGGCCTCTAGGATTTTGGAGCAAGGCCCTGCCATCTTCTGCAGATAACTACTCTCCTTTTGAGAGACAGCTCTTGGTCTGTTACTGGGCTTTGGTGGAAACTGAATGTTTGGCCGGGCATGGTGGCTCATGCCTGTAATCCCAGCACTTTCGGAGGCCGAGACGGGCGGATCACAAGGTCAGGAGATCGAGACCATCCTGGCTAACATGGTGAAACCCCATCTCTACTAAAAATACAAAAAAAAAAATCAGCTGGGCGTGGTGGCGGGCGCCTGTAGTCCCAGCTATTTGGGAGGCTGAGGCAGGAGAATGGCATGAACCCAGGAGGCGGAGCTTGCAGTGAGCCGAGATCTCGCCACTGCACTCCAGCCTGGGCGACAGAGCGAGACTCCGTCTCAAAAAAAAAAAAAAAAAAGAAACTGAATGTTTCACTATGGGTCATCAAGTCACCATGTGACCTGAACTGCCCATCATGAACTGGGTGCTTTGTGACCCATCTAGCCATAAAGTGAGTTGTGCACAGCAGCATTCCATCATCAAATGGAAGTGGTATATATGTAACTGGTCTCCAGCAGGTCCCAAAGGCACAAGTAAGTTACATGAGAAGGTGGCTCAAATCCCCATGGTCTCCACTCCTGCCACCCTGCCTTCTCTTCCCCAGTCTGAACTGATGGCCTCATGGGGAGTTCCCTATGATCAGGTGACAGAGGAAGAGAAAACTAGGGCCTGGTTCACAGATGGTTCTGTACGATATGCAGGTACCACCCAAAAGTGGACAGCTGCAGCACTATAGCCCCTTTCTAGGACATCCCTGAAGGACAGCGGTGAAGGGAAATCTTCCTGGGGGCAGAACTTTGAGCAGTACACCTGGTTGTGCACTTTACATGGAAGGAGAAATGGCAAAGGAGATTAACATTTGAGTCAGTGGGCTGGGGGAGGCAGATCCACCCTTAATCTGGTGGGCACAATCTAATCAGCTGCCAACAAATATAAAGCAGGCAGAAAAACGTGAAAAGGAGAAGACGAGTCTAGGTTCCCAGCCTACATCTTTCATTCTGGATGCTTCCTGCCCTTGAACATTGGACTCCAAGTTCTTCAGTTTTGGGACTCAGACTGGCTCTCCTTGCTCCTCTCAGCTTGCAGAAAGCCTATTGTGGGACCTTATTATCGTGTATGTTAATACTTAATAAACTCCCCTTTATATATCTATATCTGTATCTATATAAACACACACATATATAGATATATATATATCCTATTAGTTCTGTCCCTCCAAGAGAACTCTGACTAATTCACAGATCAATGAGAAATACAACTAATTATCTTTAAAATGTTTGTACAGGGCCGGGCGTGGTGGCTCATGCCTGTAATCCCAGCACCTTGGGAGCTTTAGATGGGAGGACTGCTTGAGCCCAGTAGTTCAAGATGAACCTAGGCAACATAGCAAGATCCTGTCTCTATTTTTTTCTAAAAAAGTTTGTGCAATAAATCAACAATTATTATTTACTTTAAATGGAACCATCCATTTATTACATAAAGCAAGGCAAGTCTATAGCTCCAAACCACACTCTATTATTTATACCCATTTTGAAAAGATTTTGTTTTCAAAGTCTTTTTACGTCCTTCTTGATATTGTAGGAAAAGGGGTGGTGAAGAACAGCCTCAGAGTTACTCCAAAATATTCCAGCCTTTGGCCCTCTGCTGTGCAGTTCTGGAGTCTCAATGTTTGTTCATACAGAGGTGATTAGGCCCAGAGAATATTGTGTTACAACATGCAGGCTCAAACTGGACTAACTTGATACAGAAAGCCAATTTCAACACTTACAGTTAGAAATATCTCTTTTCACTGGGAATCTACTTGGAAAATGCAATTGAGATGGTTTTTAAAAATGGAATCAGAACCCAAAACGAATTGAGATGGTTTTTTAAAATGGAATCAGAAATGTCTAGTTTCTATTCAATACTTTTAGTGTTTTAAACTGCTATTTCTATTTTTCTGATCACATACTCAGCTGCCTAATTGTTTCACAATGGTAGTACCAATTATCCTCTTGTCTTCCAGCAAGAACACAGGGCTGTTGTCCCTACCCTGGGGAGCAGGCAGGTTAACATTAAAAGAAACTTCCAGATCCTCTTCATCCATTTCTCTTAAAGCCCAGATCCTGTTGCCAGTTCTATGAAACCAACAACATGCATTTTCTTTTTTCAGTCCCACCCAAAACACCAAAATCCCAAAATCTTTTCCATGTTAAATGCCACTTCACCATACAAAGCATGGGGAAGGGAGGGATTTGAAGGAAAAACAGAAAATTCCTATTCTGAAGATACTAGAGAAAAATGGAGAAGATAAGAGTCTCCCATCTTCCGTCTCAAGGTTGGCATTGGGGGAAAGAGATGAAGGGAGTAGAGGGAAGAACAGTTCCCTGTCCCAGCCCCACTGTCCAATTCTCTCTTGCCTCTTTTCCCCATCTGTTCTCTTTGACCACCCTCATTGCCTTTATTCAATTTTCCTTTGCAGTATTCTCCCCCTTCAGAGAGCTGCAGTGGTCTAAGCTAAGCAATTCTTTAAATCTCTCTTCCTCCATAAATACATAATCACTGAGAGCCTAACACAATAAGATGAACTAATAGCTGCTTATCACTATCAACATCACCACCACCAGCAACAAAGCACCTCTGCTCTGTATGGCCTGTGGATGAAGCCCAGCCGGTGAAGTTCCACTGCTGTGAGAATGCACTGCCTGGTATTGCTGTCAGAGTGTTTTGACTCTCTTCTCTATGTCACTGCACTTCTTTTCTCCTCCTTTATTTCTGGATGTCCCCTAGATGTCCTTTTTTAGCCTTCCCTCCACATTCTCCCCCTCACCTCTACCTTCCTTTTTCTGAGAACATTCATGCTCCCTGCTTTTGCTCCTTGGCCACAGTGGATTGGTCAGGGGTGCAGACTTACCTCAGGTGAGGCCAGTGTGGCCCATTCCTGGGATCTGAGATCTTGGTATCAAGAAAGAATCATATACAGAATCTAGAGGTTCTAGAATCAACATGATGGTATAATCAGATAGGTACAGAGAATCATATAGAATGTGTATAGATATATAGAATATAGATATGTAGACTCATATAGAAACTATAAAATGTAAGGGGTTTGGAGCTGTTGATAGCCATGTTTCCAATTACTTCTGATTAGAACTGATTTGGTTTTCTCACTCGCAACAAAAAGAATACAAATAAATGCTTCCCTCATGCCAGCCCCTAAACACAGCTTCAATAAATACCAGCCAGATCATGTTTTATTTCAAGGCTCCATTAGCCAGTAAATATAAAGCTGACTACAACTTCTCACTTCCTGAAACATGGCCATTCTCATTTTAACATTCTCATTCACACATACTGCCAACTAGTATGTTTGGTCAGTTAACACGTTACCCACAAACAGAATCTTCTACATTGAGGTAATAGGTGTTTCACTCTCTAGTCTTTATGCAGGAAAGAAAACATCACCTACAAGTGAAGATAATCTTTTTGTCTTTCAAAGGAATCCCACTGAGTTGGTAACTATATTATATTCAATATTTTAAAAAACAACCTTGTTAATTTTGTTAACCCCCATGTCTAAATTTCCCATGAGCATGCATTATAGGTCATATTTCTACAGAGTATACAGCGGAGCTTGCTCTGAACTGAAACGTTGTAGACATGCAGGCTACCAGACAGAAGTCGCAACAAACGAGTTGAGTTCCAGACAATATGGCTTATTTATCAAAATGTCAGAAGCACAATTAACTCAAACTTTCATGCACCATGAGCCAAGTCTGAAATTCAACTCCTGTGATGGGCTTTACTCTGCTTCTAATGTACCACCTATTTCCAACATGGTGCTGGCCCTCAGAGGGCCTGCCAGTTACCCTCTCTTCTTGGGATAGCAGCAAAACAAGGTTCCCTTGTTCTTTGGGTAGTTGACGCTACAATCTAAACATAACCAATTAGACCAGAAATGCATGCCTGACACAAATATAGCCATCTAACGCAGTATTTCAGAAACATCTAGAGCATTTCTTATAAACCAGTCTTGTAGGAACAAGCCCAGAGCTACAGGATCAAATTTCCCAAGAAAGGGTTATGAATTCTATATTATAAAATACCACCACGTGATTCTGATGATTAACCAAGTTTGGAAACCCACAATCAGAACACAAAGGGACATAAGAAGTGGCCTGAGACTTCTTCACAACAGGGCTGTGAGGAAGACACCTGTCAGGCCTCTGAGCCCAAGCTAAGCCATCATATCCTCTGTGACCTGCACATACACATCCGGATGGCCGGTTCCTGCCTTAACTGATGACATTCCACCACAAAAGAAGTGAAAATGGCCTGTTCCTGCCTTAACTGATGACATTGTCTTGTGAAATTCCTTCTCCTGGCTCATCCTGGCTCAAAAGCTCCCCCACTGAGTACCTTGTGACCCCCACTCCTGCCCGCCAGAGAACAACCCTCCTTTTTCCTTTACCTACCCAAATCCTATAAAATGGCCCCACCCCATCTCCCTTCACTGACTCTCTTTTCGGACTCAGCCCACCTGCACCCAGGTGAAATAAACAGCCATGTTGCTCACACAAAGCCTGTTTGATGGTCTCTTCACACGGACGCGCATGAAATTTGGTGCCGTGACTCAGATCGGGGGACCTCCCTTGGGAGATCAATCCCCTGTCCTCCTGTTCTTTGCTCTGTGAGAAAGATCCACCTACAACCTCAGGTTCTCAGACCGACCAGCCCAAGGAACATCTCACCAATTTTAAATCGGGTAAGTGGCCTCTTCTTACTCTCTTCTCCAACCTCTCTCACTGTCCCTCAACCACTTTCTCCTTTCCACTCTTCAATCTCTCCCTTCTCTTAATTTCAATTCCTTTCATATTCTGGTAGAGACAAAAGAGACATGTTTTATCCGTGGACCCAAAACTCCGGCGCCAGTCACAGACTGGGAAGGCAGCCTTCCCTTGGTGTTTAATAATTGCAGGGTCACGTCTCTGATTATTCACCCATGTTTCAGAGGTGTCAGACCATGCAGGGACGCCTGCCTTTGTCCTTCACCCTTAGCAGCAAGTCCCGCTTTTCTAGGGGAGAGGCAAGTACCTCAACCCCTTCTCTCCATGTCTCTACCCCTTCTCCGCCTTTCTGGGGGGCAAGAATACCCCAACCCCTTCTCCTTCACTCTTAGTGGCAAGTCCCACTTTTCTGGGGGAAGGGCAAGTACCCCAACCTTGTATCTCTGTGCCCCAATCCCTTATTTCCGTGATCCGACCTCTTATATCTCTGCGCCCCGATCCCTTATTTCCGCACCCCAACCTCTTATATCTCTGCACCATGATCCCTTATTTCCGTGCCCCGACCTCATATCTCTGTGCCCCAACCCCTTTCCCACTTTTCTGGAGGGTAAGAACCCCCAAACCGCTTCCCTCCGTGTCTGTACTCTCCCTTTTCTTTAAACTTGCCTCCTTCACTATGGGCAACCTTCCACCCTCCATTCCTCCTTCTTCTCCCTTAGCCTGTGTTCATAAAACATAAAACCTCTTCAACTCTCACCTGACCTAAAACCTAAATGCCTTATTTTCTTCTACAATGCTGCTTGACCCCAGTACAAACTCAACAGTGATTCTAAATGGCCAGAAAACGGCACTTTCGATTTCTCCATCCTACAAGACCTAAATAATTTTTGTCGAAAAATAGGCAAATGGTCTGAGGTGCCTGACGTCCAGGCATTCTTTTATACATCGGTCCCTCCCTAGTCTCTGTGCCCAGTGCAACTCGTCCCAAATCTTCCTTCTTTCCCTCCCACCTGTCCCCTCAGTCCCAACCCCAAGCGCCACTAAGTCTTTCTAATCTTCCCTTCCTACAGACCCATCTGACCTTTCCCCTCCTCCCCAGGCTGCTCCTCACCAGGCTGAGCTAGGTCCCAATTCTTCCTCAGCCTCCGCTCCTCCACCCTATAATCCTTTTATCACCTCTCCTCCTCACACCGGGTCCGGCTTACAGTTTCATTCTGCGACTAGTTCTTCCCCACCTGCCCAACAATTTCCTCTTAAAAAGGTGGCTGAAGCTAAAGGCATAGTCAAGGTTAATGCTCCTTTTTCTTTATCCAACCTCTCCCAAATCAGTTAGCGTTTAGGCTCTTTCATCAAATATGAAAAACCCAGCCAAGTTCACGGCTTGTCCGGCAGCAACCCTGAGACGCTTTACAGCCCTAGACCCTGAAAGGTCAATAGGCCTTCTTATTCTCAATATACATTTTATTACCCAATCCACTCCTGACATTAAATAAAACTCCAAAAATCAAATTCCAGCCCTCAAACCCCACAACAGGACTTAATTAACCTCACCTTCAAGGTGTACAATCATAGAATAGAGGCAGCCAAGTAGCAACATATTTCTGAGTTGCAATTCCCTGCCTCCACTGTGAGACAAACCCCAGCCACATCTCCAGCACACAAGAACTCCAAATGCCTGAACCGCAGCTGCCAGGGGTACCTCCAGAATCTCCTCCCCCAGGAGCTTGCTACAAGTGCCAGAAATATGGCCACTGGGCCAAGGAATGCCCACAGCCCGGGATTCCTCCTAAGCCACATCCCATCTGTGTGGGACCCCACTGAAAATCAGACTGTTCAACTCACCTGGCAGCCACTCCCAGAGCCCCTGAACTCTGGCCCAAGGCTCTCTGACTGACTGCTTCCCAGATCTCGGCTTAGCAGTTGAAGACTGACACTGCCCGATCGCCTCTGAAGCCTACAGGACCAGCACAGAAAATCTGGGTAACTATCACAGTGGAGGGTAAGTCCATCCCCTTCTTAATCAATATGGAGGCTACCCACTCCACATTACCTTCTTTTCAAGGGCCTGTTTCCTTTGCCTCCATAACTATTGTGGGTATTGACGGCCAGGCTTCTAAACCTCTTAAAACTCCCCAACTCTGGTGCCAACTTAGACAATACTCTTTTAAGCACTCCTTTTTAGTTATCCCCACCTGCCCAGTTCCCTTATTAGGCCGAGACACTTTAACTAAATTATCTGCTTCCCTGACTATTCCTAGGCTACAGCCACACCTCATTGCTGCCTTTTCCCCCAGTTCAAAGCCTCCTTCACATCCTCCCCTTGTATCTCCCCACCTTAACCCACAAGTATAAGACACCTCTACTCCCTCCTTAGCGACCGATCATGCACCCCTTACCATCCCATTAAAACCTAATCACCCTTACCCCGCTCAACGCCAATATCCCATCCCACAGCATGCTTTAAAAGGATTAAAGCCTGTTATCACTGGCCTGCTACAGCATGGGCTTCTAAAACCTATAAACTCTCCTTACAATTCCCCCATTTTACCTGTCCAAAAACCGGACAAGTCTTACAGATTAGTTCAGGATCTGTGCCTTATCAACGAAATTGTTTTGCCTATCTACCTCATGGTGCCAAACCCATATACTCTCCTATCCTCAGTACCTCCCTCTACAACCCATTATTCTGTTCTAGATCTCAAACATGCTTTCTTTACTATTCCTTTGCACCCTTCATCCCAGCCTCTCTTCGCTTTCACTTAGACTGACCCTGACACCCATCAGGCTCAGCAAATTACCTGGGCTGTACTGCCGCAAGGCTTCACAGACAGCCCCCATTACTTCAGTCAAGCCCAAATTTCATCCTCATCTGTTACCTATCTCAGCATAATTCGTCATAAAATCACAGGTGCTCTCCCTGCTGATCGTGTCCAATTAATCTCCCAAACCTCAATCCCTTACAAAACAACAACTCCTTTCCTTCCTAGGCATGGTTAGTGCGGTCAGAATTCTTACACAAGAGCCAGGACCGCACCCTGTAGCCTTTCTGTCCAAATAACTTAACCTTACTGTTTTAGCCTATCCCTCATGTCTGCGTGCACTGGCTGCTGCTGCTTTAATACTTTTAGAGGCCCTAAAAATCACAAACTATGCTCAACTCACTCTCTACATTTCTCATAACTTCCAAAATCTATTTGCTTCCTCACACCTGACACATATACTTTCTGCTCCCCAGCTCCTTCAGCTATACTCACTCTTTGTTGAGTCTCCCACAATTACCATTGTTCCTGGCCGGGACTTCAACCCGGCCTCCCACATCATTTCGGATACCACACCTGACCCTCATGACTGCATCGTTCTGATCCACCTGACATTCACCCCATTTACCCACATTTCCCTCTTCCCTGTTTCTCACCCTGATCACACTTGGTTTATTGATGGCAGTTCCACCAGGCCTAATCGCCACTCACCAGCAAAGGCAGGCTATGCTATAGTATCTTCCACATCTATCATTGAGGCTACCGCTCTTCCCTCCTCCACTACCTCTCAGTAAGCCGAACTAGTTGCCTTAACTCAAGCCCTCACTCTTGCAAAAGGACTACGTGTCGATATCTATACTGATTGTAAATATGCCTTTCATATTCTGCACCACCATGCGGTCATATGGGCTGAAAGAGGTTTCCTCACTACACAAGGGTCCTCCATCATTAATGCCTCTTTAATAAAAACTCTACTCAAGGCCGCTTTACTTCCAAAGGAAGCTGGGGTCATTCACTGCAAGGGGCATCAAAAGGTGTCAGATCCCATTGCTCCAGGCAACGCTTATGCTGATAAGGTGGCTAGACAAGCAGCTGGCTCTCCAACTTCTGTCCCTCATGGCCAGTTTTTCTCCTTCACATCGGTCACTCCTACCTACTCCCCTGCGGAAACTTCCACCTATCAATCTCTTCCCACACAAGGCAAATGGTTCTTAGACCAAGGAAAATATCTCCTTCCAGCCTCACAGGCCCATTCTATTCTGTTGTCATTTCATAACCTCTTCCATTTAGGTTATAAGCCACTAGCTCGTCTCTTAGAACTTCTCATTTCCTT
Organism: Pan troglodytes; assembly: GCF_028858775.2. Classification (NCBI taxonomy): domain Eukaryota; kingdom Metazoa; phylum Chordata; class Mammalia; order Primates; family Hominidae; genus Pan; species Pan troglodytes. The sequence goes on from NC_072415.2 coordinate 41,593,820, forward strand.
TCCATCATGGAAATCTATCCTCAAGGAGATCACTTCTCAGTGTTCCATCTGCTATTCTACCACCCCTCAGGGGTTGTTCAGGCCCCCTCCCTTTCCTACACATCAAGCTCTGGGATTTGCCCCTGCTCAGGGCTGGCTAATTGACTTTACTCACATGCCTTGAGTCAGAAAACTAAAATACCTCTGGTCTGGGTAGACACTTTCACTGGATAGGTAGAGGCCTTTCCCACAGGGTCGGAGAAGGCCACCGAGGTCATTTCTTCCCTTCTGTCAGATATAATTCCTTGGTTTGGCCTTCCCACCTCTATACAGTCTGATAATGGACCAGCCTTTACTACTCAAATCACCCAAGCAGTTTCTCAGGCTCTTGGTATTCAGTGAAACCTTTATATCCGTTACAGTCCTGAGTCTTCAGGAAAGGTAGAATGGACTAATGGTCTTTTAAAGACACACCTCACCAAGCTCAGCCACCAACTTAAAAAGGACTGGACAATACTTTTACCACTTTCCCTTTTCAGAAGTCAGACCTGTCCTCAGAATGCTACAAGGTACAGCCCATTTAAGCTCCTGTATAGATGCTCCTTTTTATTAGGCCCCAGTCTCATTCCAGACACCAGACCAACTTAGACTGTGCCCCAAAAAAACTTGTTATCCCTACTATCTTCTGTCTAGTCATACTCCTATTCACCGTTCTCAACTACTCATACATGCCCTGCTCTTGTTTACACTGCCGGTTTACACTGTTTCTCCAAGCCATCACAGCTGATATCTCCTCGTGCTATCCCCAAACTGCCACTCTTAACTCTTGAAGTAAATAAATAATCTTTGTTGGCAGGACTATGCTGAATCTCCTCAGGCACTCTCTAATCAGATGTCCTGAGTCATCCCAATTCTTAGACCTTTTATACCTGTTTTTCTCCTTCTCTTATTCCATTTAGTTTTTCAATTCATACAAAACTGTATCCAGCCCATCACAAATAATTCTAAATGACAAATGTTCCTTCTAACACCTCCACAATATCACCGCTTACCACAAAATCTTCCTTCAGTTTAATCTCTCCCACTCTAGGTTCCCATGCCGCCCCTAATCCCACTCGAAGCAGCCCTGAGAAACATCGCCCATTATCTCTCCATACCATCCCCCAAAATTTTCACCGTCCCAACACTTTACCACTATTTCATTTTATTTTTCTTATTAATATAAGAAGACAGGAATGTCAGGCCTCTGAGCCCAAGCTAAGCCATCGTATCCCCTGTGACCTGCACATACACATCCAGATGGCCGGTTCCTGCCTTAACTGATGACATTCCACCACAAAAGAAGTGAAAATGGCCTGTTCCTGCCTTAACTGATGACATTGTCTTGTGAAATTCCTTCTCCTGGCTCATCCTGGCTCAAAAGCTCCCCCACTGAGTACCTTGTGACCCCCCACTCCTGCCCACCAGAGAACAACCCCCCTTTTTCCTTTACTGAAAAGAGCCGGGCACATTCCTCAGCCCCAGGCTCAAAACAAACAAGCCCAGTACAAACACATCCCATCCTCCCATCCCACCACATATCACCATATATCTCTTAAACTTCCCCCGGGCTCAAAACAAACAAGCCCAGTACAAACACCACCAGGAAAGTCCCCGATAAGGGGACAGATGAGGGGACAGCCATTCAAAGTTTTACTGAAAGAGCGGGAACCAAAAGAATTCCTTTGTTCCCCTGTAACTTTCAGGCTATAAAAAAGCAAACACTCGCATTGTTCGGGGCCCTCTTGTATGCGGTGAAATGGAGGGACCAGGTTCGAACTTGTAGTAAAGATCCTTGCCGCTTGGCTTTGACTCTGGACTCTGGTGGTCTTCTTTGGGGAACAAATGGTCTGGGCATAACATTACCTTCCCAAATCCTATAAAACAGCCCCACCCCATCTCCCTTCACTGACTCTCTTTTCGGACTCAGCCCACCCGCACCCAGGTGAAATAAACAGCCATGTTGCTCACACAAAGCCTGTTTGCTGGTCTCTTCGCACAGATGTGCATGAAAACCCCCCATCAGATTTTCCCCTTGGGGTGTCCGAAGGTGACATACATGGATGAAAAACAGAGTCCTGGCCCGGCGCGGTGGCTCATGCCTGTAATCCCAGCACTTTGGGAGGCCAAGGCGGGTGGATCACCTGAGGTCAAGAGTTCGAGACCAGCCTGGCCAACATGGTGAAACCCCGTCTCTACTAAAAATACAAAAATCAGCCAAGTGTGGTGGCAGGTGCCTGTAATCCCAACTACTCAGGAGACTGAGGCGGAAGAATCGCTTGAACCCGGGAGGCAGAGGTTGCAGTGAGACAAGATCGTGCCACTGCACTCCAGCCTGGCAACAGAGCAAGATTCTGTCTCAAAAACAAAACAAAACAAAAGAAAAAGAAAAGAAAAGAAAACAATCCTGAGCAGCAAAACCTGAGAGACTCTCAGAGAGACAACTGTGTGGGGAAAAGAAAGAGAGATCAGACTGTTACTGTGTCTACGTAGAAAGAAGTAGACATAAGAGACTCCATTTTGTTCTGTACTAAGAAAAATTCTTCTGCCTTGAGATGCTGTTAATCTGTAACCGTACCCCCAACCCTGTGCTCGCAGAAACATGTGCTGTGTGGACTCAAGGTTTAATGGATTTAGGGCTATGCAGGATGTGCTTTGTTAAACAAATGCTTGAAGGCAGCATGCTTGTTAAAAGTCATTACCACTCCCTAATCTCAAGTACCCAGGGACACAAAACACTGCGGAAGGCCGCCGGGACCTCTGCCTAGGAAAACCAGGTATTGTCCAAGGTTTCTCTCCATGGGATAGTCTGAAATATGGCCTTGTGGGAAGGCAAAGACCTGAACGTCCCCCAGCCTGACACCCGTAAAGGGTCTGTGCTGAGGAGGATTAGTAAAAGAGGAAGGCCTCTTTGCAGTTGAGGTAAGAGGAAGGCATCTGTCTCCTGCTTGCCCCTGGGCAATGGAATGTCTCTGTGTAAAACCCGATTGTATGTTCCATCTACTGAGATAGGAGAAAACCGCCTTAAGGCTGGAGGTGAGACATGCTGGCAGCAATACTGCTCTTTAATGCACCAGATATGTTTATGTATGTGCACATCAAAGCACAGCACATTTTCTAATCTTGTTTATGACAGAGACATTTGTTCACATGTTTTCCTGCTGACCCTCTCCCCACTATTACTCTACTGTCCTGCCACATCCCCCTCTCCGAGATGGTAGAGATAATGATCAATAAATACTGAGGGAACTCAGAGACCAGTGCCGGCGCAGGTCCTCCGTATGCTCAGCGCCAGTCCCCTGGGCCCACTTTTCTTTCTCTATACTTTGTCTCTGTGTCTCTTTCTTTTCTCAGTCTCTGGTCCCACCCAACGAGAAACACCCACAGGTGTGGAGGGGCAGGCCACCCCTTCACAACTGTAAACTCATAGGTAGAGACCACGGGAAAGATAGAAATTTAAGCAAAGGTAGTATTACCTAGATTCATTAGAGGGATTGGCAGCAGAAACAGCACTAAAATGGAAGTACCATTAGAACCCAAAGCGATGGTGGAGCAGTAGACAGACGAGCTGCCGATGTGATACCCGGATGCAAAATGGCGTGCTAGGTCCACAGTATTGAAAGCTCAGTAACTGGGATGGTTTCTTCTGCTTCTCGACTTTCCTTTGGTTTCCTATGATAAACTCCCATCACCTGAGATACCCTAAAAGACCTAATTCACTCACTGGTTTTACTTCTTGAAAAAGAAGAAAGGATTTTTAGAGGAGCGTGCCCTTTCAAGGGCCATAGCAAAGGCTTCTGAAGCATGATTTCAGTCATTACACTAACTGAGGTGAACAGATAATGTATCACATCTATTAACTTACAAAAGCAACACTGTGCTGGTGTGTGTGTGTGTGCGCATGTGTGTGCTCACCTTACTCTATACAAGTAATAAATCTCTGGCTTTGACAGAAAACTAGGAAGAGATTTATTTCTGAGAATTAAACGCTTTAGAACAGTTCCTTGAAAGCAACGAACCAGCCCAAGTAAATACCATTTATGAAGACTCCTGGGAGTGACAGCCAGGCTTAGTCTGGCAACACCTGGGCTTCTCTCTCTTTTGAAAAAATTTAACATTAAATTTACATAAGCAGGCTAATCTCTTAACATTCAAAATGGCAACAGTATAAAAGCTACTATAAGAAAATTTAACAGGTGACAGAACAGAGCCCTCAGAAATAGTACCACACATCTACAACCATCTGATCTTTGACAAACCTGACAAAAACAAGAAATGGGGAAAGGATTCCCTATTTAATAAATGGTACTGGGAAAACTGGCTAGCCATATGTAGAAAGCTGAAACTGGATCCCTTCCTTACATCTTATACAAAAATTAACCCAAGATGGATTAAAGACTTAAATTTAGACCTAAAACCATAAAAACCCTAGAAGAAAACCTAGGCATTACCATTCAGGACATAGGCATGGGCAAGGACTTCATGACTAAAACACCGAAAGCAATGGCAACAAAAGCCAAAATACACGAATGGGGATCTAATTACACTAAAGAGCTTCTGCACAGCAAAAGAAACTACCATCAGAGTGAACAGGCAACCTACAGAATGGGAGAAAATTTTTGCAATCTACTCATCTGACAAAGGGCTAATATCCAGAATCTACAAAGAACTTAAACAAATTTACAAGAAAAAATCAAACAACCCCATCAAAAAGTGGGCGAAGGATATGAACATATACTTCTCAAAAGAAGACATTTATGCAGCCAACAGACACATGAAAAAATGCTCATCATCGCTGGCCATCAGAGAAATGCAAATCAAAACCACAATGAGATACCATCTCACACCAGTTAGAATGGCGATCATTAAAAAGCCAGGAAACAACAGGTGCTAGAGAGGATGTGGAGAAATAGGAACACTTTTACACTGTTGGTGGGACTGTAAACTAGTTCAACCATTGTGGAAGCCAGTGTGGCGATTCCTCAGGGATCTAGAACTAGAAATACCATTTGACCCAGCCATCCCATTACTGGGTATATACCCAAAGGATATAAATCATGCTGCTATAAAGACACATGCACATGTATGTTTATTGCAGCACTATCCACAATAGCAAAGACTAGGAACTAACCCAAATGTCCATCAATGATAGACTGGATTAAGAAGATGTGGCACATATACACCATGGAATACTATGCAGCCATTAAAAAAGGATGAGTTCATGTCCTTTGTAAGGATATGGATGAAGCTGGAAACCATCATTCTCAGGAAACCATAGGAAGGACAAAAAACCAAACACTGCATGTTCTCACTCATAGGTGGGAACTGAACAATGAGAACACTTGGACACAGCAAGGGGAACGTCACACACCGGGGCCTGTCATGGGTTGGGGGGAGGGGGGAGGGATAGCATTAGGAGATATACCTAATGTAAATGACGAGTTAATGGGTGCAGCACACCAACATGGCACATGTATACATATGTAGCAAATCTGCACATTGTGCACATGTACCCTAGAACTTAAAGTATAATAAAAATAAATAAATAAACAAAAAATTAAAATTAAAAAAAGAAAATTTAACAGGTGAAAATGTGAACTTAATTTAAATTAACAAATTGAAGAGCTTCCTTTGTATAAAACTTTATTAGTGGGACATTGTTTTGATCATTACAAATAATTTTAATTTTCAAAGTAGCTCTTTTTATGGATCACTAACTAAATATACACATATGTGTATTTTAATGTTATAAACTAGGAAGTATCACACACACATGACATTTTCTAATGCACAAATGGAGAACATGTAATTTTAAATCCCAACCCTACAATCACTTAAAAGTTAATATAAATCAGAGTTTAATTTTTTCAATGAAGATCAGCTTTTCTTTCTTTTTAAAATGGTATGTTTCCTATCATACCATTCCATCCCAGAAAAAAATAAAAGAAATAATTAAAAATACTACAAAATATGAGAGTTGTGATATCCCTGTCATAAATAAGGGACTAAAGGTAAAACTGATTTTCCTGCAAAGAGTTAAAAATCCTTTATAATATCACACCATCTCATAAGGGGGAATGGTTACACTAAATATAGAACGTCTTGAATGCCTGCAAAGCCAAAATGGTGAATAATAAAAAGGAAATAAGCTGTGAACCAGGTATCAGCCTCCTCAAAGAGAAAAGTTTGTGTGAATATTGGGAACCCTAGAATTGCTTTATCAGTCATCTGAGGACATCCAGACTGCAGAACAATTGTCTTGATCTGCAAATAATTTCTGCTTATCATCAGACGGTTGTGGTGTAATACCAAGAAATAAATGTCTAGCACAGACTTTCTGTTTATGATGTTACACTAGAGGATGTATGTAAAAATGGTTTCTGAGGCTATCCTTACTCCTTGGTTCTTGGCTAGCAATCTTACCAATTTCTTGATATGACACTTTTTTTCCTTTAAGATTTTACTCTAAGGATAATTTTCCAAGTGGGTTGCATTCTGAAATTGTTTTGTTACTCTTAACATTACTCAAAAAAAAAGCTTCTCAGATGTGCAAAGGTATTTTCAAGGGATATAATGGCTGCTTTCTGTTGGGACATAATTCTTCATGAAGCTCTTGCGTTTCTGCATCTCTTGTGAGCCAAAGCATTAACTTCCATTTTGTTTCAGACTACCTTTTCCTGGATGTTTGTGTCAGCCTTGGAAGGTTGAGATCTGTCTCTCTCTAAAACTGACAGTTGGTTGCTTCCTGTCCAGTGTAACAAAGCTAATATATCCCCCTACAGTGAAGGTCAGGCAGGTTTGCTTGCAGCCCTCTATAATAGATATTCTATAAATATTTTAGAAACCAAAGTTTGAATCTATGTTGCCCCATAATCAGCCAGTGAAAGCCCATTGAGACAAATGGAACAATGAAGACTGAAATTTAAACTTTTGTTTCAATGCGGAAATTTTGCTATTTGGGCAATTTCACTCATTTAGAAAACAGACTGTAGTTGGTGTCCTTGTTAACCCCAAGTCTTTGCTTAATTATTATTCAGTGCTGCAGCTTATAGTATTAGCTGTGCTTTGGGGCCTTAAGGAAGGGCTTAGATTGGCCACAGTCAGGACAAAGCAGCATGAAAAAAGCTGTGGCCAAAGAGAAGCCTGTTACCTGCCAATGGCCAGAGGTGACCCTGGAAGCCAGCACAGCCGCTGCCCAGACAAGAACAACCAGGACGGCTGTGAGTATCCTGGTGGATGATGAGGGGAACCTGGTCAAAGACTAGACTTCTTCTTTTTTTTTTTTTTTTTTTTTTTTTTTTGAGACTAAGTCTCACTCTGTTGCCCAGGCTGGAGTGCAGTGGCGCGATGTCGGCTCACTGCAATCTCTGCCTCCCGCGTTCAAGCGATTCTTCTGCCTCAGCATCCTGAGTAGCTAGGACTACAGGCATGCACCACCAAGCCCAGCTAATTTTTTGTATTTTTAGTAGAGATGGGGTTTCACTGTGTTAGCCAGGATGGTCTCGATCTCCTGACCTTGTGATCCACCCACCTCGGCCTCTCAAAGTGCTAGGATTACAGGCGTGAGCCACCGCGCCCAGCCCAAAGACTAGACTTCTAAAACATCCTCTGGGCCAGATGTGATGGCTCACTCTTGTAATCCCAGCACTTTGGGAGGCCAAGGCGGGCAGATCACCAGGTCAGGAGTTCGAGACCAGCCTGAACAACATGGTGAAACCCCATCTCTACTAAAAATACAAAAATTAGCCAGGTGTGGTGACGCACACCTCTAGTCCCAGCTACTCGGGAGGCTGAGGCAGGAGAATCGCTTGAACCCAGGAAAGGGAGGTTGCAGTGAGCTGAGATCACACCACTGCACTCCAGCCAGGGTGACAGAGTGAGACTCTGTCTCAAAAAAAAAAAAAAGAAAAAAAAAAGATTCTGGGACAAATGCCCATCAACGATAGACTGGATAAAGAAAATGTGGCACATATACACCATGGAATACTATACAGCCATAAAAAAGAATGAGTTCATGTCCTTTGGAGGGATATGGATGAAGCTGGAAACCATCATTCTCAGCAAACTAACACAGGAACAGAAAACCAAACACTGCATGTTCTCACTCATAAGTGGGAGTTGAACAATGAGAACACACGGACACAGGGAGTGGAACGTCACACACTGGGGCGTTCCCCCAGGACAAGGTTGGGGGCAAGGGAAGGGATAGCATTAGGAGAAATACCTAATGTAGATGAGGGGTTGATGGGTGCAGCAAACCACCATGGCACATGTATACCTATGTAACAAACCTGCACGTTCTGCACATGTTCCCAGAACTTAAAGTATTAAAAAAAAAAAAAAAATGACTCCGAGAGACGAGAATTGAGGGGATAAGTGGTCAACAATAACAATACTAAACTCAGCCAAATTAACTGCTGTATTAAAAATTGGGTTTCAATAATAAAATGTGGCACATCAAACCAGACTGCCCCTATAAAAATATCAGGTTGATCTATTCATCAAACAAATATTTTTGAACATATAGTCTATGCCCAGGCACTGCACAAAATCCATAGGTATAACATGATGAACAACATGGCATCCTGCTAGGATCTTAAACACTCAGAGGGGACAACACACCTTACTGGCAATGGCAACATAGTTTTATTAGTTAGGGTATGTTCAGCAAAAAAAATCAATAGGTTTAATAGAATTAAACTTTACTTCTTTTGCACAAAAGTCCAGATAGACAATCCCAGGCAACTATGTAGACTCCACAATCATCGGGACGATGGGCTTCTACTAAATTGTTGCTCTATCATCGACACATGGCTTCCACCTTGTGGAAGATTCCCAGTAATGGGAGATCTCTCAAGAACCCACAAAACATTCCCTGGTGCCCAGAGACCATCAATGCCAGGTTATCACAGTACCGGTGAGGTAAGGCGTTCCTACACCCTTGCTACACGTACTTAGGTACTTTTACCAAATTCTGGAAGATTCAGAGTCAGCCAAGTATATTAACACAGGAAGGCGAAGCACACAGTAGAAAAATGGAGAAGTTGGCCATCTTCCTCCCAAACTGAAAGCTTCCCAGGAGAGAAGCCAATGTTAACTTTATGAAATTCAGAATGCTGGCTATTAAAGTTCTTGGAAATTTTAATTATTGAAGTTGAGGCTCTTCTTGAGATTTAAAGTGATCAGAGGGCATTGGTCAAAAGAGTTATGGTACCCAATATTTCATTCATCAGTTCATTTCTTCTATTCAATTCAACAAGAATTTCTAGTATGTGTCCTGCATTGTTCTAAGTATTAAGGAATGATATGAAAGAAACAAATCTCACAGTTGATGTGCACAAGCCCCAAGTTTACAATCAAAATAAAGCCTAGAATCTTGAACAGAATTGGTAACTTAAAATAGTGCGGTGGTTGCTATAGAGTGTCGACCTTAAAGAGATTCAAGAAATATGGTTAAATGTAGCGTTTAGTCAAGCACAAATTTTAAGGATAGGCATCCAGGAACACAGATTCCAAAGAATGGAAGCCAGTGCTCCAAAGTGGAGAAGTTTTGGTGGTCATTTATATAAATAAGGTTTGGGAAGCTTAACAATGTTTCAACATTTTCCACACAAGGCTAGCACACAGTTACAGTAATCTGATTAATTGAGGTGGTGTTCTTTTTGGGAAAGGTATATTTAACATTCCACATTGAGGATATAACAATCATGGAGTCTTCCGTACCATCTGATCTGAGTTAGATGCAAGATAATAAAGGAGGAAAGGCTAGCCATCATCAGGAGTGGGAGGTCTTATGTCTGGCGCCATTTAGTCTTTCCTAATTGATTTGCAGAACAAGAACAACGAGAAAGAATGAATCTATAACCTGAGAAGCAGAAATTGCAGCCACATGCATGTGCTCAGACCACACAGTCACATTTCCTTTAAGGCTCAACATAATTTTTAGGCTTCTAAAAATTATAATTAAGTTTGAATTATTTAGGTTTCATACAGCCATTTGAAATCACATCTATTAGAGGGACTTACAGAGGGACTTACAAAGTTCAAATGGAATTTAAGTAAATCATGTTTTAAAATGATACATGTTTTGAAAACTTATTACTGTCAGTCACTGAGCTAAGAAATTTATGGAATTAGGTCAGCCGATCGTCAAAACGACCCATTGAAATAGGAATTATTGTTGCTACACTATACAGATGAAAAAACTCAGATGGCTGGTTAAGTTACTGCCCCAAAGTCTTATATTTGGTAAGGAGTAAAGCCATGGATTGAAAGCTGGGTACTGTGATTTAGGAACCTTTCAATACTAGCTGTTCCAAGGCAATCTTGTTTGCAGAGATGACAGTCTGTATTAGTCTGTTTTCACATTGCTGTAAAGAAATCCCCGAGACTGGGTAAATTATAAAGGAAAGAGGTTTAATTGACTCACAGTTCTGCACGACTGGTGAGGCCTCAGGAAACTTACAGTCGTGGTGGAAGGTGAAGGGGAAGCAAGGCACCTTCTTCACAAGGCAACAGGAGGGAGAATGAACGCAGGAAGAACTACCGAACACTTATAAAACCATCAGATCTTACGGGAACTCACTCACTATCACAAGAACAGCATGGGGGAAACTGCCCCTGTGATTCAATTACCTCCACCTGGTCTCTCCCTTGACACATGAGGATTATGGGGATTACAATTCAAGATAAGATTTTAGGTGGGGACACAGCCAAACTATATTACAGCCTGTTATTCGCAAGTAAACTCACACATCCAAAAACGTATTATTGTTTAGAAAATATTACAACCTACCTTTAAATTCTTAAAATATTCAAATACTTTCTATAAACTTGATACATCAATCTTGATATTGATTTTGAAATTTAAAGGTACCAGAATATGCCCCACAAAAAATATACTTTGACAAGAATTATTTTGAGTTATAGGCAACTGAGAACCAGTGGATGCAGGAAAAGCTTTTTACTTCCCCCTATCTAAAAGGAAAGTATAAAATTTTCCTTTTATAAAGGATATTTATATTTATAAAGGAAATTTCCATTGTAAAGATGTCTCCATACCAAGAAGAGAGGCTCCTGGAGACAACTCTTACCACCTGATATGGTTTGGCTGTGTCCCCACACAAATCTCATCTTGAATTGTAGTTCCCATAATCCCTGTGTGTCATGGAAGGGACGAGGTGGGAGGCAATCTAATCATGGGGGTGGTTCCTCTCATGCTGTTCTCGTGAGAGTGAGTGAGTTCACGGGAGACCTGATGGTTGTATAAGGGGCTTTGCCCCCGTTTGCTCAGCACTTCTCCTGCTGCCGCCATGTGAAGAACGACGTGTTTGCTTCCCCTACCACCATGATTGTGAGTTTCCTGAGGCCTCCCCAGCCACGCTGAACTGTGAATCAATTAGACCTTTTTCCTTTATTAATTACCCAGTCTCAGGTATGTCTTTATTAGCAGCGTGAGAACGAACTAATACACCACCTGAGAGGCTCTTCTCAGCATGACAAAACAACTTTTAGTTACCATGCATTTCCTTCACTCTCCTTCCCAGAACTTGCCCCTAACTCCAGCCCAAATCCCCCTTTCTTTTGTTTAGCCTAAAATGGTATATAAGTTTCAGTCATCTGGCCACCTCCTCGGGCCACATTTTTTCTTTGTGAACTCCTCCAAACTGTGCTATGTGTTACCTCATATAATGCTAATTTCAACATTTTAAAGGCAAAGGGTATGGACAACATTGATGCAAACTTGCACTCCTAGTGCCCTCTAGTGGATATAGTTGGTTTCAGTTATCACTTGCTAGGTTTTAGTGAAACTTTCATAAAAAGGAATGCTCTGTCACTATACTCTGTCCTCTCTCCTTTCTCTTCCTCTATCTTTTGGTCTTGTCCATGTTCCCAAGATACACTGACAATGTTACTCAGTGTTAATGCTAATAAAACTCTATTTACAAAACAGGTGTTTATTTAGAAAAATAGCCGTACCCATTTATTTGTGTCTGGTGGTTTTTGTGCTGAAACAAAAGAGCTGAGTAGTTGCAACAAAGACTCTATGACCTGCAAGGCCTAAAATATGTATTATCTGTCATTTTACAAAAAAAGTTCACTAACCTCTAATCATGGGACATATCACTAGTTCTGAAAGATGCTTTGGCTAGGAAAGGCTATTCCCTAGTTGAATATGTTTGGGAAATCCTCCATTAACATATTAAGCAGTAAAGAAACCTCTTTAATTTTAATTCTATATTTATTTACTTAGTTTACTCTGGGAATTCTTTTTTTCACCTAAGACCTATTAATATCGTATTCAATGAAACGTATTTTGGGAAATATTACTTTATAATATTGTGTTTTCTTGGAGTCAACAATTCTGTTTTTCACAATAGAAGAATTGCTTTCTAAAGAATAGCACTATGCTTAGCTTTCATTTATTAAATAACAATATTTTAAAAATTCATTTTCAGCCAGGCGCGGTGGCTCACGCCTGTAATCCCAGCACTTTGGGAGGCTGAGGCAGGTGGATCACCTGAGGCCAGGAGTTCGAGACCAGCCTGGCCAACATGGTGAAACCCTGTCTCTACTAAAAACACAAAAATTAACCTGGCGTGATGGCGCACGCTTGTAATCCCAGCAACTTGGGAGGCTGAGGCAGGAGAATCACTTGAACCCTGGAGGCAGAAGTTGCAGTGAGCCCAGATTGTACCACTGCACTCCAGCCTAGGCAACGAGAGTGAAACTCTGCTTGAAAAAAAAAAAAAAGGAAAAAAAATTTCATTTAATCTTGTTACTCTGGAATTTTTTTTTCTATTACACTGCTGTTTCTTTGTTATCTTCTGCCTTTTTTTTTTTTTTTTTTTTTGAGACAGTCTTGCCCTGTTGCCCAGGCTGGAGTGCAGTGGCGTGATCTCAGCTCACTGCAGCCTCTGTCTCCTGGGTTCCAGTGATTCTGCTGCCTCAGCCTCCTGGGTAGCTGGGATTACAGGCGCATGCCACCACACCCAGCTAATTTTTGTATTTTTAGTAGAGACGGGGTTTCACCATGTTGGCCAGGCTGGTCTCAAACTCCTGAACTTAGGTGATCCGCCTGCCTTGGCCTCCCAAAGCACTGGGATTACAGGCATAGGCCACCATGCCTGGACTGTTGTCTTCTTTATTCATTCATTTAGTTTTTGAGCATGGTCAATTTTTAAATGCTTAATTATGCACCTCGAATATTCAGAAGAAAATGCACTTTTAAAATGTTTTTCCGTGATTATAATGCAGGATTCCACAAAATATGGAAATTAAAAAAGAGTAGGAGTAGAAACTAGCCCTCCTTTTAATAGAAATTTCATACCGTGCCAAAAGCAGCTAGTTCACCTTTTAACAAATAATGAGGCCTAACTGTTGAGGGTTGAGTAAAGCAAAGTGAGTTTACAAAGGAGACTGAGGTAGGGCACGATGGCTCATGCCTGTAATCCCATGTAGGCCCATGCCTGGCCCAAATGGTGAAACCCCATCTCCACCAAAAATGCAAAAATTAGCTGACGTGGTGGCACATGCCTGTGAGAGAGGAGATAAAAAGAAACTAGTTAGGCAGATGGTTAGGGCAAAGAGTCCTTGGCAGAACTTCCCTTCTAACAAAAAGCAGCCCAAGAAATCACTTCTCTTCTAACAAAGAGCAGCCTGGAAGATCGGGCTGCAAACAAAGATAAGGAAGCAGCTCCGGCAAAGAAGGGGAGCTTCCTGGGTAATCAGTAAGCTTCACTTACATACGGTGGGTCCCAGTAAGCACATTCCTTTCCTGTTTTGGACATACTCAGATAAGGAAGCTGGAAGTTTGCATGGAGTATGCCTGCAGCTGCACCGATAGGAAGGGTTACCTGGTGCCAGGCACGTCAACCACGGGGGCTTCACCTTCCCCTTTTTTTAAGCACATGCACAGTAGGAAAGAGATAAGCAACATGGAGTAGCTCAGGCCAAGGACCCGCCTACATAATAAAAGGTTGGGGTGGAGCTACCAGACATTCATGCCTTATGCAAATGAGATGCCCAGCCCTCATCAGTTTCTTATAATTCAACTGTAGAAGGGGCAACACTTTTCGGGACTCCTCTCTGCAGCAGAGAGCTGTTCTCTTTCTTTCGCATATTAAACTTCTGCTCTAACCTCACCCTTGGTTTGTCCATGTCCTTGATTTCCTCAGCCACGAGACCAAGAACTTTGGGTGCCACCCCAGGCAATGAGGCCATATCACCTGTAGTCCCAGCTACTCTGGAAGCTGAGATGGGAGGATTGCTTGAGCCCGGGAGGTTGAGGTTGCAGTGAGCCAAGATCATGCCAATGCACTCCAGCCTCAGCAACAGAGCAAAACCCTATCTTAAAAAAAAAAAGGAGACTGAAACGAGTATCAGGAATGTTAGAGGAGAACCAGAAGTGTGTCCATCACACTTTTATTTCCATGCTTCCATAGAATCTTCAGTTAATAATCATGGAAAATCATCTTCAAAGTGCCTTTTCTGTGTCTGTTGTGACAGCCAAGATGAGAGTGTCCCTTTTTTCAATTGGAATATGGAGAAAAACAGAGAAGACAGGGCTGAACAATTTTACCGGCAACTCATTTTTATAAGAAAAAAATAATCTTGCAATAAAGCAGGGTGGAGGTAAAATATTCAGCATCAATTTCTGTATCTGCTAATCTTGGTTGGCTGAAAAGTAGCAAAGGCTAAAATTAGTTGTATATATAAGTTTTGATCATAAGATAAATTACTGGAACACAGTATTACTACAGTACCATCTTGCAAATAGTTGGTCAAGAAACTCCTTTTAAAAATGAGTTTAACCAGGCATGGTGGTGCATGCCTGTAGTCCTAGCTACTTGGGAGGCTAAAGTGGGAGGATCACTTGAGCCCAGGAGTTGAAGACCAGCCTTGCAACATAACAAGACCCTGTCTTAATATATTTTTTAAAATAAGTTTAGAAACCAGACTAGGTATGTATAGAAAATAATACAAGAAAAAAAGGAAGAAAGAAGAAGAAAAATTGTCTGAATGATGTTATGGAGCAGACAAAATATGTAACCAAAGATGTACCCATAAAAATTTTTAAACTAACATTTAAGGAAGCATTTCGCTTTACATAACAAGAGTACAAGGCAGAGATATAAGATTACAGAGACAAGATGATAATAATGACATGAAAAAAGTGAAAAATAAAAATATAACCAGGGTACCTAACCCTGGGTGGTTATTTAGTCTTTGAAAAACACAGGTCAGGCCATATTCTAAAGTGGCTACCAAAAGACTTTCAAATATCAGCTGTCTCAATAGCACTAGTGAGTTTATTAATCAACATTGTTGACAAAAAGAAAAGCAAACTCGGTAAAATATTTAAAGCTGTTTATTTCCAGCTAATATGCGTGACTGTGGCCCTAGGGATAGTCTCGGGAGGTCCTGAGAAAGGGTGCCGGAGGCAGTAGGGTTACAGTTTGGTTTTATACATTTTG
This sequence comes from Pan troglodytes, assembly GCF_028858775.2. Classification (NCBI taxonomy): domain Eukaryota; kingdom Metazoa; phylum Chordata; class Mammalia; order Primates; family Hominidae; genus Pan; species Pan troglodytes. Next base: position 41,609,314 of record NC_072415.2, read on the forward strand.
GGGAGACAGAATTTACAGGCAAAGACATAAATCAATACATGGAATACATAAATTATATATACATTGGTTCGGCCCAGAAAGGCAGAACATCTTGAAGTGGGGGCCTCACGGGTTATAGGTGGATTCAAAGATTTTCTGATTGGCATTTGGTTGAAGGAGTTAAGCTTTGTCTAAAGATTTGAAGTCAGTAGGAAGAAATAGTTAAGATAAGGACGGTTGTGGAAGCCAAGGTTCTTTTATGTAGATGAAGCCTCCAGGCCGCCGACTTCAGACAGAACAGATGATAAATGTCTCTTTTCAGACCTTAAAATGTGTCAGGCTCTTAGTTAATCTCTCCTATATCTGAGAAAGGCCTGGCTGTAATAATGAAGATTTTCTATGGATGCAAACTTCCCCTACAGAAGACACCTTTGCAGGGCCATTTAAAAATATGTCAAAGAAATATATTTTGAGGTAAAATGTTTTTATTTCCCTCATGGTCTGCTGTCATGGGATGCTATACCAGTCAGATTGCAATTTGGTATCGTATTGCCAGAGGCTGTTTTGTCAGTCTTGTGATCTCTAATTTAATGTTAATGCTGGTCAGCTATGTCTGAACTCCAAAAGAGAGGAGGTATAACAAGGTGTGTTTGACTTCCCTTCCTGTCATGGCCTGGAATTTAGTTTTTCAGGAGTTTCTGGGATCCCCTTGGCCAAGCCTAAAAGTCTGTTCAGTCGGTTGGGGGCTTAGAATTTTATTTTTGATTTACAACTTTAAGGAGATATGAGTGGTGTTCAAACTAGGTGTTTTGACTAGAGATATTGTACAAACTCCTACATGCTTGGATGAAGTGGCTTAAGAATCTAGTTAGGGGCCGGGTGCAGTGGCTCATGCCTGTAATTCCAGCACTTAGGGAGGCTGAGGCAGGTGGATCAATTGAGGCCAGGAGTTTGAGACCAACATGGCCAACATGGTGAAATCCTGTCTCTATTAAAAATGCAAAAATTAGCCAGGCGTGGTGGTATGCACCTGTAGCCCCAGCTACTTGGGAGGCTGAGGTGGGAGGATCTCATGAGCCCAGGAGGCGAAGGTTGCATTGAGGCAAGATCACAGCACTGCACTCCACTCTGGGCGACACAGTGAGACCCTGTCTTAAAAAAAAAAAAAAAAAAAAAAAAATCTAGTTAGGCCAGTAGCCCATACCTGTCAGAGGAACTTGAACCAGAGAGACTCCATTTTGAGTGAGGGTTAGGAAAATGAGGCTGAGACTGGCTAGGCCGCATTCTCAGAAAAAACAGGCATTCCTAGCCTCTAGACATTTACAGTTAAGGGAACAAATTAATAATGTTTACTAAAACAGACCCAGACTTGGGAATGTCCCGATATCCTGATGTCTGGAGAACAAAGACATTCCTAATTTTGCTTTAAAGATGATAGTAACGATTCTTGCAAAATATAGTAATTAAGAAAATTAATTCTTTAACACAAACCCTTGTGGCAGAACACATCTCCCCGTATATACAAGCATTGTACCTAGGATGGATGTGTTCCTCCTCTTACTTTCGGGAACCTCCTACTCTATGTATGGAGTAGCTGTCCTTTCACTTTACTTTCTTAACAAACTCCCTTTTGCTTTGCACTGTGGACTTGCCCTGAATTCTTTCTTGGGAGAGATCCAAGAATCCTCTCCTGGAGTCTGGATCGGAACCCTTTTCCTGTAACATACCCATTGGAGTGGCATGCTCCACCCAAGGCTAAAATTCAGTCCTGGTTCTGGTCACTAAGCTATCAGAGGGTTCTGTCCCTTGATTCCTTGTTGTCCATCATATCCGAATTGAGTGACCCCTTCTGCCAAAAGGTAGGGAATTGGAATTTCCCCAAGCATCTAAGTAATCATATGATTGCCTTGTTAATATGAAGTATTTGTATATGTGGCCAAACTCATTGTAACATACTAGTGGGTAGACAGCCTGAGAGGAGAGCTGTAGTGGATGTGAATACACATCCCAGTGTTAGTGATACAGCACTGATGAGTGGAGGAACACCAGGGCTCTTGTCTCACGCGAATTAGATGAAATGACACAGACACACGTGGAGTGGTTTTTAAGGAGTGAAGACTTTAATAAGCAAGAAAGAAGGGAGAAAACAGAGGGAAGAAGCTCCCCCGTATAGAGACAGAGGGAGGGGGACTCCAAAGCCGAGAGAGGAGACCCCAAGTGCGGTGGATACCAGCCAGTTATATGAGGAGGCTGAAGGAGGCAGTGTCTGATTTGCATAGGGCTCAAGGGATTGGTTTGACCAGGCATGTCATTCATGTAGCCCACAAAAACTGGCCCTCCCACCCTAGCCTTTTAATATGCAAATGAAGGGCACCATGATGTTCTACACACATGGGGATATGTGGGGGTGGCCACATTGCCAGGCACATGGGAGCAAGGGCAAGAGAACAACGGTGGGAATCACCATGTTTGGGGGGATCCAGTTTCTAATGGACTGCATTTGCATATCAAAGGTTGGCAGCCCAGCTGTAAGACCTGGGGCTTTCCTACTAGACGAGAAAGGTTTCTGGAGCTACTTAAAAAGAAACAACTTAGCTGCTTTAAAAGAAACAACTTTCGTGGCTGGGGGAGGGATAGCATTAGGAGAAATACCTAATGTAAATGATGAGTTGATGGGTGCAGTTAACCAACATGATACATGTATGCCTATGTAACAAACCTGCACGTTGTGCACATGTACCTTAGAACTTAAAGTATAATAATAAAAAAAGAAACAACTTTCCAAGGACCCCTTTTCCTATCTGCCTGAAATAATTTATTAATAACTCCTACCACATGAGGCTCGGAATATGATACCCCGAAATATGGCCCTTTGACATGCTGAACTAAAGCAGCAGCCTCAAGGTCTTTCTACCTCCCACCTCCACACTGACTCTACCCCAACCCTATTTCTCCTAAAGCACAGGATAAGGTTTTTCTCTGATAGTCCTTTATCTACCTTAAGACTGGACTCACCAGAGGGACTGCCCCCTCTTCCCTCTCTGAAATCTCATTTTCTATCTCAGAAAAGACTGAGGAATGAAACCACACCTGGAAAGACTTTTACACAAGATAATGTTTGTCACACGCGTCCGTGTGAAGAGATCACCAAACAGGCTTTGTGTGAGCAACAAGGTTGTTTCTTTCACCTGGGTGCAGGCGGGCTGAGTCCGAAAAAGGAGTCAGCGAAGGGAGATGGTGGGGGGGCAGTTTTATGGGATTTGGAAAATTACAGTCAAAGGTGTTGAGTCAAAGGGGTTGCTCTCTGGCAGGCAGGAGCAGGGGTCACAAGGTGCTCAGTGGGGGAGCTTCTGAGCCAGAAGGAATTTCACAAGGTAACATCATCAGTTAAGGCAGGAACCAGCCATTTTCACTTCTTTTGTGATTCTTCAGTTGCTTCAGGCCATCTGGATGTATATGTGCAGGTCACAGGGGATATGATGGCTTAGCTTGGTCTCAGAGGCCTGACAATGTTTGCCTCTTGGGCTCATTGAAATTCCAGAGAATCATTTACAAGTTACTGCCTCCAGGTCCATTCACTCCCACTGATAATCATTTACTACTCCTCAAAATTGCCACACCTCCATCTCCCTTTCTTCTATGAAGTAGTACGCATCTGGATCTCACTGGGTTACTGGGAAATTGTTCTCATGTGACTCCCCTGTGCTTAAGCAGGTTAAATAAGTTTCACATGCCTTCTTCTATGATCAGCTTGCTGTCAGTTTATTTTCAGTGAACCTTTTGAAGGCAGAGGGGAAGCTTTCCCTTGGCCCCTACATCTTGGTGCCCAGAAGAGACCCAGTTTATCCCGTTGTCCCCATAATTGTAATTGTTAATAGTGCCCTCTTTCACTCTCAAAATGTCTCTTTTGGGATGAAAACTTATGTGGTCATCCTCTCTATAACTCTCATCTACCTATACCTAGTAGAGACTACATGTATCGGCCCAAAATAACCTAGTAATTGTGAATGGCAAAATAGGCCAACCAACACCAAAAGCTTGTAAGAGTTCATAGTTCTGATCAAAAGCCAAGAAATAATAAAATTGATAGGCAGGCTGGGATTGTCAACCCCAGCCTTATCAAGTGTTTAACCTAACTGAACAAATGCGCTACTAGAAACTCAATTTTCATTTCAATATCCTTGAAGTAGAAAAGTAGTCTTTGAACAAATCACTGTATCTTAGAGGCATGTGTTTAAAATACTGGCCTACCTACCGAGAACTTTTAAAGATTGACATTTCCATGATGTGCCTGACAATTTAATCGACCTTATAAAGTGCTTCTCAGGCTTCCTGGGACAATGTTTCCCAAAGTGTACTATGCAGATCCGTTCTTCAGAACCGGGGCTTGTTAAAATCCCAAGATTTAAAAACCACAAATGAAAACAAAAGGAAATTAACAACAAAAACAAAGTTTCATCCCCAAACCAGACCAACAAAATTGGGTTGAGAAGGTAGAACCTCTGGTATTACATTTTTATTAACTCCCTAATGATTATGCTCCTCCTACATTTTGAGAACCATTGCCCCACTGGGTTCTAAAAGCTGGAAGATTCCATAAGATACCTTAGTTCTTGACCAGCTGCAACGTAGATGTCGGAACATTTCTCATGGTCTACGCCCAGAGGTATGCTGATGAATGTTTATCAAATTATTCTCCAGGGGAAAAAATCTTTTAAACTGCTAAAGTTTGTGTAGCACACACTTTACAAGTAACAATAAAATAGGCGATACTCTTTATTGTAAATTCCAAAAAGCCAATTGATTCTCAGAGAAGTTTTTTTTTTTTTTTTTGAGGCGGAGTCTCGCTCTTTCGCCCAGGCTGGAGTGCAGTGGCGCTATCTCGGCTCACTGCAAGCTCCGCCTCCCGGGTTCACGCCATTCTCCTGCCTCAGCCTCCCGAGTAGCTAGGACTACAGGTGCCCGCCACCGCGTCCGGCTAATTTTTTGCATTTTTAGTAGAGACGGGGTTTCACCGTGTTACCCAGGATGGTCTCGATCTCCTGACCTCGTGATCCACCCGCCTTGGCCTCCCAAAGTGCTGGGATTACAGGTGTGAGCCACCGCGCCCGGCCACTCAAGAGTAGTTTCTTTGATTTTTGCTGAGCTCTTGTATAGAAAACCAACCTATGTTGCAATTGATAAGCGAGAATAATTTTAGTATGAATGCTGGTTGATATTTCTGTTTACATTAACGAGGAAGAGGAAGTGAGAAAACACATGTTGGATCTTCACTAGTTCATCAGTGATACGGGCAACTTCTTTGTTGAACTGGGTAAAACTTTTCAGATACTGCAGGAATATTTTCCTAAACTATTTGTGCTACTCGTTACAGCTACAAATATGCAACACTTTTAATATGCATCACTAACATTTTCTCCATCACTTTCTTAGGTCTAGCGTAGACAACAAAAATAAATAAATAAAGCCCTGGTGTGTAGCATTTGCTGGTTTTCCTGAGGTAAACATTCTACTATCATTGATTTCAAGCTACCAGCAAGTCACTGAATGTAGGGTTGGCAAGAGATGAGCAGAAACACACCATTGTGTAGTATTTCCAGGATACAGATACAATAGACATAAATAATCCTGAGTAATATTCAGGAAGTAATTTTGAGTGCTTTATTACCTTTATTTTTAATATATTCAGTTGTAGGTTTATATAGTTTAATTTTTTTATTAGTGTCTGTTTAACAATCGGTTCAATTTAATATTCAGCTGAGTGGTTTAAATATGAGATACCACTGTGATTATGCCTCCTCATTCTTGTCTTTCCTCCTCAGACTTTTTTATAAGCCCATGGCCCTAAACTCTCAAGAAGGAAATGAGTGTCCTTAGAATGTGACCTTCCTCTCCAACTTGTCCCACACCTGCTAAGACACAGAGTGGAAGGAGCTGAAAAGCCAGAGACCCACTTAAGATCCAGAAGCATAAGCAGCAGTTGCAGAGAGGCACACAGACTAGCTACCCATCTCTCAAGAAGAGTTGTTCCAAGTACAGGTTTGGAATCTTCAGTCTGAAAACGGGGTCTTTTGATCTCTCCTCACTTTGGTGCAGTCTGCTCCGATTAGTGCCGAGATTGAGACTGGAACAAACCATGGTAGCTGTCAATGGCACAAGGACCCCATCTGCTCCAGACTTGACTGACCCTGGCTCTTGTACTCCCTGCCACCCACTCCTACACCCTGTCTTCCCTCCTTCTCCAATGACAAGAGATATTCATTGAAACACCCTTGCTCCCATTTCTCTATCTGCAGCAGGGCTGAATTGAAATTTCTTATGTCCAAATGCCCATTCTCTGAATAAAAAGATATTTTGAAACCAGACTTTCTAATCAACAGATACTAATACGCTATACAGTGAATAGCATGTCTTTATTCTATTTACAGTATATTTGTTATAAATATAATACATTTTTGAAAAGCTTATTTTTAATTAACTTGAGATTTATATTTTAAACAGATCAACTCAATTGTTAACGTTATATAATAAAGAATATGGTAATTTTAATGACAAAAATCGTATTGTGAAATAGCGCACTCTATACTGAGATGAATGAGGGGGAAAAAGTCAAAACTCCTTTCAAAACTATATTCAAAGCATCAGAAAAAATTTTTTTTCTTTTTACAAAGTTATGTATAAGTCATAGGGACCACCAAATACTGAAATATGAAGACTCTATGACCAAAGTTCAAAACTGATTTTAAGGAACTGTGTGAAGCAAGACAGGAAAATTTGTATTTAACACTCTATAGAACTTCACAGTAAAGCTGGAATTTAGAGACTAATGGCTTAACAGGAGTACTGCCAACAAGGCCTTTCCTTTCTCAGAATCATCTCCTAATATTCGTATACCATTGACAAGTTGTAACAGCAGACTTAGACTTTGTGTTTTCTTAAGATGGGGCTTAATAAGGTGCACAGATATGCTGATATCCTGTATTATGAGCATGTAAATTATTCTCAGGGTTTAAAGAAATACAGAAAAAGAATGTTAAGTATTCTCAGTCCAACGTGCTTTGCATCATCAACAAAATGACAAGTCAAAGTATTTTGCAGGGATCAGATATCAATCAACCTCCATAACAAGTTAGGTATATCAAATACTGCTGTAAAACCCATCCAGCAAAAACTGATTATTGTGGATTTCAGTACAAATTTCCAAGTTGTCACACATTATTGATGATGATCAGGGCAGGCATGGAATTCTGCTGACTTGTTTCAAACACTGTAACTTGGTCCGATAACTTGGCAAATACCCTAGGAGTTCCAAGGTTATAAACACCTGTATGAACAAAGCACGCTTTCAGCTGCAGACTGTGAATCTCCTGGCTTTTAAGTTGAAGTTTATACTGTGTTTGTCCAAGCCACGTGAATGATCCATGGATTTCCAGTGCTTCTGGACTAAGGGAGGAGGAAAATGTAAGTTGCAGGATTTTTTTCTTTTTAATTTTTTTCCCAAAGTCACATTAACATATCCCTTTCAGCTGGGTGCGGTGGCTCACGCCTGTAATCCCAGCACTTTGGGAGGCTGAGGCAGGTGGATCACCTGAGATCAGGAGTTCAAGACCAGCCTACCAACATAATGAAGCCCCGTCTCTACTAAAAATACAAAATTAGCCAGGTATGGTGGTGCACGCCTGTAATCCCAGCTACTCAGGAGGCTGAGGCAGGAGAGTCGCTTGAACCTGGGAGGCGGAGGTTGCAGTGAGCTGAGATTGCACCACTGCACTCCAGTCCATGAGAGAGCAAGACTCCATCTCAAGAAGAAAACAAACATCCCTTTCATCTAACAATTCTATTTCTAAAAATTATTTTATGAAGCCAACTGTTTATTAATAATAGCAACATCATTACTATAACAGCTAACATTTATTATTTAATAGTTACTATTTTCTAGGCACAATGCTAAGAGTGGATTATTTCATTTAATGCCCATAAGAGTTAGTATATGTTGGAACTTGATTTCAAACCTAAACTTTTAACTCCTTAGTTAGCCATATATAAGTGTCTGTACATGAATGCTTTTAATATTGAAACTGTTTATAATATTGAAAAATGGAAAACCCAGTACCCAATAAAGTATTAATAAATTTATGATACACAAAATCACATATATAGGTGTGTGTTTGGATTTCAGAGAACTGTCCCAGATCCTGTTTGGGGTGTTATACAAAAATATTAAGTATACGCTTTATAGTATTTTTCCAAAAATTCAAAAATTTCTGAATTCCCAAAAGCATTTGGCTCTAGGAGTATCTGATGTGGGACTGTGGATCTGGATTTTTTTTGTTGTTAAGTACTATTTTATGATCAAGAAAAAAAAATCTTTAATATTTAAAGCCTCTGTAACACATCTGTAAGCCTTCTATATTACCAAGCAAAAAACCAGGACAAGCTTGAGTAACTTTCTTATCCATGTTAGGTAATTATTTGCATAATTTCAAAATATTAAATTGCTCCCAAATCAAATAACCTTGCACTAAACAAATCTTTACCTTGTTGTTTTATGCCGAAGATCAACTATGACATCTACATCAGCCTTAGAACAATTGGAAAGTAAAAGAGTGACTGGTACTAAACAAAGGCTATGGAAGAAAAATAAACAAAAAAGTTATATATTTTTTTCTTCTTAAAAGCAATTTTCCTGAAAATAACACTTAAGACTATGTAACAGAGCATAAGCTCCTTAAAAACAATCAGATTCAAGAAGGAAAAAGCTCAAGTTCCAAAATCACTCAAGACAAATTATATTGTAAATAAAAAATATATTAATACAATGACAATATTAAATATCAGAATATATACATTCACAGAACTATTTTATTTTCATTTATTAATCTTCTAAAAACAACTAAAATGTTTCTAGATATTTCACAAAATGAAAAACAAAATCTCAACTTAGATCAATGAAGAAAAAGTAAACCATGAAAATGCCAACGACTAATACTGTTGTCTTTGTGCTTATTAAAAATTACTTAATTTTGAGAACTTGGCCTAGACTGACATTTGTTTTTCTATCAAATTTGCACAACATCATGTTTTGAAGAATATAAGAATGATTTCTATATAGTTATGAGGAAATCTCTTTCGAGTGGATACATTTTGCTCAGGTAGCCTAGTTTCTGATACCATAATTAATAAATTACTAAAGCATAGGAAAAAAGACAGGCAGTGATAGAAGAGGACATGTGAATAGAGTGGTACAGATTTCAAATCAAGAATGCAAGAAATGAATATAACATGTACAAATGAAGCAGGGTTATATACTATTATCTACCTTTTACTCTATAAACACAAAGATAGTAAAGAAGAAAAAATAGTAACCGTATAAGTTCATACACATTAACTTCTAAATTCTGCTCAGATAATATATTTTATACTTTCAGAAACTTTACATCTTCTTACTGAGAAATACTTTTTAAACAATACCGCAAACGTCACAGGTTTCCCTAAACAAAAACTAAGATGATTTAAAATACATACCAGGTTGTACTGGTGCTATGCCCTAACTTCCCCCACAAACTTCTCATGTGGCAAGAAGGGCAACAAAGACTACTGGGAAGGTGTCCAGTCAGTCTGAAGCATCTCATTAAATTAAGTTCCAATTGCATAATTTGTAGCCCAAAGTAAAAATTCAGGAACTTATGCTATTCTGTTCCCATTTGATCCTCAAATGTCAAATTCTTTGTACCTTATACAAATGCTTCTAGTAGAAGAAGAAATGTGAACATGTGGATATCTCCTGGTCCAAAGTGAAACTCATCATCTTCATTCCAGTGAAGAGCACCCCCATCTACCCCAGCAAACTGTAAGTATCATACTGATTCCTCCTAACAGTCACTAACCTCCACTCCCAATGTTCTTCACAAATTCCTGCCAATTCTCTCACCCACACATCTCTGGAACCTGGTTACTTCACTGTATCTCATTTTCCTTACAAGTTCAAGTCTCATGTCTCATTTTACTGCAAGAGCCTCTTAATTAGCACCACAATGCAATCTATTCTTTAACCATGTTTCTCACACTTGAGTATGCACCAGAAATACCTGGCAAGCTTGTTTTAAAAAACCTGCTGGGCCTACTCTCAGAGATTCTGATTCCATAGGTCTGGACTGTGGCCCAAACATTGCATTCCTAGGCTGGGCACGGTGGCTTGCGCTTGTAATCCCAGCATTTTGGGAGACCGAGGCAGGCGGATCACAAGGGCAGGAGATCAAGATCATCCTGGCTAACATGGTGAAACCCTGTCTTTACTAAAAATACAAAAAGTAGCCGGGCGTGGTGGCAGGTGCCTATAGTCCCAGTTACTCGGGAGGCTGAGGCAGAAGAATGGCACGAACCCAGGAGGTGGAGCTTGCAGTGAGCCGAGATCACACCACTGCACTCGAGCCTGGGTGACAGAGCAAGACTCCGTCTCAAAAAAAAAAAAAAAAAGAAATTACATTTCTAAGTTCCCAGATGATACTAATACTAATGCTCCTGGTCTGGGATCACATTTTGGTTGTTGTTGTTGTTGTTTTTTATTCTTTGAGATGGAGTTTTGCTCTTTTTGCCCAGGCTGGGGTGCAGTGGCACGATCTTGGCTCACTGCACCCTCAGCTTCCCAGGTTCAAGCTATTCTGCCTCAGCCTCCCAAGTAGCTGGGATTACAAGCGCTCGCCACCACACCTGGCTAATTTTTTTTTATTTTTTAGTAGAGATGGGGTTTCACCATGTTGACTAGGCTGGTCTTGAACTCCGGACCTCAGGTGATCCGCCCGCCTTGGCCTCCCAAAGTGCTGGGATTACAGGTGTGTGCCACCAGGTCCAGTCTTGGGACCACATTTTGAAAACTGCTTTACACATTAGTTTTTCTAAAATGCTAATCTAATGAACCACAAACAGGGCTGAGAAATCAAAGTTCTGACAACTATTCTCCCACCACTGCATCCAGTGAAAAAGCTGGGCTCTAGAGTCAGACTGCTACCTGTACCTCAGTTTTCTCAACTGTAAACTGCAAAGAATAATAATTGATTCTACCTCTTGGGTTTGTTGTGATTAGGTAAAACATGTTAAGTGCTGAGAATGGTGACTAGCACATGTTCAAAAGCTCCATAAACATTATTTAATATAACAATTTATGCTCATGGCAGCTAAACATAGTATGATTTTATCTTTGTTATCTCCTGTCACCTGTTCTTTCTTCTATTCTCATACCTCTACTGCTCTGTGTCCCACTACCATGACCAAACCTCCTACTGTCACATTTCCTCACATTTCTACTTGTTTTCTGAAACCCCCATTAAGAATGCTTCCTTATATCCTCCATCTCTTCTCTTTGTGTTTCTACATCTATCTTTAACTGTATTGTCCTCTCAACAATAGATGCTGTATTTCTTCCAACATCTTCCATACCTCGGGGTGGCTGATGTAGTTCTTAATGATTTCTTTCTACTACCTCTCCTGTAAAGATGCCTCCGCTCTTTCATCATAAACTACCTTAAGGTTTGTATTCTTTTTTCTGTTCCCATTCTAACAAACACAGTGACAGTAACTCAGTACAGCGAGAATTCTTTGGGGAAAGGGGAAGAAATGGATATTCTGAAATATTTGAGGTAAAGATGAAGCATGTGTAGTCTGAACATCTGCTTTACCTCCCATTTGTGAATTCATCTGCTGTATCGGTCAAGCAGAGGCATACACCTAGTAAGACACTATTCTCTCGCTACCCTCCTCTGTACTATCTATTGGCATAGTTTTAAAAGTGTCAGGGAAGTTTGTTTTCTTCCTTCAACTCCAAGTCTTGTCATCATTTTGGACAACTTCACTGTCTAGGTATATGACTTATTCAACACCTTCCCAAATCCTGGACCTATCATCTCCATAATCTTCAGTACTATTCAAAACTCAGCCACACAACTTCCATGACGAAACCATGAATTTTTTTCCCATCACATTAGACAACTATCCCTAACATAATACTCGGTCACCCCACTCTGACCACCATCTCCCAACTCTCTAGCTTTCTCAATTATACTCTCTCATCTGTTTTTGAGTTTTACACGGACACCCAGTCACTTGATCCTTCATTTCAATGGTTCTCAACCTTGGTTACTGTGGTAACTGTGAGTACTGCTTAGCAGTTATTCACTCTCACTGTGGGACTGTGAATCATCCTTGTTGATTATGGAAGTGAGGCTATTTGGTCAATGAAATATTAACATCTTTTGATGCAAGCAAAAGTCTTAAATGTGCTTTTGCAATGTGGCTCACTTGTTATACTCCGGAGACATGCCACCAGAACATACTCCAGGTAGCAGCTGCTCCTTTGGACTGGGCCCAAAATATATGTGGCACAGACGGGAACCCAAGTTTCTTCAGGTGCCAAATCCAAACAGCACACAGACCAAAGCACAGCTTCGGCCAAATTATCAACTGGCAGACCCATGAGTATGGAAATAAATGCTTTGTTATAAGCTACTGATTTCTGAAATGGTTTGTTATGAAGCATTATTGTGGCAACAATGACTAATAGAGATGGACATGGGTATGATCTGCAGACATTTTAAAACTAGAGATGCCGGTACCCAGAGAATCTGATTGAATCAGCCCAAGCACTGGAAATTTCAGAAATTCCCAAATGATTCTAACAGGCAGCCAAGGAGAAAACTGCCACATTTTATCCTTGAACCTGCCTTGTTTTCACATACTTCCATGCAGAGTTTTGATTTTGGAATGCTTCATTTAACCCACTCTTCTACTTTAGTTTGATCAAAACTTTCCTGTTTCACATAGATTCCATAGAGTTTTTTAACCCCTAAGTAGAATGATGTAGAGAACTCCTAAACATCCTAGCCTCTCAATGCAGCAAAGGTTTAACCACTAAGGTTAAAAAGAAGCACCAAGGTTATTCAGAAAGTACATGAAGCAGGACAGGTTTAATAAACAGAGCTGAAGTAGAAGATTGGGTTAAAATGAATCACAGAATCAAAATTGTTCATAGAAGTGTGTGAGGTTCAATAAGGATAAAACACAAACATTTTTATTTTCACTTATGGTTGCATATTAGGATCACCTGGAGAACTTAAGAAAATCCAGATGCCAACCCCTACTCTGGGCCAATCAAACTGGAACCTCTGGGGGTAGGACTGAATGAAGCATCTTTCAGTCTTTCTTTCTTTTTTTTTTTTTTTTTTTTTTTTTTTGAGACAGAGTCTCGCTCTGTCGCCCAGGCTGGAGTGCAGTGGCACGATCTCGGCTCACTGCAAGCTCCGCCTCCTGGGTTCATGCCATTCTCCTGCCTCAGCCTCCCAAGTAGCTGGGACTACAGGTGCCCGCCACCACACCCGGCTAATTTTTTTGTATTTTTAGTAGAGATGGGGTTTCACCGTGTTAGCCAGGATGGTCTTGATCTCCTGACCTCGTGATCCGCCCGCCTCGGCCTCCCAAAGTGCTGGGATTACAGGCGTGAGCCACCGCGCCCGGCCCATCCTTCAGTATTTCTTACATTTCCCCAGGTGAACCCTGCATACATCTGTATCAGAGAAAGGAACAAAGAATGAGTACTGGGCAACATTAAGACCATGACAAAGACTTAAGACCACAAGTATTTAAAAAATAACTTAGGATAAAATTTTTTAAAGATCCAACAAGAGTTAAGTGCTGGTGAAGGTATCAAGCAGAAGGAATTCGCATATGCTGCTATTGGAATATGCAAATTAGTAAAACCACTTTGGAGACGTTACTATGTAAAAAAAAAAAAAAGGCAAGCACATATGTACAAGGAAAGGTGTAGAATATTCGCAGCAGAATTCAAAATAGTTCAAATCAGAAACTATTCTATGGCTGAGCGTGGTGGCTCACGCCTGTGATCCCAGCACTTTGGGAGGCCGAGGCAATCTGCCTGAGCCCAGGAATTCGAGACCAGCCTGGCCAACATGGTGAAACCTCATCTCTACTAAAAATACCAAATTTGGCTGAGCTGGTGGTGCACAGTGCATGCCTGTAATCCCAGCTACTCAAAGGCTGAGGCACAACAATCACTTGAACCTGGGAGGCAGAGTTTGCAGTGAGCCAAGATCGTATCACTGCACTCCAGCCTGGATGACAGTGTGTGACTCTGTCTCAGAAAAATTTAAAAAAAGAAAAAGAAGAAGAAGAAAAAAAAATATTTTAAAAGTCCATTAACACTTAAGTAGGTAAACTAATTCTGGTATATCGAAACATACTCACATGCAATGAAAATCAATTCTACAGGTTCCTGCAATGGTTGACTCTTACTAACACAGTATTAAATGAAAGAAGCTAGACATACAAATATACTCTATAATTCTACTTATATAAAGATTATAGAGACAATCATTTAGGTGTTAGCTTTGTTAAAAAAAAAAAAAAATCACTTAAAAAAAAAAAAGAGACAGGGTCTTGCTGTTTTGCCCAGGCTAGAGTGCAATGGTGCAAACATAGCTGACTGTAGCCTCAAACTAATGGGCTCAAGCGATCCTCCTGCCTCAGCCTCCCAAGTAGCTGGAACTACAGGTGTGTACCACCATGCCCAGCTCTAAGTTACTTTTTAAAATATTTTTTCTCTTAAAGTCACTGTCAAGGTCTTAATTTTGCCCAGTACTCCTTCTATGCATCCTCAGCTAGCATCTTCTCAGTAGCTATCCTAAAATTTCACTTTTTTCAAATTCTCTACCCTTTACTCTTATCTCCTAGATTAATTAGCTAACCTTGCTCTTATAACTACCCCCTAAAATGGAGGCACTACATAACGTGTAAGAAGGTCCCTTCTTTAGCGCAAAGCAAATCCTGTCATTCTTCAGTGCATGTATCTTATCTTTCCATCTACTAAGGATTTTGTTAGTTTCCCTGTATCTCATCATTTTCTTCAAGACCACAAACATGCCTATATCTTACCTAGTAAGAACAGATACTCCCTGATCCCTTTTCATAGCCCAGTTTCTTGAAAGGATGGTCAACGCGGTATCTTTACTTTCTTACCTCCTATTTGCTTCTCAACCTATGATGTCATGCTATTCTACCCTCTATACAGTGGCATTCTTCTCAAAAATCATGATCTCCTTATTGTCAGATCCAATGACCTTTTGGCCCATTTACTATTTGACCTTTCTGTAGCATCTTAAACTATTAACCACTTCTCTTGAACTATTCTCACTCAACCTTTGAGATAGTTTCTTTTTATTGGTCTTTTCTTCCTAACTTTTTAATTAGTTCTTTTTCTTCAGTTTTCTTCATAGGCTTCTTTTTCCTTAGCTTCTTTCTCAGATGTTACTGTTCCACAGGTCACCATCCTCTTTCTGTTCTATTCCATCCTATCCCCATCCCCATCCAGGGTGTTTGCACCAAAATTCATACCTTCAATTATTACTTAGATTGTTTCTAATAGGCTTCTCTCCATCTTTTATTTGCAAAACTGGCAAACTTTTGAAGTGTTGCCTGATTCAGGACTTCTTATTTTTAGAATTTTAGAGGTTTATATATTCCAGCTATTTACCAAAATTACAAATATATCACATTTGCCATGAAGTTTACTTAATAAATCTTTAACTGATATTGTCTAAACTTGAACTGTTTAGTTCAAGTATTCTATAGACTCAAAAACATTCTAAATTTCCTCTTCAATATTTGGGTTAATGTCACTGCCAAAATAAAAGAAACAAATACATGTGCCAGTGTGTTGTAGAAAATTTTGGTAACAAAAATAAAGCTCAAACCTTTTTTGATGAAATGGATGATTAAATGATTCTGGGTAGTGAAGACTCGTTTTAATGAGACTAGAAAGCTGCTCTACTGATGGCCTTGAGGAAACTGTAATGTTTTCTGGCCTGAAAAATTTCAATAGTTCCATTTCTGGTGGCTCCTGAAAAAAGAAAGAAAAAACATATGACAATAAAAACACTACCTTGTTTAAAAAAAAAAAAAGCATAGTGTATATATACAAAAGTTAAAATCAGCAGAGATAACGTAATGCATGAACAGTACTTTTCTGCTGTTAAGCTAATACCTGCTATCATTTGCAGTATAATCTAAGATAAAAAAATCAGTAACTGGAATCATTTATTCATTCCTCACTTATGTGTTGGAGTTAGACTTGAATCTCAGTAGCTTTACATATTAGCTCTGTTATCTTGGATAAGTTACTTAATACTTTAATAATTAATTTCTTCATATGTAAAAAGAAGTTCATGACAATAATAACTTCAAAGGTTGTTGTGATTCTCATCTGATAATACTGCACAGGACTTAGGACTGCAGACATTCGATTGCATAGCACCTATTTTAATAGCTGAAAATCTAAAACTGTTTAATACTTCATTCTGAAAATATCCTGCTGCATTGTATAGATTATAGTGCTTCAACTACACTAGCTAAAGGTTAAAATGCATGTAAAAAGTATTAACATAGCTGTTTGTCAGGCACATTATGACTATTTCAATAAATAATCATTATCATCTAATGAAAATAGAGGTCAGGCAGGGTGGCTCACGTCTGTAATCCCAGCACTTTGGGAGGCTGAGGAGGGCAGATCACTTGAGGCCAAGAGTTGGAGGTTAGCCTGGCCAACATGGTGAAACGCCATCTACTAAAACTATACAAATTAGCCAGGCGTGGTGGTACACACCTGTAATCCTAGCTACTCAGGAGGCTGAGGCAGGAGAATCACTTGAACCCAGGAGGCGGAGGTTGTAGTGAGCCGAGATTGCACCACTGCACTCCAACCTGGGCAACAGAATGTGGCTCTGCCTCAAAATAAATAGAGAGAGGGAGGGAGGGAGGGAGGCAGGGAGTGGGGGAGGGTGAGAGAGAGAGAAAGATGAAAGTAGAGAAACATCCCATTTCTACTATTATTTTCTTTCTTGGTTATTTTTTTTTTCTCTATTTTCCCTCACCACCCAGGAGAATATTTGATTTATAACTTTCTGACAGCCGAGTTTGATTTTTATCTATACCAGCAATTGGCAAACCATAGCCCATGGGCTAAATCCAGCCTGCATCCTGTTTTTGTAAAGTTTTATTGAAACGCAGCCACATCCATTTGTTAACATACTGTCTATGGCTGCTTTTTGACTTCAATGACAGAAATGAGTATTATGACATAGTCAATCTGGTGAGCAAAACCTAAAATACTTCCTGGCCTTTTTCAGTGTAAGTTTGCTGACCCCTTATCTACACAGTTGCAAAAGCAAGAGCTAAATTTGCTGGAAATAAAATAAAGGCTGGCACTGGTTCCAGATTCATCCCATTAACAACTAACAAATTAACCATATTATATTCAAGTAACACCCTGGGGCTACTGGTAAAAAAAAAAAAAAAAAAAATTAAAAAAACACAAACAAAAAAAGATTATAGCCTAGTCAGTGGTAATAGACAAGCATATAATCATATGGCCAGAAATTTCATTTCCAGAAATCTATCCCACAAAATATGTAAAAAGCAAAATATTTGAAACTGGTATGATATACAAATGTATGAAAATTGACCAAAAATATCATATAGTCAAATAAAGTTTAACAGCATGTTAAAAATACATATATTCCAATGTTTATATTTGCATAAGCATGGAACATTTCTGGAATAGAAAAGGAACTTGATTATGGGTAACTTCAAAAAGTGGCCCTGAGGAGAGAAAAGAAAACCAGAATTTGCTTTCTCATTTGTATATTTGGTTTTTTTTGTTTTAAATTTTTTATCTTTCCAATTGACAGCTTGTGGATATTTTGCTTTTTTGCAATAAAAATTACTACTTTTATAATAAAAATTTTTAAAAATCAGATAAACCAGAGTATATGAAAGAGAACAGAAATGTGATTAAGGGGAAACCAGAGAAAGAAACTATCTGATACAATGTAATAGCCTTTACCTGTGGGATGTAGGTGGAAGTATTTGCATGTTTAAAAAGAGGAAAATTAATTCAGAAACGTTAAAAAAAACTGAAGATCTTTTTTAAGTGGCAGAGATTATATACAAATACAGTTCTATTTTGAACTACTGTGCTATACTGCTTTGGCAATTAAATTTTCCTTCTGCTAATCATATGACTTAAAATTATAATTTTATATGCCTGCTGTTGCCTAAACAGAGGATTCAGATTATGAGGACTTCTACCTATACCTCACAGGGTTGTAATTTTAAGTACTGATGTGAACCAACACTTGACAAATACCAAATACCTTATGAATGGTATCTATTATTGTTATTTACCTATGTGGATTACTTTATCCCCCAGTATCAGATAACTTTCTCTAGCTGAATGTTTTTAAAATTTATTTAAAAAAATAAACTATCTCAGACTTGTTTTCTTTAAGAGACAGGGTCTTGCTATGTTACCCAAGCTGGTCTTGAACTCCTGGCCTCAAGCAATCCTCCCACCTCAGTCTTCTATGCAGCTGGGACTAAAGGCATGTACCACCACACTCAGCTTCTTTCAGACTTTAAGGAAATTTAGATTGGTCAATTAGAGATTCAAATACAAGACTAGTATACCCTTGGTACACAAGCATCTTGGTGTATGTATGGGCTACTTGCCAGCTTTTCACAGGATTCAAAATATAACACTTATATTGGTGATTTTACCTTTGTCCAAGGTCTGTCATTTGGCCTTATAGACTGGTATTTAATCTCACTATTTTCTCAGAGTTAAGCAATGGTGAGATGTTAATCACTACAACACAGTTAATGTGGATGAATGCCAATGTATAGTGATAAATATAATTTGCTTCCAACTGACCAATGTGCACAGGGTTTCTGTTGGTAGTTTACTTAGGAAGCAAAGTTTCAGAACACTGATTGTGAGACATGAAATCAGACAAGGGATATTAGTGAGGTAACATAAATGTTGACTGGCATCAGGCTGATCACCTGTACAATGAAGATGTAACTACAGAGACACCAAATACTAATGTGGGTAAGCAGAACCTACTTATCCCATGACAATGGTTGGATGAATATTGGCAATGTCTTTTTTTATTCTATAATTTTATAACTGACTGACTCCCCTACTGATGGACAGTTTCTTTCTTTACTTATACAGGATGAGCAGCCCAAATCCAAAGATGCAAAATCTGAAACGCTCTGAAATCAGAAATGCTGCAAAATCCAAAAAATTTTGAGTGTTGACATGACACTCACAGGAAATGCTCTTCAGACCATTTTGGATTTCAGATTTTCAGACTAGGGATGCTCACCTAGCAGGTATATGATGCAAATATTCCAAAATCCAAAACACTTTGGGTACCAGCATTTCAGAGAAGGGATACTCAATCTCTTATTTTCTCTCAGGCTGAATTCAGTTTGTGTATGACTAGGAATGCTCTTTCAAATCTTGCATATTTCTGCTCTGATCCATTACATAGTTTTTTTTTTTATGTGAATGAATCACTTTATGAAAAGAAAAAGATCTAAAGGTGAATATATTTTCAAGGCAAAAAAAATTCATGTACAAAATAGTAAGATAAAAAGAAAGACTTTCCTTTTATAAATTCTTAAGGAAAAATGTTTCTAAAACACTTTAAACTTAAGGGTTGTATATTAATCTGCAATACAATCAATTTAGCAGGCTCTTATATTTAAAAATAATGAGAAATTATAATTCCTTTCTTTTTATAACAACCATTCAATGAAACCTGTAGTTTATGAAACAATATCACCTCTTCTGTCTTTTTTCTTTTTCGGTTAAAATTTTACCATTCATTAAGTGAGCTGAATGAATGTTTACGTGAACTTCATATGTAGTAAATGCATAACATAAGCACACATATAAGTTCTGGAAATAGAATATTTGCTAAAGGAAATAGATTTTGTTGTTACATTGGTAAAATAATTTTGTGCACAGCATTCCCTGTATTTATTCTTTATAAGGCAGAACAAAAATTAAAAGACATGCTGATTATAGAACTGCAATGTTGAAAGTTGCAATCTTAAAGCTTACTGTGTACTATCTATTTGTGTGCAAACTATTAGTATGACTGAGCCACTCATATCTGGTTAAAATATTTTTGGTTTCTTAATGCAGTGGAATGAATTTGGTAACTCAGCATTCTTTATTCATTTACTTAATAATTACCAAGTACTTATTATGTGGTAGCACTATCCCAAGAGGTTGTAGTAAAATAGTAAATAAAGCAAACAAATTCAACCTCAATAAATAAGTCTACCTAGGGGATAGACGGAACAATGTGAAAACTGATAAATTACAAATCCTCAATCAACAGATTTCTATTTTCTCTCAGACAATTTTAAAACTGAAAATTATTATGAAATATAGCTGTACTTATTTCACAGAGTCTCATTTGTAAAATGAGTGTAATTCTACCTGCCTTGCTTACAGAGTATGAGGACCAAAGGAGAATAAAAGCCACTTTGTAACCTGCAAGAAACACAAATTCAATATGCTCTCAATCAGTTTGGGTACATTTCCTTACTTTCTGGCACCATAATATCTTCTGGTTCATCTTGCATTTTCTCTGCCCCAGCCCTAAAATCAACCATTTTTCCAAGGAACCCTGGCTCCTTTTATTGGAGAACAGTCAGTAAGTTTTCAGGTGAAATTTCTGTTGCAAATAAAAAAACTACAAGTATACCAAACAATATGGATACATTTCACAAACACAGAAGTTGAATAAAAGAAGCCGAGGTATATATTGTATGACTATTTACATAAATTCAAAAGCAGTAGTTTTGCTTTTGACTTGTAAGTCAGAAAGAAGTGACTATAAGTTTGGTCTGGAAGAGAAAGATTTCTGATTGGAAAGGAACAAACATAGAACTTCTGGGGTGCTGGTTAGGTTCTAGTTCTTGATCTGGGTCCTGGTTTGGAGTGTTCCTCGGTTTGTGAAAATCAAATAAGCTATTTACTTTTCTGTACTTATGTTACACTTCAGTAAAAAGTTCAAAAATGTATTATTAATATATTCAAGTCACCAAAAAAATACAAGCTATTTATTTGAGACTTCTAAATTATACTGAATACATTTCTATATACCACCTGTCAGGAGGAAAGCACGTGAACAATGGCCTTAGAAGAATACCTGCAACCTTGCAGTGAGCCAAGATTGTGCCACTGCACTCAAGCCTGGTAACAGAGTGAGACTCTGTCTCAAAAAAAAAAAAAAAAAAAGAAAAGAAAAGAAAGAAAGAAACCAGACATTTATACCACCTCAAATTATCTCCGCACAAATTACTTACTATTATGAAAGGAAAAACAGTAACTTGACTGTGAAGAAACATGGCACCACCTTAAATGATCCAACACTGATGAGGCAAATTAACATCATGCACTTTCTTATGCAACACATCACTTAGTATAAACTTAATCTAATCATGAGGAGACATGAGAAAAACCCAAAGAGGTATTATTCTAGAAAATAGGCCGGGCACAGTGGCTCACACCTGTAATCCCAGCACTTTGGGAGGCCGAGGCGGGCAGATCACGAGGTCAGGAGATCGAGACCATCCTGCCTAACACGGTGAAACCCCGTCTCTACTAAAAATACAAAAAAAATTAGCCGGGCGAGGTGGTGGGTGGCCACTGCACTCCAGCCTGGGCGACAACGAGACTCCGTCTCAAAAAATAAATAAATAAATAAATAAATAAATAAAATAAAATAACTGGCCCAAGCTCTTCAAAAATGTCAATGTCATGATCAACAAATAAAGGCTAAGAAACTGTTTCAGATTAAAAGAGACTAAAGAGATATAACAACTGAATGCAAAGCATGATCCTCAACTGGATCCTGGATAGAAAAGAGCAAATAGTTACATGGATGGAATTAAAACCTTTGATAGCATTTGAATATGGATTGTAAAGAAGAGTACTGCATCAATGTTAAACTTCCTGAGTGTGATAATGTTGTAGTTTTTTTTTTTTTAATGTAAGAGATTTGTCTTTCTTCTTAGGAATACTCAATGAAGTATTATATTTAGGGACAGAGTGACAGGATGCCTGCAATTTACTTGGGAGTAATTAAGAACGATTAAGGGAAAAAAACTAATACATATGTAAATAACAACAAAGCAAATAATGCAAAATGTCAACCACTAATAACCTGAATGAAAGTTATAAGGGAGTCTTTTACACTATTCTTGAAAGTTTTCTGTAAGTTTGAAAATTATTTCATAATAAAAAGTTGTCAAAACTAATGGGAGGGGTTGCCTTCAGGTCCACGGTGAAATAAAAAAAATAATAATAATGGAGGTGGGGCCCTGAAAATTAAGATCTGTTATTTAAAAACAAAATACAGGGCCATTGTTTGAATTACTAGACTAAATGTGCTTATATTCTATTCATATTTACTATGAAAGTTTTTCAGTAAGATTAAGTATTATTTTAGGAAAAATAAGAAAGCATACTCAATGCTATCAGCAGCTGCTACACAACTCCAGAGGCCACCTTTTACATATTACAATATACCCTCGGAGCTCTGCAATGATATCCTGTTATAACAAATAAGAAAATATAGAGATATAGTTTCTCTACTCTTAAATCAATTCTTTTCATACCTATGAATTCTGGATTCAATATGGAATGTATGTGAGGAAACCCCAAAAACCATAACTGCATCTTAATACTCTGATAAAGGTGCTAATGAATTTTAAAATCAATTTATGTTCACTTTTAACTTTGATCATTCTTCTGTCACCAACACCCAACCCAAATACCAATATAAAAACCTGAACATGGCAGTGCGTGGTAGCTCACGCCTATAATCTCAGCACTTTGGGAGGCCAAGGCAGGAGGATCGCTTGAGCCCAGGAGTTCAAGACCAGCCTGGGCAACATGGTGAAACTCCATCTCTACAAAAAAACACAAAAATTAGCCAGGTGTGGTGGCACACACCTGTAGTCTCAGCTACTCAAGAGGCTGAGGCCAGAGGATCACCTGAGCCCAGGGAGGTCAAGGCTGCAGTGAGCCATGATTGTGCCATTGCAAACCAGCCTGGGTGGCAGAGTGAGATCCAGTCTCAAAACAACAACAACAACACAACAAAAACCAAAAAACAAAACCTGAACAAACCAGACCCCTTCAAAAACACAAAAGCCAACCGACCAAACAACAACAAAAAAACCCCACAAGTTCACCAGAAAGCTCCAAAGCAAACTATGTTATCACCTGTTTCTGAGGATATGAAAAGGCTTCTTTTCCTATAGTGCGAAGAATAACATGATGTTGACCTTCCAAAATAAGCTGTTTACTGTCTTCCACAACGTATGCCTAAAAAATGCAAAGTACAAAAACGTTACCGTGCTTGACAGTAACCTCTAAAGTAACCAACCCAATACTTGATAGAAAGTGGAAATATTATGGCCAATATCTACCAATTATTGACACTCCTGGCAATGTCACCATTTCTACTTTTAGTTATTCATTCAATCAATAAAGTATCTATCCAAAAAACAAATCTTTTCACCTCAATATAACACAGTTGGCCTGGATATTTGAGAGAGATACATCATGAAATCCTTTCCAACATTCTTTAGAATTCTTAAGAAACTACTTTAAAAGAACTGTGCTATAACACAAGCTGTTTTCTTTATTGAACTACCAATATACAGCTAAAAGGCTTATTCTTACAGCCTAGCTTCTGAAATGTCCTAGGGTTTATCACACAGCTGAGCAAAATCAGTGAGTACAATCATAAATCCTGTAAGTGGAAATGTTATGTTCATAAATATAAATATATATGCTTTAAAAAAGGCTTTTTTCTTCCAATATAGTGAGCTGACTTTATCTATATTAAAATACTTGTTCCAGTTTATAACTCTTCTCTCTCTTGAATTGCTTCTGTGTTGGGGAAAATATAATCTATAAATGGCTCTGATCTACTGTCATTATCACATTATGTGCAAACACAAAGGCTTAATTTTTTTGACAAGCCCGATATTTTTACTGTTAGGTTCAAAAAACATAAAATTACTCAGTCAAAATGCTATCAAAGTTTCTTCTTGTTTACTTTCAATTTCTATACTTATAATGGACTAGTGACAGTTTGCCATCCACAGAACAAACTTTGAGTAGTGCTGCAGTAAGGCATAGGATGGCTCAGGACCTGCTCAGCGTCTATATTTGCAAAACCCAGAAAGGCAGGAGAAGTTAAACACCTGATAGGGTAATGTTTAATCAAGAAGGAATAAGAGCTGACAGATAAGGGTCTGAGACTTGTCAGATGTCTTTTCTGATGATGTTATGGCATTGAGCGACAGTCACCCATAGCCATGGCTAATTCTATAATGCATCCTCCTGCTTGCGCAAAACCTTAGATTTTTAAAACTAACCTTTATTTTGGATTAAAGTTGTTTAGGAGTTGTATTATGTCCCTTTTTCAACTATTTTTTTTCACAAAAATGTTCAAGCTCTTGGTTTTCTCCTGAATCATATTTCATTCAAGAGTCCTATGCTTCCTGTGCATCTTACTCTACAACTTTAATGACTTTTCAAGTTTTCTTTAATCTAATGAATCATTTTTACATTATCCAGAACTCTAACTAAAACAAACAAAAATCTACCAGTCACTTTCTCCACTGAGTAAATTATAAACTTACCAGGGTACTAGCCACTACCAAACTTAATAACCCATTATTTAATGTATTCAAACTTCCATTTCCCAGCCAAGGAGCATCACAATCTTAGATAACTTTCTTCTTTATGTGATTAGTGATACCAGCAGTGGGCTTTAGGTTCAGGGCCATTTCTTAAAAGATAACACTTTTCCCCTCATCAAAGAATACCATGCACTTAACAATGAGTACAGAATACATTACACAAAACCTTGTCTCAGAAATATTATAGATTGCTACATGGCATAAACCTATTGAATGAAGACACAAATGCCAAAGATCGTTATACACTTACATAATATG